>NC_058084.1:391879793-392479793 GCF_014858855.1 Bufo gargarizans | reverse complement strand
TGTATTGTTCACATTGGTGGCCGAGACTGTTGGCTGTGGCTGAGACTGCTGGCACTGTGACTGGGGGCTGTGACTGGTGGCACTGACTAGTGGCTGAGACGGCTGGCACTGACTCGTGGCTGAGACTGCTGGGACTGTCACTGCTGGTTGGTGGCTCTGACTGATGGTTGAGATGGCTGGCACTGACTGGTGGCTGAGACTGCTGGCACTGTGACTGGTGGTTGTGGCTGGTGACACTGACTGATAGCTGAGATGGCTGGCACTGACTGGTGGTGCTGAGACTGTTGGCAGCGACTGGTAGCTGAGCCTACTGGCATAGGCTGCTGTCTGTGGCTGAGAGTGCTGGGACTGTGCGGCTGTGTGATTGTGATGCACGAACAGTATTGGCGGCGCTCTGATGTGGAAAGCACACCATAACCTGCGAGCGGCGGCGGTGATTGGCCGACGCACAGGTGTGGTCGGTGCGGGAGGTGTGCAGAGCTCCATGTGATGATTGGTCGGTGCGCCGCGCTCGCTGATCTGGGCGGCACGGTTGCGTGTGGGGCGGTGGTGATTGGGCAGCGCGGGCGGCATGTGGAGCGCATGCCCAGGTCAATTTTCGGCACACACGCATGGACCCGCAACCCTGAGCGCGCACACAGAGCTTTTATTATGGTAGATATATATACTCTATAATGAAATCCCTGTGTGTGTGCGCGTCCGTGCATGTGTGCCGATTAGTGAAGTGTGCATGCACGCTGTTCCCAGCTCCGCCATGCCTCCTCCTCCCCCTTCAGCTTCCTCTGCAGCCGACTCACACCCTGGGATCCGGGCCCTGCAGCCGCCGCCTGCCACAGCGTATATCCTTCACCGGACACCCTTACGCACCGCCCACACCTGCGCACCGGGCAGAGAGTGGCCCCATACCTGCTGCAGCATCGCATCCTGGAGTTCATAGAACTTCCAAAGAGCCTGGGAGGACGAAGCTGGGAGCACTGGGGACCTCTGATTCTGGACCCTGGAGATCTGTCAGCACAGGGGGCACATGTTAGTCCCAGCAGCGGCCTCATCCTCCTCGCTCCTATTTTGGCCACCAAATTCAGCAAATGGCTGCACAGTAGCAAGTGAGAGAAGCTATCACAGGCAGGGAGCATTACACTCCAACCCCCATCATTGTATACCTTTCACACAGGGATTGTATTATGTAGGATTACACTCCAGCACCCATCATCATCCTAGATATACAATAAAAGCCCTGCATGAGTGCCCCTGTGTTTGTGTGTGAGTGCCGTTTGTTATACTGGGCATGCGCGGCGCAGGGACCTATCAGCAAACAGCACTCAACACGCTGCTCGCACCTTCATGCAGGCCTGCTACTGTGCCCATCTCCGCCGTGCCTCCTCCTCCCCCTCCAGCTTCCTCTGCAGCCGCCTCACACCCCGGGGTCCCCATCATTATACACATATTACACTCCATCCCCCATCATTACACATATGTTACACTCCAATCCCCATCATTACACACACATTACACTCTAATGAAGGCTGTAGTGCAATGATGGGGGTTTGAGTGTAATATGTGTACAATGATGGGGGTTGGAGTGTAATATGATGGAGGTTGGAGTGTAATATGTATACAATGATGGAGGTTGGAGTGTAATATGTGTGTAATGCTCCCTGCCTGTGATAGCTTCCCTCACTTTCTACTGTGCTGCCATTTTCTGACTTTGGTGGGTGGGGTTAGGTCAAAATAGGAGCAAGGACGATGCGCTCGCTGCTGGGACTAACATGTGCCCCTTTTGCTGACAGATACCCAGGGTCCAGAATCAGAGGTCCCCAGTGCTCTTTGGGAGTTCTATAAACTCCAGGATGCAATGCGTCAGCAGGTACAGAGCCAATCTCTTCCCGGTGCGCTGGTGTGTAAGGGTGTCCGGTGAAGGATACGCTGTGGAAGGCGGCGGTTGCAGGGCCCAGATCTTGGGGTGTGAGTCGGCTGCACAGAAAGCCGGAGGGGGAGGAGCATGATGATGCTGGGCACAGCAGCGGATTAGCTGGCGTGCCGCGCATGCACGCTTCACTAATTGTCACACACGCACGGACGCGCAGGCACACAGGGATTTTATTATATGTAGATGGGTAAACACATGGTTTACTAGTGGTAACAAGAAGCATGTTTAATAACACAATGCACTGTCCAAAAAGTATTCATTTTGGTGGCAGATGCCTTATTTTCTGTCTTCTGATCTGCCCGCCAATGTTAGCAAATTTTGCGGGACGAATAACAAAACCAAAATTGGAATCTTTTGGGAAATTCGTAACTAATTTATTTGTGTAGAATCAATTCACTCCTCTCTAGTAGCCACCTATTTCTCTACAACAGTAGGTAATATCTAGTTAGGCCCCATGCACACGGCCGTGTTCATGGGGCCTAAGGAGATGCCTCTAGGCAAGGTAGGACATCACTGTTCATGAGGTGGAGTACGTCACTGTATAACTGCAGCAAGATAATAAAGGAAAACCCGAGAACAGAATCTGTTCAAATATCCACATTTTCCAGGATCTTCTATCTATAAATCCGCCAGAGCAGTAAATCATTAATGGCATCCCTGTTGGAAAGAAATATGTTTTTTTAGCCTGATTTCTGTGACTTAATGCTTCATTTTAATTTATTTTTTGGGGTGATAGAATAAGAAAGGTATAATATGAAATTTCCTCTATGGAGTTTTTTCGCTCTATTATTACAGTGACTGATGTAGTTGGATTATTGAGTAGTTCGGTAATGTTATAGTTTGATTGCTTTGCGTTTCTATGGATATGGCAGAGGTCTACTAATAAATCTGAAACTTTATAATAAGATCTATATACCAGCATGTACCTATTTAAGTTTGAACCTGTTGAGCACCATGTGACATAAGCCATGAAGGGCCTCCTTAAGGGGCATACACTGATGCTGCCAAAATTAGCACAGCTGGATATAGAAGCGTAAAATGCTTTATGGCTATGCAATCCTGGCAAAAAAAAAATGTATGACTAGGCCCATGAGGTCTGAAGAACATATAGAAAGAAATGAAATAGACATGTTTATTACATGATGGTAAAATGTTTGCTCATGCTGAAGCTTCTTGATGCCTTTTTTATGTGGCAGAAATCAAAACATTGAAACGCTAATGACTTTCTGGATAAATTGTACTTATAGGGGTCATTTATCAAACTGACGTGTAAAGTAGAGCTGACTTAGTTGCCCATAGCAACCAACCAGATTCCTCCTGTCATTTAACAAAGGAGCAGTCCAAAATGAAAAGTGGAATCTGATTGATTGCTATGGGCAACTAAGCCAGTTCTACTTTACAAAAGTTTGATAAATAACCCCCATAATTTCGAAACATTTAGAAGGACTTGACTACAATCCGTGTTACTTCAAATGAAGAAGATGTGAGTGTGATCAAATTACTTCGATAAAACCACTAGGAAATGCTATATAGCTCTGACAAGTTGGTAAGTATATATTTGGTGTTGAGTGATGCATTCGAAGGGGAATTCTGTCCAAAGTTTAGGAAAACTTAGATTCGCAATATATCAGAATTTCCTCATGCTTCGTGGTAACAAATGAGTTTTTCCTAAAAAGGCAGCTACACATGTTAAAAATTGAAAGTAAGAACCCTGGGAATGCGAGAAGACCCATAATGTCGTGCAGCCAGCCAGGTTAGCCATCCTCTGTGATGTCACATCCCTATGAAAACCCTCATCTTGCATGGTTTCTGCCATTGTCCTATGAGCTGAGCATAAGAAGAATTGTGGCAAGTGCTCATGCGCGAGGGACAGTGTTGCTGAAAGCGATCAATTAAAAATATTGGAGAAGGGAGAGTGCAGGGAGAGTTATTCTGCATCAGTGTTATTTCTTCATTCCTACATTTACTTATAGCTAGAAATGGCCTTGCGGTTCACCCGGCGGTCGTTTCGTGGCGAACTTTGCTCGTTCGCGATTCGCCGAACATGCGAACATATGGCAGCCATTTTACATTCTGTATTTTGCCAGTGTAGGGAGAGGTTTCTTTGTGGAGCAGGAACGAACTTTTAGGGACACCAAACGCTAGCAAATAGGGTCACAAAAGTCCTTTTAACCACTTCAACCCCACTAGCTGAAACCCCCTTAATGACCAGGCCACTTTTTACACTTCTGCACTACACTACTTTCACCGTTTATTGCTCGGTTATGCAACTTACCACCCAAATTAATTTTACCTCCTTTTCTTCTCACTAATAGAGCTTTCATTTGGTGGTATTTCATTGCTGCTGACATTTTTACTTTTTTTGTTATTAATCGAAATTTCATGATTTTTTTGCAAAAAAATGACATTTTTCACTTTCAGTTGTAAAATTTTGCAAAAAAAAACGACATCCATATATAAATTTTTCGCTAAATTTTCCACTTTTTGAAACAGCTCTGACTTTCTGAGCACCTGTCATGTTTCCTGAGGTTCTACAATGCCCAGACAGTAGAAAACCCCCACAAATGACCCGATTTCGGAAAGTAGACACCCTAAGGTATTCACTGATGGGCATAGTGAGTTCATAGAACTTTTTATTTTTTGTCACAAGTTAGCGGAAAATGATGATTTATTTCTTATTTTATTTTTTTCTTACAAAGTCTCATATTCCACTAACTTGTGACAAAAAATAAAAAATTCTATGAACTCGCCATGCCCCTCACAGAATACCCTGAGGTGTCTTCTTTCCAAAAAGGGGTTACTTTTGGCTAGTTATACTGCCCTGGCATTCTAGGGGCCCAGATGCGTGAGAAGTAGTTTGCAATCAAAATCTGTAAAAAATGACCGGTGAAATCCGAAAGGTGCTCTTTGGAATGTGTGCCCCTTTGCCCACCTAGGCTGCAAAAAAGTGTCACACATCTGGTATTGCTGTACTCAGGAGAAGTTAGGGAATGTGTTTTGGGGTGTCATTTTACATATACCCATGTTGGGTGAGATAAATATCTTGGCAAATGACAACTTTTCCCATTTTTTTATACAAAGTTGGCATTTGACCAAGATATTTAAATGCCAACTTTGTATAAAAAAATGGGAAATGTTGTCTTATACCAAGATATTTCTCTCACCCAGCATGGGTATATGTAAAATGACACCCCAAAACTGAGTACAGCGATACCAGATGTGTGACACTTTTTTGAAGCCTAGGTGGGCAAAGGGGCACACATTCCAAAGAGCACCTTTCGGATTTCACCGGTCATTTTTTACAGATTTTGATTGCAAACTACTTCTCACGCATCTGGGCCCCTAGAATGCCAGGGCAGTATAACAAGTGACCCCGTTTTGGAAAGAAGACACCCCAGGGTGTTCCATGAGGGGCATGGCGAGTTCCTAGAATTTTTTATTTTTTGTCACAAGTTAGTGGAATATGAGACTTTGTAAGAAAAAAAAAATTCATAATTTTCCGCTAACTTGTGACAAAAAATAAAAAATTCTAGGAACTCGCCATGCCCCTCACGGAATACCTTGGGGTGTCTTCTTTCCAAAATGGGGTCACTTGTGGGGTAGTTATACTGCCCTGGCATTCTAGGGGCCCTAATGTGTGGTAAGTAGTTTGAAATCAAAATGTGTACAAAATGACCTGTAAAATCCTGCTCTTTGGAAGGTGCTCTTTGGAATGTGTGCCCCTTTGCCCACCTAGGCGGCAAAAAAGTGTCACACATGTGGTATTGCCGTACTCAGGAGAAGTTGGGCAATGTGTTTTGGGGGGTCATTTTACATATACCCATGCTGGGTGAGAGAAATATCTTGGCAAAAGACAACTTTTCCCATTTTTTTATACAAAGTTGGCATTTGACCAAGATATTTATCTCACCCAGCATGGGTATATGAAAAATGACACCCTGAAGCACATTCCTCAACTTCTCCTGAGTACGGCGATACCACATGTGTGACACTTTTTTGCAGCCTAGATGCGCAAAGCGGCCCAAATTCCTTTTAGGAGGGCATTTTTAGACATTTGGATCCCAGACTTCTTCTCACGCTTTCGGGCCCCTAAAATGCCAGGGCAGTATAAATACCCCACATGTGAACCCACTTTGGAAAGAAGACACCCCAAGCTATTCAATGAGGGGCATGGCGAGTTCATAGAATTTTTTTTTTTTGGCACAAGTTAGCGGAAATTGAATTTTTTTGTATTTTCTCACAAAGTCTCCCTTTCCGCTAACTTGGGACAAACATTGTAATCTTTCATGGACTCAATATGCCCCTCACGGAATACCTTGGGGTGTCTTCCTTCCGAAATGGGGTCACATGTGGGGTATTTATACTGTCCTGGCATTTTAGGGGCCCTAAAGCGTGAGAAGAAGTCTGGAATATAAATGTCTAAAAAATTTTACGCATTTGGATTCCGTGAGGGCTATGGTGAGTTCATGTGAGATTTTATTTTTTGACACAAGTTAGTGGAATATGAGACTTTGTAAGAAAAAAAACAACTATTTCCGCTAACTTGGGCAAAAAAAATGTCTGAATGGAGCCTTACAGGGGGGGTGATCAATGGCAGGGGGGTGATCACCCATATAGACTCCCTGATCACCCCCCTGTCATTGATCACCCCCCTGTCATTGATCACCCCCCTGTAAGGCTCCATTCAGACGTCCGTATGCGTTTTGCGGATCCGATCCATGTATCCGTGGATCCTTAAAAATCATACGGACGTCTGAATGGAGCCTTACAGGGGGGTGATCAATGACAGGGGTGATCAGGGAGTCTATTTGGGTGATCACCCCTCTGTCATTGATCACCCCCCTGTAAGGCTCCATTCAGACGTCCGTATGCGTTTTGCGGATCCGATCCATGTATCCGTGGATCTGTAAAAATCATACGGACGTCTGAATGGAGCCTTACAGGGGGGTGATCAATGACGAGGGTGATCAATGACAGGGGGGTGATCAGGGTGTCTATATGGGTGATCACCCCCCTGTAAGGCTCCATTCAGACGTCCGTATGCGTTTTGCGGATCCGATCCATGTATCCGTGGATCCGTAAAAATCATACAGATGTCTGAATGGAGCCTTACAGGGGGGTGATCAATGACGGGGGTGATCAGGGAGTCTATTTGGTGATCACCCCTCTGTCATTGATCACCTCCCTGTAAGGCTCCATTCAGACGTCCGGGGGGTGATCAATGACAGGGGGGTGATCAGGGAGTCTATATGGGGTGATCAGGGGTTCATAAGGGGTTAATAAGTGACTGGGGGGGTGTAGTGTAGTGTAGTGGTGTTTGGTGCTACTTTACTCAGCTGCCTGTGTCCTCTGGTGGTCGATCCAAACAAAAGGGACCACCAGAGGACCAGGTAGCAGGTATATTAGACTCTGTTATCAAAACAGCGTCTAATATACCTGTTAGGGGTTAAAAAAAATCACATCTCCAGCCTGCCAGCGAACGATCGCCGCTGGCAGGCTGGAGATCCACTTGCTTACCTTCCGTTCCTGTGAACGCGCGCGCCTGTGTGCGCGCGTTCACAGGAAATCTCGGCTATCGCGAGATGACGCACGGATGCGTCTAGGAGGAATGAATCAACCACCTTCCGGACGCATCCGTGCGTTAGGCAGTCCGGAGGTGGTTAAGGACTGATTTAGATGTGCTATCAATAGATGTGATACACTGAGGGGTGTGATATACTTATAATATACTTTCTAACATAGACAGCTTATTATAGTGCATTTGTATTGTGCAGCAGTTGTGTGCGATTCTGCTGCAATATTACAGCTATATAGATGGACAAACGCTATTGGAATACCTAATTGCAACTGGTGTGATATACCTGTTGCCTCACAAAATACAGATTAAGGGATGCAATATACCTGCTTCCACAAAATACTGATCAAGGGGTTTGATATACCTGCTTCCACCAAATATTGATTAAGGGGTTATAAATGCCTGCTTCCACAAAATACAGATTGAGGGGTGCGATATGCCTGCTTCCACAAAATACTGATTAAAAGGTTTTTATATAACTGCTTCCACAAAATACTGATTAAGGGGATTGATATACCTGCTTCCACTAAATATTTATTGAGGCCTGCGATACACCTGCTTCCACAAAATGCTGATTAAGGAGATTGATATACCTGCTTCCACCAAATATTAATTGAGGCCTGCAATACACCTGCTTCTACAAAATACTGATTAAGGTGATTGATATACCTGCTTCCACCAAATATTGATTGACACCTGCGATACACCTGCTTAAACAAAATACTGATTAAGGGACTTGATATACCAGCTTCGACAAAATACTGATTGAGGCCTGTGATATACCTGCGTCCACAAATACTGCTCTTGTCTAAGGACTTTGGCACAGGGTCATTTAAAAAATGACAGGCAGAGAAATAAGCAGGCCGTTCAGCAGGGGTGGTAGGGGTCAGGCAGGTGCACCAGGCCAGAGCCTAAGTGGGAAGTTGGAGAAGGTGCGTGCGATTACGTCAAAGGACACACCAGAGTTGGTTGAGTGGCTCATTCAGCCTTCCGCTTCTGCACCCTCCTCATCCTCTGTATCTGCACTCTCCTCACTCTCTGCTGTGTGCACCCCCAAAGACATCACCACCACCATAGCCCCTCCACTCGAGTCAGAGGAATTATTTTCCCATCCATTCCCAGACCTTACTGATGCGCAGCCATTCGTGGCATTAGATGAAGAAGAGGAGGTAGCAACGGCCGCCACCGAGCAGTCTGGCGACAATACCCAAATTAGCCCAAGGAGGGTGTTTCCCGCTGTTGCTGCCTACTCCGAGAACTCTAATGTCAGTGGTGGTGAAGGTGACTATGATGACGTGTTAATGGACGTCACGTGGGTGCCAACGAGAGAGGAAGAGGAGGGGAGTTCAGAGGGCGAGACGGAGCAGCAGATAGGGAGGAGAAGGAGGAGAAGCAGGCAGAACTCTCAGTGCACAGGAGGGAAAAAGCAGACTGCAAATGTATCTGTAGTGAGCCATCCACCATGCACAGTCACATCTTGCGCTCCCAGGACACCGGCACATGGCCCCGCAGTGTGAGATTTTTTTATGTGTCAGCTGCTGACAATAGTGTTGCCATCTGCAGCCTGTGCTGCCAACGCATAAGTCGCAGTAAGCCCAATACTCACCTAGGGACGTCCGCCTTAAAAAGGCACCTGGCCTCCCATCACCGAGCGCAGTGGGAGCAACTCCATCAGATCCCACAAAACCACACTCCTGACGCTCCACGTCCTTCCTCTTCTCCTTTTCCTCTCTCCTCCCATTTGACCTCCACTCCACCTTGCACCGTGCCATCGTCACGTTCATCTGGCAGAAGGCAGGCTCCTGTGGCCAAAATGTTCGAGCATAAAAAGTTGATGACGGCGGACAACCCTCTTGCCCAACGGCTGACCGCGTCAGGAGTTGCTTGTCAGAACTGCTAGCCCACCAACTACTGCCATATAAACTGGTGGACTTATAGGCCTTTAGAAAATTTGTGGTTATTGGCACACTGCAATGGAAAGTCCCGGAAGGAAATATTTGTCACAGAAAGTCATCCCAGAGCTATATTCCCACGTTCAGTGGCAAGTGAATATATCTCCGGCACACAGTGTCGGTGCCAAGTTACATCTGACCACAGACACGTGGTCTAGCAAACACGGGCAGGGAAGGTACTGTACATACGACGTTCCAGGTGAGACGTTGCCATGCTGTGCTGTGGCTATTGTGCCTGGAAGCCAAGAACCACACCGGTCCTGCTTTCAGCTCTGAGGTCACAGGCCGATCAGTGGCTAACCCCACTCAATTTGACAGTTGGTAAAGTGGTGTGCGACAACAGTGCCAATCTGCTGAGCGTGCTGAAACAGGACAAAATGACACACGTGCCGTGCATGGCACACATACTGAACTTTTTTTTTTATTAATTGTCTTTATTAGTTGATATATCAAGAAAAATTACAATACAAAGAAGGATGCAAAAAAGAAACGTTTTTTGTTTTTTTTTCTCTTCCCTTTTTTCCCCCCATAGCCAATTCCCTATAGCCTCCCCTCTCCCCCTACCTGTGGTGCGTCAAAAAAAAAAAAAAAGGGAAAAAATTCATCACAACTAATCAAATCCTCCAACCACCCCATATCTTAGTCCACTTCTCCTCAGCTTCCCTCTGTTTATACATGATTTTCTCATAATTTTTTACCTTATCAATTAGGTTTATCCATGTATTTATATCTGGAGTATATCGAGCAAACCAGGTCCGACTGACCAACACTCTGGCCAACATCAGTATCCTACCCAGGAGGGACTTTTGATACTTATGATTATTTATTTTGGAAAGATCATTAAGCAAGAATACTTGTGGTTCAAAAGGGATTCGTATTTTTAGTTTATACATGATAAAATTATTTATGGTATTCCAATAGTTTATAAGTTCTGGGCAGGTCCAGATCATATGAAGATAGTCCGCTCCTGAAGTGTCGCATTTAGGGCAGTTAGACGTGTCTCTTAGTCCACATTTATTCATCCATAAAGGAGTGATATATAATCTGTGGCAAATATAAAATTGTACTAAAACATGGTTGAAGTTCTGGCATAGTGAACCTAAGTTCCCAAAAATATTCTCCCACCCTTCTGATTGTAAATTCGGACAATCCACCTCCCACGCTCTTTGTCCTGGTGACTGTGTATCACTAAACCGTGCCTTGAGTAGTAGCTTATATATATTTGAAATCTTTATTCTAGACAGTGTACCCCCTACCCAATCATTCAAAAAAGATGAATTATCTATATCCAACACCAGTTTATCGTCCAGACTAGATAGTACTGAATGCAATTGAAAGTACCTAAACCATGAAAAGTTTTCTATATTATGTGTCATCTCTATAAATGGCTTAATGTCTCTATCCTTAACTACCTGTGAAATATACAAAATTTTATTCTTTTGCCAAAATGTGTCGGCTGCAATATCATCTAGCCTTTGGCATAATGTGTATTACAAAGAGGCGTGAATGTAAGTGAACCCTTACCTTCAACCATGTCCTAGTTGTAGCCCACACTTTCAGGAGTAGTTTTATAGTCTCTCTGTAGCCCCGCTCATAGCTCTTCAGTAGCCCGGATTCCGACAGGGTAAATATATTATTGTGAGCGTGACTACCTACCAACTTCCCCAGCAGTGCGCTGTTCTCTGATTCGTAGCACATCAATAGCTGGGCTGCAATAAAATACCCTTTAAAGTAAGGGAGATTTAAACCCCTGCACTCCACTGATTTATACAAATATTCCAACTTTATTCAAACTCGTTTTCTTCCCCATATTAAATCATTAATTATTCTTTCCATGAGTTTAAAATACTTATCTTGTATCCAAATAGGTGTATTCCTAAGCACATAAAGAAGTTGTAGTAGTATCACCATTTTAACCAGTGAAACTCGGTCAGCTCTGGATAGGGGAAGTCTCAGCCAGATCCCTATTTTAGCTCTAATCCTTACCATTATGGGGATCAAATTAAGTTGTACAAAATTTTCAACCCGGGGTGATATAATCAAACCCAAGTATTGAAAAGTGTCAACGATGTCCAAATGTGTCACAAGAACCTCTTACTGTGGCAGGGGGTCTATTGGCATCAAACTAGTCTTAGACCAGTTTATAAGAAGACCGGACACCTCACCAAATGCTTTAACCATTTGAATAATCCTAGGAAGAGTTATTTCCGTATGGTCTATGAAAAAAAAGAACATCATCCGCATATAAGGAGATACGGTCTTGCACTCCTAGCGTACCAAATCCTTTGACCTGATCGTCCTGCCTGAATGGCCATCGCAAGGGGTTCAATATAAATATCAAATAACAATGGGGATAGTGGGCAGCCCTGCCGCGTGCCTCTATTTAGATCAATACTACTACTCAGGATTCCATTGAGACTTAATTTTGCCCTTGGAGATCTATACAATAGTTTGAGAATACCTATACATTTTTCCCCAAAGCCCATCCTTGCCAGAACCTTCCAGAGGAAGCGCCACTCCACCCTGTCGAAGGCCTTAGAGGCATCCAATGACAGGATGGAGCGAGCGGTCCCCCCAGGGGCCTGTATATTAGGAAAGAGCCGATGCAGATTATGATGTGTGCCCTTGTTTTGAATAAAGCCATTCTGATCCGGATGGACAATAGAGGAAATGACCCTAGAAAGCCTTGTAGCCAGAACCCTCGCAAGAAGCTTTACATCTGCATTAAGCAGTGAGATTGGTCTATAAGATTCTAGATCTACAGGATCCTTGCCTTTTTTTGGAATTAGTGTTATTACGGCTTCCATCATTGAATCTGGCAACTTCCCATCCTCCATTGATTCAGAAAAGACTTCCAGCAGTCTGGGGAGAATACAGTCCCCATATTTACTATAGAATTCATATGGGAGTTCATCTGAACCAGGAGTGGAGTTGGCTGAGCATAATTTAATAGCTCCCTCAAGTTCCTGAATTGAGACCTCTAGTTCAAGTGCTTTCTTTTGCGCCTCAGTAATAGTTGGGAAAGCGATCCCATCAAGATAAGAATCCATCTTATCATCTGTGATCTTAGATTCAGCTTTATACAAATCCAGGAAGTAGTCCACAAAGGCCTTCTCTACCGGACCCTGTCCAGTAACCATCCTACCATCAATCAGTCGAACATTATCTATATATTTTTTAGATTGTTGGCTTGAGATCACTCTGGACAAAAGTTTACCAGGTCGCCCTGACTCCGTAAAGTATTTTTGCCCTTTAAAAAAAAGGCTCTGTTGGGCCTTGTCCAATAAGAAGTTAGAATATACTTGTGTGGCTCTTTGCATACTTTCCCTATTCTCCTCCGTCTTATTCATATAGAAGGATTCTGTCGCCAGTGATGCAAGTTCTTCTAGGTTTTTCAGTTTTTTCCGTACTCCTTTCTGAGGTTCGCGATATTACTGACCATCAATCTCCTCATATACGCCTTAAAGGTGTCCCATACCACTTGAATTTTTGCTGAGCCATAGTTATTATCCCAAAATCGGCCAATTTCATTCTGGATTATTTCATGTGTCTTTATAACTGATAACCAGTAAGGGTTTAGTCTAAAAGGGGGTTTTTGTGTGTGTCTTTCCTGGGTTAAGCAGAGTTCGAGTAGTAACGGTGAATGGTCCGATATTGACCTCGTTTCGTATTTCATTCGCTTTACCAGTTTCACATATTTACTACTTATCAGTGCAAGATCTATTCTAGACATAGATTTACCTGCTTTACTAAAACATGAAAAAGCCCTTTTCCCCTGTCCTAAATATCCCCAGACATCTTCAAAACCAGCCTCCAGGCAAAACCGTGCCAGGGGAGACTCCTGAACCGGACTATCACCCCTGACACTCGTAGAGACCCTATCACGTAGAGGATCAATGACACAGTTGAAATCACCAATAATCAATGTTGGACACTCTGGCCATTTATCCATAAATAATACCAAAGAATTAAGAACCGAAAAGGAAAATGGCGGTGGAATATAGACAAAAGCCAAAATACATATCTTCCCCCTACAATATAGGAAGATAAATCTCCCCTGATGGTCGACAGAGGATGCCTCACAAACGAAATCAATCAGTCTATGTATCAAGACAGTAACACCTCTGGAGTAACTGGAGAAAGTAGAATGATACGTATGCGCAGCCCATCCCCTGCCGACCACCCTGGAGGTCTCTTCAGTGAGATGGGTTTCTAACAAGCATACTATTGCTGGTAAGTGGACCTGAGTCAAATCAAAAACCGCTTGTCTTTTTCCTCTGTCCCCCAAACCGCGTATATTCCAGGCAATAATTCTAGTCGACATTATCAACAGCGGTTAGGTGGGAAAAAAGGAAAAAAGAAAATAAATAAATAAATAAAATAAAATAAATATATAAATAAATAAATAAATAAAAAAATGAATAAATAAATAAAAAATTTGACGCACCACAGCCCAACCCCAACCCCACCCCCCCGTACAGGTAATCTACCACATATTGTAGTAGATTTCTCTCCTATGACCATCCCTCCCACACTCCCCCCACTCGGCCATCCCTATTAGGAAGCGGAGAAAAGGAAAATTGGGGGTATAAGCCCCTTATAACAATTATTGTTCCCACCAAATCCTAAAACGATTAAATCATAGATCGTTTCGTTCAAGCCAGTCCACGGCTTCATCCGAGGTGTCAAAAAATAGGATTTTGTCATTGAAAATAATCCGCAATTTTGCTGGGAACATAAGAGAGTATTTAATATCCCTTTCTCTTAGCCTCTTTTTAACCGTCATAAATGTGCGTCTCTTTTCTTGTATGTCTTTTGAGAAATCTGTAAAAAAGGCCAATCTATTACCATTATATACAACCGGTGAGCATTCCCTCGCCCTTCTCAAAAGCATATCTTTATCCCCTATGGCCAGTAACTTAACAAGAAATGTCTGAGGTTGTCTCCCTGGGATTGGTTTACCCCCTGGGACCCGATGAGCTCTTTCTATCATAAACAGTGGGGAGAACGAGTCTTTCCCAAAATTCTCAAAGATTAGCTTCTGTATGAATTGGGTTGAATTCTTCTCTTCAGCACCCTCTGGGATCCCTATTATTCTCACGTTATATCTTCGTGACCTATCCTCAAGGTCCACCACCTTTTTCTTCAGAAGGTTACACTCTAATTTAAGTGTGGAGACTTCAGAGTTTATTTTTTGGGATTCATTCTGTATCAGGGCAACGGAGCTCTCAAGATTGTTAACTCTGTCTCGCATTTTTGACAAATCATCTTTTATTAGTCCCACATCAACTTGGATAAACCCAAGTTGGGTTGTAACAGCCTGTATTAAATCCCCATTTTGTTTGACCGCTAGCAATATTTCTTCTAACGGAGAGGAGTTGTCATTAGGGATAACTTCCCCCATTATACTGTCTTCCTCTTCAGGGTATCTGGAGGCTTTTTGTGGTTCTATCTCAGTCACCTCTGAGTCGTAATTTTTTTTAGCGACAAGTTCCTTTTGTCCGCCCCTCGTATTAACCCTCGGAGACCTCAGGAACTGGTCTATTTTTGTTGTTTCAAAAGTTTTTGACCCCGATTTCTGACCGGAGAGGTCGACCGAGCGCCTACTAGCTTTTGGAGCCATGCCCTGTTCCTGTATATCCTTTTATCCTTCTTTTTTTTTTTCTTTTCCTTTTCCTCTCTTTCTTTTTTTCCTCCTTTGTTTTGTGCTTTCCTCTTTTCTTTTCCCCTTTTTCTCTCCTTTTATATTTTTTTTCTCTCTTTTTTTCCCCCTTCCTTCCTTTCTCTCCTCTCCTCTTTCTTTTTTCTTTTCCTTCCTCCCCTTTCTTCTTTCTTCGTCTTCTTTCCTTCGCTTTTTTCTTCTTTTTCTCTTTCCCTCTTCCCCCGCTTCCCCTTTATTTTATGTTCCTCTCCCCTTTCCCTCTTTTTTTTTTTTTTTTTTTTCTTTATGCTCTTTTTCCCCTTTTTTCTCTTTTTTCACTTTTCACTTTATACTTGTAGTTTATTAAACTGTAGTTTATTCCTTTTATATTTGTATCAAAAATTTTCTTTTATTTTGCCTTTATAGCCACCTTGCTTTTTTCCTCAACAGTGAGGATGGGTAACAATAAGCCCTTAAATATGTTTTAAGATGGTGACGTAGTTTTGATTAATGACTAGCATCAAAGGGAAGGGACATAGGGGGAAAAAAAAAAGGAACAGTCTCACCGGTTTCAACCTTCCCCGACCGTCCACATGGAAAACGCCGTCGCCGACCAGGGTTGGAGAGTCAGGAAACACACCGGCAACCAGAAAGGAGAGATCGCAATCTCCAACAGCCTGTCAGCCGAAGCGATCACAGTAAGGTTTGTAAGGTTGATCCCAGCAGTGCAAAGGAGGAGGGGAGGAGGGTCAACAAAATCTGGAGGCACGAGGAGGAGGTCAGATATGACAAGGGGATCATGCAAAGCTCCCTGGGGAAACCCTCCGGCGGCCCGTCAGTCGGAGCGAGGTTAGTCGCAACGGTAGCGGGAAGGAGGGGAAGCGGATCGGTAGAAACTGGAGACACGAGGAAGAGGTCAGGTATAGGGGGGGAGGTCAACAGAACTCCCAAGTGAATTCCAGCAACCCGTCCTGCGGCCCGTCGGCCGAGACAAACACAGCAGGGCTAGTCACAGCGGCACAGAGAGGAGGAGGAGGAGGGAGGATCGGCAGAAGCTGAAGACAAACTCCACACACATTCAGCAATCAGGGCAGCAGCACATGCCCCGCGACCATAGAGAGGACAGGGCCGAAAACCACCGCGGAGACGCCAGGAGAATCAGGACAGCGGGATAGCCGGGCCGCGGGGAGGGCGGAGAGCGTGACGTACTCTGTCTACGTCATCACGTCATTGTTCCTGAAGACTTAACAGTGCAGCGATTCGTTGCCAAATACCCCAGGGTCCAGGACGTCTTGCGGCAGGCCAGGAAAATCTCTTTTTAGAAGATCTTATACGGCCATGGCTCGTCTTACTGACGTTCAGCGACACCACCTGCCCGTCAGACGTATGATTTGTGACAGCCCGATGCGCTGGAACTCCACCTTGTATATGCTTGATAGACTGCTCCAGCAGCAACGCACCATTAACGACTACCTGCACAAACTCTGCAGCAGGACAGGTTCTGGGGAGATTGGTTTCTTTTCACCGTGCCAGTGGCTGCTCATGCACAACACATGCAGACTTCTGCGGCCATTTGATGGGATCACCAAACTGGTCAGTTGCAGCCAGGGCACCATCAGTGACATCGTACCTTGCACCTTCTTTCTGGAGTGTGCATTGCGTCGTGTCATTGATCAAGCCGTCGAGGAGCAGGAGCTGGAAGATGAGGAAGTCGCAATACTGAATGAATTCCCAGGGGGGCTACTCCATCTGAGACAAGTCAGCAGGAGTGTAAAAAGGAGTGAGAGGAGGATGGTGGCTGGGGGGAGGAGGAGGAGCAAGAAGAGCAGGCTTTGAGGGGGGATTTAAACTTTTCAGGGATCCCTGGTGTTGTCCGTGGTTGCGGGCAGTAGACTGAGGACGACATTCTCCTGGGCGATGAGCAAGAGCCAGGATGCTCCATCACTTCCAATTTAGTGCAAACTTCATGTTCCAGTGTTTTAAGAGGAACTCCCGTATAAAAAGTATAAAGGAAAAGGACCAGTACTGGGTGGCAACGTACTTAGACCCCCGGTACAAACACAAAATGACGGACATGTTACCAGCATCACAGAGGGCTGTCACAATGCAGCATTTACAGGCTTTGCTGTGAGAGATGCTGCATTCTGCTGTTGCAGGTGCTGGCAGAGGAATTTCCTCCCACAGCAAAACAGGTGCGGGTACCAATCTTACAGCGCCTGCAAGAAGAGGGCAGTTTGAAGATGTGTTGGTCACTTTGGATACGAGATCATTCTTGCAGCCAACCCATCGACAGCCGACCTCCGGATCCAGCCTCAGGGAACGCCTAGACCGACAGGTGTCTGACTACATCGGGTTAACGGCCGATGTGGACGCTCTGTAGAGCGAGGAACCCCTGGACTACTGGGTGTGCAGCCTTGACTTGTGGCCAGATGTGGCACAATTTTCCATGGAACTCTTGGCTTACCCCTCGTCGAGTGTCCTGTCTGAAAGGACGTTCAGCGAAGCAAGGGTGATCATGACCGATAAGCACACTCGCCTAGTTTTAAAATGAATGAGGCATGGATCTTGGAGGAATTCAACTCTTGTGACGACCACGTGTAATTGAATTTCCTCATGCCAGCCCACACATATCCGACACCACACAGAACAAAGAATGGTCCTTGTCTTATGTATATAGAGCGGCATAAAAGGCCTTTTCTGTCAGGTGAATGCCTAATTTTTGGGGCCTCTACTCCAGTGGCCCACAGTAACATTTTTATCCAGTGACTGCCTAATGTACCTCCAGACACATCATCACTAGTTCTTTTCTGTCAGGTGAATGCCTAATTTTGGGGCCTGTACTGGCCTACTGTAATATTTATAGCCAGTGACCACCTAATGTACCTCCGGCCACATAATCACAAGTTATTTTCTGTCAGGTGAATGCCTAATTTTTGGGGCCTGTACTGGCCTACAGTAAAATAGTTATCCAGTGACCGTCTAATGTACCTCTAGTCATATAATCACTTGTTCTTTTATGTCAGGTGAATGCCTAATTTTTGTGGGGCCTGTACTCCCATGGCCTAAAATAAAAAATTTCTAGGCTCCAGCAGGGCACATTTTTGAAAGGTTTCCCTTTAAGACGCATACAAATGGCCCCTGATTAAAATACATATATTTTGTGGGAATTTTTGCCATTGATCTCCCTCTGGAATGTCACTGTCCATGTTGTGGGACTATTTGTGCACTTCTAGTAAGTATTTGGTGGCTGAAAATATGACCAGGTTCGCCTGCCATTAAAGAGAATGGGGCCCGCTGCGAACGCGAGGTTCGTGAAACGTCCTGGCCGATGTTCGTCCATCACTACTTATTCCTACATCAAAAATAAGAAGAGCAATATAAATGCAGTATCGTAATTGTACTGACCCAGAGAATGAAGGGAACTGGCCAGTTTTACCACACAGGAAATGCAGTTAAAATGAAACCCAGAAAACTATGGCTCAATTAAATTTTTTCTAATTTTACCCCATTTGTAATTTTTTTCCAGCTTTCCACTACATCGTAAGCAATATTAAGTGGTGCCAATAAAAAGTAAAACCTCAAGATTTTAAGGTGTTGACCTGGCCTCTAGATTCGGCAGATTACATTCTAGTTAGGCCTTTTGCGCACGAACGTGTGCGCCCCATGGTCGTGCTGCGGTCGTGGTCGTGCTCCATCCGTGGGGCAGCCACAGCAGTTCGCGGACCCATTCACTTTAATGGGTCTGCGATCCGGCCGTTCCGCAAAAAGATAGGACATGTTCTATCCTTTTGCGGAACACAAGTACAAGACGAAACCCCATGAAAACACTCCGTGGTGCTTCCGTAGGGTTCCGTTCCGTGCTTCCGTTCCGCACCATTCCGCATATCCGGATTTGCGGACCCATTCAAGTGATGCGGAATGCCCATGGAATGGCACCCATGTATTGCGGATCCGCAAATGCGGTCCGCAATACGGCAGCGTGGTGCACACGTTCGTGTTCAAGAGGCCTTAAGCAGTTTTGCAATATGCTGGAAAAACTAGTCTGATCCATGGGGGCCCCATCTAACAACTTAAAGGATCTGCTGCTAATGTCCTGGTGCCATATATCACACTACACCTTGAGAGATCTTGTGTACTTCATTCCTCCATATGCGGACCATATGCGGAACCATTAACTTCAATGGGTCCGCAAAACAAAACAAAAGTTATTCCGTGAGCATTCCGTTTCCGTATGTCCGTATTTCCGTTCTTCAAAAAACTAAAACATGTCCTATTATTGTCTGCATTATGGACAAGGATAGTACTGTTCTATGAAGAGCCAGTTGTTTCCTTCCGCAAAATACAGAATGCACACGGATGTAATCTGTATTTTTTGTGGATACAGTCGTGTGCATGAGCCCTTAAGGAAAGGAATAAAGGCTGAAGTCTACCTTAGGCTACTTTCACACTTGCGGCAGGATTTTAGTCCGGCGCCCTTTCTCCGTGCACCGCCGTGCTGCGCCGGAGCTCCGCCACCGTCCCCATTATAGTCAATGGGGACGGAGCGGCGGTCCAGCGGCACGGCGAAATAGCCGCAGGACGGATCCCCCATGGTGAACAGCCTGTCGGATCCGTCCTGCCGCAAGTGTGAAAGTACCCTTAAATAGGCCACAAGGGCTGATCCTGGTTGGGGCTGAAACCAAGCTGCAACCAGAAGATCCTACTGTCTAGTGAGTTCAGTGCCACAGCATTTCTGATATATATATATATATATATATATATATAACTGCAGCTCTGAACGCTCAATAAAATTTGTTTTTCAACCAAAATAAGTCACTAAAGATTTTACTGCATATAACTGCAACGCTAAACGCTGAATAAAATTTGTTTTTCAACAGAAATACGACCCAAAAAGGTTTTACCACATATAACTACAGCGCTGAACGAAATTAGTTTTTCGACCAAAATACGTCACAAAAGGTTTTACCACATATAACTGCAGCACTGACTGCTGAATACATTTTTTTTCTACTGAAATACGTCACTAAAGGCTTGGGACAAGCCATCAGTTCTCTGAAAGGTGCAGAGTCCACCACTTGGAAAGAGTGGGACTGCAGCATGAGCAACTTGGACAGCAGAACGTTAAGCTTCTGCGCCGTTGGATGCGTGCAATCATACTGTTCTCTCTT
The DNA here is from genome assembly GCF_014858855.1 of Bufo gargarizans. Taxonomy (NCBI): domain Eukaryota; kingdom Metazoa; phylum Chordata; class Amphibia; order Anura; family Bufonidae; genus Bufo; species Bufo gargarizans. The sequence continues at coordinate 392,459,530 of NC_058084.1, read as the reverse complement.
AGCAATTGCTTTTGTGATCGATTCCTGACGGAATGACTAACGAGGAGTAGGAGGAGCAGGAGCATCAGGACCAGCAGGACCAGCAGACAATGGGAATGACAGATAGCTCCCTTCGCCTGAGTTGGTGGAGCCTTGACTGCCTGATATTGGGTGCGGTGTGCCACTGGGTGATGCAGCGGTTGCTGCGGCAGGCTAGACCACCACATCGGAGCCATGGTTCTCCCAAGCTACTTTATGGTGATGCTGCATATGTTGACGCAGGACCATGGTGCCAACTTTGGCACACTGGCCACGCTTCACCTTCTGCCCACAGATTCTACATACTTTTTGTACTGAAATAGGACACTGAACGCTTTCATCACATATAACTGCAGAAGTAAAATGCGTATATATTTTTTGTTGTGTACTGAAATAGGCACTAAACTCTTTCACCACTAATAAATACAACTGTGAAGTGTGTATATTTTTTTCCTTTTTGTACTGAACTAGGACACTGAATGCTTTCAACACAAAGAACTGCAGAAGTGAAATGCGTATATATTTTTCCTTTTTGTACTGAAATAGGCCACTAAACTTTTTCAACACAAAGAACTGCAGAAGTGAAATGCGTATGTATTTTTCTTTTTCCACAGATATAAGCCACTAGAGGCTTTTCAACATAGCACTTGCACCCCAAAAACAAGAACAAATAGCTGTAATGCCAGAGCTATATAATGGCTATTTGGATCCCCAAATAATTTATCTCTGCACTTGTAAATCTCTTTTTTTTTTTTTCACAATGAGGTTTCTCTAGTAGTCTCTCTAGCGACTTCAAACGTCTCTCCCTGCACTAAGATGCTGTGAAATGATTCCTCCCTATCGTTTCCCTGCAATTTTAATAATATTTCCCTGCACTTGTAAATCGCTTTTTTTTTCACAATGAGGTTTTCCTAGCACTGTCCCTAGCGGCTTCAGATGTCTTTCCCTGCACTAAGAATACTGTAAAATGTCTGAATCCAACGTGGCTGCAGGTATTTATAGGGCTGTGACATCACAGGGCTGGATGGCTGCTGATTGGCTGCATGCATGGCATTATGGGTCAGCCCTCCTTCCCAGAGTTCCTTGCCCCATGTTCTCACACGTGCCATTGTAGCCACCATTTTAGGAAAAATTGCAATTCATTACCACGAAGCGCAAGGAAATTTGCATTAGTTGCAAATCGAATTTTTCATGAAATTCGGTTAGAATTCCACTTCGTCAGCTTCGATTCGCTCATCTTTAGCTATAATGTATGTCAGATTGTGACTCTAGGAAATAATCTAATACAATTTACAAAAAAAAAACACATTATTAGGTGTAACGGTTGACATAAAACGAAAACTTTAAGAAGACATTTGTAAATTAAAAATAACATATCACTGATTCATTTTTATAATGTATGTACATTGCTTCAATCATATTCATCTACCTTATTATTTGTAAAGCATTATTTAAAGTATCTTCCCTCCAGCGCATCATTTATTTTAACTTGTTATTTCCCAGTTCTGGCATTTGACCTTTCTCAGGATTCGGTAACCCTATCTGCCATAAATTATAGAAAATGAGCGCTCCGAACAAAAAGAGGAACAGCCATGAACATCATCATAAAGGCTTTTGATCAATTGCAGAAGTACAATCAAGAGCAACAGAAGGATTCAAGTGTGAGTAAAATCAAAAGGGACCTAACTACATAACCATAGTTAAAAAGAAGATGGATATAGAGAATCCATGCCATCTGGATGTTATTTAGAGGGCTCCTTTGCCTGGGACCCCCTCTATTACTCAGTGTGAAATGCTGCTCTGTCCCATTGATCCATTACTTGGATAGTCATTCCCCCAGTGATAATAGCTGATCACCAAGGGTTTCAGAAGCTAGACCTCCATTTTTAAAATAAGTTATCATGGTGAGACACCCCCTTTAACTACATGTAGCCAAATGACAAGACTAGTTCTGCTATTAGGGTTTTCCCATTTAAATTACATAAATGTGTATTATTTTAATGTGGATAGTGTTGATCGCAAATATTCTAATCGCAAATCTTTATTGCGAATATTGGCACTTTGATGTGAATATCTAGAATATAGTGCTATATCTTCGTAATCGCGAATATTCTAGATTTTTTTTCATCAGTACCCATGATCCTCACTGATTCTTGCTTGTAGGCCAATGAGAAGGCTGCAATATATTTGACTTTAGGAGTAGTGTTGATCGCAAATTTTTGTATCGCAAATTTTTATCACAGATTTTCCGATTGCAGATTTTCGCAATCAAGAAAATATTGACTGGAGATCACAAATTCTTGAATTTGCGAATATATGGTGAATATTCGCCCAAATATTCCTGAAATATTGCAAATTCGAATATTGCCCCTACCGCTCATCACTAAATGTGGATAGGAGAGAAGAGAGATGTGATTGGGAGGTCTATGGGACCAATTCTGTGACTCTCTGAGAGTTGTTTTAAAAAAAAGAGTTTTAAAAGTATTTAACCAGTGCCAGGTTGCCCAAATTCATTGCAAGAAAATGCCAATATGTATATGAATATAGTAATGTCATGGTGGGGAGTGGGGGGAAACACCCCACTGTGTGGTGTCAAAGGGGATCAGCCTGGCCAAAAGTAGAAATAAGGGAGCAGGTTACCGCCTACCGTGTCCCTAATCCTCTCCCTGACTCCTCACCGTATGAGCGGACCCTGATGGTAGGACGACTCATACTCAGGATACCTAGAGACCCTAAGTTGCCCTGGTAATCCCTCACCAAGGAGCAGGGAAGAGACGACCTGTTCATTCCAGTTACTTGTCACAGGAGTGACAAGTAATTAATTATGTTCAAATGCACTGATGCACAGAGCTATAGCATGAAATGCTTCAGTGTGTTGTCCTCATGACATTCGGATCCTACCCAGATAAATTGTGTGGTAATGTTAATACATAGACATAGTGAAAGATGATGCTCAGTTGGACAGTCACTAAGAACATAGATTGGTTACGGCAGAGTTTTGCAATGCTGTTGATCTACTAAGGAATATCTAAATAAATAGACTTCATTCTAAAGACCATGAAGAAGACAGAGGATCATAGATATAATCTGTATCATTTGCATTTTTTCATCATTCAAACAATGCTCCCCTTGCACTTCTCATGATTACCGTTACTCTTTCCTTTTAACCTCCTGCATATTTCGACCCTCTTAATCTTCTTTACAGATTTCTATGAAACACTTGTGATTTACTGCACTTTGTCTTGCGTAATGCTACTTTTGAAATAGGAAAATTGGCTTTTCTATGAGCTCAGCATTGTCACCGAGCCAAACCCTTCCACGTAGTTAACATTCATTGAGCTGCTAGGAAATACCTTTAAGTATAACTCGTATAGATGACAGGCACTTTAGTAGATCCTTGTAAATGGTTAATAGTTGACTCAGAACACTAACTTGATGAAATGGCTCCAGTTTCCCAGAAGGCTTGTGCAACTTTTTAGGCCTTTTTTCATAATGCATGGGAACAAATCCACAAAATAGGAAGATTTAAGTAGAATTCGCAATGGATATAATTTACAAGTTTAACACACCACTACTCATCAGTTCATGTGGCCCCACAAGAAAAACATTTTACAGCCAAATATCAGAGCAGAAAAGGTTGGATTTTCAACAATCCAGGGACATTTTTAAGTTTTTAAGTCCAATTGATAAAATTCACTGCAGCCAGTCACTAAAATAGACATACATATTCACCACTTTGGGACTTCAAAAATAGCTGAAGCAGCACTTGGGTATATTTTGGAAGCCCCACAGCAGTGAATGAAGAAAGCTAGCCATGCGGGGTATGTTCTCTATTCACAGCAGGCACTTGTTCTCTAGAAAGGAGTAGGTCCCAAAGGTGGACCTGTAACTTTAGAATGTTTATGGCATATCCTATGAATATGACATAAATGTCTAGATTGGCACAGAAGAGGGCAGGCTGGGAGGCCCATCTAAATCCTCATTTTCTACTCCAGTTTTTGGTGTAGAAAATGAATTAAATCTATTCCAGTAAGATGTTGTAGATTTAAGTCTGTCTCATGGAGGAAGCGCTAAAGTTATGTAATGACCTGGTCCTCCATATAATTTTGGTGCTTCCTCCAGCGGTACAGAGAGACTTAAGACTGGTGTGGAAAATGCTGGTCTTAATAAATGACACCTCAAATCTAAAATTCATTCAGTGTAATGTATGACATATAATAAAGCAAAAATTGCTGCATATCAAATGTCCATCAAACCAAATTAAGCAAATGCAAGTGATGTACTTGTTACAGAACATTTCACCTATTATTATACAAACCCAAGGTTCAGAGAGCTATCACACTGGCACAGGCTCTCTGGGAGAAAATTTTTGTACACCATGGACTGCCAGAACACACTCAATCTGACCCAGGGAGATTCTTTGAGAGTCGGTTGATCTGAAAATTTGTGAAACTAAAAAGTCCAGAGCCATCCCTCAAGCGGACACACAACCTGAGAGGTTCAACTGTACTCTTCTTAAAATGTTGGGCAGTCTAGATCAGCAGAAAACAGCCTTCATCTTTAGCTAGAAATCAGTAATAGGACTAGTCCAAATGCCCAAATGTCCATGTTCATCATGCAGAGCATTTAAGATATTCTGTCTGCATCTATTAGGCAACATAAACTGTCGATACACTTCTCCCTGCTTGTTTATGGACTCCTTGGTAGAGCAAACCTCTCCTCACAGCTAAGGACTCTATTTGATGAGCAAGCACGATTGACCCTTCTTTAAAGGGAATGTGTTACCTAAAGACCTAAATTTTCTTCTGACAGTTAAAACCAGATAAAAACATATAGCCTTTTCTTGTAATCAGTTTTTATTTTCTGATTGCAGATTTTTTTATTGTATTTCCTGAGCATGATCCATCTTGCTTGAGCTGTTCTTAACAGAATTTGTACACATGCTTTACAGCAGCTGCCATGGGACATAGACACGATGGATAGGAGTGGAGCTCATTGACTTCTATGGAAGAGTTTTCTTTGAATGCTCTGTGACCTTTGCAGAGGTCAGGAGGGAGAAGATAAACTTTTGTGAATGATGAATCTTGTATGATGTCTATTATCTATCTATCTATCTAATACTGCCTTTAATAATAGCAGATGGATGCAGTAAAGTTATCTGCACGATATTATGCTTTTTAATAGATAGTCATATGGAAAATTAAAAATAAGCTTACAAAAAATCTTTCAAAATATGTTTAAAATAAAAACATGATTTAAACAACAGGCCATATTCTGATAATACATTCCCGTTAAGGCAAGTATTTCAGGTTTCAAGCCCTGTTTCACTGACCACTTTACTAATCCTACAGAAGGATTCTTTTGTTAAACTCTCTCAATTTTATTTTGTGTTAGCTGAGGCAGAGATTCGGCATTGATCTTGGTCAACTAGCAAAATGTGTAAGAGAGGTCAAGCTTCCTGTGTCAACAATTTTATAATTTAATTTTCTCCAAGGCGATTTCTCTAGGAAATGACATCACATCTAATTATATAAAACTTACCCTTATACCCTTATTTGTGTCCGAATTCATTCTACATGAATCAAATATGCTCCAAATGGCCTGAAAATTGGTAGATAACACTCCTAGGAATTTATAGGATTTTCTAGACTTTTTTGTTTTCTTTTTTTAAAATGTTGCAAATGTTTTCTCTTTCTCCCCCCTTCTTTTAAGCTTTTAAACATAATGACAGCTCTAGCAAAAAGTATCATAAAGACACCAAAGTACTGTATATAGCTACTGTGTATAGTGCCTAGAAGACAGAATGGTGATTTATCTTTCTATGCTTGCCTACTTGCCTCTGATTGGCTGATTAAGCTGTCTTTCAACCTTTGAGGCAATCAGAGCAAGCCCTCCCCCCACTTCATCCCAGTTGTGAAGAAACCAACCTCGCCACTGGGTTTTGGAGGGGCCTGTTTACCAGCCTCTTGCCTCAGGATTATGGCCCATACTAACTATAAAGGAGAAGAAAGACAGGCCGCACAGCTTAAATCTGTCTTTGGAATTGTATTTTATGTTATGTGAGGGTACCCAGATAGCTAATTTTAGTGTATTCGTGTAGTCTGAGTGCCACCTAATAATATGCGCTCAGACTTGAGCTATCTGGGGATGTGTTAAATGTCTGTGTTTACTGTACGGGTATGACATTGTATGTTTAAATGGTGATTTCTGTCCTGTTGTCCCCACATGTGTATTGGCGATTTCCCTTTGTCCTGAGAGATAATTGAATTGCTCCTCGGGTGTCTCCAGGGCAGAGAGGAGGAAACCATGATGCATTGTGGGGATGTATTGTGCCTGTTTTATCCTTCATCATGTTGAGGCTGGTGTTTGGGTAACTGATCAACACTGGGGGATTGCTATACGCTGAAGATTTGCTATACTCCTCTGGCATAACTACTAGCTCTTGTAAGAGCTGTTCCTGCTCTCGGGATTTAGGAGATGTTCACCCACTGGAGCCTGGAGCCTTGTCGTAGGTCCAGGGTGGGTAGGAAACGGTGAGGCCTCAACCAAGCTTCGGCGGTTTGTGGGGTCTGCAGCGCTTACGGTGTCAAGTGGAGTGCTTGGAGACCTGGGGAAGCACTAGGAGCATCTATCAACGGAGGTACCCGGTCGGGGTGCTAGGAGATCCGTTACATTTGGTGGCAAGCAGTGGGATGGCGTCCTAGTGTGAGGAGAAGCAGCTCGGAGACACCGTTCGTGGAGTATATAGAGGGCAACGCTAGTAACCGTACAGCGTCCCTGGCTACAGCAGGATGGAATCAGCTAGTCTTCGGACAGCGTTCTATGGCGAGGAGGAGGAGGCAGCCGCAGACTACAGGGATGCAGACAGAAAGGAAGTCTGGTATGATGCCCTGGAAAATGCCCAGCGGCGGCGAGGTGAGAGTCTCCCCAGTTATGAGCAGCGGCTACAGAAGAGTGTGGCGATGCGGATGGGTCTCTTGGGAGAGCAGCCCCTGGATGACTGGGTAACAGAGCTCCAGAACCTGGTATGTAAGGAGCTTTGGCTAGAGGACTCTTACCAGGCCCTAAGGTGGCATGTCATTCAACATTCCCCCTGGATGGCTGAGCACGACAGACCCGAGGGTGAGGATTATGATGGACCTGGGTTACTATGGGATGCCTTGGAGGAGGACATTGATCTTGGCAGAACGGAGGAGTCTAGGTTTTGGGACATCTACGACTACCGGATGGGCATGCATGCTTATGCTGACGGAAGGGAGGTGAGCAAAGACATGACCCACCTGGTAACAAGGGAGTGGGAGCTGGAGCAGACCTACCAACACCTGCTCAGCTCTGTTCATCCCCAACCTATTCGACAAGCAGAGCCAGATCTGCCCTCCTACAACTGGGAAGACTTGCCGGCGATACCCCCTGATTCCCTACCAACTCCCAAAGTAGGGAACTTCATCGACTGGTTCTGGGAAGACCTCCCGACGGCAGGTAGAGATGGTACCGAAGTCTCTCCACCGGCCCTACAGGGATGCTGGGTAGCCGGCCCAGATCAACAACAACAGCCAGCGTTACCCAGAGTCCAGACAGTCGGTCTGACTCCCCATCGGCAGCTTAACTTACAGGGAGAGATGACAACTGGTCTCTCTCCCCAGCAGCAGACAGGATCACAGGGAGAGGAGATTGTCAGTCCCCCATCCCTACAGCAACCAGCATTACTAGGAGTGAAGATGGTCGCACCCACTACCCAGCACCAGGCAGCGTTACAGAGAGTTGAGACAATTGGTCTGACTCCCCAGCAGCAGTGTGTTGTAAATAGAGAAGAGACAACCGGTCTCTATCCCCAACCACAGGGGGACAGCACCCCTAACTTTGATGGTGCAGATGGGACTGCGGTCTCTGCACCAGGCCTACCAGGATGCTGGACGGCCGGTTCAGATCCCCCACCAACCCTGCAAGAATGCCAGGAGGAGGAGGTAAGCGATTCCTCCTCTCCACAGCCGATCTGCAACAAGGTCCTGGGGATAGGATTCCCTGACGACATCCCAGCAGAAGAGCTGGAATCTGGGCAGAGCGCAGTCAGCCTCTGCCCTCCCCTATCCTCTTCTCCAGAGGCTTACTTTCCACAGGCTACCCCAGCAGAAGCGCTGGCATCTGGGCAGAGTGCAGTCGGCCTCTGCCCCCCCCTATCCTCTTCTTCAGAGCCGGACTTCCCACAGGCTACCCCAGCGGAAGAGCTGGCATCTGGGCAGAGTGCAGTCGGCCTCTGCCCACCAAGTACCTACAGCTCCAAGCTAGAGAACCACAAGGAAGCAAGGAGTCGCAGATGCCCACTCAACAGCTGGGGACATACAGAACAGAGCCAGGCCCCAAGATTCAACAAGTCCAGTATTGGGTTGTGGTTGGACTGCCAGACTAACTCAGGTACTGACCGTGAGGTCAGGTATCTGGTTAGTCTTCCCTGGGAGGGGGAGATGTGTGACGAAACGTTTACCAGCCTCTTGCCTCAGGATTATGGCCCATACTAACTTTAAAGGAGAAGACAGACCGTCCGCACAGCTTAAATCTGTCTTTGGAATTGTATTTTATGTTATGTGAGGGTACCCAGATAGCTAATTTTAGTGTATTTGTGTAGTCTGAGTGCCATTCACCTAATAATATGCACTCAGACATGAGCTATCTGGGGATGTGTTAAATGTCTGTGTTTACTGTAAGGGTGTGACATTGTATGTTTAAATGGTGATTTCTGTCCTGTTGTCCCCACATGTGTATTGGCGATTTCCCTTTGTCCTGAGAGATAATGAAATTGCTCCTCGGGTGTCTCCAGGGCAGAGAGGAGGAAACCATGATGCATTGTGGGGATGTATTGTGCCTGTTTTATCCTTCATCGTGTTGAGGCTGGTGTTTGGGTAACTGATCAACACTGGGGGATTGCTATACGCTGAAGATTTGCTATACTCCCCTGGCATAACTACTAGCTCTTGTAAGAGCTGTTCCTGTTCTCGGGATTTAGGAGAGGCTCACCCACTGGAGCCTGGAGCCTTGTCGTAGGTCCAGGGTGGGTAGGAGATGGTGAGGACTCAACCAAGCTTCGGTGGTTTGTGGGGTCTGCAGCGCTTACGGTGTCAAGTGGAGTGCTTGGAGACCTGGGGAAGCACTAGGAGCATCTATCGACGGAGGTACCCGGTCGGGGTGCTAGGAGATCCGTTACATTTAGAATGGTGATTTATCTTTCTATGCTTGCCTACTTGCCTTTGATTGGCTGATTAAGCTGTCTTTCAACCTTTGAGGCAATCAGAGCAAGCCCTCCCCCCCACTTCATCCCAGTTTCATGTTGTCCTTTATCTTCTGTATTCCTTATAGTTTACCCTGCCAGTAGTGTTGATTGAGCACCAAAGTGCTCGGGTGCTCTGGCCGAACACATCGAGATCCTCGGGTGCTCTACCGAGCACTCAAGTATAATGGAAGTCAGTGGGAGAACCCGAGCATTAAACCAGGCACCCCCTGTTCTGACGATGGGAATGTGATTAGTTCATACGAAAAGGTCAGAAATTGATGGAAACAACACTGAAATGGTTCAGGAACAGCATGGGGAGGATGTCTAGATGCATCTTGGACGCCCAGGTTGCTGCTGGGAACGATGTTGTCCGAATAGTACGCCACTTTTACAGAATTACAATAATACACACAAAAACGAAGATAAAATCAATTTTAGAGGAAAAAATTGTTAGGAAACATTCTTTCCTGTATATTTACTTGTATATAAAGTGCAAGTGCTGCCAAAAACGACAAGGAAGAGGCACTCTGATACAACCTGTATATCACAATTGGTACAATTGATCATGTAGTGGGACTCCTACACTCATAAAGCCTATGCACTAAGTGAAAGGGCTGTCAAAAATTACTAGTAATCGGCACTCCAATACACCCTTTGTTACAAATAAAGGAGGGCATAATACACAGCCTTGACAAATTATGATTGATAGCCTGCTGGTGACCCTCAAAAACATTTGGAGCAAAGGCCTGCTGATCTGACCATCTAAAACATTATGGGCGAGGGCCTGCTGCCGCTTTGGTGACTTTAGATAACCTGTGGCCGATGGCACGTCCCTGTGACGGCGACAATCCATTCGGATGTCTGCCCTATGAACTTTCGATGTTATTTTCAGCTCAAACCATGGTGACCATGGGTAACGGTGAATCAGTGTTCGATTCCGGAGAGGGAGCTTGAGAAACAGCTACGTCTACCACATCCAAGCAAGGCAGGATGCGCGCAAATTACCTATTAGGCATAATTAGGTGCGCGCCTGCAGGTGAGCTGACCCTCTAAAAAGATGTAGGTTAGGGCCTGCAGGTGATCTGACCCTCTAAAAAAGTATATGCGAGGGCCTTCAGGTGAGCTTACCCTGTAAAAAATTGTAGGTAAGGGCCTGCTGGTGAGCTGACCCTGAAAAACATAATATGCAAGGGCCTGCTAATGAGCTGACCCTCTAAAAATTATATGAAAGGGTGTGCTGGTGAGACGACCATGTAAAACATTGTAGGTGAGGGCCTGCTGGTGAGCTAACCTTCTAAAAAACAATATACGAGGGCCTGCAGCTGAGCTGACCCTGTAAAACATATGCGAAGTGCATATATGCGAGGGCATTATATGCGACGAATAATCATGTTAATATGATGAAAGAGGAGAAGGAGGATGAGAAAAGGAAGATTCAACCATATACCCTTGTTTGTGGTGGAAGGGGTGCATGGGAATACAGTTTATTCAGTACATTATAAACAACACATTTAAAGTGCCTTTATGTTCATCGGCTTTCCTCTGGTGGAGTCGAAAAGTCACAGTCAATCCCCTTGTTCATTTTTATAAGAGACAACCTGTCAGCATGTTATAATGCCACCAGTAGCACTAAATACCCGCTCAGACAAAACGCTGGCAGCAGGGCAGGCCAGCACCTCCAAGGCGTGGAGCACCATTTCGTGCCACGTGTCCAGCTTAAACACCCAGTAGTTGTAAAGCACTCAGGGATCATTGAGGACTCTGACATGGTCTGCTATGTACACCTTCACCATTTTCCAAAATGTTTCCCTCCTTGTGACACTAGGCCGTGCATCAGGGTGAGGGTGCTGGCGGGGTGTCATGAAACTGTTCCAGGCTTTGTAGAGTGCTGCCCTGCCTCTATTTGAACTGCTGTGTGTTCAAGGAACTACGGACTCTGCTGCCAGCATTATCAGATGGAAATTTTTGGAACAATTTTTCAACAAGGATCTTCTGGTATTGCACCATTTTGCTCGTCCTCTCCACCAGAGAACTGAGCGATGAGAAGTTCTCTTTGTAGCGGGGGTTGAAAATGGTAAACAACCAGTAATCCATGTTGTCTAAAATGCATATAACGCCCGAGTCGTGGGAAAGACAGCCTAACATGAAGTCAGCCATGTGTGCCAAAGTACCAACAGGCAAGACTTCGCTGTCGTCATCAGGAGGATCACTCTTAATCTCCTTATCCTCTTCCTGGTTGTGTAACACCCCAGAGTTGTGTTACTATACGCTTCTACCCCGCTACTCTCTGTTAAGAGCTTTTATCCTGTCATCTGATGTGATTTTGCTTATGTCCTCCACAAATGTGCATAAACCTATGTTAAATTCAATTGTTCAAGTCATTTTCCTGGTATACCAGCAGGTGGCAGCATCATTGGTAGAGATAGTTTTAATGTTACGCCCGTTGAGAGTGGAACGATCCTGTTCTATTCTGCCCCCCTGCTGAAGAGAGATGGACTAATCTGTCTTCCTGCAGCAAGGGAGGGAAACACCAGTTAGAGCCGGTTGAGTTACCCCTGTATAGGGAAGACAACAAGGACCAAGTCTCGGTCTGAGACTTAGTCATATTCCCAGTATGAGAATCCTTCAGCCTCAGCTGGATTAAAAAGCAGAAAGCTACAGACAACCTCCAAGGTTCCAGGAAGAAAGCATCACCTGAGAAATCATCTGTGAGTTAAGTCCAGAGACCTAGGAGAAGCCATTCCTCCTCAGTTAGTCTGTCTCCATACAGCAGACGTTATAGAAAAGTGCAGAAGATTAGTTCCTGCCACAACTACAGAGCTACTTAGAAGACGACTTATCCTGCAAGCTCACATTTAAAGCAGAAGCATTCATTTCCTGCCAATCATTGCTAAAACCTGCTGGGACCAAAGCTGTATACCGCTTGGACACAAGTTATCTTCAGTAAAGAAACGTTTAAACTTAATCTAAAGGTCTGGACATCATTTCTGCTGCAAAATTCCTCTATTACTCCTTCTATCACTACACTAAAATTTATTGCAAGTGAGCCAGGAGCCAGGAGTCCAGCCGTACCCAGGTAGGAGACACCATTGATACAATTATAGGCCATTACACCAGTCTGGCATTCCTAATCTGTGACGTGCATTATAACACCTTGGAAGGGCCCTGGGATAGTACCCTAAGCACGCTGCAATTGGCGTCAGGACAAATACAGAACATTAACAACGCGTATCCTGGCCGCTGCATAAGTGGCGGCAGTGAACAGGATTTACCTTTGTGCCTATAATATAGGCTACAGTAATTACCAAACCCACAGAAAAAGAGACTTTTTTTTGCATGTACTTACTGCTGAAGAGTGTGGGTTTGCATCAGCTGCAGGACAGTGGCAGAGCAGGGGTTAATCGACCATCTTAGATATCTCCACCAAGCAGAGGGGAGGGAACCAAACAGCCTGCCTCTATAGAGAAAGAATTCCTACAGCAGCAGGAACTAAAGTGCTGAATACAAGTTCCCAGGAGGACAGAGAAATTGCTGAATTTGCCCATACAGGAAGTGAAGCGGTGGCCATCTTGAAAAAGGGAAAATACTGTATTTCGAACCTTGGATGTCGGAGAAGCACTATCCATGGATCTGAGTGAGTACTACTGTGAAAATAAACTTGCTAAAGACTGGTAAGGGTTATAATCTGTCTGCCAGAAAACCATACTCCCCAAAATTGAGCAGCTGCAGTGACTCCTTAAAGGAGCCACGCACCAAATCTGCTGCAGTCGCCCATAGCAACCTGCATCTAAATTGCATTATAGCCAATACTGATCCCTCTAATCTGGTACTGAGTATCATGGACCATGTCTGACAACGAAGATTTCACCCACTTTGATCGCAGTGATCCACCAGCAGCAGCGGCAGCCACCTGCATCATGCCTCTTACTATGCCATACTATTTTGGGGCACCCTGGCTCCCAAGTTATTCAGGAGAACCCCATTCACTTAAGGGAATTCCGTGATAAGATGTTAGCCACATTTAAGCTATATCCAGTATCACAGGATCAGAAAGTGGAAATCCTGATTGGCCAGTTACAGGGAGCTGCGCTTCGGGAGCTCAAGTCCTGCTGGCCTCGGCCAGAGCGGAAAACCACTGAGCAGATCCTAGACCGACTCAGTACCACCTTTGAGACTAGGACCGCCTCTGAGCTTAAAATGCACTTCATTGAAAAGCGGCACCAGTCAAATGAGACTTTCAGAGACTTTGACCTGTCCCTGCAGGAAGCCCTGTGGGCTGTTATCCAGATTGATCCCCGTGAAGCTGAGGGACAAGATCAAACCCTCAGGGAACAGTTTATTGAAGGTGTCCTTGACGTATCCCTCAAACGTCAGCTAGAGATGTCAGCTCAGCACCCAGATACCCCTTTCTTGGATTTTAAGGAACTTGCCATTGGCATCCTAAAGGAAAGTCACCAAGCTGAATCCCCTGAAAACAAGAGGGCAGGGTCCACACTATGGCCTGCTACTCACTGCCTAATAGCTGAGCATGGGGCTCAGGCACCCATTCCAGATGCCGTAGCAGCAATGACCGCTCAAGTCTCCCTCTTAGCTGAGAATATGGAGAGGATAAGGAAACAGCTAGAGTGACTGGAACAGCAACTGGAACGGAGAAAGAGACTTCTGCAAACAGAGAACGCCCTACACCCGGTCCACAAGAATATCGGTGCCAGACAATCGGTAGGTTGTTAGACCCTGGTTATCAAAACATTAGGAAACATTGTCAGAGGTATGGACACACTGAAAAGGACTGCCGTCAGTAAAACGGGTATCCCCTGAGGTCGAGGACCGCCCCTCCGGAGGAAGAATACTAGGTCCCAAAGATCCAGCCTTTATGCCTAAATATGTGGGCGCCCGCCCTGTGGTTGAAGTTGACATCAACAGAGTGAAGTTTCCTGCTTTATTGATACGGGATCTCAAGTGACTACCATCCGCCAAGCAGCATTTGACACATGCCAAAACGGAGCCCAGCTGATGCAACCTCCTGAATCTTGGCTCCACATCATAGCTACCAATGGCAAACCAGTGCCTACACTAGGTTATTGGGAACCTACCTTACAGATTGAAGATACTGAACTTCCATGCCAAGGGGTAGTCGTGATTCAGGTCCCAGAAGATGACAATTGCCCTGTGGTCCTGGAGATGGATGTACTCGGCAACTGTTACCCTGAAGTGCTGAAAGAAAACCCTACTGGCTACACCCCGTGCAACTCAATGGGTTATAAACAGGACCATTCAAGTGCTAGACACTCAACAAAAATTCAGCAATCAACGGGGCGAAATCTGCTTGTTCACATCAAGGATGCTCAACCTATCAAAGTCCAGCCTAGAGCAGAGACTCTGATATGGTGCAAGGCTTGCATTGGTATCCAAAGCCAGGATTATCAGGCCCTTGTGAACCACGACATCTTCAGGATCACCACCTTGTCCTACCCACTAGGAGCGTGGTCACCATGTCTCAAGGAATGGTACCCATACGCTTAGACAAGGAACAGCCCTGGTGGACCAAACTACATATTGGGGATACCACAACCTCTGCCAAACAGATCAATGGTGTGCTGAACTTAGTCAAACAACACCATCAAGTTTTCAGCAAACATTCTCTGGACTATGTTCAGACTCGTTTAATACAGCACACCATTCCAACTGGCACTCATCCTCCAATCAACGAGAGATACAGACCAGTCCCTCCTGCCATGTACAGACGTGGACAAAATTGTTGGTACCCTTTGGTCAATGAAAGAAAAAGTCACAATGGTCACAGAAATAACTTTAATCTGACAAAAGTAATAATAAATTAAAATTCTATAAATGTTAACCAATGAAAGTCAGACATTGTTTTTCAACCATGCTTCAACAGAATTATGTAAAAAAATAAACTCATGAAACAGGCATGGACAAAAATGATGGTACCCCTAGAAAACACAGAACATAATGTGACCAAAGGGACATGTTAATTCAAGGTGTGTCCACTAATTAGCATCACAGGTGTCTACAACCTTGTAATCAGCCATTGGGCCTATATATATGGCTCCAGGTAATCACTGTGTTGTTTGGTGATATGGTGTGTACCACACTCGACATGGACCAGAGGAAGCAAAGGAAAGAGCTGTCTCAAGAGATCAGAAAGAAAATTATAGACAAGCATGTTAAAGGTAAAGGCTATAAGACCATCTCCAAGCAACTAGATGTTCCTGTGAGTACAGTTGCACATATTATTCATAAGTTTAAGATCCATGGGACTGTAGCCAACCTCCCTGGACGTGGCCGCAGGAGGAAAATTGATGACAAATCTAAGAGACGGATAATCCGAATGGTAACAAAAGAGCCTAGAAAGACTTCTAAAGAGATTCAAGGTGAACTTCATGCTCAAGGAACATCAGTGTCAGATCGCACCATCCGTCGTTGTTTGAGCCAAAGTGGACTACATGGGAGACGACCAAGGAGGACACCATTGTTGAAAACGAATCATAAAAAAGCAAGACTGGAATATGCCAAACTACATGTTGACAAGCCACAAAGCTTCTGGGAGAATGTCCTGTGGACAGATGAGACAAAAATCGAAGTTTTTGCCAAGGCACATCAGCTGTATGTTCACAGACGAAAAAATGAAGCATATCAAGAAAAGAACACTGTCCCTACTGTGAAACATGGAGGAGGCTCTGTTATGTTCTGGGGCTGCTTTGCTGCGTCTGGCACAGGGTGTCTTGAATCTGTGCAGGGTACAATGAAATCTCAAGACTATCAAGGAATTCTAGAGAGAAATGTACTAGCCAGTGTCAGAAAGCTTGGTCTCAGTCGCAGGTCATGGGTCTTGCAACAGGACAATGACCCAAAACACACCGCTAAAAACACCCAAGAATGGCTAAGAGGAAAAAATTGGACTATTCTAAAGTGGCCTTCTATGAGCCCTGACCTCAATCCTATTGAGCATCTTTGGAAGGAGCTGAAACATGCAGTCTGGAAAAGGCACCCTTCAAACCGGACACAACTGGAGCAGTTTGCTCATGAGGAGTGGGCCAAAATACCTGCTGAGAGGTGCAGATGTCTCATTGACAGTTACAGGAAGCGTTTGATTGCAGTGATTGCCTCAAAAAGTTGCGCAACAAAATATTAAGTTAGGGGTACCATCATTTTTGTCCATGCCTGTTTCATGAGTTTATTTTTTTACATAATTCTGTTGAAGCATGGTTGAAAAACAATGTCTGACTTTCATTGGTTAACATTTATAGAATTTTAATTTATTATTACTTTTGTCAGATTAAAGTTATTTCTGTGACCATTGTGACTTTTTCTTTCATTGACCAAAGGGTACCAACAATTTTGTCCACGTCTGTACCAGCAGGTGAAGAAGATTGTGCAGGATATGAAGACAGCTAATGTCATCCAGGATGGTCACAGCCCCTGGGCTGCCCACTTAGTCCTGTTAAAGAAGAAGGATGGAACCATCCATTTGGACTATCTTAAGATCAACAACATTATGCACAAGGATGTGTACCCCCTGCCACAAATTGAGGAGTCCCTGGCAGCTCTGGGATCCACTGCTTATTTTTCAACTCTGGATCTAAATAGTGGCTATTGGCAAGTCCCCATGGCACCAGAAGATTAAGAAAAAAATGCTTTTGCCACCCCAATGGGTCTGTTTGAGTTTCCAGAGACTCATGAAAAGATGTCTTAGACACAAAAACTTTGAGACTGTATTGCTGTACTTGGATGATGTGATTGTCTACACTAAGACCTACGAAGAGCATTTACAGCACTTGGCGGAAGTGTTCCAGACCTTGACCCAACATGGACTGAAAGTGAAACCTTCAAAGTGTCACTTACTGAAGCCCCAAGTGAAATATCTGGGAGCTTGTGAAAGGTCACCCTAAAGGCTGTCAGAATGCTGAAATACCGGTGGAGTGGAATGAAGAGAGAGAAGCTGCTTTCCGACTGTTGAAAGAAAAACTTACAGAACCACCAGTCCTGGGCTACTCTGACTACAGCCTGCCATTTTGCCTCTACACCAACGCAAGTAAGAAAGGCTTGGGAGCTGTACTATCTCAGACACAAGCTGGAACTGAAATCATCATTGCCTATGCCAGCAGATCTTTACGAGAGCCAGAGCGGAATGACCATAACTACAGCTCATTCAAACTGGATTTTCTAGTCTTGGTCTGGGCTGAGAAATTCAAGGACTACCTAGCTGCCATACCTTTCACGGTCTACACTGAATATAATTCGCTGGCTCACTTGAACACTGCACGTTTGGAAGCTCTAGAACAAAGATGAGCCTCTAGACTGGCGAACTTCAATTTCACCATTAGGTACCGGACTGGAAAATCTAATGACAATGCGGATGCTTTGTCTAGGCTACCTGCCCAGAAAGAACCGATTTCCACCAATGATCAGTGGGAAGATGTGGAAATACCAATATTCTACTCCTGATTTGCCTGGCAGGAGGTCCTACACATTAGGCGTCCAACCTCTAAAGTCACTTGTTTTCCGCAGACCTGTGAGTCGTGACCCCTCACCTCCAGTTGAGAAAGAGCTCTGGCTAAAACTACAGGCAGAGAGTGGAGCCATAGGAGAACTGTTGGATTATTTTTACAGTAGACGCATACCGGAGAGAATCTGGCAACGGAGAGCTGACTCAGAGCTAGTTCACCTCTGGCGACAACGGAAACTACTCTTCCTACAAAGAGACCTGCTCCTCAGGAGAATCCTTGATCCAGTCACCTGTGAGCGCCTCCACCAGATAGTTGTGCCTCAGAGAGATGCTAAGATGGTATGGACATGTACCATAATCGTTCTGGTCACTTTGGAACCCAAAAAAACAAGAAGCCATCATCAGACGACATTTCTACTGGATTGGCATGAGAAGTGACATTGAAACCTGGTGTCGGCAGTGTCCCACCTGTGCTGTGGCTAAAGGAGAAAGACATGATCAGCTAGCCCACCTTCATCCAATAGTGAGTAGAAGTCCTCTTGAAATCGTGGCAATCGACCACGTGAAACCGGAACCTAGCAGATCCGGGTACGTCTATGCTATGACAATCATAAATCACTATACCAAGTTTGTCGTGTCTGTACCTGTAAAGGACTTAACTGCAAAAACTACAGCTGCTGCCATGTGGAAGAGCTTCATTCTGCCATATGGGTGTCCTGACAAGATACTTACTGATCAGGGATCTGCATTCGAGTCTCAGTTATTCTATGAACTTTGTGCCTTGTACATACATACTGAATGGAGGGTCATTGGGGATATATATACTAAATGGGGGACACTGGGGGTCATTATGCTATGTAAAGGGTCCTCACAGTATAATGACCCCACAGTGGCCCTCCATTCAGAATAATGACCCCCAGTCATTTTTTTCTACCATGGAAATGTATGATGAATGGACGCCACTGTACGGCATCAGTCTGAGGCATCTGTTAACGCATACATTTTTTATATGCATTAAATGGATGGCAAAAATAGGATGTGAACCCAGCCTTAGTGTAAGAATAAGCACCAGTACATAGAGGAGCATGTGGCGGAAAGGGGAGGCCGCCATGTACTGACAGAGCGCACAACCTGGTCCTGGTGGTCAGGGATGAGGGCTGTGTTTCCCAAGGATTATTTTCAACTGGGAAATACAGGGCACAGTATAATACACTACAATCTGTATAATATAAAGATATTAGCCCTACCCCCAAATAATAGTACAATTAGGGGGTCATTTGTTATATAGAAAAACGTCTATATTAGGCGTATTTCTGACACAGATGTGACACAAAGGTCCTTAGCACCGCAATCTGTATCTTTTCCCGCTCATACCAGGTCTAAAAAAAGTGGCGTGGGTAGGGAAGGGGATACAGTTATGGCCATACAGTTATTAGATAACACCGCCATACAATGATAAAACCACCATACAGTGACCGGATAAAAGAGTATAAGAGGGCACAGTACAGGGAATGACGAGGGGCACTGTACAGGGTGTGGTAAGAGGGCACAATGCAGGGTATAAAGGTGCACAGTAGGGGGTTAGGAGCACAGTACTGGGTGGGGGAACAGTACAGGGTGGGGGGCACAGTCACATAACCCTGTGACGTTAGAAGGTCCTTATGGTGAATGCGGTTCAGATACCACCATAATGAGAGGCAGAGGAGTAAGACAGGGGTCCTGGATGGACAGGAGGGGTGGACACAGCAAGTAGGTGGAAGGGGCTCTGAGGGGGATTCATACAACAAGTAGTGGCAGAAGGTCTGTGCAGGGCCGCAATAGGAGATAGGAGGGTGGAACAGGAGCTCTTGAGCAGCAGATCGAAGAGCCCCCCCCTCCTGTCTCACAGAGAAGAGACAGTCACAGTGCAGACTCACTGACAACCTGTGTTCACACTTCTGCTTCAGCCCTGCAGTCTCTCTCCTCAGGTAGCATGTCCTGTGTAGAAGGGGTGTGTCTGAGTCTCTGCAGAAGCCGGCCTCATGTGACTCAGAGGGCCCACCAGAGGGGTACTGGGTAAGTTAAATAACAGCAATGAGAGCTTCCATCTGTAATGATGGAAGTGCACATAGAAGCTCATTGGGCCCTGGCACTTTCACGGGTTTGCCGGGTTAAGACGTCGGCCCTGCTTAACCACCTCTAGTGGTTACTCCAGCCTAAAGATTCGAGTCCTGATGCCAGTTTCTGAGATTACTCAGACAGCTGACCCTCCTGCACTACTTCTACCCCTGGAGACTCGGAACTGCCCTTGCCGGAATCCCAACGGACCAATAAATGTAAACCACCTGCCTGTTATCTGGAATTCTTTGAAACCAGTGTTTAGTTACAGAGACAATGGGAGCCAAGCCATGGACACATTTTGACTGGTAAGAAACATTGCCTACTGTCTATTGTTGACATTCTGGCCTCTTTCATGAATCCTTTTTGTGCCTGGACTTCATGGACTCCATCTATCAGCCAAGCCATACCTCATGTTGGATTGCAAATTATTATTATTTTTTTTCTTCTACTTGTTACAAGTTATGCAACATTTCAAGCCAGCACCCAAAGAAAAGACTCAAATGTGTACCTGAGCTCTTTGTGACTTATACTGTTCTAATCTTCCACTAATTTTGCTTAAATGTTTACAGGTGTAGCAACATTCAAGTACTTATGCCCATTGTATGGACTCTTTTACAGATGCTGCAATGTGAATTTATGCACTTTTTGTGAAACTGCACTTAACTTTTGCCTTTAGCCAGATCAGTAGCACCGTGCTTCTGTCGGCCTTGATATACAGCTCTGTTCTCTTTATACGGACTGCCTCTTTGGACGCTTAATACTAATGGTCTACATCTGGTGTCATATATCCCTGGTACCCATGTAGAACAAGTGGTAAGTCCCAGGCAGGTCCAGCAACTACTAGGGTAACCCCGCTGCTTCGGGAATGGCTAGGGGAATAATATGCCCCTCCTTCCTGTTGTTTATATGTGCCAGGATTGGTAATGGGACTACTAAACCCCCCATCCTGGTGTGTCTTCCAGGAGTTTCATGGGATTATTATACCCTCTTCCTGTGACTACCAGAAGCGTTTGGAGAAGCTGTGATACCTCCCCCTTCTGTGCCTTTGCCTAAGGTATAGCACCTCCACCTTAGAGCCTTTTTTCTACCCATAGTCACCATAGTGATCGTGCTATAAGCCTTAAATGTGGACTTTGGTGCAGGGAAGGGAATACAGGATAAAGCCACCCTTCCGTTTGTAAGTATTTCATTACACAATGGTGGGATTACAGAGTAAAGACACCCCCATGCTTTCTTTGGTATTAGGATCCAATACACTTCAAAGTCAGTCAGTAATAATTGCTTAGTGCAGACCGTTGGTTCACTGGGTATACCGAGAGGGAAACTGTTAATAAGACACCCTACTCATGCGGGCAGGAACATTTGGGTAGCCGTTTCATGTTAGTCTTTGTATGTCTTTATGTGTATTACATGCAGCACTTTGTATTAACTTGGGTGCCCCAGAGCTTGTTCCTCTTATCCCAAGTAGTGTTGAGCGCGAATATTCGAATATCAAATTTTTTGCGAATATCGGCACTTCGCTAATTCGCGAATTTTTCGAATATAGTGCTATAAATTCGATATTTCGAATATTCGTTTATTTTTTTTATTGTTATATTTTTTTCTTTCCCACTTCCCTAAAGTTGTTCTTACCTGTCCTTTGGATTCCTGGCTTCCTGGCTGCTCCAGTCAGTCTCCGTTGCCGCTTCTGCCGACTTCCGTGCTCATGGAGCGTCCCCATCACCATGGGAACGTCTCTATATACTAGAATGTACTGTCGGATTTGAGAATTACGTTGGAATCGCAATTCGATTATTTCAAGTTATATTAATCGAATTGCGATTTTAACTTAACACTGCTATATTCCATATTCATTAATTCTAGCCTAATATGGAATATAGCAGTGCTAAGCTGAAATCGCAATTCGATTAATTCAAGTTATAATAATCGAATTGCGATTTCAACTTGGACCTGGTTTACTATGGTTGGCTTGGTAGAATTAGCGAATATGACGAATGTATTCGTCATATTCCACAAAACGAATATAACAAATGTATTCGTCATATTCCACAAAACAAAGATAACAAAGTATTCTGCATCTTCGTTTTAGCTACCTATTCATCAACTTTGCTAATTCTAGCAATCATATAGGAAAGTTTACTATAGAGACAGCTAAGTTTAATTTGCTATGCGTTTATATTACTTAGCCTTTTTTTTATAAATAGAATAATTATAATAATTATCAGGTATTATAATTATTCTATTTATAAAAAAAAAAAAAGCAAAGTAATATAATCACATAGCGAATTAAACTTAGCTGTCTCTATAGTAAACTTTCCTATATGATTGCTAGAATTAGCAAAGTTGACGAATAGGTAGCTAAAACAAAGATGCAGAATACTTCGTTATCTTCGTTTTGTGGAATATAACGAATACATTCGCCATATTCGTTTTGTGGAATATGACGAATACATTCGTCATATTCGCTAATTCTACCAAGCCAACCATAGTAAACCAGGTTCAAGTTGAAATCGCAATTCGATTAATTCAAGTTATAATAATCGAATTGAGATTTCAACTTGGACCTGCTATATTCCAAATTAGGCTGGAATTAACGAATATGGAATATAGCAGTGCTAAGTTGAAATCGAAAGTCGATTATTATAACTTGAATTAATCGCATTGCTATTTCAATAGGAGAGTAGCCTTTAAGTTAAAATCGCTATACGCGATTATTTAAATCGCATATTAATCGCGATAACTAGAATAATGACGAATATTCGATTTTGACGAATATAAAATGAATTTTCGTCGAAATCAAATATGGCACCTGCCGCTCATCACTAATCCCAAGCACAAGCCGAGGGCTGCTTGATTCAAAGTAAGGGGGGTGTGACACCACAGAGTTGTGTTACTACACGCCTCTACCCCGCTACTATCTGTTAAGAGCTTTTATACTGTCATCTGATGTGATTTTGCTTATGTCCTCCACAAATGTGCATAAACCTATGCTAAATGCAATTCTTCAAGTCATTTTCCTGGTATACCAGCAGGTGGCAGCATCATTGGTAGAGATAGTTTAAATGTTATGGCCATTCAGAGTGGAACAATCCTGTTCTATTCTGCCCCCCTGCCGAAGAGAAGTGGACTATTCCGTCTTCCTGCAGCAAGGGAGGGAAAAACCAGTTAGAGCCGGTAGAGTTACCCCTGTATAGGGAAGACACCAAGGACCAAATCTCAGTCTGAGACTTAGTCATATTCCTAGTCTGAGCTCCTTCAGCCTCAGCTGGATGAAGAAGTTATCTGTGAGTGAAGTCTAGAGACCTAGGAGAAGCCATTCCTCCTCAGCTAGTCTGTCCTCATACAGCAGAAGTTAAAGAAAAGTGCAGAAGATTAGTTCCTGCCACAACTACAGAGCTACTAAGAAGACGACTTATCCTGCAAGCTCACATTTAAAGCAGAAGCATTCATTTCCTGCCATTCATTTCTAAAACCTGCTGGGACTAAGAGACCAAGGCTGTATACTGCTTGGACACAAGTTATCTTCAGTAAAGAAACGTTTTAACTTCATCTAAAGGTCTGGACAACATTTCTGCTGCAAAATTCCTCTATTACTCCTACTATCACTACAAAAAAATGTATTGCAAGTGAGCCAGGAGTCAAGGCATTTCCAGGTAGGAGACACCGTTGACACAATTATCACCACCCTATAGAGAATATATAGACCATTACACCACTCTGGCATTCCTAATCTGGAACGTGCGTTATAACACCATGGAAGGGACCTCGGATAGTACCCTGCGCACGCTGCAATCGGCGTCACAACAAATACAGAACATTAACAACACGTATCCTGGCCATTGCAGCTGTAGGTTGAGTGCCAAGAGAGCCACAGCTCAGTCTGGTCCCTTATCCCCTGCCACAGCTCTGCAGCAGTGTGCTGTTTACCACCACCCCCCACCCCCCCCTAAGCATTTCTGCTTCAGCGGCCTGTTGCTGCTTCCCCACTGCAGTGCTACACTGCTTCCAGCTACCGACTGATGACTGACTGGTGCTGCACGTGGAGAATTCAGAGGTGGAAGTGGAGGAGGAGGCAGAGGAGGAGAAGTGGGAGTTGGAGCCACTGACTTAGGTGGTGGTTAATGCCCTGAAGAAATTGGGGCCCGCAATCCTTGGCGTCGGTAGCACCTGTGCCATCCCAGGGTACGACTCACTCCTGGCCTCCACAACATTCATCCAGTGTGCTGTCATGTAGTATCCCTGGCCGAATGCAGTTGTCCATGTGTCCGTGGTTAAAGAGGACCTTTCACTAGAATAAAACATCTAAACTAACTATACAGACATGGAGAGCGGCGCCCATGAATCTCCCTGCACTTACTGTTATACCTGAGCGCCGCTCCGTTCTCCCGGTATAGCCTCCGGTATCTTCATAGTTAGGCTCCACCCAGGGGAACCTGCCGGCGTCTCCTTCTCCCATGCTGTAGCGCTGGCCAATCGCAGCGCTCAGCTCATAGCTTGAGAGGCTTTTTTTTTCTCTCAGGCTATGAGCTGAGCGCTGTGATTGGCCAGCGCTACAGCAACGGAGAAGGAGACACCGGCAGGTTCCCCTGGGTGGAGCCTAATTATGAAGATACCGGAGGCTGTATCGGGAGAACGGAGCGGCGCCCAGGTATAACAGTGAGTGCAGGGAGTTTCCTGGGCGCCGCTCTCCATGTCTGTATAGTTAGTTTAGATGTTTTATTGTAGTGAAAGGTCCTCTTTAAGTGGACCTTCCCAGTAACTGCGTTGGTCAGGGAACATGTGATGTTAAGGGACACATGTTGGTGTAAGGCGGGCATGCACACCTTGAAAAATAGTGGTGGCTGGGGACTGCATAACGCGGGACGGACGCCGACATCAGGCTGCGGAAGGCCTCAGTGTCCACAAGCCTAAATGGCAACATTTCCAGGGCCAGTGATTTGGAAATCTGTGCATTTAGTGCTATGGCCTGTGCGTGGGTGGCTGGGTATTTGCGCTTGCGTTCGCGTTCAAATGCCTGGGATAAGGACATTTGGATGCTGCATTGGAACACGGAAGTGGATGTGGTTGCTAATGGTGCTTGCAAACGTCCAGGGCTGGAGGCATCCAGGCCTGTGCCTTCGACAGGTGATTGGCCAGCACGTAACACAGGTGAAAAGGAGGCAGTAGTGTGACCCGCAGACACAGATTGTGGACCCAGGCGTTCATCCCACTTATTACGGTGCTTGAATGCCATGTGGCGGATCATGCTGGTGGTGGTAAAGTTGCTAGTGTTCACGCCCCGGCTCATTTTGGTACAGCACAGGTTGCAAACTACCATTCTTTTGTCGTCCTGATGTTCCTAAAAAAAGCGCCATACTGTGGAACACCTACCACTTGGCAAGGGAGATTTCCGCAGGGGGGT
Source organism: Bufo gargarizans (assembly GCF_014858855.1). NCBI lineage: Eukaryota > Metazoa > Chordata > Amphibia > Anura > Bufonidae > Bufo > Bufo gargarizans. The sequence continues at coordinate 392,434,276 of NC_058084.1, read as the reverse complement.
GCTCTGTTGAACAGTTGCGGGCCTGTTTGGTGTGGTCCGCCTTCTCCCTTTTGCCACCCCACTGCCTCTTCCAGCCTGTTGCAGTGCAGCAGATCCCTCCCCCTCTGTATTACTGTCCTCGCTCGGCTTTTCCCCTTCCCAGTGACTTAATCGTCCACCACCTCCTCTTTTACTTCCTCACTCTGCCCATCCTCCTGAATTGTTGACCTAACTACTACCTCAGTGATTGACAACTGTGTCTTATGCTCTTCATCAACCTCTTGAGACAGTAATTGTCATTTAGTTATTGGCAACTGTGTCTCATCATCATCCACCTCATTAAACAGTAATTGCCATTCCCCAACATCATCTTCTTGTGATTTTGGATGCTCAAGAGTTTGGGAATCAGGGCACAAGATTTGTCCCTCTTCAAGCGTGCTTGGCGAGAGGGACAAATCAAGGAATGGTGCAGAAAAGAGCTCCTCGGAATATCCGAGTGTGGGGTCACTTGTTTGCCCAGACTCTCCATGGTGGGAGGAAGGAGGATCAGGGTCAGGATTGGGTTGAGCAGACTCTTGGCTACTGAGACTGGACTTGGTGGAAGACAGGGTGGTGCTTAACCGAGTGGAAGCATTATCTGCTGCAATCCAACCGACCACCTGGTCGCACTGGTCGGACTTCTAGAGTGGTGTCCTGTTCCGCCCTGCAAACTGGAACATGAAGCTAGGTATCGTGGATTATTGCTTTCCTTGTGCTCTGACAACAGGCATAGTTTCACTGCGCACAGAGCCACGGCCTCTGCGTGCACCATCAGCATCACGGCCACTGACACGTCCCTTATTGCTCGCCTTCTTCATATTAAATGTTATATATGATTGAAAGTCTGTCACACGTACAGTAGCTTAGGATTTGGAAGTGCATGCGCAAACAAATTTAAAAAGGTAAAATAGAATAAATGGACGGCACTCACAGCAAATGGGGTTTATGGATACTATTTATTACATAGGTTGTAAAAATAGGGTTATTAAAAATACCATATGGCAGTTAACATGTGGTTTTATATTTATTCTTTAAAATATGTGATTTTGATAAAAATTAGGATGTGTGCACTCCTTAAAGGGATAGGTGAATAGATAAATGAACAAGTATTAATTTATGTCCATATAAAAAGATAAGTATTAGTTTATGTCCATATAAAAGTTAATATAATCAAAAAAGGTCCATATAAAAGTTCATATAATCAAAAAATGTAAAAAAAAGGTATGAAAAATATATATGAAAAATATATAAATATATAGAAGTCACGAAAAAAGGTAGTTCATGTAGGTCGTTGGGCGATCCAGATATTGGTCGCTCTGAATGTAGTTGATGATCCCTTGTAGCAATAGATAGTTATAAATAGTTGTAAATACAAGTATAAGTTGTTAATAGTTTCTGAATGTTTTCTGTGGCCGTCGGGGTGGTAGGTGGCGTCCTCCTCGCTGCACGCGTGATTTCCACGAGTTCAGTCACGGCGATCCTCCTTCCGGTGACATCACTTCCGGGTAGTGGTGTGATTTCTCGCGGTCGGCGTGTCACGTGTTCAGATCACCGCGGTTGGAGTGCCACATGTTCAAATGAGCGGGCTCTTTGAAAAATAGCGGGTTCTTTGTGTGTTCCATAATCCTTTAATATACTGGCCAATATAGTAGTGAATATGGGACTTATGGCTGTTCTCTGGGGAGAGACAAATGACTGGCTTAGTCGGCATACCTTACGATGGCAGCCTTGTGCACTATGAGATATTCCAAAGCAGCTCTCATCTGACTGAGAACCAATAAACCTCAATGTTATTTTGCATCTGTTGGATGGCTTGGGTGGACCTGCACACCTAGATCAATATCATTAGGGCGACAAAAAGTTTTTTGATTGTCCTATTATAATATTCAATAAACTTTCTATACAGTTTTATCATGTAAAAACTCATTTGCATAAACATGGCCATATGGGAAAGACATGCAAATGAGCAGACTCTGCCTTGTTTTTCAGCTGTCATAAGACTATGAAAACCAATAGATGGTGCTATTGAGTTATGAACAGGGCCCTCTATTGTTTTCACAGTCTTATGACAAGACAAATATTATTTTCAGAAGACTATAAAACCAATAAAGGGCACTATTGAGTTATGAACAGCACTCTCTATTGGTTTCACAGTCTTATGACAAGACAAATATTCTTGTCAGAAGACTATGAAACCAATAGAGGGTGCTGTTCATAACTCAATAGCACCCTCTATTGGTTTCATAGTCTTCTGACAAGAATATTAGACTGAGTCTTATGATAAGCTTATTAGTGTAGCCTTTTGCATGGAAAATTCACGATTAGAATATACATGATTAGAATACCCAAACGAATTGCAAAGAATTTGGGTTCGCTTGACATACAAATATTTGTGAAATTGGTGATAAATCGATTCACTCATCTCTATTACATTCCTTAAACCCCACCTTTTAAGAAACTTCTTAGATATCTTAAAAAATAAAATATTTGGATGTTTTCTTAGTTCACATTCAGTTAACACTTTCTAACTGTAATGCTGCTAGATCGTAACTTCAAATTAGTTCATAAACTGTCCATGCAAGCAGTACATTCTTTGTCAGATTCCAACTCCGCATCTGTTTCATGTACTTGAATCCATCAGCTACATTATTGGCTAGAGTTCAAGACTGTCCATAAGTTTCCTCAATTAATCCATCAACTTCCAATTCCCATTTGGTAACCCTAATGTGCTTTGTGAAAATAAAAATCCACTTTTTTTTTACCATTGTTTGGATTGAGTAAAAAGAAGCTGTCTGATTTGTGAGCAATTTGCATGATAAGCAAATGCATATTTACATTTAAAATATGCGAGCTTACGGAACTGCCGATGAAGTCACCAGAATTTTGATTCACTAACATAGGGGGAGTCTTTATAAAGACTAGTGTTTTATGCATCAGTCTTAATCAGAAGTATGCTAAAGTAAGGCTACTTTCACACTTGCGGCAGAGTGATCCTGCAAGCAGTTCAGTCGCCGGAACTGCCTGCCGGATCCGGCAATTTGCATGCGAATGGACAGCATTTGTAAAATGATACGTTTTATGTTTTTTTTCACATTTTTACTGGTCTGCGCATCCGCAGAATGGAATGACGGATTCGGCATTGCGGTATTTTTAATGCCGGATCCGGCACTAATACATTTCAATGTAAATGAATGCCGGATCCGGCATTCCGGCAACTGATCCGGAATTTTGGACGGAGATAATAGCGCAGCGTGCTGCGGTATTTTCTCCATCCAAAACGCCGTTCAGTGACTGAACTGAAGACATCCTGATGCATCCTGAACGGATTTCCTTCTATTCAGAATGCATTAGGATAAAACTGATCAGCTCTTTTCCAATATTAAGCCCCTAAAACGGAACTCAGTGCCGGAAAAGAAAAATGCTAGTGTGAAAGTACCCTAAGATTCACCAAAATTATAACGTTTAATAAATTTGAGGCACCTTCTGGTAGTCCATGTGCCAGAAATGCAGATCTAGGCTTTGATTTAGCATAGATTTGCACTATAATGTATGACAATTAATCTCTGGTGTAAATTATAGCAAATCCATCTGGGTGCAGGTTACCCCACCCCTCTTGCTAAGTCCCACCAATTATTCTTGAAGAATGGCAAGATTGGAATAAAACTAAAATAAAAAGTCATATTTTATACAAAACCAACTTGTGGCAAAATTTGCTCTCCAAAACTGGCGCAAGTCACATGTTTGCAGACAATTCTTACTTAACTATGTATCTCAATTTAAAGTATGACTACTTCAGCTCAAAACTTCATTATACTATACACTTTGGGTGGACACGGTTTTAATCCCTTTTTTTTGTTTTCTGTATAGAGGCTTGTTTTTTGTGGGATGATTTTGTATTTTTGCACAACTGCATTTTAGAGTAAATATTGACTACATTTTATTAGGTGTTTTGGGGATGAGAGGGGCTAAAAAAGAAACCACCTGCATAATTTTTTTCCTTTTTAAATATTTGGCTCTTTGCCCGCTGACATCAATAACATGTTTACTTTATTTTTTTTTCCTTTTTATTTTATTACTGCAATGCCAGATTTATATTGGCGTTTTTAACGTATTACTAATTTTGGACAATAAAGTTATGTGAGGGCTGGCCTTTTTTGTCTGGAAGAGCTGTACTTCATTGCGACTATGAGACACATAAAACTTTTTTTCATAACTATTTATTCCTTTGTTTGAAGGTGAAGTGACTAAAAAGAGCAATTCTGGTATTGCTTTTTAGCTTTTTTTAACGTCCTAGTAGGGGGCTATATCGTGTGATCTTCTGATTGCTGAATATAATTAGGACCTGACCTGGGTAAGGTAATTTTACTAGTTTATTTACAAATGCCTATCCAGGCAATAGAACCTGTCTTGACCCAGGTATAAATTAATACTTCACTTTTATTTGAATACAAGTAAAACTGAAATGCTAAGTGTGTGCGAGGTGCACTCTTTAATTGAACTTAAACAGAACCAAAAAATTAAGGGGTGTTAAAAACACAGTACACGACTTCACTGATAGGTGTATTGCTTTGACAATTAGGCAGGGTGAAGAGATGTGCACTCTCTCTTACCCTTACCACTGTAAGGGCAGAACACTACCGTACCACCGTCCGCGGTGACTCTGCCAGCTGAGAATGGTTGTAATAACAGCCATATAGAGTGGTGGGAGAAATGGAAATATCAACCCACTATGTGAATGGCGCATAAAGCGTCTCAGTTGATCTCAGACTGGGATTAGTGGCAACTAACACTGCAACACGGACTCGGTGCACAGTAGCCAAAACCACAACTAACTTGATTGCTAAACCAAACCAAGCAACGTCGGCCAGCCTGACCACTAGTTGCTGGTTAACAGTGGAGTGGTGCACAGCGATTAAAAACTAACACTGCCCCCCGACATGTTTCGCCAGTATTCTGGCTTCTTCAGGGGTTAATGGGCAGCCATGAGTGACCCCGGCCACCTAGAGGTTTAAATAGTGTGTTAACTAATTGACAGGTTAGCCATCCTATCAGTTACAGAGGACAAAGCACTGCCAACCAATAGTGTCCTTAGACACACCCCTACAATCTGATTGGAGTGCCGGACACAGTCACCCACTATACGCATCATCAGAAAAAAAAAAAAAAAAAATATTATCAGTCTTCATCCTTAAACATTGGCGCACTATCTCACTGCGCACAGACTTAGACTGTGCCAAACACCGTCGCCCACTATACGCGTCATCAATGACCCGCTGCACCCGAAGTGCCTGCGCGAACACTTGAAATATAAAAAAAAATCTCTTATATGAATATGCATTTTGTCCAAAACAGGTGTCAGTATTTTCATTATTATTATTACTAGTAAACTAACACTAGATGTTCCAGCAAGGCCCTTCATTATTAATGAAACCAGTGGATGGGGTACTCAAAACTTCTTGGCTCAATGTCTGGATACTAATATAGGTGTCAGTAGACACTTAAAGAATTAATAAAATAGAAAACACACAACAGAAAACAACAAACTACAGACCCTCCTTGGTTGTCAAAGAAAAGCAGTAAAGGCAAAACCTTCATTGAACCCTTTGGTACTGAGACTATCTAGCAGATAGATCCACCTAGTTTCTTCTTGCAATAAATGGCATCCAGATCTCCCTTTCTCGCACCCAGAGTTTTCTTACAGATCCCCCAAAATTTGAGTACCTTATGGTCACCTCCATGATAGGCTCTGACATGCCTGGAGACCGAGGTGTCTGCCTTAGTGTTGATACTGCTAATATGCTAGCAGATCCTTCTCCTGAACTCTTGGAACGTCTTTCCAACATAGATTTTAAGACAGGGACATTGGATGGCATATACAATGCCTTTGGTCTTACAGTTAATGTATTGCCTTATCTGATATTCTCTTTTGTCCACAGGATTAATGAAGGATCGGCATCTCTTGACAAGAGGACAGAAGACAAAGTCTCCACACGGGTAAGTACCCACTACATTCGATTTAAGCCAGGTAGTTTTAGGCGGTGCGGGGCGAAAGAAACTGTGGACTAATACGTCCTTCAGGTTTCTACCTCGATGGTAAGTGACACTGGGATTCTGCGTGATAACTGTCCTTAGGTCATTATCCGCCCACAATACATGCCAGTGTTTCTTCACAATACGAAACACCTGGTTGTTTTGGGCATCATAGGTGCCAATACATCTGACAACATGTGTTTTGGGGTCCTTGGATTCAGCTCTTAATAATTCCATCCTATCGGTATTCTTTGCCCTAATATAGGCCTGATGCAAGACCTTTTTAGGGTATCCCCTAGCACGAAACCGGTCATATAGGGTCTTATACTCTTTTACAAAACCTACTTAGTCGGAGCAGTTCCTGCGGGCCCTGATGTATTGACCCACAGGAATTCCCTTCTTGAGGGGTCTTGGATGATAACTGCCCCACTGCAGCAGGTTATTCGTTGCTGTGGGCTTGCAATGGATTTCAGACTGGATGTGGCCATCAGGGTCCAGGGTGAGTTTGGGATCCAGAAAAGTGATTGTGCTATCGTGTATCTCAGAAGTGAATGCTATACCTATAGTGTTATGATTAAGTGCTGAAACAAATTGGTGAAACTTATCAGTGGGGCCTTCCCACAGTATTAGTACATCATCAATGTACCTGCCCCAAATGAGTATATGCTGCGTGAATTCAAAAAAATCTGGTGCGTCCTCTTTTTTTTAAATGTCAGTTTTCGTCTTTGGATGTTGGCGTATTGTCTCACTGCACAGGTCCCCCTTTACAGGGCCTGAGTTCGTGCGCAGCCATAGATAGCGCAACGCATGCTCAATCTCACAGTACTAGTGGATGTATTCCAAGTGTTCGCGCAGGCACTTCGGGTGCAGCGTGTCATTGATGACGCATATAGTGTGTGACGGTGTTTGGCATAGTCCAAGTCCGTGCGCAGTGAGATAGTGCGCCAATGTTTAAGGATGAAGACTGATAATTTTTCATTTTTTTTTTTTTTCTGATGATGCGTATAGTGGGCGACGGTGTCCGGCACTCCAATCAGATTGTAGGGGTGTGTCTAATGACACTATTGGTTGGCAGTGCTTTGTCCTTTGTAACTGATAGGATGGCTAACCTGTCAATTAGTTTACACACTATTTAAACCTCCAGGTGGCCGGGGTCACTCATGGCTGCCCATTAACCCCTGAAGAAGCCAGAATACTGGCGAAACATGTCGGGCGGCAGTGTTAGTTTTTAATCGCTGTGCACCACTCCACTGTTAACCAGCAACTAGCGGTCAGGCTGGCCGACGTTGCTTGGTTTGGTTTAGCTAGTCAAGTTAGTTGTGGTTTTGGCTACTGTGCACCGAGTCCGTGTCTGAGATCAACTGAGACGCTTTATGCGCTATTCACATAAGAGGTTGATATTTCCATTTCTCCCACCACTTTATATGGCTGTTATTACAACCATTCTCAGCTGGCAGAGTCACCGCGGACGGTGGTACGGTAGTGTTCTGCCCTTACAGTGGTAAGGGTGAGAGAGAGTGCACATCTCTTCACCCTGCCTAATTGTCAAAGCAATACACCTACCAGTGAAGTGGTGTAATGTGTTTTTAACACCCCTTAATTTTTTGGTTCTGTTTAAGTTCAATTAAAGAGTGCACCTCGCACACACTTAGCATTTCGGTTTTACTTGTATTCAAATAAAAGTGAAGTATTAATTTATACCTGGGTCAAGACAGGTTCTATTGCCTGGATAGGCATTTGTAAATAAACTAGTCTTCTGATTGCTAATATAATACCCTGCAATATGCATGTGATCATGTTAGGTGGGTGTGATAAAGGTGTCACACACTATGATAAACTATCCTATTGACTGCAACATCTAAGGGGTTAGATGACCAGAATTGGAGTTGTCTCAAATCCCTCCCTTTTGCAGCAGGGTATCAGCTCTATGCACTGCATCATCACTGTACCACGCATGCAAGGCACCGCGCACAAACAACCCACTTGCTGTACTGTTCATTTACACTTCAATGTGGTGCAGTAAGGGGTTAAAGAGTAACTATCATTAAAATGTTTTAATAGATCAATAGTAAAAGCAAAGATAAGATACTTTGGAACATATCTTATAACAGAAAAATGCCTCTTTCTCCAATAATAATAATAAAAAATCTTCCCTCTACCACTGCCTCTTGCCCTGATCATTCTCTTTCAAGTTCATAAAATGTGTCTTCAGAATGGCAGAGATTAAGGCAGATTACTAATTTACAGAAGGATCAGGTTACAGCTACTGCACATTGAAGTCTATAAAAATAGGAGGGGAATAAGGATGAAGAAATAGATTTAGAGAGACACTTATATACACAAAGACACTACTGCATTTTTTAAGTGTATTGTATCATCCCAGAGCTGAAATTGCTTTATAATGTGTTCCAAGCTGCCAAGGGACCGGAATCTTTTCTGTGTGCAGTATATGGTGGACGTCATAGATGTTAGTCCCTGCCCACTCTAGCTGAGCACGGGGAAGATAGATAAAAAGAGATGGAACTTAGAGAGGGAGAAAACTACAGAAAATGTCATATACAAGACATAAGATGGTCAGATATACTGCTATTCCTCATGTACACACACAAGAGCTTATTCTGAAAATTCACCCAGAATGAGGACTACTTCTGTGGTTGTATTGTGGCACAGACTCACAGACTTTTATTGGATATTATCTTAGGAAAAACCTACATTTGACAGAAAACAGTATTTAGTAAGCATAAATGTACCTTTGGACAAGTTGGAACCCATAGCTATAAAATATTAAAATCAACCACATTGTAATATATCTTAATTTTCAATTTAGCTCCCTTCTCTCTTATGTGTGTTTTCTGCTACACAGAATTATTTGAATAACTACAAGTTCTGTGCATAGCTAATTGATCCTGACTACAAATAGTCTGCTCTGTAGTCAGGTTCTCACTAGAAGTTCACTTTAGATTTCCCAGTACTCAGGATGTCCTCTATAGTGATTTCAGCAGCAAAAGGAAAAAAGGAAGGACAAAGGAAACATTAGAGACTATAGTGGTAAGAGTGAGTATAAAGAAGTGGACAGGGAAACATTATTGAGCAAATATTACTGAAAAGCCACTGGAACCTAATATTGATTGTGCTAGGAGCCATTCTGTAAAGACAAAAATTAGAACAACATGAAAAAAACTAAATTGCATAAAAAATGAAAGCAATGCAGAAGCAGTGGTGGCCCCTAAATACACTTATATAGCTATCTGTGAAGAGGAAAAGAAATGACTGTAGCACCGTTCTTGGGCAGGCAGACATGATAAGACTGCCGTAGTTCATGATGGTCGGTTAGGGGAAGGGGATGGTAAGTTTGGAGCAGTTCATGATGGGATGGGGGAAGTCTGCCAATAAGAATTCAGACTTGCGGTGAATAAATGGCTAGATGATGGTTGAGAAGATTGCACAGTACATTTTTTTTCTTTATTGGTGAAAAGGAGTGTGCAGGGAGGAGCCAAGCAGTTAGTGGGAGTGGCTAGTGGTAGGTAGTAGAATGGGCCAGGGGCAGGTCATGTGGGCCCAATTTAGATTCTTGCTATGGGCTCCAATGATTTATATATACTCCCCTATGCAATGAGTACATTGAGTTGCTCTAAAACCCCTGTTCCCTACTCCGTATTACATTTCAATTATTTTACAATTAATATTATGCTACATGTGTTTTATTATTTTACATATTTGCCTGATTAGCTTTTAATAAGCTGAATCGCATACTGTATATACACTCACCTAAAGAATTATTAGGAACACCATACTAATACGGTGTTGGACCCCCTTTTGCCTTCAGAACTGCCTTAATTCTACGTGGCATTGATTCAACAAGGTGCTGATAGCATTCTTTAGAAATGTTGGCCCATATTGATAGGATAGCATCTTGCAGTTGATGGAGATTTGAGGGCTGCACATCCAGGGCACGAAGCTCCCGTTCTACCACATCCCAAAGATGCTCTATTGGGTTGAGATCTGGTGACTGTGGGGGCCATTTTAGTACAGTGAACTCATTGTCATGTTCAAGAAACCAATTTGAAATAATTTGAGCTTTGTGACATGGTGCATTATCCTGCTGGAAGTAGCCATCAGAGGATGGGTACATGGTGGTCATGAAGGGATGGACATGGTCGCATTAATGAGAAATAGAACAGGTGTTCCTAATAATTCTTTAGGTGAGTGTATATGTGTGATAGATCTCATGTCCCATAAATAAATATTACAATTTACAATAAATATGTTTTATCATGTTACTCTGAACCTGCTGAAGTGACCTGAATTGCTCCATGTTGTATAAAGGGATATATGCAGTTGGGGTATTTAATATAAAAAAGTGTCATTTCTCTTCTGTCAGAGATCTGGCATTCACACACAGAGCATTAGAATTACTTTATAATTCTTTATATAAACTATGCACTGCTGAAATGTAATTTAAGGCAGGTGTCTGTAAAATCTTCAGACATATCATCCAAGTATGAGTGTGTATTCAAGGATAGATTCCCAAGTGCCAGAATTGTCTGATAACTGTGCGTTGTCTAAAACATATAATCTTGCACCTCTGGTTTACTTAGAAGCTTCCAGCTGGTCTGCTCATTGACAGTAAGGCACTTTAGGTAACTTCATGTAGAAGGTGTTGTTCATAAATCATTTGAATCCAAGGGGAATCTAACGAAGGGAACAATATTTACAGATAAAGCAGAGTTGAGCCACATGTGCTGTACTGAACCTAAGTTGGTTCATCTCTGGATAGTGGTGGTAAAATGTTTAAAAGGGCTACAGTAGGTACTTTGAAAGTCTTATGAATGCACAATATAATGTTCATTATTTAACATGCATCTGTCTAGACTCTAGACCTTTAAAAAACTCATTGTGCCAACAGTCCCCAATACTGGAATTTTGATAAATGTTAAAAGAACAACATAAAGCCCAGGCACCTCAAATACAGTATATACCAGAGAAGAATAAAACTGAAATTAATGAGAAGAGTCAAAAAGAAGTAAAAGAGAAAAGGAGAGAAAGGGGGATTATACTATACTGACCCATACGAGGCACAAGAGACTATGTAAAGAACACAAGAAAATCAGGGGATATTTAAAATGAGGCTGCTATTCCTGTAGGAACTTGTCAGTAGTGTCTGAGTATTCATTGGTGAGTTAACTACCCACTTCAACAAGAGCTTGCAAGCTTGTTCTCCATCAACCCAATTCCTACAGTGGAATAAAAGTCCTAATAACAGAGATCAGGAACTTAACTAGATAAGTCCCTGTGGGTGGTATGCAAGTTTAACGTGAATTCCCCTGGTACCTGAAGGCAGGTGGGGCCCACAGGTCGAGTAGTCATAATAGCCGGGGTCAGAAACAGAAAATGGTCAAAGCCAAAACATTACCCAACTTTGCTGTCAGAAACCAAGAGAGACAAAAGGTACATAGACGCAAAGTTAGAAGAATGGTCACTAAACAGTCCGAGGTCAAACATATTAGGAAGCAAGGAGAAGGAAAGTCTAGCAAACAAGTCTTGTTAAAAACTAAATCCACAGGGGGCGGAGCTAGCGCCTGAACTGACCGGACGCATGCAGCAGTAGCTCCGTCAGTTAAATCACCCATAAAGCTTGGTTTTCTGCCTGTTTGGACCAGGATGGTGAAGATTGGAGGCTCTAAGGCTGGTGATTCATCAAGCCAGCACAGAACCTCGAACACTGAAGGGGTAATGGACAAATTCATTAAGAAAGCGGCCTCTGCTTATGCCACAAGGGAATCCAAGATGGCGCCGACCTCGCCGCGCATCGCAAGCCACAAGCAGCCGGAGGCTCCTGACACCGCTCAAGGAGGTGAGATTGAAACAGACGCTCTGCCCATTTTCCGCACGTACCTTAGGGAAGCCCTCACCTCCTCCTTGGCATCCGCTCTGGAACCTCGGAGTTCTGATCTTTTAGCGATCAAGCAAGATGTCCGCAGAGTGGAATCGCTGGAATAATCGCAAACCGCTATTATACAGCACCAAACTGCAGTTAAACAAAACCTCCATGCGATTCAATCCAACATGAACTTCCTCTACAGTGCTTTGGAAGATCAAGAAAACAGAGGGGGGCGCAACAACCTGTGCTTCAGGGGCATCCCAGAATCGGTTACCCCTGGTGATATACCTAACACCATTGTGCAAATATGCCTCTCCCTCTTGGGCCCAGACTCCGCACATGAAGTGCTCCTAGAAAGAGCCCACAGGGCTTTCAAGCCCAAGCCAGCTTCCACAGCCCCTCCTAGGGATAAAATTTGAAAGTTTTTACATTTCCCAGTAAAGGAAGCTGTCCTCTCTAAAGCTAGAGAAGCAAAATCTGCAAAATGGGACGGTCAGGAAATCCTCATATTCCAAGATCTGCCCCAGTCAACTCTAAGGAAGAGAAGGGCCCTGAAGCCGTTAACAGATTGTCTCAGATCAAAGAATGTCCTATATAGATAGTCCTTCCCGTTTGGACTTTCTTTATGCACGAAGGCCGCAGAATAAAAATCTCCTCGTTCCAGGACTTGGATCAAGTTTTTGAGCACCTGGGGATCGAACCACTAGAAATACAGAACTGGGACCCAATCCAGGACTTGGATAATCTGCCTACTCTCCCACCCCTTGAGCTCTGGGAAAAGCAACAGACCCCTAAACCTCAAAGGGGCAGAAGAGGAAACTCTAAATCAACACCCAGAAGGCTCACAATGGGGGAATGAGAAGATCCTCTCCCTACTGATTTATTGCACCTTCGTCAGTGTCACTTCACCCCAAAACCATCAGTTGCCATCCTTTACTTCTACTCCTGTCACTCCTCCATTCTTCCCACACTTCAGATATTCTTCCTCTGATCCTACCCTGGATTCCCACCTTAAAACAAGGGTAAAACACCATGTTATAGTATAACCCCCCCTCCTACTCCTCTTAATTCTTTTCTCCTTGCCTCACCGGCTCTCTTGCCTCTCACCTCCCTTGCTCTTAAAATATATTAGTGCAATGTTTTGTATAATGTTTAACCCCCGCTGGGAGTTGTGCTGCTCTCTGCACTATGTTCAGCATGTGCTCCTATCTATTATGTTAACATAGAAACATAGAATGTGTCGGCAGATAAGAACCATTTGGCCCATCTAGTCTGCCCAATATACTAAATACTATGGATAGCCCCTGGCCCTATCTTATATGAAGGATGGCCTTATGCCTATCCCATGCATGCCTAAACTCCTCCACTGTATTTGCAGCTACCACTTCTGCAGTAAGGCTATTCCATGCATCCACTACTCTCTCAGTAAAGTAATACTTCCTGATATTACTTTTAAACCTTTGCCCCTCTAATTTAAAACTATGTCCTCTTGTAGCAGTTTTTCTTCTTTTAAATATTCTTTCCTCTTTTACCTTGTTGATTCCCTTTATGTATTTAAAAGTTTCTATCATATCCCCTCTGTCTCGTCTTTCTTCCAAGCTATACATGTTAAGGTCCTTTAATCTTTCCTGGTAAGTTTTATCCTGCAATCCATGTACCAGTTTAGTAGCTCTTCTCTGAACTCTCTCCAAAGTATCAATATCCTTCTGGAGATATGGTCTCCAGTACTGAGCACAATACTCCAAATGAGGTCTCACTAGTGCTCTGTAGAGCGGCATGAGCACCTCCCTCTTTCTACTGGTAATTCCTCTTGCTATACACCCAAGCATTCTGCTAGCATTTCCTGCTGCTCTGTGACATTGTCTGCCTACCTTTAAGTCTTCTGAAATAATGATCCCTAAATCCCTTTCCTCAGATACTGAGGTTATGACTGTATCACTGATTTTATATTCTGCTCTTGGGTTTTTACATCCCAAGTGCATTATCTTGCACTTATCAACATAAAATTTTTGACCATTCCCCTAGTATTCCTAAGTCCTTTTCCATTTGGTGTATTCCTCCAGGAACATCAACCCTGTTACAAATCTTTGTGTCATCAGCAAAAAGACACACCTTACCATTGAGGCCTTCTGCAATTTCGCTGATAAAGATATTAAACAATATGGGTCCCAGAACAGATCCCTGAGGTACCCCACTGGTAACAAGACCTTGGTCTGAATATACTCCATTGACTACAACCCTCTGTTGCCTGTCCCTCAGCCACTGCCTAATACATTCAACAATATGGGAGTCCAAGCCCAATGACTGCACTTTATTGATAAGCCTTCTATGTGGGACAGTATCAAAAGCCTTACTAAAGTCTAGATAAGCAATGTCTACTGCACCTCCTCCATCTATTATTTTAGTCACCCAATCAAAAAAATCAATAAGATTAGTTGACATGATCTCCCTGAAGTAAACCCATGCTGTTTTTTTATCTTTCAATCCATGGGATTTTAGATGTTCCACAATCCTCTCCTTAAGTATGGTTTCCATTAATTTCCCCACTATTGATGTCAGGCTTACTGGCCTATAGTTGCCCGATTCCTCCCTACTACCTTTCTTGTGAATGGGCACAACATTTGCTAATTTCCAATCTTCTGGGACGACTCCTGTTGCCAGTGATTGGTTAAATAAGTCTGTTAATGGTTTTGCTAGTTCACCGCTGAGCTCTTTTAATAGCTTTGGGTGTATCCCATCAGGCCCCTGTGACTTATTTGTATTAATTTTAGACAGTTGACTTAGAACCTCTTCCTCTGTAAAGACACATGCGTCAAAAGATTCATTAGTCTTTCCTAACTGAGGTCCTTCTCCTTCATTTTCCTTTGTAAAAACTGAACAGAAGTATTCATTGAGGCAGTCAGCTAGTTATTTATCTTCTTCCATATACCTTCCTTCTTTAGTTTTTAATTTGGTAATTCCTTGTTTTAGTTTCCTTTTTTCATTTATGTATCTGAAGAATGCCTTATCGCCTTTTTTCCCTGACTGAGCTAATTTCTCTTCTGCCTGTGCTTTAGAAGCTCTTATAACTTGTTTGGCCTCTCTCTGCCTAATCTTATAAATTTGTCTGTCATCCTCGTTTTTTTTTTATTTTTATAATTCCTAAATGCTATATTTTTGTTTTTAATGATTTTGGCCACTTCTGCTGAGTACCACAGTGGTCTCTTCCTTTTTTTGCTTTTACTGACATGCCTAATGCAATTTTCTGTTGCCTTCAATAGTGTCACTTTTAGGTAGTCCCATTTCTCCTGGACTCCAATGAAACTGTTCCAGTCTGATAGGGACTCGTATTCCACTAATCTAATTTTAGAAAAGTCAGTTTTTCTAAAATCTAAAACTTTTGTTTTTGTGTGGTATGACTCAATCACTGTACTTATAGTAAACCACACTGACTGGTGATCACTAGATCCCAAGCTTTCCCCTACAGTAATATCAGATACCAAATTCCCATTTGTGAATACTAAATCTAAAATGGCCTCCTTCCGGGTTGGCTCCTCCACTACTTGCTTTAGAGATAATCCCAGTAGGGAATTTAGAATATCTGTACTCCTGGCAGAACTAGCTATTTTGGTTTTCCAGTTTACATCTGGAAGATTGAAGTCTCCCATAATGATAACTTCCCCCTTCAATGTCATTTTAGCTATTTCCTCAACTAGTAGATCATCTAATTCTTTGACTTGACTAGGTGGTCTATATATCACACTTACACGAGTTACCTTATGATTATCAAGCTGCAAGGTAACCCAAACTGACTCTAAATTGTTCTCGCTAACTTGTATCAAATTAGATTTTATGCTATCTTTCACATACAGGGCCACCCCTCCCCCTTCTTGCCTTCTCTGTCTTTCCTGTATAGAGAGAACCCTGGTATTGATATATCCCAGTCATTACTCCCCTTGAACCACGTCTCAGTAACAGCCACTACATCTATATTCTCAGATGCCATTATAGCCTCAAGTTCATTGATCTTATTCCCTAGACTGCGAGCATTTGTAGACAAGACTCTGAGCTTGTCATTTCTTAACCTTTGTGCTACTGGCCTCTTCTGGCATTGTTCCGGGGGGCAGTTGGGCTGCTGGATTATCACTCTTTTGCCCCCCTTTCCCAGTTTAAATGCTTCTTAGCAAATACTTGGAACTGTTCACCGAGGAAATTCGTTCCCTTGAGAGAAAGATGCAAACCATCTTTCTTGTACAGTTCTTTTCCATTCCAACAAGAGCTAACATGAGACACAAAGCCAAACCCTTGGTTCAGACACCATTCACCAAGCCATACATTGAATTCCTTAATGCGCATCTTCCTGTCATGCTGAAGGTTCTGCACAGGCAAAACTGCAGAGAATGAAACAGTTGATGCAACCTCCCGTATATCCTTTCCAAGTGTATGAAAATCTTCTTTAACCTTTGAAACCTCATTGCAAGCCAGATTGTTTGTCCCAAGATGGAGAATAGCATCCACTTCCCTTTCCTGCTTTGCTTGCCTAACAATATTTAGGATCCGTCGTCTATCCCTGCTATCGGTAGCACCAGGGAGACATCTCACAACACCATTCTCCTCAAACTTCACACCTCTTATGATGGAATCGCCCACCAACAGCTGCTTACTATCAATCCTCACCTTCTCCTTTTTGTCTTTGGCTGCAGTCTTACATACTTTAGGCATGGGAGATGATTGTTTCTCACCCACTTTGCTTGAGCCATCCTGCTCTTGCACTCTGAAAGTGCTGCAAATGAATTATGGAGAGCCACAGACTGTGGGACATGCCTTCTATCCACAACTCTCAGTCTACCTGAACCTACAGTAACCCATCTTCCATTTCTAGGGGGCCTCTGTGGCAGTGGCATTGCAATGTTCTCAGCCTGAGTTTGTTTACTGGTTAATTTAAAATTCTCATATTTCAAAAAGGTAATTTCCTGCTGCATTATGGAGCGCTGTCTACAGATCAGACAGTATCCAAACCTCTGAAGAGTGGAACCTGAAATAAAAGCACAACAATTCCTGCACAGAACCAGGTCTGCCATTGTAAAGAGGGGAAAGATTTTAAACAAACAAATCTTACTTGTTTAGATTGTATCCACCTCCAGATTACCTCCTGAGTATCTCCTGAATATCTCCAATGCACTTATAACAAGCAGCACTTGAAATAGCAGCCTTGGAAAAGCAGCAAGCTATGTGCTATTGTTTTTTGTATTTTTATTTTGGTTCTCAGACATGGGTGGTCTGGAAACAGACCGAGGTACCACTCTCCTGATGGAATGCTGTGTCCTTTCTCTCCTTGGGGTGGCGCCCTCCTCCCCCTCTCGCCCACAGATCGTATCATCATAGCCAGACAAACTTCTGCTTTTATTCTCTCACCCCTCGCCACACACCATGAACAACCTTAGAATAGTCTCGTATAATGTTAAAGGGCTGAGGTCACCATCAAAGAGATGCCAAATTCTCTCACATCTAAATAGGGAGAGATGTTCGATAGTTTTCTTGCAGGAAATCCATTTTAAACATGGCAACTATCCGAATCTCTCCTTCTCCAAATTCCCTTGTTGGTACCATTATGGGGCTGGGGGCACCGCCTCGAGGGGGGTCAGTATTGGCTTCCATAAAGGGCTAGCTTTTCAATATAAATCTCACATTCAAGACCCTGAGGGTAGATTCCTTCTCCTAAAAGGCCTAATAGGGCAGACTTTATTCACACTGGTCAATGTATATGCCCCAAACAAGGACCTGTCTTAATCCTAATTCACTTGACTTCTCTTTTTTTCCTCAGCAAATAATTCATATAGCAGGATAGATTACATCTTTATCTCAAGAGACCATGTGCAATCCTGCTCCTCAGCCAAGATTTGTGACATGACTCTTTTAGATCCCTCCCTGGTATACTGCGATCTTCATCCTGCTTCCGGGGCAAGTAAGAACATTAACTGGAGGTTCAATGAGTCCTTGCTGGGTAACCCTAACCACAAATCCCAAATCTCCTCCTATCTAGATTAATTCTTCTCCACCAATCACACCCCAGACATATCCCCCCAGGTCTTATGGGACACGCGCAAAGCCTATATTAGAGGTAGCTTAATTGGCCTTTGCTCTTTCCTTAAAAAGGAATCTGAAAAAAAATACACAACTCTGTTGTCAAAAATACATGTTCTGGAAAAAGCTCATAAGCAATCATTTCTTGCTCACCAGCTGGCGGAACTCTCTTCTCTCAGAACAGAATTGAAGAACCTTCTAAATGAGCGTTCGGCTAAATATTTTCTGTCTGCCCAACAAAAGTTCTTTGCACATGGTAATAAAACATCAAAATTTATGATGCAGAGAATCAAGCAGAGAAGAGGATCCTGCCATGTCCAGAACATCAAATCCCCCCAGGGAGATCTTTTTTTAAAGCTGAAGAAATTGCTGAGCAATTTAACTTTTACTATGAGTCACTGTACAATTTACCTGCCTATAAACCCCCAGAACCCTCCCTGGGGAGAGAGGCCAATATAACTTTATTCCTGGAACCTCTAAGACTCCCAACCCTTACATTATCCCAATGAGACTCATTAGCAAAACCATTTACAATCACTGAACTGACATTGGCTATTAACTCCACCCCCAAAGGTAAATGCCCAGGCCCTGACGGCCTCCCCTTATCATATTATTCATATTATTCGGCTTTTAGAAATTCCCTCCTACCCTTTCTTCTTCCCATATGTAACCTCTCTATGGCGAATCACCCCATCCCCACTGATATGACCAGAGCTACTATCACAATTATCCCCAAGGAGGGCAAAGACCCATCTTTGTGTTCCAATTACCGCTCCATCTCACGACTCAATGTAGATCTTAAACTGTTAGCCAAGATGCTTGCCACCAGACTACAGACTCTCCTATCCAACTTGATTCACCCTGACCAGGTGGGCTTTGTAAGGGGCCGTGAAGGGAAAGACAACACCACAAAAGTCTTAAATGCCCTATACTATGCCACCCACAAAACCATTCCATTAGTCCTGATCAGCATGGACGCTGAAAAAGCATTTGACAGGGTGGACTGGTCCTACATCAAACTGACCTTGTCTAAATGTATGATCCCTGAGCCCTATATCAATGCAGTGTTCTCTATGTACACCCATTCTTCTGCGTCCGTGTCGGCCAATGGAATCCTATCCTCTCCATTCCCAATCATAAATGGAACGAGACAGGGATGCCCACTCTCCCCCCTCCTCTTTGTCTTAGTGATGGAGACTCTCCTACAAGCTCTCAAACAAGAAAATAAAATTAGAGGCCTTTTGGTGGAAGGCTGTGAGTTTAAACTTGCTGCTTTCGCAGATGATTTACTGATTCTTACAACTAACCCCTGTAAAGCCATGAACACCATCCTCTCGATCCTCAACCACTTTGGCTCTCTATCCAACTTTAAAGTGAACCCATCCAAATCCCAGGTCCTTCACGTAGGCCTCTCATCCCCTGTTCTCTCATCCCTCTAGAGGAACTCCCCATTTAATTGGCACACCCAGCAACTAACATACCTGGGGGTGAAGCTCACTCCCCGCCTAACTGACTTATTTAAGATGAACTATAAACCCCTTTTACTTTCAATGGCTGCCCAGCTGGACTCTTTGGACCTCACTTACCTGTCTTGGTTCGGTAGGAAGAACATCCTTATGTCTCTGGTAATCCCTAGGTTAACTTACCTGATGCCAGTACTCCTTATCGAGATCCCCAAAACCTACTTTATAACCTTGAATAAGAAGATTTGCAATTATATCTGGCAGGGAAAAAGTCCACGCATATCATTTGACACACTTACCAAGCCTAGAGCCCATGGAGGTATTGGTTTACCGGATCCTGAAATCTACATGAAGGCCATTCAACTCTTTAAGGCAGTGGACTGGATTAGAAATCCCCCTCATAAAACATGCATTGTTTTGGAGAATACTTTTCTCAACACCCCTGCCCGGGCCCTCCTGCTGGCTGACAGACCACCTCCAGCACCTAGCTCTATACCCAACTCTATGATCTGTAATACATTGAAGGTCTGGAGGTGGTTCTCGGCAAGTAGCGGGGCTCTGACGCTCCCCTCTCCTCTCCTACTTATTGAGGACGTTTTAGCCCTTGCTCCTAAAGAATTAAGAGAAAGTTGCCCCACTTCCTTAAGGTACTTTAAGCTTCCACTATCCAACAGTTTAGACTCAGAGGGCTGTTTATCTACTGAAGCTGAGCTTCACAAGAAGCTGGGACTATCCTCCCAAAATTACACACCTACTCGTTTTCTTAGATCGAAAACACTACTTCTCAAAAAAAGTACTACCCCCCGGGAAATGTTGGCTGGTTTGAAAAGCTGATAAGTCGCCTGCTGCCCCCTCCCAAAACAATTTCAACAATATATAGGTCTCTTAAAACATCCTCCCCATGTCCAAAGCCAGCTGCATTGGGCCTTTGGGAAAGAGACTTAGAGAAGACCTTTTTAACCTCTGAAACTGCAAAAATTCTGTTAGCACCACACAAGATCTCTAGATGCATTCGCATCCAAGAAAACAGCTATAAAATTCTCCTACGCTGGTACAAAACCCCTGATAAGACCTGCCTCTACAAACCAGGATCTCCAGACGTTTGTTGGAGATGCCTCAAAGAAAAGGGGACATACTTCCATATCTGGTGGTCTTGTGATCCTATCAAAGTTGGTGGTCTGAAATAGTAAAACTTAGTAATCAAATTTGCAAAACCACCTTCCCATGCACCCCAGAGCTGGTCTTGCTTACTATAGGGTTGGGAGGAACAAAAACACATAAGGCTTCTCTGTTCTCCTTACTACTGGCAGCGGCCAGAATACTCTTGCCTTCCCACTGGCTCTCCCCTGAGACCCCCAAAATAGACAATTGGGTAAATAAAGTTGATCAGATATATAGACCCGAAGATATCTCCCACTGGGAATTGAGGACAAGCTCTACTTTCCTCCAAATATGGTCACCCTGGAAGAGTTTTAGGAATTTCCCATGACCCCTCTTCATACTCCATTCTACTTCTCTTAAGATACAAGAAACGTATACCACCGCAAGTCGTACTCCTGTCACAGTAATCATTTCAGATAAACCTGTGTCTAACTGTTGTTACTGTTATGTTATTATCTACACAAACCTTTTGGCCTATACTTTTTGGCTTACACCGATTGGGATTGGGATATGTATCCACTACCTATATATTTGATTATTAACCAGATATTCTTACTTGATACTATGCAATGTATGGCTATTTACAATTTGATTTCTTGATAAAACAATAAAATAAAAAAATTATAAAAAAAATATAAAAAATCCAGAGAATTAACAAATACTCAGGAACCATTAGCATGTGCAATAACTGTCAAAAAGCAGTCCCAGAGCAGTATTTACATAGACACCAACCTATTGTTTGGCTCTGAAGCCTCTTTCTGCTTCTCCAAAACCGGCAAACTCATCAGGCTACACCCTCTCCTACCTGTTTTCCTGACTTCTGTAGCAGAGACTGTTACAGTAAATTTCGCTATTCAGAAGAGATGGGACATCTCCTGATGACACTTAGACATGGCATAAGCTGCCAGTGGCAAGGAATGACTGATAGTGTTGAGCGAATCAAGCTTTGGATCAAAGATCCAAAGTCAATTCATTCAAACACTTTGGTTTTAATGCTGTCTCCGTACAGCATTAAAATGTATTGCCTCTGTATAGGCAAAATTAGTTTCAGCCGGAATTGAGTGAGACTTTGGTGAATGAATTCGGTAATCACTTTTGCGTCTTTAAAAACATTTTAAAATAGCAATCCGAAGTCGGGTTTGGTACCAATGTACCAGCCGGTACCAAACTAGACTTCAGATTGCTATTTTAAGAGACTATGTTCCACTATGTTCCTATAGAGCCCTGCCACAGACAGGGTCTGCATAAGAACATAGCTGCGTCAACCTCAGTTCTTTCAGGAGGACTGAGTCTGCTGCACACACCATCCCTGCTAGGGGGAGCCGTTGCATGGCCAGGAGGATTCGCTCCTGGCTTTTGAGCTCCCAGATGCGTGGTCACATTTGATGTGTGCAATCTATGTTATTGTTGATCGCATACATTTAGCCCCAGGTGTCTGCTGTTCAAAACAACAAGCACAGGGCAGTTATGACACCCTTTGCCCTTGAGAGCAGGCGCCATCTTTAAATACCCAACTATATTTACATTGGGCGGTCGGGAAGGAGTTTAACAGCTGATTGACCCCCACTGATCAGATACTGATGATCTATCCAGAGGATAAGTCATCAGTTAAAAAGTCGGAGAAAACCCCTATAAAGCCCATTAATGTATATGTAATAGAACTAGGCTACTGTATGTTACCCATTATTGTGTAGAAGCAGTGAAACTTATTATGCAGGTTCTAAAATTAGCTTTAATTTTCTCAGAATTGACAGAACAAATTTTTGCCTTGCCGGTAACATTTGTCCAATTTCAGACACTCCTACTCGGCAGTAATAAAAAGAGGTGAACATTCTGTGATTTAAGGCTCTGACAACAGCTAATGTGTATTGTTTCCAATCCAAAAATATGACTATTTGATTCAAAAGGACTTTGTATGAGTGAAATAGCTTTTAGACTATAAAGCAGCCTTATGAGGCTGCGGAGACATGGCAACAGTGTAATCTGGATGCAAGCCTGTCAGCTTGACATAGAAAAATAAATAAAATTATGAACTGCCCTTACCCTACACACCCCGCCAGAGCTGAGCTATGTCAGAGGATGGCTGTCTGGAATCATATAGTTCCATCCAACAGAAATAGAGAGAAGGTTGGGAACTTTAGGAAGAAAGAATCATGATGGCTAGTCAGGAATATAGTATATACAAATATCCTTTGTACCAAGACCTCTACCTACTACGTTCAGTAATAGCCCAAGAGTAGGGCTGCTGTATTGTCTGTGATTATATACAGGAACATAGCTAAAGGATGTCACACCCTGGACCTGGTGCCTTATGGGGCCCATAGGCTCCTCTGCCATATAATAAGACCCCAAACCTATAAATGCCACATGGTAGGTGGAGGGCTCATTGTAGCTGGAGATTTTTCATTGGGCTCAGAATTAAGTTATGGCTTTGATTGTCATATAATAATTCTATATCCCTTTATGGCTGTTAACGTAATTGAACCAACAATATATGGTTTTCCCATGTTCTTCTCATACCTGGGAGAAACAAGGGTTTTGAAAGATAAAACTCTAACATGTCAGATCAGTTTTTGGAAACAAGACTAGACAAAGACAATGCCAATTGTTAGGACATATGCATGTGACTTTTTGATGGAAGACTATAATCAGAAGCTAAACTGCAAATATAACATTCACCGTGCTCCCCTACACAAAAGCAAATGAAAAATATTTGTGGAGATCTGGGACACAATATTTGCTTCTATAAATATATATTATTTTTTCTTAACTGACTAACCCCTGAAAGCCCTGATCTTTAATCTAAGTTGCCGGGATCAGTGATGAACGCAGCATCTGAGGTCTTCAATGACGGGGGGCTGCACAATCTCTGCTCCCCATCATTGCACCTGCTACTTACAAAGAAATGCGCTTTGTGACAAAGTAATTCGTCACCAAGTGAATTTCTTTGTGAAATTTGGCAAAGCAGCTGAATACATTTTTTGTAAACTTTACTTATTTCTAGTGAGGATCAATAAAAGCCTGGATTTTAAGAAGATGTCTCAGGGCCAGGAATTGTTTCCGGAGTGGTGTTCAGACTTATTTTCAACATTTCAACATGTGCACCTAAGGCTACTTTCACACTAGTGTTCAGGGCTCCGCTTGTGAGTTCCGTTTGAAGGCTCTCACAAGCGGCCCCGAACGGATCCGTACAGCCCCAATGCATTCTGAGTGGATGCGGATCCGCTCAGAATGCATCAGTCTGGCACCGTTTGGCCTCCGCTCCGCTCAGCAGGCGGACACCCGAACGCAGCTTGCAGCGTTTTCGTGTCCGCCTGGCCGTGCGGAGCCAAACGGATCCGTCCAGACTTACAATGCAAGTCAATAGGGACGGATCCGTTTGACGTTGACACAATATGGTGCAATTTCAAACGGATCCGTCCCCCATTGACTTTCAATGTAAAGTCAGGAGTCCCTATTAATATACCATCAGATCGGAGTTTTCTCCGATCCGATGGTATATTTTAACTTGAAGCGTCCCCATCACCATGGGAACGCCTCTATGTTAGAATATACCATCGGATTTGTGTTACATCGTAAACCTCAGATCCGACAGTATATTCTAACACAGAGGCGTTCCCATGGTGATGGGGACGCTTCATGTTAGAATATACTGAGAACTGTGTACATGACTGCCCCCTGCTGCCTGGCAGATGCTGCCAGGCAGCAGGGGGCAGACCCCCCCTCCTCCTGTAATTAACTTATTGGTGGCCAGTGCGGCCCGCCCCTCCCTCCCCAGTATTAATTGTAGCCAGTGCGGCCCCCCTCCCTCTATATTCATCTGTGGCCAGTGCGGATTCCCAGTATTAAATATGACCAGTGCGGCCTCCCCCTCCCTCCCTCCCCAGTATTAAATATGACCAGTGCGGCCTCCCCCTCCCTCTATATTTATTGGTGGCCAGTGCGGATTCCAAGTATTGCCTCCCCTCTCCCCCCTAATTAAAATCACCCCCCCCTCCCATCATTGGTGGCAGCGGAGAGTACCGATCGGAGTCCCAGTTTAAATAGCTGGGGCTCCGATCGGTTACCATGGCAACCAAGACGCTATTGCAGTCTTGGCTGTCATGGTTACTTAGCAATAAATACAAGCATTATACTTACCTGAAGAGCTGCGATGTCTGACCGGCCGGGAGCTCCTCCTACTGGTAAGTGACAGGTCTGTGCTATAGGCTGCACTGGCCACCAATAAGTTAAATACAGGAGGGGGGGGGCAGTCATGTACACAGTTCTCAGTATATTCTAACTTGAGGCGTCCCCATCACCATGGGAACGCTTCTGTGTTTAGAATATACTGTCGGATCTGAGTTTTCCGAAGTGAAAAATCAGATCTGAAATAAACAGTTATGCAAACGGATCCGTTCTGAACGGATGCAAGCGTTTGCATTATAGGAGCGGATCCGTCTGTGCAGACACCAGACGGATCCGCTCCTAACGCAAGTGTGAAAGTAGCCTTAGATATACATAAGGATTTGAGTTCACTGTGGTTAGCCATATTGGAGTATTTTTGTTTGATGCATCAGGAACTCCTGTCAAAATTCAGGAGCCTGAGCTTTAGCAGAAAGCCTCTTATCTGCATGCATAGCCGGGGGAGTCTTCATGGAAGCCAGAGCCATGGCAATTAGCTAATCAACAATGAGGATCTTAGATGAAAGGCGTTGTTTGTGACAACCTGTAATGGAAAGTTATGTATAAAAGAGAGCTGTTATAAGGAAAGACTCTTGCCGCTCTCCCACCCCCCAACATTCAAAATGGTAACCTCACTTCTTCCCAGTTCCCAGTCCCTGGTCTCAGTTTAGTAGGCACCACTGAAAATGTGGTATGTTGAACTGTAACTACCATAGCCAATCACTGGCTGTAGCAGCAATGTATTAACACACAGAGGTCAGTGATTAGCTGCAGTTCTCACGTCATGGCAAATGTCATCACTGGAGCTAGGTGACCAGAGGCCACTTGGGGACACTGGCACAGGGGCAGCAGGGGAGGGGTAAGGTATTACTTCTTTTATTATTTTATTGTATCATAAGCTGTTTATACTAAATATATGTGACTGACAACCTCTTTTAATGTATGACAGATGGCTATTAGTACATATGGTTGACTGTACTTGAGGCCCCTGCTGCCTTAAGGCCCCTTTACAGGGGCCAATTTTTCAGGTGATTATCAGAAAGGAAATGTTCCTTCAGGACAAGTACCTGCTCATTAGTGGAGGAGACTGCCGCATTTACATGCAGCATTGTCCTCCACAGTATGGGGAGGAGTGAACACTAATGCCATTGCTGATCCCCATACAGACTTGCTGTTTGCTGGAGCAGATATGATTTTTGTGAATGCATGAATGAAGCGATTAACGATCAACGAGCGTTGGAGGTGGGAAGATAAGATACACAAGCTATCTCTGGTCTAAATAGCTACTTGCCTTTGACCACACATCAATTACCAAATATAGGGTAGGGTCTCTATATTCTAATACCATGTTTTGTGTAATCCTTCCAATCAAGTATAAAAAAAAAAATACTGTGAACTTTTTTTCTGAAGGCTATTGGAAACCACTCTGCCCAGAATCTGCACAAACTCACTTGAATGGGAAGAAGCTGAAATGTCCTGCATCACTGCTAGTAAGGAGGCATCTTGCAGGTATAGAAGATGGCCTTATGTGTAGGCTGAGAGAATGAACCATGCCAACAAGGATTTAACTCATACCCTCAGCCTTCATAATGTAATGAGTTAATCGAAGGTAAATTCATCGTATATGTTATGAAGAACAATAAATAGCATAAGTTAAAATATATATAAAAATACCATTAATTATAAGACAGCTTAAAATTTGTAATTGTATACAGATGTAGCCGAGCTAAACTTGATGATTAATGCGGTAAGTAAAGAATGGCAAAAAAAAAACTTGTTCATTGGGTAATCTGATCACCAAAAATCGTTGTTCGCCGGCAGCAGATTGCGCTGTGTAAACACAATCTGTTGTTAAACAACGAGACAGTATGGGAATGAGCGATGGCATTAGCGATCACTCCTCCCCATACTCTGGAGGAGATCTCTACATGTAAATACAGCGGTTTCCTCCCCCAGTGAGCAGCAGATTGTTTGGAAGGAAGTGTTCCACATGCATGCCCAATAATGCAGTGTGGAACCTGCATTCTCTGAATTTAATGGAGGCCATTGTGGCATGAAAAAATGTATAATAGAGTGTGGGCTCTGCATGCATGTGGAACCTGCATTCCCTGAATTTAATAGAGGCCGGTATGGCACCAGCAGAGGTAGTATTTAGTGCAGGTGCTAGTCTTAGAGAGATCAGCTTGTCGTTGGCGAACAGGCACACATAATTTTGTACAAAATGCATTTGCCAAGAATCTCACATTTATAACATAGCATTATTATTAGTACATTTTCTATGGGGAGTATGGTATCATTGTATTTACTTGATTATTTGTGTTTGCAGACTGCTGTTGCATTGTGTTTGTTTTTGCTTATCTGACGGAACCATATCCAACCATATTATGCTCAGAATGCTTAATCTTAAGAGTCTATTAGCAACATATGTTGATGAAACACATTAGAAGAGGGTTTTTACATACTTTTTAGACATACAATCTACATTATATGGACAAAAGTACTGAACACCTACATATTATACCTACAGAAGCTTAGATATTATCCCATTCTAAATTCCCATAGGCATCAATATGAAGTTGGTTCCCTGTTGCAGCTAAAGCAGCTTCTACTCTTCTGGGACATCTTTTTACAAGATTTTGGAGTGTGTCTGTGGGAATTTTTGTCCATTTAACCAGAAGAGCCTTTGTAATGTCAGAGACTGATGTCGGAAGAGAGGCCCTGACTAGCAATCTCTAGTTCATCCCAAAGTTTGTGCAATGGGGTTGAGATACAAAGTGGTTTCTGGTAGCAGCGTATTTTTTCACCCATTTTGCCTTGGTAGTGAGGCTCTAAAAGCATGGTTATCCAGTAATCATCAGACTGCTTGATGTCAACGATATGGCTGTCACTGCATAAGCAAGCCAACATACAGGTGGCCATTCTGGCCAGCATGCCTGAGGAGGCACTTCTTTCCGACTCCACCCCCAACTGAGATGATTGGGTGTCTTGGCTGATGCCATCCTAATCATAGTCCTCTTGCTCCCCCACCTCTGACTCCTTCTCCCCCTCTTGCAGTGGCAGCTACTTATCTTCCTCATCTTCGTCATCCTCCTTCAAGGCAGATTGACTCCACTGAAAGCCTTCTTTGGGGCTGCAGGGAGGAGGAACGCTGTAACCCCTGGCTCCACGGCACGGTGTCCAACTCTGAAGTCACCTCCACTTCTTCCTGCTGCGACTTAGAGGGAGAGTGAGCCATCCAATCTACAATCTCATCTTATTTCTCCTCAACTATAATGTTGCCCTTTTCCAAAGCCAGTAGGGACAACTGCGGCCTACTACTACTACTTCTGGCTGGATAGATGGTGCTGCTACTACCAACATTCTGGCTCTAGGTCTTTTATTTGAAAGCCCTGTATATATATATATATATATATATATATATATGATACCGCTTAATTATGTTAAACACCACGCAAAAAAAACGCGTTGAGCTTACCTGACTGATTTATTAAAGGAATATACCAGAAGTAGAAAGTGTTGGACTGCCGTATCTTCCAGCAATTCTACAAGAGAGCCAGGCGAGGGAGGTGGTTGTTTTGGGTGTCTTGAGCTTTATCCCATCACACCCCTCCCTGGTGAAGTGAGTGTGGTGTATATCACCCTTTTTATACGCATTATCTTTAGTGTTTCTCCTTATGATACTATCTACCGGACGTCTGCACCAGATGTCAGATGGTCTAATCATATGGATATTGAATACTAATGGTTCTACTTTTTATTTGTAAGGTGTACTTATTTACTTCTAGTTCTTATCAATAAGTGTACACTGCCCCCTACCTTATTGTATTTATCTTTTACATATTTTATATTATCTTATATATATTTTATATCCCTTATATACATAATTTGGTAGCAGCTAGGCGCCACTTGGTGAGTTTCTCTTTTCTCTCCTGTATTGTCACTATATAACACTTCTGCGTATAGTTCATCACCTACGACTGCCCTGCTCTTCCTTAGCTTCCTACCTGTCATTTTTATCTGTACCCAGGACATTTTCTTCTATTTTTTAATGCAATTTTTTCTACCTTGGCCTTCACCCTTGGCGCCCTACGTTTGTATCCTACATCTCCTTTCACAGGAGTACAGGATTAACCCTCTCCTTTTTTTTCCCCTAACCTCGATTCTCATATTAATGCCAGAGGAGGTTTGGACTCTGCAGTCATTGAGTCTGGAGAGCGCTGGTGACTTTTATGCTCTGTTCTCCTGAGAACTCGTCACCCCGCTCTGTAACTCTACGTTGCCTGCACTTTGTGACTGAGTTGCTGTGGTTCTTAAATGCTTCCACTTTGCAATATTAGCACTCACAGTTGATGGTGGAATAACTTGGAGGGAAGACATTTCGCCAACTGACTTGTTACAACAGTGGCAGGTTCCTATTACAGGACCTCGCTGGAATACAGTGAACTCTTTAGAATGAGCCACTCTTTCGCAGATGTCTGTAATGGCAGACTGCATGGCTAGGGGCTGGATTTTATATATACACATGCAGCCGAGCTAAACCTGATGGTTAACACATTAAATAAAGAATGGCACAAAAATGTTAGCTAACTCATATATTTCAATGGCCTTTGTCACAAGATGGCACGAGATAACACTGTGACATCACAATTTTAGCTCGGCTACATACGTATACCTGTGGCAATGGATTCAGTTTTGATTTTTAGATTTAGAGATGTGTCCCAATACTTTTGTCCCTATTGTGTGTCTTCATTTTAGTGTTTTTACTGCAATTTACTACATTAGGCTATGTTCACATCACATGTTGTGATTTACACTTGGCATGTATGACAGGAAAGCATCTGACGTACAGTACATGGCAGGTGTATCCATAGGGCTCTATTAACTTGAAGGAGGCATTTGGATGGTAAAAAATAATAATAATACAGATATCATGGCATGTAAACTACACTATTCTATACAATGGTATCCAATAATAAAAAATAAAAAAAAACTATGCAATTTATTTTAACATGGGTGCCTATGGGTAACATATGCCACTGGACGCTATACAGATGCCACTGTATGGCATCTGCCCTGACAGCCATTAAATGTGTGCATTAATGTGATATTATCATCTGTTTAGATTTCTGTTATCTAGTGCCACTCTCGTGCCATTTATGTGTTTTCCCTGGTTCTGTGCCTGTATCGAGATGCTGAAAGCAACTTTATAAATACAGATGCAGGAGCAGGAATTATACTTTTGCCAGTCAAAATAAAGTATCCATATGAACTGAGAACATTTTTTATGATTGACCTTGCTGGATTTCAAGTTCAGATATACCCCAGCTTCAGACACTTATGTACATGTTTTATCATCACTTTTGTTAATATAATCACCGTGATACGATACAGAAGCTGTCTTCATAATAAACTAAATGTACTCTAGACATTTTTTGGTCTTGATTTCTTCTAATAACAGGGATATATCGCTGTAATTATGGGAAAAAAGATGAATATTGTGTATTGAATAGGCAGAGTGAGGATCAAAGGAGCTGTTTACTGCACAGATGTAAAGTATTTGAATGTCTACAAAGAGAATGGGTTCAGATGTTTACAATGTGAAACATTCTCCAAGCAGTGAAACCAATCCACTTCCTATGTTGTTTCGATGGGAATGACAATTACTTTTCCTGGAGCTATTTACTACAGTGTTTTCATATTTTCTGCACTTGGAGGAATATGTTTAGAAAATGTACGTTATGATTTATTTCTGTATACAGAGTGTTAAATGATATTGCAACAAGAGGGTGACTTTGCAAAACCATCATTTTGATAGCTATTAAAGGGTTTTTCCAAGATTCTGATACTGATGACTTATCCTAAGGATGGGTCATCAGAATCTCAGAAAACCACCGTAACATTTATCAGAACACATTACTGACACTAATATTTAAACGGAATGCTGATTTTAAGTATAATACATGAAAATGAATTACAATTTCTGCATTACTCTTCAACCTCTAGTTTAGGCCTCATGCACACGGCTATTCACTTCAATGGGGCTGCAAAAGATGTGGACAGCACTCCGTGTGCTGTCCGTATCCGTTGCTCCGTTCCGTGGCCCCGCAAAAAAATAAATAAAAATAGAACATGTCCTATTCTTGTCCGTTTTGCGGACAAGAATAGGCATTTCTACAATAGGCATTTCTACAATCCTAGAAAATCACAGCTCTCACAGTACGCTGCCTGAAGTGTCGGCAGGCAGGCATGGCATGGCAGCACCCCTCTGTGTAGCTGACAGCCTGATACTCGGGAATCGGGGCAGTGGCCAGCAGGGCTCAAGAGGCAGCTGCCTTGGGCACCCCAGGAGCAACTGGGCCCGGGGCAGCTGCCCCTTTTGCCCCTTGTTAAAGATAGCTCTGAGCAAGATAGACTTAGGCAAGATGCACTTGAACCTCACTAGGTCCTACTTGACAGTATAGGATCACTGCATATTTCTATAAAGATTTAAATCTTGTTTTTACACTCTTAATAACGATGCTTAAAGTAAGTCTTAATGCAGATATTTCAAGTCGAAAGTCTGGACATATACATACAACCACCTCCCCCCAAAATCATCTATAGTACACTACTAATAAAGTAAATTCTCTAACACCTTTATGCAGGTTCATATGTACTTAAAGCAAACCTGTCACATTAAAATTGCAGTACATTCTGCAGCCAACATGGCATGGAGCAGGAGGAACTGAGAAAATTGCTATATAGTTTTTTTGGAAAAAATTCTCTATAAGGGTGGGTTCACACTAGCGTTATGGAGTCCGTTATGGCTTTCCGTTATAACAGGGTTATAAGGGAACATAACGGAATCCATAGGATGGAATGCAAAACAGAAGCCTTTAAGATGCATTCCATTTCGCTCCATCCTAATATAAGTCTATCGGAAAACATAACGGATCCATCTGGGTCCCGTTATGCAAGACGGGAAATAAAGTCCTGTCGACAGGACTTTGTTTTCCGTCTTGCATAATGGGAACCAGATGGATCCGTTTTGATTCCCATAGACTTCTATTAGGACGGAGATCAAACGGAATGCCTTTTAAAGGCGTCTGTTTTGCATTCCGTCATAATGCAAGTCTATGGGCAGCAAAACGGATCCGCCCTTCCGTCTTATGGATTCCGTTATGTTTTGTTATAACCCTGTTATAACGGAATGCCATAACGGACTCCATAACGCTAGTGTGAACCCACCCTAACTTGTATTTTATTTATTTGAATCTCTTTCTTTGCTT
The DNA here is from genome assembly GCF_014858855.1 of Bufo gargarizans. NCBI lineage: Eukaryota > Metazoa > Chordata > Amphibia > Anura > Bufonidae > Bufo > Bufo gargarizans. Next base: position 392,402,228 of record NC_058084.1, on the reverse strand, counting down.
AGGAGTCCAGTGGGTGTTCCTACCAAGGGACTGACAGGGTTCCCTGTGTGAGTTTGCATACAAAAATCGCTGTCAGTCACTGAGTGTTGAGATGGTGGCACAGGCACCATGTGACTCACCCCTCTTCCCCTTTGTAGATTGTGGCCCAGACCCACTTGCCCTCCGTTGCCCACCAACAGCAGTTCTGGCTACTGGCATCCCACATGGCTTCTGAAGTTCGCAGCATAGGCTTTCAGTGAAGGCCTCCCGACTTGTTTCTAGGGTGCGCATGTTTACTGGTTCTAAAAGTGCAAGGTAGCACACCTTAGTTTCCTCTAGTCAATGACTGGTCACTTGACAGTTTTTAAGGCACCTTCCCCTATGGGAGAGTGTCTGAGCTTTAGGTTTCCTAGCTTGATAGTAATCAGTGTAGGTGGGCTGTTTGGTTTGTCTGATGATGTACTGACCTCTGCCTGTTTACTGGCTCTGACTTTTGACTTGTTTCATGTATTTGCACGAATCCTGCCTGCCGTGCCCTCTGCCTGTTTCCTGACTACGAGTATTGCTTGATCCCTCAGTGCTTTGCACCTGTATCACTGACCCCAGTGGCCCAGCTGCCAATCACATCTAGACTATTCCAAGAAGTAGCGGCCTGGTGGCTCCCCTTCAAAGAAGGTTAGACCCTTGGATAGGGGTTAAGGGAAAACACCCTCTAGCTGAAAGTCAGACTAGTTGGTGGTGTAGAGGTTTCACAGCCACTGCCTGTAACAATGAGTAGGAGAGAAAGAAGAGGATTAAAGGGGTTTCAAGGGAAGATTTTTTTTTTCTTGAGAGGACAGATGGTTAAAAATTAAAAAGAAGCATTAACTCACCAATCCCTCGCAGCTCTCCATTTCTTGCTTCTGGCATTACATACAGGTAATGGAAGGAAATGCCCACACAGCCAGTCACTAGCTGCAGCTGTGACCCACCTTAGTGGGTGATTGTCTAAGCAGACATCTCCAGCCATTTCCTGTAGTGAAGAGCCTGATGTGAAGAGTAGTGCAGACTAAAGCACTGGGGAATGATGAGTAATGTGTCTTTTTTTATTTTTAACTCATTCTGCCCCTTTAAAAAAATAAATCACTCACCCTCTCTCAGAAAACCCCTACAAATCAATAAATTACAATATACAGAATATTTTCCTACACAACTATTTATCAATCTGCTCATCCCCTCCTGCTTTATATCATGCGACCTGCAGATTGGACTATGGCTTCCATTTAAAGCAGTGCTGTAGCATCTTTGCTGGCTTATTTTAAAATAAATAAAACAGATACTGTCAAACCCTAAGGGACACCACTGACATTGCAATAGATATGTCGTTATAACATGATGAACTATTTAAGAGCATCCAATTACATCAGTCCATGCATTTCCACTTGTTGATGACCCACCTTATACAGCCAGGAAAGTGAATTACATGTTGAATATAAGTGCCACTGAACAGATTTAAAACAGGTTCAGGCTAGCACAACTAAAGGTCTTCCAAATCCACTGGGAATATCATTGTTTAGCCCTGTTATCATAATGGGCACAACAATGTCAATGAGGTACAGCAGAATCTATAATGCAATTAAAAGGAACATGTTTTGTCTAGGCAGTGGTTGGTCACCAGTATCAATTTCACATCTCTTCAGAGGTCAAGCACATTGAAACACAAGTAATGCGTGCAAGCAAGGCTGACCATACACATTAGATAGATGTCAACACGATTGGCCAACAGGTATCTCTCCTAACTCCACCAAGCATGTATATGTCCTGAACAGGGAGAGATGAAGAAATCCACTGTTAGAGGATTTCAACTGCCCAAGAGCAAAAAGATTAGGCAGTTGAAATCAGATGTCAGGAGAGATGGTCAGCCTTGATTAGCTGACATTCATCTAATGTATAGGTTGATTATCTGACTTTAACTTGCAAGGAAGTCTCCTTGGTAAGAATAGTAACTCATTGTCTGGAGCACAGTGTGCGGAGAGGTCTAGATGGGCATCGGACCCAGGTGCTGTGTAGAGTTTGGGATTAGTAATGGTCTTGCGGTTCGCCCGGAGGTCAGTTCGCGGCGAACTTTGCGCCTTCGCGATCTGCGGAACATGCGAACATATGGCAAAGTCTGCACGCGCAATATTCTTTTACATGCGCCAAACTTTGACCCATGACACATCCATCAAGTGGGACAAGACAGCCAATCGAGACATTTCAGCTCATGGACACACCCCCAACCCTATAACAGAACCCGATCTGGCAGCCATTTTACATTATGTGTTTTTCCAGTGTAGGGTGAGGTTGCATTTCGGAGCAGGGACAGGCTGTTAGGAACTTGGGGACACCAAACACTAGCTAATAGGGCCACAAAAGTCCTTTTAAGGACTGGTAACATTGTGCTATCGATAGGTGTGATACACAGAGGGGTGTGATATACAGTACTTATACTTTCTAACATAGAAAGTATATTATAGTGCATTTGTATGCTTACAGAAAATACTGATTGAGAGCTACGATCTATCAGCTTTCACAAAATAGTGATTGAGGTTTTCCATATACCTGTGTCCACAAAATTACTTCTTGAGAATGATATACCTACTTCAACTAACAACTGATTGAGGCCTGCCATATATCAGCTTCCACAAAATAGTGATAGAGGTTTTCCACATACCTGCGTCCACAAAATACAGATTGCGGGTTTTGATATACCTGCTTCAACTACCAACTGATTGAGGCCTGCCATATATCAGCCTCCACAAAATAGTTATAGAGGTTTTCCATATACCTGCGTCCACAAAATTACTGCTTGAGGGTGATATACCAGCTTCAACTAACAACTGATTGAGGCCTTCCATATATCAGCTTCCACAAAATAGTGATAGAGGTTTTCCATATACCTGTGTCCACAAAATTACAGCTTCCACAAATGCTGCTCTTATCTAGGGACTTTGACACAGGGTCATTTTGAAAATGACAGGCAGAAGAAGGGGCAGGCTGTTCTCCAGGGGTGGTAGGGGTCGGGCAGGTGCACCAGGACGGAGCCTAAGTGGGAAGTTGGAGAAGGTGCGTGCGATTATGTCAAAGGACGCACCAGAGTTGGTTGAGTGGCTCACTCAGCCTTCCGCTTCTGCACCCTCCTCATCCTCTGTATCTGCACCTTCTCACTCTGCTGTGTGCACCCCAAAAGACACCACCACCACCATAGCCCCTCCCCTTGAGTCAGAGAGATTATTTTCCCATCAATTTCCAGACCTTACCGATGCGCAGCCATTCTTGGCATCGGATGAGGAAGAGGAGGTTACATCCAGTGGTCTGACGAAAATACCAAGATAAGCCCAAGGATGGTGGTCCCCGCTGTTGCTGCCTCCTCCGAGATCTCTAATGTCATTGGTGTTGAAGGTGACGATGAGGACGTGTCGATGGACGTCATGTGGGAACCCACAAGAGAGGAAGAGGAGGGGGGTTCAGAGGGAGAAAAGGAGTAGCAGATAGGAAGGAGAAGGAGGAGAAGCAGGTAGAACTCGCAGTGCACAGGAGGCAAAAAGCAGACTGCAAATTTATCTGGAGCGAGCCATCCACCATGCACGGTCACATCTTGCGCTCCCAGGACGCCGGCACATGGCTCCGCAGTGTGGGCTTTTTTTAGCGTGTCAGCTGCTGACAATAGTGTTGCCATCTGCAGGCTGTACTGTCAATGCATACAGTAAGTTGCGGTAAGCCCAACACTCAGGGACGACCGCCTTAAGAAGGCACCTGGCCTCCCATTACCGAGCCCAGTGGGAGCAACGCCATCAGAACCCACAAAGCCACACTCCCGGTGCTCCACGTCCTGCCTCTTCTACTTCTCCTCTCTCCTCCCATTTGTCCCCCACTCTTCTGGCACAAGGCAGGCTTCCATGGACCAAATGTTCGAGTGTAAAAAAAATGATGACGCCGGAAAATTCTAGCCCTGCTAGCCCGCCAACTACTGCCATATAAATTGGTGGACTCAGAGGTCTTTAGAAAATTTGTGGCCATTGGCACACCGCAACGGAAGGTCCCTGGAAGGAAATATTTCTGGCACACAGTGTCGGTGCCAAGAAACAGTGGATATAAAAAGTCTACACACCCTTGTTAAAATGTCACGTTTCTGTGATGTAAAAAAATGAGACAAAGATAAATAATTTCAGAACTTTTTCCACCTTTAATGAGATCTATAAACTGTACCACTAAATTGAAAAACAAACTGAAATATTTTAGGTAGAGGGTAGAAAAAATAAAAAAATAAAAAAATATGGTTGCATAAGTGTGCACACCCTTAAACTAATACTTTGTTGAAGCACCTTTTGATTTCATTACAGCACTCAGTCTTTTTGGGTATGAGTCTATCAGCATGGCACATTTTGACTTGGCAAGATTTGCCCACTATTCTTTGCAAAAACACTCCAAATCTGTCAGATTGCAAGGGCATGTCCTGTGCACAGCCCTCTTTAGATCACCCCACAGATTTTCAATCGGATTCAGGTCTGGGGTCTGCCTGGGCCATTCCAAAACTTTAATCTTCTGGTGAACTTATTCCTTTTCATATCCACTGTATATCTGACCACAGACACGTGGTCTAGCAAACACGGGCAGGGAAGGTACATAACTTTTACTGCCCACTAATTGAACCTTCGGACGCCCATCAAGCATTTAACCCATGGCACCCGTGTGAATTTGGTGTTACCACCACGGATTGCATGCAGGCCGGCCGGCCTCTTCTCCTCCTACTCCATCCTCCGTCTTCTACTCGGCTGACTCCTCCTTTTCTAATTCTACTGCCTTTTCCGCTGCACCCCCCCAAGCTCCCCCAGAACCTATTTGACGTGCCAGGTGAGACATTGCCATGCTGTGCTGCAGGTGCTGTGCCTGGAAGCCAAGAGCCACACCAGTCCTGCACTGCTTTCAGCTCTGCGGTCACAGGCTGATCAGTGGCTAACCCCACTCAATTTGACAGTTGGTAAAGTGGTGTGCGACAACAGTGGCAATCTGCTGAGTGCGCTGAAACAGGACTTGTGGCAGGCCAGAAAAATCTCTGGCCATTTAAGAAGATCTTACACGGCCATGGATAGCCTTGCTGACATTCAGTGGTGACACCACTTGCCCATCTGATTTGTGACTGCCCGACGCGCTGGAACTCCACCTTGTATATGCTTGATAGGCTGCTCCATCAGGAATGTGCCGTTAACGACTACCTGTACGAACTCTGCGGCAGGACAGGTTCTGGGGAGCTTGGTTTCTTTTCACCGCGCCAGTGGCAGCTTATGCTCGATGCATGCAGACTTCTGCGGCCATTTGATGAGATCACCAGGGTGCCATCAATGACATCGCACCTTACGCCTTCTTTCTGGAGCGTGCATTGCATCGTGTCATTGATCAAGCGATCGAAGAGCAGGAGCTGGAAGATGAGGAAGTCGCAATGCTGAATGAATTCCCAGGGGGGCTGCTACATCTGAGACAAGTCAGCAGGAATCTGAAGAGGAGTCAGAGGAGGATGCTGTCTGGGGAGGAGGAGGAGCAAGAAGAGCAGGCTTTAAACTTTTCTGGGATCCCTGGTGTTGTCCGTGGCTGGGGGGAGGAGACCGAGGACAACATTTTCCTGGGTGATGAGCAGGAGCCAGGGTGCTCCACCGCTTCCAATTTAGTGCAAATGGGGGCCTTCATGCTCCAATGTTTAAAGAGGGACCCCCATATAAAAAGCATAAAGGTCAAGGACCTGTACAGGGTGGCAACGTACTTAGACCCCCGGTACAAACACAAAATGGCGGACATGTTACCAGCATCACAGAGGGATGTCAGAATGCACCATTTCCGGGCCTTGCTGAGAGTGATGCTGCATTCTGCTGTTGCGGGCACTGGCAGAGGAATTTCCTTTAACAGCGAAACAGGTGTGGGTACCAATCCTACCGCACCTTAAAAAGAGGGTGGTTTAAAGAAGTGTTGGTCCCTTCGGATATAAGATCATTCTTGCATCCAACCCATCGACAGCCACCCTCCAGATCCAGCCTCAGGGAACGCCTAGACCGACAGGTGTCTGACTACATTGGGTTAATGGCCGATGTGGACGCTCTGAGAAGCGAGGACCCCCTTGACTACTGGGTGTGCAAGCTTGACCTGTGGCCATAACTGGCACAATTTGCCATGGAACTCTTGGCTTACCCCTCGTCGAGTGTCCTGTCTGAAAGGATGTTCAGCGCATCGGGGGAGATCGTGACTGATAAGCACACTTTCCTAGCTCATTTTTAAAATGAATGAGACATGGATCTTGGAGGAATTCAACACCTGTGATGACCATGTGTAATTGAATTTCCTCCTGCCAGTCTACACATATATCGGCTATGACCCAGAACAAACAATGGTAGTTGCCTAATGTATATACAGCGGCATAAAATACCTTTTATGTCAGGTGAATGCCTTATTTTTGGGACCTGTACTGGCCGACAGTTACATATTTATCCTGTTTTGGTGTAGAGAAACCAGCACTCACATTCAAGTGCACGCTGCACGGGAGAGGACGTCAATCCACAGCAATATATATAAAGAATCCCAGCACCATATTTATCCTGTGACCGCCTAATGTACCTCCAGCCACAGAATCCAAAGTTCTTTGCAGTCAGGTGAATGCCTATTGGCTATTGTTTGGGGCCTGTACTGGCCGACAGTTACATATTTATCCTGTGACCGCCTAATGTACCTCCAGCAACAGAATCCAAAGTTTTTTGCTGTCAGGTAAATGCCTATTGCCTAATTTTGGGGGCCTGTACTGGCCGACAAACTGAAAAAAATGGCATGGTGTTGAACAAGCAGGAAGTGCTCAAACCCATATGCAGTTGTGCATGTGTATACAGGGGAGAAAATCCTGCACTTGTGGCCCGTTGCTAAAAGCGATCCCAAGCTAAAATGCATACAGTGGAAGATGCCTGCAGCGGATTACAAGTACTACAAAAAACATTCTACACAAGATAGCAATTATGTGGATGTGATAACCAATATACCAATATAATAATATTAGCAAAGACAGGTGCACTCTGCGGTCTTACTAAACCCTCAAACTGATGTTAAGGCCTCATGCACACGATCGTTGTGTGCACCCGTGGCCGTTGTTCCATTTTCCGTGATTTTCTGCGGACCCGTTGACATTCAATGGGTCCGTTGAAAACTTGGAAGATGCACCGTTTGTCATCCGCCTCCGTGATCCGTGTATCCTGTCTGTCAATCTAATCCGTGTATCCTGTCCTATTTTTTTGACAGACAACGGTTCACGGACCCATTCAAGTCAATGGGTCCGTGAAAGAACACGGATGCACACAAGATTGGCATCCGCGTCCGTGATCCATGGCCGTAGGTTACTTTCATACAGACGGATCCGAAGATCCGTCTGCATAAAAGCTTTTCCGAGCTGAGTTTTCACTTTGTGAAAACTCAGATCCGACAGTATATTCTAACACAGAGGCATTCCCATGGTGATGGGGACGCTTCTAGTTAGAATATACAACGAACTGTGTACATGACTGCCCCCTGCTGCCTGACAGCACCCGATCTCTTACAGGGGGCCGTGATCAGCACAATTAACCCCTCAGGTGCTGCACCTGAAGGGGTTAATTGTGCGTATCATAGCCTCCTGTAAGAGATCCGGGGCTGCCAGGCAGCAGGGGGCAGACCCCCCTCCCTCCCCAGTTTAAATTTCATTGGTGGCCAGTGCGGCCCCCCCGTCCGAACCGTCCGGGAGAACGCTCGCACCTGAGGTCCTGTCGGGGGCAGATCTTGGGTGGAGTCTCCTCGTCCCCGGTTTCCCGTGTTGACAAACCACTGATCACGGTTGTCCTCTCCTGGGTCGGGGGCTCGGTGACGACCCAGGCGTTGGTGGACTCTGGTGCTGGTGGTTTGTTCATTGATAGAGTGTTCGTTGCCGCCAATTCCATTCCTCTGCAGCCTCGAGGTTCCCCACTGGCTCTTGAGGCGATAGACGGCAGACCCCTTCTGCCGCCACACGTGACTCATGAGACCCTTCCAGTGGGGATAGCCATTGGTGCCGTTCACAGAGAGTCGGTCTGTCTCCATGTTATTTCGTCTCCACACTACTCGGTGGTCTTGGGGTACCCCTGGCTCCAGAAGCATAATCCGACTTTCGATTGGAGATCGGTCGAGATCCTCTCGTGGTCACCGCAGTGTGGGGTTAGTTGCATCCATGGGCCTGTCAAGTTGCTGTGTACTTCCTCGGACTCTCTGTTGCCTCCTGAATACGAAGAGTACCGGGATGTATTCGATAAGGTGCGCGCGGTTGCCCTACCTCCGCACCGCCCATACGATTGTGCCATAGAGTTACAATCCGGTGCCGTTCCTCCTCGTGGCAAAGTCTATCCACTGTCGGTAGCGGAGAATGAGGCCATGGAGGAGTACGTGAGGGAGGCGCTTTCACGCGGACACATTCGCAAATCCTCGTCCCCGGCAGGGGCTGGATTTTTCTTTGTGAAAAAGAAGGGCCGTGAGTTGAGGCCTTGCATCGATTACAGGGGTCTCAATCGCATCACGATCAAGAACGCTTACCCGATACCCTTGATTTCCGAGCTGTTCGATCGCCTCAAAGGGGCCACGGTCTTTACCAAACTCGACCTGAGGGCGGCATATAACCTGGTAAGGATCAAGGCGGGCGATGAGTGGAAGACCGCGTTTAACACCAGGACCGGTCATTATGAATCCTTGGTTATGCCCTTTGGGTTGTGCAATGCGCCCGCAGTCTTCCAGGAATTCATCAACGATGTTTTCCGTGACCTGTTGCAGCAGTGTGTGGTGGTCTATTTGGATGACATCTTGGTATATTCTGAATCCATGGAGGCCCACATTATGGATGTCAGACGAGTGTTGCAACGGTTACGAGAGAACAGGCTGTTCGGTAAGCTTGAGAAATGCGAATTTCACCGATCCCAGGTAACCTTCTTAGGTTACATCATTTCCGCTGAGGGGTTCTCCATGGATCCTGAGAAGGTTTCGGCTGTCTTACAGTGGCCCCAGCCCAGTGGTCTCCGTGCCCTGCAGCGCTTTTTGGGCTTCGCCAATTATTATCGGAAGTTCATCAGGGACTTTTCCATGCTAGCCAAGCCTCTCACGGATCTGACCAGGAAGGGCAGTAATTTCCAGGTCTGGCCGCTCGAGGCCATCCGAGCTTTTGAGGCTCTAAAGTCCGCCTTTGTGTCGGCTCCGATTCTGTCGCATCCCAACCCTGGGTTGCCCTTTGTCCTCGAGGTGGACGCGTCTGAGACGGGAGTAGGCGCCCTTCTGTCTCAGCGTAGAACACCAGAGGGTCCTCTGCTTCCCTGTGGGTTTTACTCCCGGAAACTGTCTTCCGCGGAGTGCAACTATCAGATTGGTGACAGGGAGTTATTGGCCATCGTGCAGGCCCTTAAAGAATGGAGGCACTTGCTCGAGGGCTCGGTGGTTCCGGTTCTCATCCTGACGGACCACAAGAATCTGACCTACCTTTCTGAGGCCAAGAGATTGACACCACGTCAGGCCAGATGGGCTCTGTTCTTGTCACGTTTTAATTACGTGGTCTCCTACCTACCCGGTTCCAAGAACATCAGAGCGGATGCCTTATCACGGCAGTACTCCGAGCTGTCCGGGGAGGAGTCGATTCCGACTTCGGTCATACCTCCGAATCAGATCCTGGCCGCCATTTGCACCAGCCTGACCTCTCCCCTGGGTGAGCAGATTTTGGCGGCTCAATCTGGTGCTCCCTCTGGGAGACCCAACGGCAGGTGTTTTGTGCCTGAGGAGTTGCGCACTCGGTTGTTGCGAACCTACCATAACTCCAAGGCCGCGGGGCATCCTGGAAAGAACCAGCTTTCCTGGGCTGTTTCACGTCTGTTCTGGTGGCCTTCTCTACGTTCCGACATCGCCGCATATGTAGCGGCATGCTCCGTTTGTGCCCAGAGTAAGTCCCCTCGGCACCTTCTGTTGGGCCTTTTGCAACCCATAGCCACCGGGGAGCGCCCATGGTCACACCTGGGGATAGATTTCATTGTGGACCTCCCTGCATCCCGAGGCCATACGGTCATTCTCATGATTGTGGACCGGTTTTCCAAAATGTGCCACTGTGTTCCTCTCAAGAAGTTACCCTCTGCACAAGAGTTGGCCACGATTTTCGCCAGGGAGGTCTTCCGGTTGCACGGTTTGCCCAAGGAGATTGTGTCGGATCGGGGGAGTCAGTTTGTGTCCAGGTTCTGGCGCGCCTTTTGCTCCCAGTTGGGGATTCATCTCTCTTTCTCCTCGGCCTACCACCCTCAGTCCAATGGGGCCGCAGAACGATCTAATCAGGCCTTGGAGCAATTCCTTCGTTGCTATGTCTCCGATCACCAAGACAATTGGGTTGACCTCCTGCCTTGGGCTGAGTTTGCCAGGAACACGGCGGTGAACTCTTCCTCTGGGACGTCTCCCTTCATGGCCAATTATGGGTTCCAACCTGCCGTGTTACCGGAGGTATTCTCTCCCCAGGATACTCCGGCTGTGGAGGATCACCTTTCCGTCCTACGTGCTTCTTGGGTACAGATCCAGAGGTCCCTTGAGGTCTCTGCGCAGCGCCAGAGACTCCAGGCTGATCGCAGACGAGCGCCCGCTCCTTCCTACCAGGTCGGAGACCGTGTATGGTTGTCCACCCGCAACCTCAACCTTCGAGTGCCCACTCCCAAGCTGGCGCCTCGCTTTGTTGGTCCCTTCCGAGTGCTTCGCAGGGTAAACCCGGTAGCCTATGCCCTTGCGCTTCCTCCTGGCATGCGGATCTCCAACGTGTTTCATGTCTCCCTGTTGAAGCCGTTGGTGTGTAATCGTTTCACTTCCTCGGTTCCTCGGCCCCGTCCGGTCCAAGTGGGCAATCATGAGGAATATGAGGTGAGCAATATCCTGGACTCACGCCTGGTCCGCGGTCGGTTGCAGTTTTTGGTCCATTGGCGTGGTTATGGTCCAGAGGAGCGTTCCTGGGTTCCCTCCGCAGATGTCCATGCTCCTGCTTTGCTCCGAGCCTTCCACGCACGCTTCCCTCAGAAACCGTTCCTTACTCCGCGGAGGAGGGGCCCTTGAGGGGGAGGTACTGTCATGGTCTTACCTTCGTTTGACATGTGCTGGCGGCCATCTTGGTTTCTGGGTTTCTTGTAGCCTCCCACCCTGCGGCTCCTCCTTCCCACTGGGAGGAGCTGGATGCCTAGCTCATATATATAGAAGGTCTGTGGCTTCAGTTCCTTGCTTGGTCCTCCTGTGTTCACATGCTTCTAAGACTGCTGCTGCTTCTGGTTCCTGATCCTGGCCTCGTCTGACTACCCCGTTGGTTCCTGATCCTGGCTTCGTCTGACTACCCCGTTGGTTCCTGATCCTGGCTTCGTCTGACTACCCCGTTGGTTCCTGATCCTGGCTTCGTCTGACCACCCTCCTGGTTCCTGACCTCTGTCTACGCAAGACCCTGCTTCGGTTTAGCCATCCGTTTGGACTTTTGCTACGGCTTGATTTCCAATAAAGCCTTCTTATTTCCACTCATCTCTGTTGTACGTCTGGTTCATGGTTCCATGACACAGCGGAGTTTTAATCGGAGCCCCAGTTTAATCGCTGGGGCTCCGATCAGTAACCATGGCAACCAGGACACTACTGCAGTCCTAGTTGCCATGGTTACTTAGCAATAGTAGAAGCATCATACTTACCTGCTGGCTGCTGCGATGTATGTGTCCGGCCGGGAGCTCCTCTTACTGGTAAGTGACAGTTCATTTAGCAATGCGCCGCACGGACCTGTCACTTACCAGTAGGAGGAGCTCCCGGCCGGACACAGACATTGCAGCAGCCAGCAGGTAAGTATGATGCTTCTACTATTGCTAAGTAACCATGGCAACCAGGACTGCAGTAGCGTCCTGGTTGCCATGGTTACCGATCGGAGCCCCAGCGATTAAACTGGGACTCCGATCGGAACTCCGCTGCCACCAATGATCGGGTGGGGGGGGGGCGAGAGGGGAGGCCGCACACTGGCCACCAATGTTATTAATGCAATAGAGGGAGGGAGGGGGGGCCGGGGGAGGCCGCACACTGGCCACCAATGTTCTTATTACAGAAGAGGGAGGGGGGGCCGGGGGAGGCCGCACACTGGCCACCAATGTTCTTATTACAATAGAGGGAGGGAGGGGGGCCGGGGGAGGCCGCACACTGGCCACCAATGTTCTTATTACATTAGAGGGAGGGAGGGGGGGGGGGGGCGGGGGGGCACACTGGCTACCAATGTTATTATTACAATAGAGGGAGGGAGGGAGGGAGGGGGGGCCGCACTGGCTACCAATGATATTCAAACTGGGGGGGGGGGATAGCCCTGATCTCTTACAGGGGGCTATGATACGCACAATTAACCCCTTCAGGTGTGGCACCTGAGGGGTTAATTGTACTGATCACGGCCCCCTGTAAGAGATCGGGTGCTGCCAGGGGGCAGTCATGCACACAGTTTGTAGTATATTCTAACTAGAAGCGTCCCCATCACCATGGGAACGTCTCTGTGTTAGAATATACTGCCGGATATGAGTTTTCACGATGTAACTCATATCCGACAGTATATTCTAAAATAGAGGCGTTCCCATGGTGATGGGGACGCTTCAAGTTAAAATATACCATCGGATTGGAGAAAACTCCGATCCGATGGTATAAAAGGGACTCCAGACTTTACATTGAAAGTCAATGGGGACGGATCCGTTTGCAATTGCACCATATTGTGTCAACGTCAAACGGATCCGTCCCCATTGACTTGCATTGTAATTCAGGACGGATCCGTTTGGCTCTGCATGGCCAGGCGGACACCAAAACGACTTTTTTTTCATGTCCGTGGATCCTCCAAAAATCAAGGAAGACCCACGGACGAAAAAAAAACGGTCACGGATCACGGACCAACGGAACCACGTTTTGCGCACAGTGAAAAAATACTGTTGTGTGCATGAGGCCTTAAATTGAGAGATTAGCCAACATGTCCTACTATGGAGGACATGTCTGAGCCAGAGCACCGCACCAAGGTTTCTCAAGTAACACTCACCTACCTGAGCCATATGGGTAATACCAGGGGCCAGTGGGCGAATTACAGGAGTCCTGTACTGGCCGACAGTTACATTTTTTATCTTTAGCCACATAATCACACCCTTGTCTCACTCCTCTACCTTTCATTATGGTGGCGTATGAACTGCATTCACCATAAGGACATTCTAATGTCACAGGGTCATGTGACTGTGCCCCCCACCCCGTACTGTGCCCCTCACCCTGTACTGTGCCCCCTTATACCCTGCATTGTGCCATCTTACCACACCCTGTGCAGTGCCTCTAGTCATTCCCTGTACTGTGCCCTCTTATAACCTTTTATCCGGTCACGGTATGGCAGTGTTATCCGGTCACTGTACAGAGGTGTTATCCGATCAATGTATGGCGGTGGTATCCAATAACGGGATGGCCATAACTGTATCCCTTTCCCTGCCCACGTCATCTTTTTTTAGACCTGGCATGAGTGGAAAAAATATGCAGATTGTTGTGCTAAGTACCTTTGCGCCACAATCTGTGTCAGAAATACGCCTAACATAGACATATTTCTATATAATAAATTACCACCTAATTGTATTATTATTCAAGGGTAGGGCTAATATCTTTATATTATATAGATTCTAGTGTATTATACTGTGCCCTGTATTTCCCCGTAGAAAATGATCCTTGGGAAGCACAGTCCTCATCCCGGACCACCAGGATAAGGTAGCGTTCTGTCAGTACATGGCGGCCTCCAAACTCCCCCACACTGCTCTGCTGTGTACTGTACTTATTCTGACACTAGGGCTGGGTTCACATCCTATTTTTGCCATCCATTTAATGCATATAAAAAATTTATGCGTTATCAGATGCCTCAGACTGATGCCGTACAGTGGCGTCCGTTCACCATACAGTTCCATGGTAGAAAAAAAAATTACGTTAACGCATGCATTATTTTAATGGACTCTGCAGGATACAAAAATGTGGAGTGCTGCACATTTGTATACATGAAACCAATAGGAAATAAAAAATTTCTAGGCTCCAGCAGGGCATATTTTTTCGAGTTTCCCTTTAAGATGCATAAAAATGGCCCCTGATTATAATCCATATTTTTTGTGGGAATTTTTGCCAATGATCCCACTCATATATCACTGTCCATGTTGTGGGACTATTTGTGTACTTCTAGTAAGTGTTTGCCGGCTGCAAATATGACCTGAAAATTTTTCAGCTTCGCCTGCCATTAAAGTCAATGGGGCCTGCCGTGAATGCCCGGTTCGCAAACATTTGATCGCGAACGTGCGTTCGCGAATCGTCCCGGCCGATGCTCGTCCATCACTATTTGGGATGCCAATGAGAAAGTGAGAGATTAGCAGCCCTCCAGTTGTTTAGAAATGAACCATTGCCTAGTTAAAAAACATAGCTACACTTCTGTCCATTATGGCTAATATATGTCAATGTATGCTTTACAACCCTTCCAAAGCACCCCTGGTTATTACTAGTACAGAAATAACACTGATTTCAAAGCATTTCCTCCAAATAATTTCCCACTCTCTTCACTTAGTTTTTTGTCTCATTTAACAAATATTTTCGGTTATGACATCGACCATCAAAACCCCAAAGATTTATGTTTCTTTATTTAATAGAATGAAAGACAATTCGTCCCTACATAAAAGTATTTTACATGGTGACTATATATACCACAAGGGTAATTCTTTCCCAGAGGAAGTTGCAGTACGTTACATACATTATGGGAAAACTATGATATCCTCTAATTTAACAACTTGGGATAGCTACAGTGGAAAAGGACAATTAATCTTGTGGGACACATTAGCTAGAATATACAATAAAAGAGAAAATAAACATTTTCAGTCATTGAGGATCTTTTTACTTTATGCCATCGTTTTAAAGGCAATGTCTTACAAAGCATTGACTTAAATGGGAAACATCCCCTGATACTGAGCTCATTTCCATTCCACGCTACTTGCCAGTTTAATGCAATATCAATGGAAGAAAGAATTACAAATCAAATATCTTTCTTTCCTGTATATTGTCTTTTAGACCAGTGTTTCTCAGCTCCAGTCCTCACTACCTCCCAGCATGTCATGTTTTTCAGGATTTCCTAAGTAGTGAACAGGTATTGTAGTTATTGTTATTGCATCGGGAGTTGCCATAGGTATTTGCAGTACCGCAGACCTGGGGATATATGCAAATAGTTTGTTATGTAATGTTATGTTAAGCCATGTACACCACCAGTGCAGGAACAGGCTCACATAGACCGGTTTCAATAAAAAGTGCACCCGCACTGAATCCCGACCCATTCATTTCTATGGGGCTGTTCACATGAGCGGTGATTTTCACACATCACTTATGCGTTGCGTGAAAATCACAGCATGCTCTATTTCGTGCGTTTTTCACGTAACGCAGGCCCCATAGAAATTAATGGGGTTGCGTGAAAATCGCAAGCATCCGCAAGCAAATGCGGATGCGGTGCGATTTTCACGCACGGTTGCTAGGAGACGATCGGGATGGAGACCCGATCATTATTATTTTCCCTTATAACATAGTTATAAGGGAAAATAATAGCATTCTGAATACAGAATGCATAGTAAAATAGACCTGGAGGGGTTAAAAACAAATGTAAAAAAATGTAACTCACCTTAGTCCACTTGATCGCGCTGCCCGGCATCTCCTTCTGTCTTCTTTGCTGAACAGGACCTCACATGTTCTCCGGTCATCACATGTTCCATCACATGATCTTTTACCATGGTGATGGATCATGTGATGACCGGAGTGACGTCACCACAGGTCCTGTTCAGCAAAGGAGACAGAAGAGATACCGGGCTATGCGATCAAGTGGACTAAGGTGAGTTAAATTATTTTTATATTTTTTTTTAACCCCTCCAGCGCTATTTTATTATGCATTCTGCATTCAGAATGCTATTATTTTCCCTTATAACCATGTTATAAGGGAAAATAATACAATCTACAGAACACCGATCCCAAGCCTGAACTTCTGTAAAGAAGTCCGGGTTTGGGTACCAAACATGCGCGATTTTTCTCACGCGAGTGCAAAACGCATTACAATGTTTTGCACTCACGCGGAAAAATCGCGCATTTTCCCGCAACGCACCCGCCTCTTATCCGGGCAAAAAATATGACGCCCGTGTGAAAGAGGCCTAAGAGATGTTGTTTGTAAACCTTCAGTTTTTCATCACGCACATGAAAAACGCATCAAAACGCATTGCACCCGCGCTGAAAAAACAGAACGCAATGGCAAACAAAACTGACTGAATTTGCTTGCAAAATAGTGCGAGTTTCACTGAACGCACTCTGAACGCATCCGGCCCCAATCCGCAACGCTCGTGTGAAACCAGCCTAAGGCCCCTTTCACACGAGCGTGACGGATTAGGTCCGGATGCGTTCAGGGTGCGTTCAGTGAAACTCGCACTATTTTGCAAGCAAGTTCAGTCAGTTTTGTCTGCGATTGCGTTCAGTTGTTCAGTTTTTTCTGCGCGGGTGCAATGCGCTTTGATGCGTTTTTCACGCGCGTGATAAAAAACTGAAGGTTTACAAACAACATCTCCTAGCAACCATCAGTGAAAAACGCATCGCTCCCGCACTTGCTTGCGGATGCAATGCGTTTTTCACGCAGCCCCATTCACTTCTATGGGGCCAGGGTTGCGTGAAAAGCGCAGAATATAGAACATGCTGCGATTTTCACACAACGCAGAACTGATGCGTGAAAAACAACGCTCATGTACACAGCCCCATTGAAATGAATGGGTCAGGATTCAGTGCGGGTGCTATGCATTCACGTCACGCATTGCACCCGCGCGGAAAACTCGCTCGTGTGAAAGGGGCCTAACTGAAATTGCTTGCAAAATGGTGCGAGTTTCACTGAACGCACCCTGAACGCATCCGGAGCCAATCGGTCACGCTCGTGTGAACTACGTCCATCTAAATGAATAGGAACTAATATAAAACATGGTTGTGCCATGACACTCAGAAGAAGAGTAGAGATTGCCGAATAGTTTTTGAATAGAGAGAGAGTTTTCCAGGCCATTAAAGCACTTTTGAATCTGGTTGTTTTGGGCTGAATTTGAAGATATTCATACATCTCTAAACAGATGGAATTATACTGTGCTGCCTGTACAAGCGAGATGATGCACAGGTAAATTTAAAGCAAAAGCAGTACGCGCACAAGTAACACTACCCCATCAAACAAATGATCGATGGGGATGCTGAGAGTCAGACCCCTGCCAATTTGATATTGACAACCTATCCTAACCTCTTTAAGTTCCTCTATTTAGGTGGATGAAGATACATTTGAAATCTCTCCCAAATTGCCTATAATCCAGTAACAAAACACCTACCTAAAGTTTTTAAAAATGTCAAAATTTGGTGCAATTTGCAACCTATGACAGTACTGAGAAATATATACGTTTCTGGTTAAAATTATTCAAAGACATAAAGTGGCAAACTGCTCAATACAATCCATGCACATAGCACAATTATATTAAGATTGCAGCATAGAAGCATCTGTACTTCGTAAAGATCTCAAAATGATCTCCTTATATTGTTGTCAGTCTGTATTTATGAAAAGTAAAACATGTACACAGTGTTGAATTGTTGATGTCAGATACATTTCTCTGCAAAAATGCATAATAAGAATGTACATCTATGGATTGCATCTAGATAGATAGTTATATAGATAAATGGATAGAAAGTGTAAAGTAGTACAAAAAATACATGACTATTTGATATAACAATTTATGACTATTAGATTTTGAATATTAATGTGCAAACATTTTTAACATTCAACAGATTAGGCATTAAGGCAGTAAACTTTATTGTATGTAACACTTTAAATACATTAGTAACTCACACACACACGTAAAAATATTATTTCTCAGAATACGAGAAATCAGTGGTCAACATAGAAAATATGATATACTTTACCATGCAGGCATCTAAAATAGTATTTGTAATACAATAATGGTGAAATAAACCTCAGCTTAGCACAGCGAGTATGCAAGTGGAGAAACGTATGCACTAAAAATATAAAAAGTTCATAATTCATAGAGAGTCAAAAACATATTATATAAATGATTGGAAAGCAACAATATGCATATTATTTTATAATTTCTAGAACTGTACACTTCATATTAAAGTATAGCTATAACTTTAGTTTAGCTATTTTCAGTAGATCATTTAATTATAAGGTATAATGAGACACTGCTTACACCGTCATGTTGACCCCAAGATTATTAGCTTTTAACTGTCCTATATTTTAAGTCTTATAAAATGACATAGTCATTCAATATAGAAAGTCAGGATACATAAATCAGTAGATGAGATATAAACCAGTACAGTAAATGAGGTATAGAACATCATTTTCTCGTTAGAATGGAAAAAATATGAATGACTAGTGCAAAACTCCTGATTAATTCTCAGTGACATTTTGCACGAGAAAAACAAATACATTCAGGACACAATAAAGTAAAATAAATGTGTAAACATACATTTAATGAGACAGCAGGACAATTACAATTTAGAAAATAATATGAAAAAAAAAAAAAAAATTGCTAAATAAAATAAATGCTAAATCTCAGATGTCATCATATCCATGTATGAAGATCAGGCTAAAATTAATATTAGTCCTAGAAAATGTAGAACTATCTGTATCTGGTAATCAGCAATTTGTTCATTCTGTTAAATAATTTGGAATAGTTGCTATAATTATAAAAAAAATTCAGAAGGTGCCTAATCCTCCCTGATGCAACCTTTTTTATAATTAATATTAAATATTATTTTTAAAGAAAAATATGTGTGTTTGTATATACAATATAACGCATGTTATTATTATATTACCACTTTGGGTGCATCTAAAAGAGGATCAGTCAATACACAAATTGAAATGGAAATGTAGCAAAGTGTAGAAATTTAGCAAAATGTAATGATGTAAAATAGGTAAAGCAACTACATATTAACTCAGAATCTAGAGATGATCCAGTCCTCCAGAATTGCTGCATCTGGATATTCATGAATAAATCTTTTTTTATTTTTAAATAATAAAGAACATTTTTTGTATTATCACTAAAATCCAATGTTACTAAACATTAATTAAATTTGTGAAATAACATTTTTGACAGTTTGCATTTCAGAGTGCCCAATGCAGATAACTATTAAGCAAATTAATTACCAACCATTACCATAACATAATCATATTTTTTAATATTTATCAATTAATCAGTGTTCATTTATTAAATATTAATGTCTTGTCATTTTGTTTTTTTTACCCCTTTCGTTCAATGATATCAGCCCGTTATCAGATTGCATATCTTTTCTTTTAGTTGTGTATACAAGGAAAGTATCTTCTTTCCACAATCTTCAAGTATGCATCCACACTTCTTTGCGCTTCTTTTGTGTAATAAAAATCTTTTTTTATATTAAATGCTATTCTTAAACAAACCTAAAACGCAAGCATCAAACAGTCCAAGAGTACAACAAAAGAGAATTATATAATCCTAGCTGAGTGAAATCTTTCATCTTTGATTTACAGGTTTGAGTCTCCAGTAAACGAAACCATATTGTTCCATATCTTTCATATCACTGCCTTCCCCCAAATCTTGTTTTAATTAAGGTTTCTTTCATATTTCTGACTAGAATGCATGACAATCTTTGCTTATGGCTTCAATATATCTCCTTACAGTAAGAAAAATATGAAAAAAAGAAAAAAAAAGAATAATGCCTCAGAAGTCCCGCCACTATAAAGTGCTGTGACTAGGATATTGCTAGAGAATACATCATCCCTGCTTTTTCTTATTACATGCAAAACTGTGCCAGGATACCAAACAATGCAAGCAGTTCTGAAGAAGAAATCCCAACATTCCACCCACCGTAATTATCATGACAAATTCATTATCTGTGAGGTCATAAAACATGCAAGTAATTAGTTATTGTATGGATTGATGGGGTCTATGGAGCGTCTGACAAAAAGAGATATACAGTTCATTACTTCTCTTGAGCAATGCTGTTTCCCCATGGGTAAATGAAAATTGGGCAATACTTTATTAATATAGTTAATGGACATAGATGTTGTTAAGAAATGGTGATCTTTACCAGAATGGTAGTAGTGTTTAGCTTAGGGGCTTGCACAATTATAGTAAATGTTCCTTTGATGGCAAACAACAAAATTTTCCATCATTAGATTTGTACAAAATTACTGGAAGGAATGGACTAATGTGGAGACAACCATGTCCTCTTCTAGGATCATCTCTTGCGTAAAAATTGTTCAAACTCACTTTGTCGACTCATGTTTTTTTCCCCTTTTCCCTTCATCCAAATTCTCTCCTATCCCTTGGATGAACATGATGAACATATATGTCCTTTTTCAAACAAACTATGTACTGTAACTATGTATATATATATATATATATATATATACATATATGTAAATAAAAATAACAAAAAGGGCAGCACTCCAAAAGGTAAAAGATGAAAGAAATCTTTAATTACCCATATGGGACAAGCGACGTTTCGGCTCAATGTGTGAGCCTTTCTCGCTTGAGAAAGGCTCACACATTGAGCCGAAACGTCGCTTGTCCCATATGGGTAATTAAAGAGTTCTTTCATCTTTTACCTTTTGGAGTGCTGCCCTTTTTGTTATTTTTATCTATCTGGATTGGCTTATATCCACACTGGGCCAGCTGCACCCATATTTTTGTTTCTGTATATATATATATATATATATATATATATACACCAGCAGAGCCCTTGTAGCACTTAGTGGATATTTTACTGGAGTAGGGTTCCCACCCTTTTTACAATTGAAACAAAAACTCCAGTTAGACCGTATTGGATGCAACTTGCTTATTTGGTATTCAAAGTTGGTTGCTGCGTACCAAATAAACAAGTTGCATCCAATACGGTCTAACTGGAGTTTTTGTTTCAATTAAATATATATATATATATATATATATATATATAGAGAGAGAGAGAGAGAAAGAGAGAGAGAGAGAGAGAGAGAGAGAGAAATACTAAAGTTCAGGGCAGTACACCTGGTGGGATGATCAGTAACAAGGGGTGCCAGCAGTATTTCACTTAACCAAAGTGATAAATCGATAAAAAAATAAACACACCGCAGAACTTCCAATAGATGAAAATAGTGGGATCCTTTTATTCATCCATGCGTGCAACGTTTCGGTCCACTTGCTGGGACCATTTTCAAGCAATACATCTCAGTACAAAGTGCATATTTATAGGGTCACAACTAGGGATGAGCGAACTCGAACTGTATAGTTCGGGTTCGTACCGAATTTTGGGGTGTCCGTGACACGGACCCGAACCCGGACATTTTCGTAAAAGTCCGGGTTCGGGTTCGGTGTTCGTCGCTTTCTTCGCGCTTTTGTGACGCTTTCTTGGCGCTTTTTGAAAGGCTGCAAAGCAGCCAATCAACAAGCGTCATACTACTTGCCCCAAGAGGCCATCACAGCCATGCCTACTATTGGCATGGCTGTGATTGGCCAGAGCACCATGTGACCCAGCCTCTATTTAAGCTGGAGTCACATAGCGCCGCCCGTCACTCTGCTCTGATTAGCGTAGGGAGAGGTTGCGGCTGCGACAGTAGGGCGAGATTAGGCAGATTAACTCCTCCAAAGGACTTGATTAACTGATCGATCTGCAGCTGTGGATCATTGAGCTGCTGATCCTCAATTGCTCACTGTTTTTAGGCTGCCCAGACCGTTTGTCAGTCACATTTTTCTGGGGTGATCGGCGGCCATTTTGTGTCTTGTGGTGCGCCAGCACAAGCTGCGACCAAGTGCATTTAACCCTCAATGGTGTGGTTGTTTTTTGGCTAAAGCCTACATCAGGGTGAAGCTGTCACACCAAGTGCATTTAACCAGCAATAGTCTGTTCATTTTTTGGCCATATACAAAATCAGGGGCAAGCTGCGCCTGTCACCAAGTGCATTTAACCCTCAATGGTGTGGTTGTTTTTTGGCTAAAGCCTACATCAGGGTGAAGCTGTCACACCAAGTGCATTTAACCAGCAATAGTCTGTTCATTTTTTGGCCATATACAAAATCAGGGGCAAGCTGCGCCTGTCACCAAGTGCATTTAACCCTCAATGGTGTGGTTGTTTTTTGGCTAAAGCCTACATCAGGGTGAAGCTGTCACACCAAGTGCATTTAACCAGCAATAGTCTGTTTATTTTTTGGCCATATCCCAGTCTAATTCTGTCACTAAATCCATACCGGTCACCCAGCGCCTAAATACTAGGCCTCAAATTTATATCCCGCTAAATCTGTCCTTAGTGCTGTAGCTGGGCGAGTTATTTAGTGTCCGTTCAAGCACATTTCTTGTTCTGGGTTGAAATACAATTCCCAATTTAGCAATTTCATAATTTAGTGGTTTCTGCTATATCAGAGCTATTTGAAATCTATCCCTAAAAGGGTATATAATATTCAAGGTGCACATTGGGTCATTCAGAATAACTTCACACACACCCGCTACTGTGTATTTCCAAGTCTAATTCTGGCACTAAACCCATACCTGTCACCCAGCGCCTAAATACTAGGCCTCAAATTTATATCCCGCTAAATCTGTCCCTAGTGCTGTAGCTGGGCGAGTTATTTAGTGTCCGTTCAAGCACATTTCTTGTTCTGGGTTGAAATACAATTCCCAATTTAGCAATTTCATAATTTAGTGGTTTCTGCTATATCAGAGCTATTTGAAATCTATCCCTAAAAGGGTATATAATATTCAAGGTGCACATTGGGTCATTCAGAATAACTTCACACACACCCGCTACTGTGTATTTCCAAGTCTAATTCTGGCACTAAACCCATACCTGTCACCCAGCGCCTAAATACTAGGCCTCAAATTTATATCCCGCTAAATCTGTCCCTAGTGCTGTAGCTGGGCGAGTTATTTAGTGTCCGTTCAAGCACATTTCTTGTTCTGGGTTGAAATACAATTCCCAATTTAGCAATTTCATAATTTAGTGGTTTCTGCTATATCAGAGCTATTTGAAATCTATCCCTAAAAGGGTATATAATATTCAAGGTGCACATTGGGTCATTCAGAATAACTTCACACACACCCGCTACTGTGTATTTCCAAGTCTAATTCTGGCACTAAACCCATACCTGTCACCCAGCGCCTAAATACTAGGCCTCAAATTTATATCCCGCTAAATCTGTCCTTAGTGCTGTAGCTGGGCGAGTTATTTAGTGTCCGTTCAAGCACATTTCTTGTTCTGGGTTGAAATACAATTCCCAATTTAGCAATTTCATAATTTAGTGGTTTCTGCTATATCAGAGCTATTTGAAATCTATCCCTAAAAGGGTATATAATATTCAAGGTGCACATTGGGTCATTCAGAATAACTTCACACACACCCGCTACTGTGTATTTCCAAGTCTAATTCTGGCACTAAACCCATACCTGTCACCCAGCGCCTAAATACTAGGCCTCAAATTTATATCCCGCTAAATCTGTCCTTAGTGCTGTAGCTGGGCGAGTTATTTAGTGTCCGTTCAAGCACATTTCTTGTTCTGGGTTGAAATACAATTCCCAATTTAGCAATTTCATAATTTAGTGGTTTCTGCTATATCAGAGCTATTTGAAATCTATCCCTAAAAGGGTATATAATATTCAAGGTGCACATTGGGTCATTCAGAATAACTTCACACACACCCGCTACTGTGTATTTCCAAGTCTAATTCTGGCACTAAACCCATACCTGTCACCCAGCGCCTAAATACTAGGCCTCAAATTTATATCCCGCTAAATCTGTCCCTAGTGCTGTAGCTGGGCGAGTTATTTAGTGTCCGTTCAAGCACATTTCTTGTTCTGGGTTGAAATACAATTCCCAATTTAGCAATTTCATAATTTAGTGGTTTCTGCTATATCAGAGCTATTTGAAATCTATCCCTAAAAGGGTATATAATATTCAAGGTGCACATAGGGTCATTCAGAATAACTTCACACACCCGCTACTGTGCATTTCCAAATCTAATTCTGTCACTAAACCCATACCTGTCACCCAGCGCCTAAATACTAGGCCTCAAATTTATATCCCGCTAAATCTCTCGTTACCGCTGTCCTGTTGTGGCTGGGAAAGTTATTTAGTGTCCGTCAAAGCACATTTTTTGTTCTGGGTTGAAATACAATTCCCAATTTAGCAATTTCATAATTTAGTCGTTTCTGCTATATCAGAGCTATTTGAAATCTATCCCTAAAAGGGTAGATCATATTGAAGGTGCACATAGGGTCATTCAGAATAACTTCACACACACGCTTCTGTGCATTTCCAAGTCTAATTCTGTCACTAAATCCATACCGGTCACCCAGCGCCTAAATACTAGGCCTCAAATTTATATCCCGCTGAATTTGAATACAATACATTGGGCCAAATAATATATTTGTTGTTGTGGTGAACCATAACAATGAGAAAAACATCTAGTAAGGGACGCGGACGTGGACATGGTCGTGGTGGTGTTAGTGGACCCTCTGGTGCTGGGAGAGGACGTGGCCGTTCTGCCACATCCACACGTCCTAGTGTACCAACTACCTCAGGTCCCAGTAGCCGCCAGAATTTACAGCGATATATGGTGGGGCCCAATGCCGTTCTAAGGATGGTAAGGCCTGAGCAGGTACAGGCATTAGTCAATTGGGTGGCCGACAGTGGATCCAGCACGTTCACATTATCTCCCACCCAGTCTTCTGCAGAAAGCGCACAGATGGCGCCTGAAAACCAACCCCATCAGTCTGTCACATCACCCCCATGCATACCAGGGAAACTGTCTCAGCCTCAAGTTATGCAGCAGTCTCTTATGCTGTTTGAAGACTCCGCTGGCAGGGTTTCCCAAGGGCATCCACCTAGCCCTTCCCCAGCGGTGAAAGACATAGAATGCACTGACGCACAACCACTTATGTTTCCTGATGATGAGGACATGGGAATACCACCTCAGCATGTCTCTGATGATGACGAAACACAGGTGCCAACTGCTGCGTCTTTCTGCAGTGTGCAGACTGAACAGGAGGTCAGGGATCAAGACTGGGTGGAAGACGATGCAGGGGACGATGAGGTCCTAGACCCCACATGGAATGAAGGTCGTGCCACTGACTTTCACAGTTCGGAGGAAGAGGCAGTGGTGAGACCGAGCCAACAGCGTAGCAAAAGAGGGAGCAGTGGGCAAAAGCAGAACACCCGCCGCCAAGAGACTCCGCCTGCTACTGACCGCCGCCATCTGGGACCGAGCACCCCAAAGGCAGCTTCAAGGAGTTCCCTGGCATGGCACTTCTTCAAACAATGTGCTGACGACAAGACCCGAGTGGTTTGCACGCTGTGCCATCAGAGCCTGAAGCGAGGCATTAACGTTCTGAACCTGAGCACAACCTGCATGACCAGGCACCTGCATGCAAAGCATGAACTGCAGTGGAGTAAACACCTTAAAACCAAGGAAGTCACTCAGGCTCCCCCTGCTACCTCTTCTGCTGCTGCCGCCTCGGCCTATTCTGCTGCTGCCGCCTCGGCCTCTTCCTCCGCCTCTGGAGGAACGTTGGCACCTGCCGCCCAGCAAACAGGGGATGTACCACCAACACCACCACCACCACCTCCGTCACCAAGCGTCTCAACCATGTCACACGCCAGCGTTCAGCTCTCCATCTCACAAACATTTGATAGAAAGCGTAAATTCCCACCTAGCCACCCTCGATCCCTGGCCCTGAATGCCAGCATTTCTAAACTACTGGCCTATGAAATGCTGTCATTTAGGCTGGTGGACACAGACAGCTTCAAACAGCTCATGTCGCTTGCTGTCCCACAGTATGTTGTTCCCAGCCGGCACTACTTCTC
Source organism: Bufo gargarizans (assembly GCF_014858855.1). Classification (NCBI taxonomy): domain Eukaryota; kingdom Metazoa; phylum Chordata; class Amphibia; order Anura; family Bufonidae; genus Bufo; species Bufo gargarizans. Next base: position 392,376,326 of record NC_058084.1, on the reverse strand, counting down.
CAAGAGAGCCGTGCCTTCCCTGCACAACCAAGTATCCGATAAAATCAAGTGTGCACTGCGCAACGCCATCTGTGGCAAGGTCCACCTAACCACAGATACGTGGACCAGTAAGCACGGCCAGGGACGCTATATCTCCCTAACTGCACACTGGGTAAATGTAGTGGCAGCTGGGCCCCAGGCGGAGAGCTGTTTGGCGCACGTCCTTCCGCCGCCAAGGATCGCAGGGCAACATTCTTTGCCTCCTGTTGCCACCTCCTCCTTCTCGGCTTCCTCCTCCTCTTCTTCCACCTGCTCATCCAGTCAGCCACACACCTTCACCACCAACTTCAGCACAGCCCGGGGTAAACGTCAGCAGGCCATTCTGAAACTCATATGTTTGGGGGACAGGCCCCACACCGCACAGGAGTTGTGGCGGGGTATAGAACAACAGACCGACGAGTGGTTGCTGCCGGTGAGCCTCAAGCCCGGCCTGGTGGTGTGTGATAATGGGCGAAATCTCGTTGCAGCTCTGGGACTAGCCAATTTGACGCACATCCCTTGCTTGGCGCATGTGCTGAATTTGGTGGTGCAGAAGTTCATTCACAACTACCCCGACATGTCAGAGCTGCTGCATAAAGTGCGGGCCGTCTGTTCGCGCTTCCGGCGTTCACATCCTGCTGCTGCTCGCCTGTCTGCGCTACAGCGTAACTTCGGCCTTCCCGCTCACCGCCTCATATGCGACGTGCCCACCAGGTGGAACTCCACCTTGCACATGCTGGACAGACTGTGCGAGCAGCAGCAGGCCATAGTGGAGTTTCAGCTGCAGCACGCACGGGTCAGTCGCACTACAGAACAGCACCACTTCACCACCAATGACTGGGCCTCCATGCGAGACCTGTGTGCCCTGTTGCGCTGTTTCGAGTACTCCACCAACATGGCCAGTGGCGATGACACCGTTATCAGCGTTACAATACCACTTCTATGTCTCCTTGAGAAAACACTTAGGGCGATGATGGAAGAGGAGGTGGCCCAGGAGGAGGAGGAGGAGGAGGAAGAGGGGTCATTTTTAGCACTTTCAGGCCAGTCTCTTCGAAGTGACTCAGAGGGAGGTTTTTGGCAACAGCAGAGGCCAGGTACAAATGTGGCCAGCCAGGGCCCACTACTGGAGGACGAGGAGGACGAGGATGAGGAGGAGGTGGAGGAGGATGAGGATGAAGCATGGTCACAGCGGGGTGGCACCCAACGCAGCTCGGGTCCATCACTGGTGCGTGGCTGGGGGGAAAGGCAGGACGATGACGATACGCCTCCCACAGAGGACAGCTTGTCCTTACCCCTGGGCAGCCTGGCACACATGAGCGACTACATGCTGCAGTGCCTGCGCAACGACAGCAGAGTTGCCCACATTTTAACCTGTGCGGACTACTGGGTTGCCACCCTGCTGGATCCACGCTACAAAGACAATGTGCCCACCTTACTTCCTGCACTGGAGCGTGATAGGAAGATGCGCGAGTACAAACGCACGTTGGTAGACGCGCTACTGAGAGCATTCCCAAATGTCACAGGGGAACAAGTGGAAGCCCAAGGCCAAGGCAGAGGAGGAGCAAGAGGTCGCCAAGGCAGCTGTGTCACGGCCAGCTCCTCTGAGGGCAGGGTTAGCATGGCAGAGATGTGGAAAACTTTTGTCAACACGCCACAGCTAACTGCACCACCACCTGATACGCAACGTGTTAGCAGGAGGCAACATTTCACTAACATGGTGGAACAGTACGTGTGCACACCCCTCCACGTACTGACTGATGGTTCGGCCCCATTCAACTTCTGGGTCTCTAAATTGTCCACGTGGCCAGAGCTAGCCTTTTATGCCTTGGAGGTGCTGGCCTGCCCGGCAGCCAGCGTTTTGTCTGAACGTGTATTCAGCACGGCAGGGGGCGTCATTACAGACAAACGCAGCCGCCTGTCTACAGCCAATGTGGACAAGCTGACGTTCATAAAAATGAACCAGGCATGGATCCCACAGGACCTGTCCGTCCCTTGTCCAGATTAGACATTAACTACCTCCCCATAACCATATATTATTGGACTCCAGGGCACTTCCTCATTCAATCCTATTTTTATTTTCATTTTACCATTATATTGCGAGGCTACCCAAAGTTGAATGAACCTCTCCTCTGCCTGTGTGCTAGGCCTAAATATATGCCAATGGACTGTTGCAGTGGTGGGTGACGTGAAGCCTCATTCTCTGCTATGACATGCAGACTAATTCTCTGCTGACATGAAGACAGATTCTCTGTTACGGGACCTCCCTCCTCTGCCTGGGTGCTGGGCCTAAATATATGCCAATGGACTGTTGCAGTGGTGGGTGACGTGAAGCCTGATTCTCTGCTATGACATGCAGACTAATTCTCTGCTGACATGAAGACAGATTCTCTGTTACGGGACCTCTCTCCTCTGCCTGTGTGTGTGCTGGGCCTAAATATATGCCAATGGACTGTTGCAGTGGTGGCTGACGTGAAGCCTCATTCTCTGCTATGACATGCAGACTGATTCTCTGCTGTCATGAAGCCAGATTGTCTGTTACGGGACCTCTCTCCTCTGCCTGTGTGTGTGCTGGGCCTAAATATATGCCAATGGACTGTTGCAGTGGTGGCTGACGTGAAGCCTCATTCTCTGCTATGACATGCAGACTGATTCTCTGCTGACATGAAGCCAGATTCTCTGTTACGGGACCTCTCTCCTCTGCCTGTGTGTGTGCTGGGCCTAAATATATGCCAATGGACTGTTGCAGTGGTGGCTGACGTGAAGCCTCATTCTCTGCTATGACATGCAGACTAATTCTCTGCTGACATGAAGACAGATTCTCTGTTACGGGACCTCCCTCCTCTGCCTGGGTGCTGGGCCTAAATATATGCCAATGGACTGTTGCAGTGGTGGCTGACGTGAAGCCTCATTCTCTGCTATGACATGCAGACTAATTCTCTGCTGACATGAAGACAGATTCTCTGTTACGGGACCTCTCTCCTCTGCCTGGGTGCCGGGGCCTAAATATCTGAGAATGGACTGTTCCAGTGGTGGGTGACGGGAAGCCAGATTCTCTGCTATGGAACCTCTCTCCAATTGATTTTGGTTAATTTTTATTTATTTAATTTTTATTTTAATTCATTTCCCTATCCACATTTGTTTGCAGGGGATTTACCTACATGTTGCTGCCTTTTGCAGCCCTCTAGCTCTTTCCTGGGCTGTTTTACAGCCTTTTTAGTGCCGAAAAGTTCGGGTCCCCATTGACTTCAATGGGGTTCGGGTTCGGGACGAAGTTCGGATCGGGTTCGGATCCCGAACCCGAACATTTCCGGGATGTTCGGCCGAACTTCTCGAACCCGAACATCCAGGTGTTAGCTCAACTCTAGTCACAACATATTTGCATAAATAAGTATCAATCAAATATACATAGTAAAATATCCTAAAAAAGAGCTGTGTATACATACAAAAAACATAGTGCTGTATAATAAATATCATTGTGCACATAGACAAATATAAGGAAATTGTCCATATACTCCAGTATTAACCACCTCCCGACCGCCGTACGCGTATATGCGTCCGGGAGGTGGTTGCTTTATTCCTCCTGGACGCATATACGCTTCTTCTCGCGAGACGCGAGATTTCCTGTGAACGCGCGCGCACAGGCGCGCGCGCTCACAGGAACAGAAGGTAAGCGAGTGGATCTCCAGCCTGCCAGCGGCGATCGCTCGCTGGCAGGCTGGAGATCCGAATTTTTTAACCCCTAACAGGTATATTAGACGCTGTTTTCATAACAGCGTCTAATATACCTCCTACCTGGTCCTCTGGTGGTCCCTTTTGTTAGGATAGACCACCAGAGGACTCAGGTAGGTCAGTACAGTCCCACCAAACACCACACTACACTACACTACACTACACCCCCCCCCCGTCACTTATTAACCCCTTATAAACCCCTGATCACCCCATATAAACTCCCTGATCACCTCCCTGTCATTGATCACCGCCCTGTCATTGATCACCCCCCTGTCAGGCTCCGTTCAGACGTCCGCATGATTTTTACGGATCCGATCCATGTATCCATGGATCCGTAAAAATCATGCGGACGTCTGAATGGAGCCTTACAGGGGGGTGATCAATGACAGGCGGGTGATCACCCATATACACTCCCTGATCACCCCCTGTCATTGATCACCGCCCTGTCAGGCTCCATTCAGACGTCCGCATGATTTTTACGGATCCGATCCATGTATCCATGGATCCGTAAAAATCATGCGGACGTCTGAATGGAGCCTTACAGGGGGGTGATCAATGACAGGCGGGTGATCACCCATATACACTCCCTGATCACCCCCTGTCATTGATCACCGCCCTGTCAGGCTCCATTCAGACGTCCGCATGATTTTTACGGATCCGATCCATGTATCCATGGATCCGTAAAAATCATGCGGACGTCTGAATGGAGCCTTACAGGGGGGTGATCAATGACAGGCGGGTGATCACCCATATACACTCCCTGATCACCCCCTGTCATTGATCACCCCCCTGTCATTGATCACCCCCCTGTCAGGCTCCATTCAGACGTCCGCATGATTTTTACGGATCCGATCCATGTATCCATGGATCCGTAAAAATCATGCGGACGTCTGAATGGAGCCTTACAGGGGGGGGTGATCAGTGACAGGGGGTCATCACCCTGATTACCCTGATCACCCCCTGTCATTGATAACCCCCCTGTAAGGCTCCATTCATACGTCCGCATGCGTTCTGTGGATCCGATCCATGTATCCATGGATCCGTAAAAAATCATGCGGACGTCTGAATGGAGCCTTACAGGGGGGGTGATCAGTGACAGGGGGGTGATCACCCTGATTACCCTGATCACCCCCTGTCATTGATAACCCCCCTGTAAGGCTCCATTCAGACGTCCGCATGCGTTCTGTGGATCCGATCCATGGATCCGTAAAAAATCATGCGGATGTCTGAATGGAGCCTTACAGGGGGGGTGATCAGTGACAGGGGGGTGATCACCCTGATTACCCTGATCACCCCCTGTCATTGATAACCCCCCTGTAAGGCTCCATTCAGACGTCCGCATGCGTTTTGTGGATCCGATCCATGTATCCATGGATCCGTAAAAAATCATGCGGATGTCTGAATGGAGCCTTACAAGGGGGGTGATCAGTGACAGGGGGGTGATCACCCTGATTACCCTGATCACCCCCTGTCATTGATAACCCCCCTGTAAGGCTCCATTCAGACGTCCGCATGCGTTCTGTAGATCCGATCCATGGATCCATGGATCCGTAAAAAATCATGCGGATGTCTGAATGGAGCCTTACAGGGGGGGTGATCAGTGACAGGGGGGTGATCACCCTGATTACCCTGATCACCCCCTGTCATTGATAACCCCCCTGTAAGGCTCCATTCAGACGTCCGCATGCGTTTTGTGGATCCGATCCATGTATCCATGGATCCGTAAAAAATCATGCGGATGTCTGAATGGAGCCTTACAGGGGGGGTGATCAGTGACAGGGGGGTGATCACCCTGATTACCCTGATCACCCCCTGTCATTGATAACCCCCCTGTAAGGCTCCATTCAGACGTCCGCATGCGTTCTGTGGATCCGATCCATGTATCCATGGATCTGTAAAAATCATGCGGACGTCTGAATGGAGCCTTACAGGGGGGGTGATCAGTGACAGGGGGGTGATCACCCTGATTACCCTGATCACCCCCTGTCATTGATAACCCCCCTGTAAGGCTCTATTCAGACGTCCGCATGCGTTCTGTGGATCTGATCCATGTATCCATGGATCCGTAAAAATCATGCGGACGTCTGAATGGAGCCTTACAGGGGGGGTGATCAATGACAGGGGGGTGATCAGGGAGTCTATATGGGTGATCACCCCCCTGTCATTGATCACCCCCCTGTCATTGATCACCCCCCTGTCATTGATCACTCCCCCCCTGGTAAGGCTCCATTCAGCCATTTTTTTGGGCACAAGTTAGTGGACATTTTTTGTTTGTTTTTGTTTTTTCTTACAAAGTCTCATATTCCACTAACTTGTGTCAAAAAATAAAATCTCACATGGACGCACCATACCCCTCACGGAATCCAAATGCGTAAACATTTTTAGACATTTATATTCCAGACTTCTCACGCTTTAGGGCCCCTAAAAAGCCAGGGCAGTATAAATACCCCACATGTGACCCCATTTCGGAAAAAAGACACCCCAAGGTATTCCGTGAGGGGCATATTGAGTCCATGAAAGATTGAAATTTTTGTCCTAAGTTAGCGGAAAGTGAGACTTTGTGAGAAAAAAAACAAAAAAAATCAATATCCGCTAACTTATGCAAAAAAATAAAAAATTCTAGGAACTCGCCATGCCCCTCATTGAATACCTCGGGGTGTCTTCTTTCCAAAGTGGGGTCACATGTGGGGTATTTATACTGCCCTGGCTTTTTAGGGGCCCGAAAGTGTGAGAAGAAGTCTGGGATCCAAATGTCTAAAAATGCCCTCCTAAAAGGAATTTGGGCCCCTTTGCGCATCTAGGCTGCAAAAAAGTGTCACACATGTGGTATCGCCGTACTCAGGAGAAGTTGGGGAATGTGTTTTTGGGTGTCATTTTACATATACCCATGCTGGGTGAGAAAAATATCTTGGTCAAATGCCAACTTTGTATAAAAAAATGGGAAAAGTTGTCTTTTGCCAAGATATTTCTCTCACCCAGCATGGGTATATGTAAAATGACCCCCCAAAACACATTGCCCAACTTCTCCTGAGTACGACGATACCACATGTGTGACACTTTTTTGCAGCCAAGGTGGGCAAAGGGGCACCTTTCGGATTTCGCAGGCCATTTTTTACACATTTTGATTTCAAGGTACTTCTTACACATTTGGGCCCCTAAATTGCCAGGGCAGTATAACTACGCCACAAGTGACCCCATTTTGGAAAGAAGACACCCCAAGGTATTCCGTGGGGGGCACGGCGAGTTCCTAGAATTTTTTATTTTTTGTCACAATTTAGCGGAAAATGATGATTTTTCTTTTTTTTTCTTTTTTCCTTACAAAGTCTCATATTCCACTAACTTGCGACAAAAAATAAAAAATTCTAGGAACTCGCCATGCCCCTCACGGAATACCTTGGGGTGTCTTCTTTCCAAAATGGGGTCACTTGTGGGGTAGTTATACTGCCCTGGCAATTTAGGGGCCCAAATGTGTGAGAAGAACTTTGCAATCAAAATGTGTAAAAAATGCCCTGCAAAATCCGAAAGGTGCACTTTGGAATATGTGCCCCTTTGCCCACCTTGGCAGCAAAAAAGTGTGACACATCTGGTATCGCCGTACTCAGGAGAAGTTGGGCAATGTGTTTTGTGGTGTCATTTTACATATACCCATGCTGGGTGAGAAAAATATCTTGGTCAAATGCCAACTTTGTATAAAAAAATTGGAAAAGTTGTCTTTTGCCAAGATATTTCTCTCACCCAGCATGGGTATATGTAAAATGACAGCCCAAAACACATTCCCCAACTTCTCCTGAGTACGGCGATACCAGATGTGTGACACTTTTTTGATGCCAAGGTGGGCAAAGGGGCACATATTCCAAAGTGCACCTTTCGGATTTCACCGGTCATTTTTTACAGATTTTGATTGCAAAGTACTTCTCACACATTTGGGCCCCTAAATTGCCAGGGCAGTATAACTACGCCACAAGTGACCCCATTTTGGAAAGAAGACACCCCAAGGTATTCCGTGAGGGGCATGGCGAGTTCCTAGAATTTTTTATTTTTTGTCGCAAGTTAGTGGAATATGAGACTTTGTAAGGAAAAAAGAGAAAAAAAAAAATCATCATTTTCCGCTAACTTGTGACAAAAAATAAAAAATTCTAGGAACTCGCAGTGCCCCTCACGGAATACCTTAGGGTGTCTTCTTTCCAAAATGGGGTCACTTGTGGCGTAGTTATACTGCCCTGGCAATTTAGGGGCCCAAATGTGTGAGAAGAACTTTGCAATCAAAATGTGTAAAAAATGCCCTGCAAAATCCGAAAGGTGCACTTTGGAATATGTGCCCCTTTGCCCACCTTAGCAGCAAAAAAGTGTGACACATCTGGTATCGCCGTACTCAGGAGAAGTTGGGGAATGTGTTTTGGGGTGTCATTTTACATATACCCATGCTGGGTGAGAAAAATATCTTGGTCAAATGCCAACTTTGTATAAAAAAATGGGAAAAGTTGTCTTTTGCCAAGATATTTCTCTCACCCTGCATGGGTATATGTAAAATGACACCCCAAAACACATTCCCCAACTTCTCCTGAGTACGGCGATACCACATGTGTGACACTTTTTTGCTGCCAAGGTGGGCAAAGGGGCGCATATTCCAAAGTGCACCTTTCGGATTTCACCGGTCATTTCTTACACATTTTGATTGCAAAGTTCTTCTCACACATTTGGGCCCCTAAATTGCCAGGGCAGTATAACTACCCCACAAGTGACCCCATTTTGGAAAGAAGACACCCCAAGGTATTCTGTGAGGGGCATGGTGAGTTCCTAGAATTTTTTATTTTTTGTCGCAAGTTAGTGGAATATGAGACTTTGTAAGAAAAAAAAAAAAAAAAAAAATCATCATTTTCCGCTAACTTGTGACAAAAAATAAAAAGTTCTATGAACTCACTATGCCCATCAGCGAATACCTTAGGGTGTCTACTTTCCGAAATGGGGTCATTTGTGGGGTTTTTCTACTGTTTGGGCATTGTAGAACCTCAGGAAACATGACAGGTGCTCAGAAAATCAGAGCCGTTTCAAAAAGCGGAAATTCACATTTTTGTACCATAGTTTGTAAATGCTATAACTTTTACCCAAACCATTTTTTTTTTGCCCAAACATTTTTTTTTTATCAAAGACATGTAGAACTATAAATTTAGCGAAAAATTTATATATGGATGTCGTTTTTTTTGCAAAATTTCACAGCTGAAAGTGAAAAATGTCATTTTTTTGAAAAAAATCGTTACATTTTGATTAATAACAAAAAAAGTAAAAATGTCAGCAGCAATAAAATACCACCAAATGAAAGCTCCATTAGTGAGAAGAAAAGGAGGTAAAATTCATTTGGGTGGTAAGTTGCATGACCGAGCGATAAACGGTGAAAGTAGTGTAGTGCCGAAGTGTAACAAGTGGCCTGGTCATGAAGGGGGTTTCACCTAGCGGGGCTGAAGTGGTTAAAAAAACACCAACATATTTCATAAGTGGTAATTATTAGTGATTAATCTTCACCTGTGTATTCAAAAAAAAGAGGAGGGCCAGGGAAGGAGTCGGGCACGCTCAGCTGTCAGTAAACTTCGCATGATGGAGTTGAAACTCGAGGATACAGCGTTCCGGGTGTCAAACTGCGCATGATAGTGATGTCACTCGGAGCAATCACGTGACCGATCACATGATCAGTCACATGAGCGAAAAGTCAGGTAAAAGTAAACAAAGTAATAACAGTCAGAAGCCAACCTAAACCAAGGACAATTCACTGTAGGGTAATATAGCAGAGGATGTGCTATCTTTCGATGCACCCTCTTCCAGTACATGTAGGTGAGAAACATGTAGAGACGAGCGTCAGCTGCTCTTGGCATGTATCGCCCACACATTGGCTAACCTATAACAGGCAACAGTGTCCTAGGTGGCTGTAGTAAATATAATAAAGATGAGACCATCCTTAAAGCGCAGTATGTGGTGAGACCCATCAGACAGATGCCTCAATATAACAGACTTCGTCGCTAGTATCCAAGAGATCATCCATCCATCCAATGGGCCACTTTGGGGTCTTCTCATGCTACTGCCACATCAACACTATGTCACTAAGCCACTCTGTGTTGTCTTCATGTTGCTGCCACCTCACCACTATATCAGTGGGCCACTCTGTGGTCTTCTGCTGCCGCCACATCACCACTCTATGGTCTACTTATGCTGCTGCCAACTAAACACTATGTTACTGTGCCACTCTGTGGTCTCCTAATGCTGCTGCCACCTCACTACTTTGTGCTCTCATCATGCTGATGCCACATTACCACTGTGTTACTGGGCCACTCTGTGGTTTCCAAATGCTGCTGCCACATCACCATTCTGTGGTATCCTCATGCTGCTGCCACCTCACACTATGTCATTAGGCCACTCTGTGGTCTCCTCATTCTGCTGCCACATCAGCACTCTGTGGTCTCCTCATGCTGCTGCCACATCAAAACTATGTCACTGGACTAGTCTGTGGTCTCCTCATGTTGCTGCCACCTCACCACTCTATGGTCTGTTCCTGCTGCTACTACCTCAACACTATGTCACTGGGCCACTCTGTGGTCTCCTAATGCTGCTGCCACCTCACTACTTTGTGCTCTCATCATGCTGATGCCACAATACCACTGTGTTACTGGGCCACTCTGTGGTTTCCAAATGCTGCTGCCACATCACCATTCTGTGGTCTCCTCATGCTGCTGCCACCTCACACTATGTCATTAGGCCACTCTGTGGTCTCCTCATTCTGCTGCCACATCAGCACTCTGTGGTCTCCTCATGCTGCTGCCACATCAAAACTATGTCACTGGGCTAGTCTGTGGTCTCCTCATGTTGCTGCCACCTCACCACTCTATGGTCTGTTCCTGCTGCTACTACCTCAACACTATGTCACTGGGCCACTGTGTGGTTTCCTCATGCTGCTGCCACCTCAACACTGTGTTATGGGCCACACTGTGGTCTCCTCATGCTGCTGCCACCTCACTATTCTTTGGTCTCTTCATGCTGATGACTTCTCACCACTCTGTGGTCTCCTCATGCTGCTACCACGTCAGAACTGTGTCACTGGGCAACTCTGTGGTCTCCTCATTCTGCTGCCACCTTAACACTCTGTGGTCTGTTGATGCTGCTGCTGCTACCTCAACACTATGTCACTGAACTACTCTGTGGTCTCCTCATGCTGCTGACACCTCCCCACTCTGTGGTATTCTCATGCTGCTGCCACCTTAACACTATGTCACTGATCCACGCTGTGGTCTCCTCATGCTGCTGCATTCTCACCACTTTGTGGTCTCCTACAGCTGCTGTCACCATAACAATATGTCACTTCGCCACACTGTGGTCTCCTCATGCTGCTGCCACCCCCCACTATGTCAGTGGGCCACTCTGTGGTCTCCTCATGCTGCTGTCACATCACCACTGTATGGTCTCCTCATGTTGCTGCCACCTCAACACTATGTCACTGGGCCACTCTGTGGTCTTCTCATGCTGCTGTCACCTTACACTATGTCACTAAGCCACTCTGTGGTCTCTTCATGCTGCTGTTACCTCACCACTCTGTGGTGTCCTCATGCTGCTACCACATCAAAACTGTGTCACTGGGCCAGTCTGTGATCTCCTCATGCTTCTGCCACCTCACCACTCTGTGGTCTGTTCATGCTGCTGCTACCTCAACACTATGTCACTTGGCCACTCTGTGGTCTCCTCATGCTGCTGCCTTCTCACCACTCTTTGGTCTCCTCCTCCTGCTGCCACCTTAACACTATGTCACTTCGTCACTTCGGATTTTCTATGTTCACTCCTATATATACTTCTTTAGAAATTTATTATGAAGGTCATGATTAAGAACCATCTGGTTCAAAATGCGTAGACCGTATTGGGGCTTGCACTTGGGGACTTTTTACCGCTGTATATTTGGTTTTGTGGAATAAAACATTGTTAAGCACGAAAAATCAAGGTGCTGGATTTTTTTTCCTTTCAAGTATACTATGTCACTTCGCCACTCTGTGGTATCCTCATGGTGCTGCCACCTCCCCACTATGTCAATGGGCCACTTTGTGGTCTCCTCATGCTGCTGCCTTCTCACCACTCTTTGGTCTCCTCCTCCTGCTGCCACCTTAACACTATGTCACTTCGCCACTCTGTGGTATCCACATGGTGCTGCCACCTCCCCACTATGTCAATGGGCCACTTTGTGGTCTCCTCATGCTGCTGCCACATCACCACTGTGTGGTCTCCTCCTCCTGCTACCACCTCCCCACTAAGTCACTGGGCCACTCTGTGGTCTCCTTATGCTGCTGCCACCACTCTGTGGTCTCATCATGCTGCTGCCACGTTAACACTATGTCACTGAGCCACTCTTTGTTCTGCTCATGCTGCTACTTCAACACTATATCACTGGGCCACTCTGTGGTCTCCTCATGCTGCGGCCTTCTCACCACTCTGTGGTCTCCTCATGCTGCTGCCACCTCACCAATCTGTGGTCTTCTTATGCTGTTGCCACCTTAACACTATGCCATTGAGCCACTCTGTGGTCTTCTCATGCTGCTGCCTTCTCACCACTCTTTGGTCTCCTCCTCCTGCTGCCACCTTAATGCTATGTCACTTCGCCACTTTGTGGTATCCTCATGGTGCTGCCAAATCACCACTGTGTGGTCGCCTCATGCTGCTGCTACCTCAACACTATGTCACTGGGCCACTCTGTCGTCTCCTCATGCTGCCACCTCCCCACTATGTCACAGGGCCACTTTGTGGTCTCCTCATGCTGCTAACACATCACCACTCTGTGGTCTACTCATGCAGCTGCCACCTGAACACCATGTCACTGGGCCACTCTGTGGTCTCCTCATGCTGCTGCCACCTCACCACTAAGTCACTGGGCCACTTTGTGGTCTCCTTATGCTGCTGCCATCCCACCACTCTGTGATCTCCTCATGCTGCTGCCACCTTAACACTATGTCACTGAGCCACTCTTTGTTCTGCTCATGCTGCTGCTACTGCAACACTATGTAACTGGGCCACTCTGTGGTCTCCTCATGCGTCTTCCACCTCCCCACTATGTCAATGGGTCACTCTGTAGTCTCCTCATGCTGCTGGCACATCCCCACTGTGTGGTTTCCTCATGCTGCTTCCACCTCACCACTATGTTACTGGACCACTTTGTGGTCTCCTTATGCCACTGCCACTTTCCAACGATGTCACTGAGCCACTCTGTGGTCTCCTTCTGCTGCTGCTGTTACCTCACCACTCTGTGGTCTCCTTCTGCTGCTGCCACCTCAACACTATGTCACTGGGCCACTCTGTGGTCTCCTCATGCTGCTGCCACGTCAACACTATGTCACTGGGCCAGTCTGTGGTCTCCTTATGCTGCTGCCACCTCACCACTTTGTGGTTTCCTCATGCTGCTGCCTCATCACCACTCTGTTGTCTCCTCTTTCTGATGCTACCTCAACACTATGTCACTGGGTCACTCTGGGGTCTCCTCATGCTGCTTCCACCTCACCACTATGTCACTGGGCCACTCTGTGGTCTCCTTATGCTTCTGCCACCTCAACATTATGTCATTGGGCCACTCTAACCACTAACCAACTAACCACTGCATTGGAAAGGAAATCACATACAGTGGGTAAAAAAAGTATTTAGTCAGCCACCAATTGTGCAAGTTCTCCCACTTAAAAAGATAAGAGAGCCCTGTAATTTTCATCATAGGTACATTTCAACTGTGAGAGACAGAATGGGGGGAAAGAATACAGGAAATCACATTGTAGGATTTCTAAAGAATTAATTGGTAAATTCCTCGGTAAAATAAGTATTTGGTCACCTACAAACAAGCAGGATTTCTGGCTCTCACAGACCTGTAACTTTTTCTTTAAGAGGCTCCTCTGTCCTCCACTCGTTACCTGTATTAATAGCACCTGTTTGAACTTGTTATCAGTATAAAAGACACCTGTCCACAACCTCAAACAGTCACACTCCAAACTCCACTATGGCCAAGACCAAAGAGCTGTCGAAGGACACCAGAAACAAAATTGTAGACCTGGGAAGACTGAATCTGCAATAGGCAAGCAGCTTGTGTGAAGAAATCAATTGTGGGAGCAATTATTAGAAAATGGAAGACATACAAGACCACTGATAATCTCCATCAATCTGGAGCTCCACGCAAGATCTCACTCCATAGGGTCAAAATGATTACAAGAACGGTGAACAAAAATCCCAGAATCACACGGGGGGACCTAGTGAATGACCTGCAGAGAGCTGGGACCAAAGTAACTAGAGTTGAGCGAACACCTGGATGTTCGGGTTCGAGAAGTTCGGCCGAACATCCCGGAAATGTTCGGGTTCGGGATCCGAACCCGATCCGAACTTCGTCCCGAACCCGAACCCCATTGAAGTCAATGGGGACCCGAACTTTTCGGCACTAAAAAGGCTGTAAAACAGCCCAGGAAAGAGCTAGAGGGCTGCAAAAGGCAGCAACATGTAGGTAAATCCCCTGCAAACAAATGTGGATAGGGAAATGAATTAAAATAAAAATTAAATAAATAAAAATTAACCAAAATCAATTGGAGAGAGGTTCCATAGCAGAGAATCTGGCTTCCCGTCACCCACCACTGGAACAGTCCATTCTCAGATATTTAGGCCCCGGCACCCAGGCAGAGGAGAGAGGTCCCGTAACAGAGAATCTGTCTTCATGTCAGCAGAGAATTAGTCTGCATGTCATAGCAGAGAATGAGGCTTCACGTCAGCCACCACTGCAACAGTCCATTGGCATATATTTAGGCCCAGCACCCAGGCAGAGGAGGGAGGTCCCGTAACAGAGAATCTGTCTTCATGTCAGCAGAGAATTAGTCTGCATGTCATAGCAGAGAATGAGGCTTCACGTCAGCCACCACTGCAACAGTCCATTGGCATATATTTAGGCCCAGCACACACACAGGCAGAGGAGAGAGGTCCCGTAACAGAGAATCTGGCTTCATGTCAGCAGAGAATCAGTCTGCATGTCATAGCAGAGAATGAGGCTTCACGTCAGCCACCACTGCAACAGTCCATTGGCATATATTTAGGCCCAGCACACACACAGGCAGAGGAGAGAGGTCCCGTAACAGAGAATCTGGCTTCATGTCAGCAGAGAATCAGTCTGCATGTCATAGCAGAGAATGAGGCTTCACGTCAGCCACCACTGCAACAGTCCATTGGCATATATTTAGGCCCAGCACCCAGGCAGAGGAGGGAGGTCCCGTAACAGAGAATCTGTCTTCATGTCAGCAGAGAATTAGTCTGCATGTCATAGCAGAGAATGAGGCTTCACGTCAGCCACCACTGCAACAGTCCATTGGCATATATTTAGGCCCAGCACCCAGGCAGAGGAGGGAGGTCCCGTAACAGAGAATCTGTCTTCATGTCAGCAGAGAATTAGTCTGCATGTCATAGCAGAGAATGAGGCTTCACGTCAGCCACCACTGGAACAGTCCATTCTCAGATATTTAGGCCCCGGCACCCAGGCAGAGGAGAGAGGTCCCGTAACAGAGAATCTGTCTTCATGTCAGCAGAGAATTAGTCTGCATGTCATAGCAGAGAATGAGGCTTCACGTCAGCCACCACTGCAACAGTCCATTGGCATATATTTAGGCCCAGCACCCAGGCAGAGGAGAGAGGTCCCGTAACAGACAATCTGGCTTCATGTCAGCAGAGAATCAGTCTGCATGTCATAGCAGAGAATCAGGCTTCACGTCACCCACCACTGCAACAGTCCATTGTCATAAATTTAGGCCCAGCACTAGTGTTGAGCGGCATGTCCCATATTCGAATTCGCGAAATTTTGTGAATATTCGAAAGAATATTCGTAAAATATTCGCGATTATTCAAATTCGTTATTATTTCGCATATGCGATAATTCGAATTATCGCATAATACATATGCTATGCAAAATTCACATGTGCGCTAATGAAATCGCCTTACGAAGATTCGCAACTCAATTCAATCACTAATGTATGAATGCAATGCCCTTTGCCTCTGTTCTGGGACAAGTGTAGATATTCGCATGTGCGCTAATAAAATCGCCTTACGAAGATTCGCACCTCAATCACTTTCTAGGGAATGTGAGACTTTTGGGAATCAATCGAGATACAGTGGGGGGTGATGACAGTAGTTGACAGAGTACAGATCAATGTAATCTGTAAGGTGGAAAGTAAAATAAAAAATACGAATATTCGTAAATCGACTTTTACGAAGTTCTACGTATTCGCGAATATGGTGCTATACTATATGAATGCACAGGCCTTTGCCTCTCTGTTCTGGGGACAAGTGTAGATATTTGCATTTGCGTTAATAAAATCGCCTTACGAAGATTCGCAGCTCAATTCAATCACTAATGTATGAATGCAAAGCCCTTTGCCTCTGTTCTGGGACAAGTGTAGATATTCGCATGTGCGCTAATAAAATCGCCTTACGAAGATTCGCAACTCAATTCACTAATGTATGAATGCAAAGCCCTTTGCCTCTGTTCTGGGACGTGCCGATATTCGCATGTGCGCTAATAAAATCGCCTTACGAAGATTCGCGCCTCAATCACTTTCTAGGCAATGTGAGTAAGATCTGAGCTGTTGGACCTTTGGGAAACAATCAATTATATGTGTACTGTAATTTTGTGGGGGGGGGGGGGGGAAACAAAAAACGAATATTCGTTTTTACGAATATATAGCACTATATTCGAAATATTCGCGAAATCGCGAAGTTGCGATATTCGCGAAAAAAATTTGCTTTTCGAATATTCGCGCTCAACACTACCCAGCACCCAGGCAGAGGAGAGAGGTCCCGTAACAGAGAATCTGGCTTCATGTCAGCAGAGAATCAGTCTTCATATCATAGCAGAGAATCAGGCTTCACGTCACCCACCACTGTAAGAGTCAATTTTCATAAATTTAGGCCCAGAACCCAGGCAGAGGAGAAAGGTCCCGTAACAGACAATCTGGCTTCATGTCAGCAGAGAATCAGTCTTCATATCATAGCAGAGAATCAGGCTTCACGTCACCCACCACTGCAACAGTCAATTGTCATAAATTTAGGCCCAGCACCCAGGCAGAGGAGAGAGCTCCCGTAACAGAGGATCTGGCTTCATGTCAGCAGAGAATCAGTCTGCATGTCATAGCAGAGAATGAGGCTTCACGTCACCCACCACTGCAACAGTCCATTGGCATATATTTAGGCCTAGCACACAGGCAGAGCAGAGAGGTCCCGTAACAGACAATCTGGCTTCATGTCAGCAGAGAATCAGTCTGCATGTCATAGCAGAGAATGAGGCTTCACGTCACCCACCACTGCAACAGTCCATTGGCATATATTTAGGCCTAGCACACAGGCAGAGCAGAGAGGTCCCGTAACAGACAATCTGGCTTCATGTCAGCAGAGAATCAGTCTGCATGTCATAGCAGAGAATGAGGCTTCACGTCACCCACCACTGCAACAGTCCATTGGCATATATTTAGGCCTAGCACACAGGCAGAGCAGAGAGGTCCCGTAACAGACAATCTGGCTTCATGTCAGCAGAGAATCAGTCTGCATGTCATAGCAGAGAATGAGGCTTCACGTCACCCACCACTGCAACAGTCCATTGGCATATATTTAGGCCTAGCACACAGGCAGAGCAGAGAGGTCCCGTAACAGACAATCTGGCTTCATGTCAGCAGAGAATCAGTCTGCATGTCATAGCAGAGAATGAGGCTTCACGTCACCCACCACTGCAACAGTCCATTGGCATATATTTAGGCCTAGCACACAGGCAGAGCAGAGAGGTCCCGTAACAGACAATCTGGCTTCATGACAGCAGAGAATCAGTCTGCATGTCATAGCAGAGAATGAGGCTTCACGTCAGCCACCACTGCAACAGTCCATTGGCATATATTTAGGCCTAGCACACAGGCAGAGCAGAGAGGTCCCGTAACAGACAATCTGGCTTCATGACAGCAGAGAATCAGTCTGCATGTCATAGCAGAGAATCAGGCTTCACGTCAGCCACCACTGCAACAGTCCATTGTCATAAATTTAGGCCCAGCACCCAGGCAGAGGAGAGAGGTCCCGTAACAGAGAATCTGGCTTCATGTCAGCAGAGAATCAGTCTTCATATCATAGCAGAGAATCAGGCTTCACGTCACCCACCACTGTAAGAGTCAATTTTCATAAATTTAGGCCCAGAACCCAGGCAGAGGAGAAAGGTCCCGTAACAGACAATCTGGCTTCATGTCAGCAGAGAATCAGTCTTCATATCATAGCAGAGAATCAGGCTTCACGTCACCCACCACTGCAACAGTCCATTGGCATATATTTAGGCCTAGCACACAGGCAGAGGAGAGGTTCATTCAACTTTGGGTAGCCTCGCAATATAATGGTAAAATGAAAATAAAAATAGGATTGAATGAGGAAGTGCCCTGGAGTCCAATAATATATGGTTATGGGGAGGTAGTTAATGTCTAATCTGGACAAGGGACGGACAGGTCCTGTGGGATCCATGCCTGGTTCATTTTTATGAACGTCAGCTTGTCCACATTGGCTGTAGACAGGCGGCTGCGTTTGTCTGTAATGACGCCCCCTGCCGTGCTGAATACACGTTCAGACAAAACGCTGGCTGCCGGGCAGGCCAGCACCTCCAAGGCATAAAAGGCTAGCTCTGGCCACGTGGACAATTTAGAGACCCAGAAGTTGAATGGGGCCGAACCATCAGTCAGTACGTGGAGGGGTGTGCACACGTACTGTTCCACCATGTTAGTGAAATGTTGCCTCCTGCTAACACGTTGCGTATCAGGTGGTGGTGCAGTTAGCTGTGGCGTGTTGACAAAAGTTTTCCACATCTCTGCCATGCTAACCCTGCCCTCAGAGGAGCTGGCCGTGACACAGCTGCCTTGGCGACCTCTTGCTCCTCCTCTGCCTTGGCCTTGGGCTTCCACTTGTTCCCCTGTGACATTTGGGAATGCTCTCAGTAGCGTGTCTACCAACGTGCGCTTGTACTCGCGCATCTTCCTATCACGCTCCAGTGCAGGAAGTAAGGTGGGCACATTGTCTTTGTAGCGTGGATCCAGCAGGGTGGCAACCCAGTAGTCCGCACAGGTTAAAATGTGGGCAACTCTGCTGTCGTTGCGCAGGCACTGCAGCATGTAGTCGCTCATGTGTGCCAGGCTGCCCAGGGATAAGGACAAGCTGTCCTCTGTGGGAGGCGTATCGTCATCGTCCTGCCTTTCCCCCCAGCCACGCACCAGTGATGGACCCGAGCTGCGTTGGGTGCCACCCCGCTGTGACCATGCTTCATCCTCATCCTCCTCCACCTCCTCCTCATCCTCGTCCTCCTCGTCCTCCAGTAGTGGGCCCTGGCTGGCCACATTTGTACCTGGCCTCTGCTGTTGCCAAAAACCTCCCTCTGAGTCACTTCGAAGAGACTGGCCTGAAAGTGCTAAAAATGACCCCTCTTCCTCCTCCTCCTCCTCCTCCTCCTGGGCCACCTCCTCTTCCATCATCGCCCTAAGTGTTTTCTCAAGGAGACATAGAAGTGGTATTGTAACGCTGATAACGGTGTCATCGCCACTGGCCATGTTGGTGGAGTACTCGAAACAGCGCAACAGGGCACACAGGTCTCGCATGGAGGCCCAGTCATTGGTGGTGAAGTGGTGCTGTTCTGTAGTGCGACTGACCCGTGCGTGCTGCAGCTGAAACTCCACTATGGCCTGCTGCTGCTCGCACAGTCTGTCCAGCATGTGCAAGGTGGAGTTCCACCTGGTGGGCACGTCGCATATGAGGCGGTGAGCGGGAAGGCCGAAGTTACGCTGTAGCGCAGACAGGCGAGCAGCAGCAGGATGTGAACGCCGGAAGCGCGAACAGACGGCCCGCACTTTATGCAGCAGCTCTGACATGTCGGGGTAGTTGTGAATGAACTTCTGCACCACCAAATTCAGCACATGCGCCAAGCAAGGGATGTGCGTCAAATTGGCTAGTCCCAGAGCTGCAACGAGATTTCGCCCATTATCACACACCACCAGGCCGGGCTTGAGGCTCACCGGCAGCAACCACTCGTCGGTCTGTTGTTCTATACCCCGCCACAACTCCTGTGCGGTGTGGGGCCTGTCCCCCAAACATATGAGTTTCAGAATGGCCTGCTGACGTTTACCCCGGGCTGTGCTGAAGTTGGTGGTGAAGGTGTGTGGCTGACTGGATGAGCAGGTGGAAGAAGAGGAGGAGGAAGCCGAGAAGGAGGAGGTGGCAACAGGAGGCAAAGAATGTTGCCCTGCGATCCTTGGCGGCGGAAGGACGTGCGCCAAACAGCTCTCCGCCTGGGGCCCAGCTGCCACTACATTTACCCAGTGTGCAGTTAGGGAGATATAGCGTCCCTGGCCGTGCTTACTGGTCCACGTATCTGTGGTTAGGTGGACCTTGCTACAGATGGCGTTGCGCAGTGCACACTTGATTTTATCGGATACTTGGTTGTGCAGGGAAGGCACGGCTCTCTTGGAGAAGTAGTGCCGGCTGGGAACAACATACTGTGGGACAGCAAGCGACATGAGCTGTTTGAAGCTGTCTGTGTCCACCAGCCTAAATGACAGCATTTCATAGGCCAGTAGTTTAGAAATGCTGGCATTCAGGGCCAGGGATCGAGGGTGGCTAGGTGGGAATTTACGCTTTCTATCAAATGTTTGTGAGATGGAGAGCTGAACGCTGGCGTGTGACATGGTTGAGACGCTTGGTGACGGAGGTGGTGGTGGTGGTGTTGGTGGTACATCCCCTGTTTGCTGGGCGGCAGGTGCCAACGTTCCTCCAGAGGCGGAGGAAGAGGCCGAGGCGGCAGCAGCAGAATAGGCCGAGGCGGCAGCAGCAGAAGAGGTAGCAGGGGGAGCCTGAGTGACTTCCTTGGTTTTAAGGTGTTTACTCCACTGCAGTTCATGCTTTGCATGCAGGTGCCTGGTCATGCAGGTTGTGCTCAGGTTCAGAACGTTAATGCCTCGCTTCAGGCTCTGATGGCACAGCGTGCAAACCACTCGGGTCTTGTCGTCAGCACATTGTTTGAAGAAGTGCCATGCCAGGGAACTCCTTGAAGCTGCCTTTGGGGTGCTCGGTCCCAGATGGCGGCGGTCAGTAGCAGGCGGAGTCTCTTGGCGGCGGGTGTTCTGCTTTTGCCCACTGCTCCCTCTTTTGCTACGCTGTTGGCTCGGTCTCACCACTGCCTCTTCCTCCGAACTGTGAAAGTCAGTGGCACGACCTTCATTCCATGTGGGGTCTAGGACCTCATCGTCCCCTGCATCGTCTTCCACCCAGTCTTGATCCCTGACCTCCTGTTCAGTCTGCACACTGCAGAAAGACGCAGCAGTTGGCACCTGTGTTTCGTCATCATCAGAGACATGCTGAGGTGGTATTCCCATGTCCTCATCATCAGGAAACATAAGTGGTTGTGCGTCAGTGCATTCTATGTCTTTCACCGCTGGGGAAGGGCTAGGTGGATGCCCTTGGGAAACCCTGCCAGCGGAGTCTTCAAACAGCATAAGAGACTGCTGCATAACTTGAGGCTGAGACAGTTTCCCTGGTATGCATGGGGGTGATGTGACAGACTGATGGGGTTGGTTTTCAGGCGCCATCTGTGCGCTTTCTGCAGAAGACTGGGTGGGAGATAATGTGAACGTGCTGGATCCACTGTCGGCCACCCAATTGACTAATGCCTGTACCTGCTCAGGCCTTACCATCCTTAGAACGGCATTGGGCCCCACCATATATCGCTGTAAATTCTGGCGGCTACTGGGACCTGAGGTAGTTGGTACACTAGGACGTGTGGATGTGGCAGAACGGCCACGTCCTCTCCCAGCACCAGAGGGTCCACTAACACCACCACGACCATGTCCACGTCCGCGTCCCTTACTAGATGTTTTTCTCATTGTTATGGTTCACCACAACAACAAATATATTATTTGGCCCAATGTATTGTATTCAAATTCAGCGGGATATAAATTTGAGGCCTAGTATTTAGGCGCTGGGTGACCGGTATGGATTTAGTGACAGAATTAGACTTGGAAATGCACAGAAGCGTGTGTGTGTGAAGTTATTCTGAATGACCCAATGTGCACCTTGAATATTATATACCCTTTTAGGGATAGATTTCAAATAGCTCTGATATAGCAGAAACCACTAAATTATGAAATTGCTAAATTGGGAATTGTACTTCAACCCAGAACAAAAAATGTGCTTTGACGGACACTAAATATCTTGCCCAGCAACAACAGTACAACGGTGGGTAACGAGAGATTTAGAGGGAATTAAATTTGAGGCCTAGTATTTAGGCGCTGGGTCACCGGTATGGATTTAGTGACAGAATTAGACTTGGAAATACACAGTAGCGGGTGTGTGTGAAGTTATTCTGAATGACCCTATGTGCACCTTCAATATTATATACCCTTTTAGGGATAGATTTCAAATAGCTCTGATATAGCAGAAACCACTAAATTATGAAATTGCTAAATTGGGAATTGTACTTCAACCCAGAACAAAAAATGTGCTTTGACGGACACTAAATATCTTGCCCAGCAACAACAGTACAGCGGTGGGTAACGAGAGATTTAGAGGGAATTAAATTTGAGGCCTAGTATTTAGGCGCTGGGTCACCGGTATGGATTTAGTGACAGAATTAGACTTGGAAATACACAGTAGCGGGTGTGTGTGAAGTTATTCTGAATGACCCTATGTGCACCTTCAATATTATATACCCTTTTTGGGATAGATTTCAAATAGCTCTGATATAGCAGGAACCACTAAATTATGAAATTGCTAAATTGGGAATTGTACTTCAACCCAGAACAAAAAATGTGCTTTGACGGGCACTAAATAACTTTCCCAGCTACAACAGGACAACGGTAACGAGAGATTTAGAGGGATTTAAATTTGAGGCCTAGTATTTAGGCGCTGGGTGACAGGTATGGGTTTAGTGACAGAATTAGACTTGGAAATACACAGTAGCGGGTGTGTGTGAAGTTATTCTGAATGACCCTATGTGCACCTTCAATATTATATACCCTTTTTGGGATAGATTTCAAATAGCTCTGATATAGCAGAAACCACTAAATTATGAAATTGCTAAATTGGGAATTGTACTTCAACCCAGAACAAAAAATGTGCTTTGACGGACACTAAATATCTTGCCCAGCAACAACAGTACAGCGGTGGGTAACGAGAGATTTAGAGGGAATTAAATTTGAGGCCTAGTATTTAGGCGCTGGGTCACCGGTATGGATTTAGTGACAGAATTAGACTTGGAAATACACAGTAGCGGGTGTGTGTGAAGTTACTCTGAATGACCCTATGTGCACCTTCAATATTATATACCCTTTTTGGGATAGATTTCAAAGAGCTCTGATATAGCAGGAACCACTAAATTATGAAATTGCTAAATTGGGAATTGTATTTCAACCCAGAACAAGAAATGTGCTTGAACGGACACTAAATAACTCGCCCAGCTACAGCACTAGGGACAGATTTAGCTGGATATAAATTTGAGGCCTAGTATTTAGGCGCTGGGTGACCGGTATGGATTTAGTGACAGAATTAGACTGGGATATGGCCAAAAAATGAACAGACTATTGCTGGTTAAATGCACTTGGTGTGACAGCTTCACCCTGATGTAGGCTTTAGCCAAAAAACAACCACACCATTGAGGGTTAAATGCACTTGGTGACAGGCGCAGCTTGCCCCTGATTTTGTATATGGCCAAAAAATGAACAGACTATTGCTGGTTAAATGCACTTGGTGTGACAGCTTCACCCTGATGTAGGCTTTAGCCAAAAAACAACCACACCATTGAGGGTTAAATGCACTTGGTGACAGGCGCAGCTTGCCCCTGATTTTGTATATGGCCAAAAAATGAACAGACTATTGCTGGTTAAATGCACTTGGTGTGACAGCTTCACCCTGATGTAGGCTTTAGCCAAAAAACAACCACACCATTGAGGGTTAAATGCACTTGGTGACAGGCGCAGCTTGCCCCTGATTTTGTATATGGCCAAAAAATGAACAGACTATTGCTGGTTAAATGCACTTGGTGTCACAGCTTCACCCTGATGTAGGCTTTAGCCAAAAAACAACCACACCATTGAGGGTTAAATGCACTTGGTCGCAGCTTGTGCTGGCGCACCACAAGACACAAAATGGCCGCCGATCACCCCAGAAAAATGAGACTGACAAACGGTCTGTGCAGCCTAAAAACAGTGAGCAATTGAGGATCAGCAGCTCAATGATCCACAGCTGCAGATCGATCAGTTAATCAAGTCCTTTGGAGGAGTTAATCTGCCTAATCTCGCCCTACTGTCGCAGCCGCAACCTCTCCCTACGCTAATCAGAGCAGAGTGACGGGCGGCGCTATGTGACTCCAGCTTAAATAGAGGCTGGGTCACATGGTGCTCTGGCCAATCACAGCCATGCCAATAGTAGGCATGGCTGTGATGGCCTCTTGGGGCAAGTAGTATGACGCTTGTTGATTGGCTGCTTTGCAGCCTTTCAAAAAGCGCCAAGAAAGCGTCACAAAAGCGCGAAGAAAGCGACGAACACCGAACCCGAACCCGGACTTTTACGAAAATGTCCGGGTTCGGGTCCGTGTCACGGACACCCCAAAATTCGGTACGAACCCGAACTATACAGTTCGGGTTCGCTCATCCCTAAAAGTAACAAAGGCTACCATCAGTAACACACTACGCCGCCAGGGACTCAAATCCTTTCAGTGCCAGACGTGTCCCCCTGCTTAAACCAGTACATGTCTGGGACTGTCTGAAGTTTTCTAGAGAGCATTTGGATGATCCAGAAGAGGATTGGGAGAATGTCATATGGTCAGATGAAACCAGAGTAAAAACTCAACTCGTCGTGTTTGGAGGAGAAAGAATACTGAGTTGCATCCAAAGAACACCATACCTACTGTGAAGCATGGGGGTGGAAAAATCATGCTTTGGGGATGTTTTCCTGCAAAGGGACCAGGGCGACTAATCAGTGTAAAGGAAAGAATGAATGGGGCCATGTATCGTGAGATTTTGAGTGAAAACCTCCTTCCATTAACAAGGGCATTGAAGATTAAACGTGTCTGGGTCTTTCAGCATGAAAATTATCCCAAACACACCGCCCAGGCAACGAAGGAATGGCTTCGTAAGAAGCGTTTAAAGGTCCTGGAGTGGCCTAGCCAGTCTCCAGATCTCAACCCCATAGAAATCCTTTGGAGGGAGTTAAAAGTCTGTGTTGCCCAGCGACAGCCTTAAAACATCACTGCTCTAGAGGAGGTCTGCATAGAGGAATGGGTCAAAATACCAGCAACAGTGTATGAAAACCTTGTGAATACTTACAGAAAACGTTTGACCTCTGTCATTGCCAACAAAGGGTATATAACAGAGTATTGAGATGAACTTTTGTTATTGACCAAATACTTATTTTCCACCATAATTTGCAAATAAAATCTTTAAATATCAGACAATGTGATTTTCTGCATTTTTTTTCTTATGTCTCTCATAGTTGAGGTATACCTATGATGAAAATTACAGGCCTCTCTCATCTTTTTAAGTGGGAGAACTTGCACAATTGGTGGCTGACTAAATACTTTTTTGCCCCACTGTACACCTTGGCATCAGTGGCTGTCAGTACAATCCAGAGGATAGATCATCAGTTAAATGAAAGTGCAGAACCCCTTTAATGTTTGTGTGTGTCGTTAAAAGATATCGACAGTATCCACTATAACAGTGACATCTACAGCAACCCGGCCCCTTAACAGTGACCTCCACAGCCCCTAACACTGACCCCCCCACAGTGCACCATCTCCTTGAAATTAATCCTCCACAGCAGCCCACCCCCTTAACTTTGACCTTCACAGCAGCTTGCCCCTTTAACGATGAGTTCCATGGCACCCCACCCTCTTGACAGTGACCTCCACAGGGGCCCTCCTCCTTAACAGTGACCTCTATTGCACCCACCCCTTAACACTGACCATAGGTTACAGTCCCTTTAACTGTGACCTCCACCATTTCATGCCCCTTAACAGAGACCTCCACAGTGACTGCCCCTTTAACAGTGACTGGCACAGTACCTCGCTCCCTTAACAGTGACCTCCAATGTACCCCGCTGCATTAACAGTGACCTCACAGTACCCTGCTGCCCCTTTAATAGTGGCCTCCACAGTCCCCTTCTCCTTTAACAGTGACCTCTACAGCGGCCTGGCCCCTTAACACTGACCTCCACAGCAGCCTGCCCCTTTAACAGTGACCTCCAAAATGGGTGCCCTTTAATTAGCAGCCCCCCACAGTACCCCATCTCCTTTACAGTGATTTCCACAATAACCTGCCCCTTAACAGTGACCTCCACAGAGCTCTGTTCCCTTAAAATGTGACCTCCACAACACCCCGCCCCCTTAACAGTGCCCTCTACAGCACCCCGCCCCTTAACACAGACCTCCATAGCGGACCGTCCCCTTAACTGTGAACTCCACAGCGGCCCACCCCTTTTAACAGTGACCTCCACAGCTGCCGACCAATTATTAGTGACCTCCACAGTACCCTCTCTCCTTAACAGGGATTTCCCGCCCCCTTAACAGTGGCCTCTACAGCAATCTGCCCCTCCATAGCGGATGGACACAGGGATGTCCTTTTGAACAGCTTACTCTCAGACAGCAGCACTGTGCTGTTTGAGCATGAGCTGCAGGGAGAAAGTCCCCCCGCCCACCCCTGCAGCTGACAGAAGTTGATTTTTACCTTCATTTTTTTCAATCCTCGTTGGCTGCGGAGTGGGAGGGGGTGTGACCTAACCAGGGTGGTGCGTGGCTTAGAGGAGCCTGGAGTCAGGGTTTTTAAGTCAGTCTTTTGAGGCTGGCCTAAATGGTCACCCTAACTGCCCCGTAGACTGTGATCTGCACAGCACTCCGCTCTCTTAACAGTTTTATCCACAGCGCCCTGCCCCTTTAAAGCTGACCTACAGCAGTGAATAAAAATGGCTGGATTGTTATGGAAACCTGGTGCAAAACTGTGTGTATGTGAAGACTAAAGGCCTGCAAGCTTCTATTGGCTGATAAGGGACATGTGACCGTGTGTATGGCAGGCTTCTATTGGCTAATGCATTTTTTTGTGAATATCTCAGGAGCGGTACGTCCTAGAGAGCTGAGACCCGGTCTAAAATCTTCCCGGACAACTGATGTACCTGTGTGTCAAATTTTGTAATTGTAAATGCGACGGTGCAGATTCCTTTAGCGGACATACATACACACACACACTCAGCTTTATATATATTAGATGTCATGGCGCTGGCTAAGTGTAGGTATAGAAATAATGGATTAGTTTCAACAACCTCTTAAATTAATAGTGTTTGTAATGTCAGCACATCTACAATAATCTAATTCAATGTTTCTCCCAGTCTCCAACTAAGTAGGTTATATCCCACTTAAACAATCATTCTATAACGCATGCATGATATAAATTGGTTTGCAGCAATAATTTACACAGGGAGGTAGAGTGAGTTCATGAGCATCTAAGCATATCCATACACCCATGCAATTGCCAGCGACTGTCAGCACTCTACTAACATGACCTTTCATAGTCTATTTCCCCAAAGCATTGCCAAGTATAGTAGTCCCTCAAGTTGCAATACTAGTTGGTTCCGGGATGACTACTGTATGTTGAAACCATTGCAACTTAAATCCATAACTCTATGGAAAACCAGTAATTGGTTTCAAAGCCCCAAAATGTCATCCGAAGAAAAGAATAAAATGAAGATTTAAGAAAAGTATGCAGATAACCATGACATATAAAGCCAGTCCTTACATAAAACACTTTCTATGATGAGGACAGAAGCTTTTTCAGGATCCTGTATAGCACATAGTTTACAAGAAAACTAAAATGGAGCTGCAGTTGGAGATGGCCTTGCGCTGCAAACTTTGCGTGTTCACGATTCGCCGAACATATGGAGATATTCGCTCCCGCCATATTCTTTTACATTGTGAAGAACTTTGACCCATGACACATCCTTCAAGTGGTACAGGACAGCCAATTGAGACGTTTCAGCACATGGACATACCCCCTACCTTATAAATAAACCTGACCTGGCTGCCATTTTACATTCAGTGTTTTGCCAGTGTAGGGAGAGGTTGCTGTGTGGAGCAGGGACAGACTGTTAGGGACACCAAACGCTAGCTAATAGGGCTACAAAAGTCATTTTAATGACTAGTATAGGTGTGCTATCGATAGGTGTGATACACAGAGGGGTGCGATATACTTATAATATACTTTTATAATGAGTAAAAAATACATAGATCTATATAGTGATCACCTGGAAGTCAGGGGCTAGGGGCTTACTAGGGCCATTTTTATATAGGGTAAGGATCTAGACGGGATCGCTCTTATCAGGGCAGGTGGTGTGTGGTTAGGCTATCAGGGCCAGAATAGCACCCCCCTGTAGGGCAATATCAGGGACAGTTCTTTGCCCACCCTGTCCTTCAATACCACATCATCATCTAGCCCAGGGAGAGATGTTTTTTGCATTCCCTCCCGGATTCATGGATGTGCACTGGAACCCCCCGGATTGTGGTAGGACATATGGTTTCTGATTTGGTGCCGCCGAGCACCTGATTTAGTGCCGCCGAGCACTTGTTATTGCCTACCACATCTATGCTTTTTGGTTAACTTTAATAATTGAATTTATTTTGATTTTAAAGGGATATCTTTTCCATTCACACGTCCGCAAAATGGGTCCGCATCCGTGCCGACCCATTCATTTTCAATGGGGCCGGAATGTGCTGTCCGCTTCTGCATTTGCGGATCCGCACTTCCGCATCTGTGCTTCCGTTTCCGCAAAAAAATAGAACATGTCCTATTCTTGTCTGCAATTGCAGACAAGATTAGGCATTTTCTATTATAGTGCCGGCGATGTGCGGTCCACAAATTGTGGAATGCACATTGCCGATGTCCGTGTTTTGCGGATCCGCAAAACACTTACGGACGTGTGAATGCACCCTCATAGTAACATTATTAAAGGTTACGTTTTATCTTTATGTATATTCTAATGGATTGCCTGCCTTGTACAATGTTATAATATACTTTCTATGTTAGAAAGTATATTATAGTGCATTTGTATTGTGCGGCAGTTGTGTGCGGTTCTGCTGCGATACTGCAGGTATATAGAGGGACAAGCGTTATTGGAACAAATAATTTCTACTGGTGTGGAATACCAGTCCCCCCCCCCAAAAAAAAACTGATTAAAGCGAGGTGTTATATACCAATATACTTTCTTTATAGTACATTTGGGTACTGTATAGTGCATTTGCGCATGCGCGTACGCGAAAATTATATTGCTGATATTTTGCATAAAAAAATATAATGAATGGAGATCGCAAATTCGAATAATACATCTGTAATGTCACTGTCCAGGTTGTGGGACTATTTGTTCACTTCTAGTAATTATTTCTTGGCTGCAAATATGAGCTGAATGTTTTTCAGGTTTGCCTGAAAATGAATGGGACCCGCTGCGAACTTGCGGTCCGCGAACATTTGATCGTGTTAGCGTGATCGTATTCATGAACTGTCCCGTCAGATGTTCTTCCATCACTAGCTGCAGTCACCTGACATAGAGGGGAGCAACTCATCCTGCCACAGACAGGGGGCAGTGCAGTGCATGTAGTACCACACTATACTGTAGAGAAGAGGAGCCACTAGACAGATGTTTTACCACAGAAATGCCTGTGTTGATTGGTTGGATCTGAGTCCGAGGCATTGCATGTTGAGTCTGGTTTCGACTTATGATGGCCCCAAAAATATTGTATACTGAAACCATTGTATCTTGAGGGATCACTGTGTGTATTGTCAGCTGTCATAAAAATGCCAACTATAGAATAAACATTGGCAAACTGTCCCAGATAGCGGATAAGAACACCAGACAGTAACTTCATTGGAATTACCGCCATAGAGAGGCAAGATGGGGGGTGCAATACAGCACCACACACCTCTTTCCACAACTTTCAGACTAATGGAACTTCCTCCTCTGTGGCCTCCCATCTAGCACTCTCGCAACCCTCCAATCTATCCTCCACTCTGCTGCCTAACTAACCCACCTCTCCCCCACTACTCCTCTGTCTCTTAACTGTAAATCTCCTCACTGACTCATTATTGCCCAGAGAATCCAGGAGAAAATACTAACTATGACATAAAAGGTTGTTCACAACCTGTCCCCTCCATATATCTATGACCTGATCTCTTGATTCCTTCCCACAACCAATCTGTGATCCTCACAAGACCTTCTTCTCTACTCTTCTCTTATCTGTTCTTCCTACAATTGCCTCTAAGATTTCTCCTGTTTATCCCCTGTACTCTGGAACTCTCTACCGCACAATATCAGATGCTCACCTACCATAGAAACCTTCTAAAGAAACCTGAAAATGCACCTCTTCAAACAAGTCTACAACCTACATTAACCCTGCTGCTATACCCCTATGACTAGCTTTACCCTCACCTACTTGTTCATGCTTATTGTACTTGTTTTTTCAAATTATGTATATATACCTCTTTTCATATGTACAGTGCCATGGAATGAATAATAATTAGTGATGGACGTAAAAAAAATAATTCTACCATGGAACTGTATGGTGAAGGGACGCCACTGTATGGCATCAGTCTGAGGCATCTGTTAACGCATACATTTTTGGTATGCATTAAACAGATGGCAAAAATAGGATGTGAACCCAGCCCTAGTGTCAGAATAAGGACCAGTGCACAGCGGATCAGCGTGGCGGGAGGGGAGGCCGCCATGTACTGACAGAGCACTACCTGGTCCTGGTGGTCAGGGATAAGGACTGTTTCCCAAGGATCATTTTCTACTGGGAAATACAGGGCACAGTATAATACACTAGAAGATATATAATATAAAGATATTAGCCCTACCCCGAATAATAATACAATTAGGTGGTCATTTATTATATAGAAATACGTCTATGTTAGGTTTATTTCTGATACAGATTGTGGAGCAAAGGTCCTTAGCACCACAATCTGCATATTTTTCCCGCTCATGCCAGGTCTAAAAAAGGATGGCGTGGGCAGGGAAAGGGATACAGTTATGGCCATCCCGTTATTGGATACCACCGCCATACATTGACCGGGTAACACCTCTGTACAGTGACAGGATAAGGGTACTTTCACACTTGCATTTTTCTTTTCCGGCATAGAGTTACGTCCTAGGGGCTCTATACCGGAAAAGAACTGATCAGTTTTATCCCCATGCATTCTGGATGAGAGCAATCCGTTCAGGATGCATCAGGATGTCTTCAGTTCACTCTTTTTGACTGATCAGGACAGAGAAAAAACCGCAGCATGCTACGGTTTTATCTCCAGCCCCAAAAAACGGAACACTTGCCTAAATGCCGGATTCAGCCTTTTTTTCCATAGGAATGTATTAGTGAAGAATCCGGCATTCAAAATACCGGAATGCCGGGTCCGTCCTTTCGGTTTTTGCATGCGCAGACCAAAAAAAAAAAGAATGGATCCGTTTTTCTGGATGACACCGGAAAGACGGATCAGGCATTTCAATGCATTTGTAAGACGGATCAGGATCCTGATAAGTCCTGATCAGTCTTACAAATGCCATCAGTTGGCATACGTTTTGCCGGATCCGGCAGGCAGTTCCGGCAACGGAACTGCTTGCCGGATTACTCTGCCGCAAGTGTGAAAGTAGCCTAACACCGCCATACCGTGACCGGTTAAAAGGGTATAAGAGTGCACAGTACAGGGAATGACTAGGGGCACTGCACAGGGTGTGGTAAGAGAGCACAATGCAGGGTATAAGGGGGCACAGTACAGGGTGAGTGGCACAGTAAGGGTTGGGGGGAACAGTCACATGACCCTGTGACATTATAAGGTCCTTATGGTGAATATGGTTTGTACACCACCATAAGGAGGGGCAGAGGAGTGAGACAGGGGTGGGATTTTGTGGCTAGAGATAAAAAATGTAACTGTAGGCCAGTACAGGCCCCAAAAATTAGCCAATAGGCATTCACCTGACAGCAAAGAACTTTGGATTCTATGGCTGGAGGTACATTAGGCGGTCACAGGATAAATATGTAACTGTTGGCCAGTATAGGCCCCAAAAATTAGGCATTTGACACTGTACCACATATAAGGTTAGTATATAAAATGAGAATGCTCGGACTGGGAGGAAATGTCTGTATGTGGGTAGGTAACTGGCTGAGTGATAGAAAACAGAGATGGTTATTAATGGTACATACTCAGATTGGGTCACTGTCACTAGTGGGGTACCTCAGGGGTCAGTATTAGGCCCTATTCTCTTCAATATATTTATTAATGATCTTGTAGAATGCTTGCATAGTAAAATATAAATTTTCGCAGATGACACTAAACTGTGTAAAGTAATTAACACTGAAGAGGACAATATACTACTACAGAGGTATCTGGATAGATTGGAGACTTGGGTAGATGAGGGGCAGATGAGGTTTAACACTGACAAATGTAAAGTTATGCACATGGGAAGGAATAATGCAAATCACCTGTACATACTAAATAGTAAAACACTTGGTAACACTGACATGGAAAAGAATCTAGGAATTTTAATAAACAGCAAACTAAGCTGGAAAAACCAGTGTCAGGCAGCTGCTGCCAAGGCCAATAAGATAATGGGTTGCATCAAAAGGGGCATAGATGCCCATGATAAGAACATAGTCCTACCACTTTACAAATCGCTAGTCAGACCACATGTAACGGTCACGTACACACACTCTCAGGAGGGAGCATAGTGACCACTGCGCTCCACCCTCACCCCTGGCCCTGCCTACTTGCCTCGCAAGTCCTGATGACAGGGAACAACTGGATGACAGTCTCTAGCTTAGAATACGTGCTGGGAGGACAGACAAGACAAACAACGGATAGTGAATGGACCAGGTCAATACCAAGAGAGCAACGAAGTACAAATGGAGTAAGCAGAGAATAGTCAGGAGAAGCTGGTGTCAAATACCAGGAGAGCAATAAAGTACCACAGGAGTCCGCAGAGAATAGTCAGGTGCAAGTCGGGGTCGGAATACCAGGAGAGCAGCGCAGAACACGAGGAGCAGGCAGAGAATCGTCAGGGGACACAGGAACAGGTAAGTATGCCAGGTAACAGAATCACAAATGAACCTAATTACAGGCAACCTGTGGCCAGAAGGCTGCCTGTTAAATACTGACTAGCTAGGGTCATGTGACGTGGCCAGCGTCACATGACCCACACTGCTGAATACAGCTGAGCACCGAGTGCCCAGCTCGGTGCTCAGACCTCCCCTGGTTGCCAGGGAAACTGAGGACGCTGATGGCGCTGAGGAGAGCGAGCGCCTCGTCGGCGTCCCATGACACCACACATGGAGTACTGTGTACAGTTCTGGGCTCCTCTGAACAAGGCAGACATAGCAGAGCTAGAGAGTGTCCACAGGAGGGCAACTAAAGTAATAACTGGATGGGGCAACTACAGTACCCTGAAAGATTATCAAAATTAGGGTTATTCACTTTAGAAAAAAAGACGACTGAGGGGAGATCTAATTACTATGTATAAATATATCAGAGGTCAGTATCCCATCATCTATTTATCCCCAGGACTGTGACTGTGACGAGGGGACATCCTCTGCGTCTGGAGTACAGGATTTTGCATCCACCATTTCATTTTCTGAAGTTCTGCCTGTGCATAATGTTCAGAATGATAGGCAGAGGCGCATAAAGGAGTTCAACATATGGCTTGGTAAATGGTGTCAAGAGCAAGGATTTGGCTTTGTTTCTCATGATAGCTCTACTTGGAATAGAAAGGAACTGTACAAAAAAGATGGTTTGCATCTTTCTCTCAAAGGAACAAATGTACTTAGTGAACAACTCCAAGAATTTGCGAAAGAGTATTTAAACTAGGAAGGGGGGGCAAAAGAGTGAAAATAAAAGAGTCCAATTGCCCCCCGAAACAATGCCAGAACAGGTCAGAAGCACAGAGGTTAAGAAATGATACGCTCAGAGTCCTGTCTACAAATGCTCGCAGTTTAGGTAAAAAAATCAATGAACTTGGGTCAATAATGGCATCTGAGAATGTAGATTTAGTGGCAGTTACGGAGACATGGTTTAATGAAAGAAATGACTGGGACATAACCATACCAGGGTACTCTTTATACAGAAGAGACACAGAGAAGGCAAGAAAGGAGGAGGAGTGGCCCTGTATGTGAAAGATAGCAATAAATCTAACCTAATACAAGTTGGTGAGGCCAACATAGAGTCAGTTTGGGTTACGTTGCAGTTTGCTAATCATGCAGTAACTCATGTAGGTGTGATATATAGACCACCTGGTCAAGTTAAAGAACTAGATGATCTACTAGTTGAAGAAATAGCTAAAATGACAATGAAAGGAGAAGTTATCATTATGGGAGATTTCAATCTTCCAGATATAAACTGGAAAACCAAAATAGCAAGTTCTACCAGGAGTACAGATATTCTAAATTCCCTACTGGGGTTATCCCTACAACAAATGGTTGAGGAGCCAACCCGGAGGGAGGCCATTTTGGATTTGGTATTCACAAATGGGGATTCGGTATATGATGTCATTGTAGGCGAAACCTTGGGATCTAGTGATCACCAGTCAGTGTGGTTTAATATAAGAACTGTGAAAGAGTCCCACCACACAAAAACAAAAGTTTTAGATTTTAGAAAAACAGACTTTTCAAAAATGAAATTAGTCATAAATGAGTCCTTATCAGACTGGAACGGATTACATGGAGTCCAGGAGAAATGGGACTACTTAAAAGGTGCATTATTGAAGGCAACAGAAAATTGCATTAGACTTGTCAGTAAAAGCAAAAAAAGGAAGAGACCACTGTGGTACTCAGCAGAAGTGGCCCAAATCATTAAAAATAAAAAGCTAGCATTTTGTAATTATAAAAAAAAACAGAGCAATGAAGATAAGGAAATCTACAAGATTAGGCAGAAAGAGGCCAAGCAAGTTATAAGAACTTCTAAAGCTCAGGCAGAAGAAAAACTAGCTCAGTCTATGAAAAAAGGGGATAAGACATTCTTCAGATATATAAATGAAAAAAGGAAATTAAAACAAGGAATAACTAAATTAAAAACAAAGGACGGAAGGTATGAAGAAGAGAATAAAGGGCTAGCCGACTGCCTTAATGAATACTTCAGTTCAGTTTTTACAAAAGAAAAAGAAGTAGAAGGACCTCCACTAGAAAGGATGACTAATAAATCGTTTGATGCATGTGTCTTTACAGAGGAAGATGTTCTAAGTTTGCTGTCTAAAGTGAAGACAAATAAGTCACAGGGGCCTGATGAGATACACCCAAAATTATTAAAAGAGCTTAGTGGTGAGCTGGCAAAACCGTTAACAGATTTATTTAACCAATCATTAGTAACAGGAGTCGTCCCGGAAGATTGGAAATTGGCAAATGTCGTGCCCATTCACAAGAAAGGTAGTAGGGAGGAATCGAGCAACTATAGACTAGTGAGTCTGACATCAATAGTAGGCAAATTAATGGAAACCCTATTAAAGGATAGGATTGTGGAACATCTAAAATCCCATGGATTGCAAGATGAAAAACAACATGGGTTTACTTCAGGGAGATCATGTCAAACAAATCTTATAGATTTTTTTGACTGGGTGACTAAAATAATAGACGGTGGAGGTGCAGTAGACATCGCATATCTAGATTTTAGTAAGGCTTTTGACACTGTCCCATATAGAAGACTTATCAATAAACTGCAGTCATTGAGCATGGACTTCCATATTGTTGAGTGGATTAGGCAGTGGCTGAGTGACAGACAACAGAGGGTTGTAGTCAATGGAAAACATTCAAAACAAGGTCATGTTACCAGTGGGGTTCCACAGGGATCTGTACTGGGACCAATTTTGTTTAATATCTTCATAAGTGATATTGCAAAAGGCCTCGATGGTAAGGTTTGTCTTTTTGCTGATGACACAAAGATATGTAACAGGGTTGATGTTCCTGGAGGGAAACGCCAAATGGAAAAGGATTTAGGAAAACTAGAAGAATGGTCAGAACTCTGGCAACTGAAATTTAATGTGGATAAGTGCAAGATAATGCACCTGGGGCGTAAAAACCCAAGGGCAGAATATAGAATATTTGACACAGTCCTGACCTCAGTATCTGAGGAAAGGGATTTAGGAGTAATTATTTCAGAAGACTTAAAGGTGGGAAGACAATGTAATAGAGCAGCACGAAATGCCAGCAGAATGCTTGGATGTATAGGGAGAGGTATAAGCAGTAGAAAGAGTGAAGTGCTTATGCCGCTGTACAGAACACACTTGGAGTATTGTGCGCAGTACTGGAGGCCATATCTCCAGAAGGATATAGATACTCTAGAGAGAGTTCAGAGAAGAGCTACTAAACTAGTACATGGATTGCAGGATAAAACTTACCAGGAAAGGTTAAAAGACCTTAATATGTATAGCTTGGAAGAAAGAAGAGACAGAGGGGATATGATAGAAACTTTTAAATACATAAAGGGAATCAACTCGGTAAAGGAGGAAAGCATATTTAAAAGAAGAAAAACTACCACAAGAGGACACAGTTTTAAATTAGAGGGGCAAAGGTTTAAAAGTAATATAAGGAAGTATTACTTTACTGAGAGAGTAGTGGATGCATGGAATAGCCTTCCTGCAGAAGTGGTAGCTGCAAATACAGTGAAGGAGTTTAAGCATGCATGGGATAGGCATAAGGCTATCCTTCATATAAGATAGGGCCAGGGACTATTCATAGGATTCAGATATATTGGGCAGACTAGATGGGCCAAATGGTTCTTATCTGCCGACACACATTCTATGAGTAAAGAAGGTCTGTACACAAACATAGAAGAGGATTATTTACGGTAAGAGCAGTGAGACTATGGAACTCTCTGCCTGAGGAGGTGGTGATGGTGAGTACAATAAAGGAATTCAAGAGGGGCCTGGATGTATTTCTAGAGTGTAATAATATTACAGGCTATAGCTACGAGAGAGGGGTCTTTGATCCAGGGAGTTATTCTAATTGACTGATTGGAGTCGTAATGGATTTTTTTATTCCCCTAAAGTTAGGAAAATTGGCTATTACCTCACAAGTTTTTTTTTTACTTCTTTTGGATCAACTTGCCGGATGACAGGCCGAACTGGATGGACAAATGTCTTTTTTAGGCCTTATGTACTATGTTACTATGTTACTAATAGACATTCACCTGACAGCAAAGAAGTTTGGATTCTGTGGCTGGAGGTTCATTAGCCGGTCACAGGATACATATGTAACTGTTGGCCAGTACAGGCCCCAAAAATTAGCTGTCACGGATGATGTTGTAGATAGCTGGAAGTTATAAATAAATGTCTGACTGGCTTGATCCCAATCTAAGGAGCATATAGGTGACCCCTATAAAACCCTAAGAGCTCACCCTGACTGCTAAGCACATTGAAGGGTCTCAAAGGTAGACGATTGTATGCCCACGTACCTAAAACTGTGTGACACCTGAAAACCCTATATTAATGAGGGGACACGACCACCGGCTCCCTGCACTTCATACGGAGGGAGTCAGGGTCACCTAGAATCAAGCCAGCAAGGAAACACAATACATGAAAGGACTTATCTGAACAAGCAGCAGCAGAAGCCTTCAGCAGTGAACACTTCAATCCATGAAGTAGTATAAACCACAAAGTGAGGCAGTATGGGAGGGAATATAAAGGAAATAAGATGAGTCTAAATAGGTGACACCTGGGAGAAGGAAATGAGATGAGAAAGTGAAACCAAAACAAAGAACATCATGCAAGAGGTAGAGAAGGACATCTGTCAGACCTTCTCATAGAACTGGCGGTGACATTAGCCTATAGGCATTCACCTGACAGCAAAGAACTTAGGTTTCTGTTGCTGGAGGTACATTAGACAGTCACAGGATAAATATGTAACTGTCGGCCAGTACAGGCCCCAAAAATTAGGCATTTACCTGACATAAAAAGCCTTTTATGCCGCTGTATATACATAACTAAAAGGACCATTCTTTGTTCTGGGTAGTGGCGGATCACAGGTGTTATATTCCTTCGAGATCCATGCCTCATTCATTTAAAAAAATGTGAGGTAGTCTACACTGTCGTGAGCTAGGCGAGTGCATTTATTGGTCACGATCACCCCTGCTGTGACTCAATATCCTTTCAGACAGGACACTCGATGAGGGGCAAGCCAAGAGTTCTATGGCAAATTGTGCCATCTCTGGTCACAGGTCAAGCCTGCACACCCAGTAGTCAAGGTGTTCCTCGCTTCTCAGAGCGTCCACATGGGCGGTTAACCCGATGTAGTCGGACACCTGTCGGTCTAGGCATTCCCTGAGGCTGGATCTGGAGGGTAGCTGTTGATGGGTTGGCTGCAAGAATGATCTCATATCCAAAGTGACCAACGCATATTCAAAGCACCTTTTTTTTGCAAACACGGTAGGATTGGTACCCGCATCTGTTTCGCTGTGGGTGGAGGAGGAGGAGGAGGAAGAGAAGAAGGAGAAGAAGAAGAAGGAGAAGGAGAAGGAGAAGAAGAGTTACATGCTTGATGGCCGTCAGAAATTTCACCCAGTGGGCAGTAAAAGTTATGTATCTTCCCTGCCTGTGTTTGCTAGACAATGTGTCTGTGGTCAGATGTATCTTGGCACCGGCACTGTGTGCCAGAGATATATAACTTGCCGCTGAATGTGGCCATATAGTTTATGGATGCCGGTCTGGGAGAAATATTTCCTTCTGGGGAACTTCCATTGCGGTGTGCCAATGGCCACAAATTTTCTAAAGGCTTTTGAGTCCACCAATTTATATGGCAGTAGTTGGCAGGCTAACAGTTCCGACAAGCCAGCGGTCAGCCGTCGGGCAAGATGATTATCCGGCGTCATCATTTTTTTGTGCTCAAACATTTGGGCCACGGTAGCCTGCCTTGTACCAGATGAACGTGATGATTGCTCGGTGGAAGGTGGAGTGGAGGACAAATGGGAGGAGAGAGGAGAAGGAGAAGAGGCAGGACATGGAGCACCGGGAGTGTGGCTTTTTGGGTTCTGACGGCGTTGCTCCCACTGGGCTTGGTGATGGGAGGCCAGGTGCTTTCTTAAGGAGGTCGTCCGTAGGTGAGTGTTGGGCTTACCGCGACTTATGCGTTGACAGCACAGGCTGCAGGTGGCAACACTATTGTCAGCAGTTGACACGTTAAAAAAGCCCATACTGCGGAGCCATGTGCAGGCATCCTGGGAGCGCAAGATGTGAATGTGCATTGTGGATGGCTCGCTCCAGGTACATTTTCAGTCTGCTTTTTGCCTCCTGTGCACTGCGAGTTCTGCCTGCTTTTCCTCCTTCTCCTCCCTATCTACTGCTCCATCTCTACCTCTGAACTCCCCTCCACTTCCTCTGTTGTGGACACCCACGTGACGTCCATCGACAAGTCATTATCTTCACCTTCACCACCACTGACATTAGAGATCTCGGAGTAGGCAGCAACAGTGGGGACTACCCTGCTTGGGCTGATCTGGGTACTGTTGTCAGACCGCTGGGTGACGGCCGTTGCTACCTCCTCTTCCTCATCCAATACCAAGAATTGCTGCGCATCGGTAAGGTCTGGGAATGGAAGGGAAAATAATTCCTCTGACTCAAGTGGAGGGGCTATAGTGGTGGTTGTGGTGGTGGTGGTGTCTTTGGGGGTGCACACAGCAGAGACTGAGGAGGGCGCAAATACAAAGGATGAGGAGGGTGCAGAAGCGGACCCCCGAGTGTGCCACTCAACCAACTGTGGTGCATCCTTTGACATTATCGCACGCACCTTCTCTACCTTTCCACTTAGGCTCCGGCCTGGTGCACCTGCCTGACCCCTGCCACCCCTGTGGAAAGGCCTGCCTCTTCCTCTGCCTGTCATTTTCAAAATGACCTTGTGCCAATGTCCCTAGAGAAGAGTAGTATTTGTGGAAGCTGATATATGGAAGGCCTCAATCAGTTGTTAGTTGAAGCTGGTATATCACCCTCAAGCAGTAATTTTGTTGATGCAGGTATATGGAAAACCTCTATCACTATTTTGTGGAAGCTGATATATGGCAGGCCTCAATCAGTTGTTAGTTGAAGCTGGTATATCACCCTCAAGCAGTAATTTTGTGGACGTAGGTATGTAGTAATATTGAATAGTATGGGAAAAGCTCAATCACTATTTTGTGGAATCAATAAAGCAGTAATTTTGTGAACTTAGGTATATGGAAACGCTCAATCACTATTTTGTAGAATCTGATAGATTGAAGCCCTTAATCAGTATTTTCTGGACGCATACAAATACACTATAATATACTTTCTATGTTAGAAAGTATATTATAAGTATATCACACTCCTCTGTGTATCACATCTATTGATATCACAACATTACCAGTCCTTAAAAATACTTTTGTGGCCCTATTAGCTAGCATTTGGTGTTCCTAAGCTCCTAACAGCCTGTCCCTGCTCCAAATTGAAACCTCTCCCTTCACTGGCAAAGCACATAATGTAAAATGGCTGCCAGATCGGGTTCTGTTATAGGGTTGGGTCGTGTCCATGTGCTGAAACGTCTCGAATGGTTGTCCTGTCCCACCTGATGGATGTGTCATGGGTCAAAGTTTGGCGCAATGCAATGCTCGCATGTTCGGCGGATCGCGAACACGCAAAGTACGCCGCGAACCAACTGCCGTGCGAACCGCAAGGCCATCACTAATAATAATAATAATAATATATATTGGTCAGCTACCCTTCTTTATTCTGCAGGATAGAGATTTCTGTCTGAGTGGTGAAATGACTGCTACTTATACTAAATGTTCACTTCAGCATGGCCAAAGTGATCTCAGGGAGTTTACTTCGGCCTCCACTGAGGAAATGTATCCAGTTCCTGCACCTGTCACTTCTGACTACAATGTGTTGCAATCACATTGCCCTTCTGCAGGTGTCTTCGGGTGGCTTTCTATAGACAGCTACTGGAAAGCAGTCATGCATTATGTTTTATTGCGCAAAATATAAAATATAGAGTTTCCTTTGCTAATAGAATTGTGTACATATTTTGTAAATATTTTATATTACATTGATCTGCAGCTCAAATCTAAAATGAGGTTCTGTGGTAACTATATAACTTTCACTGTTTCTTCCATTGCTGGTTTACAGTGATTTTAGTGTTGTAATGTTACACAGAGCTGCTAAAAGTAATTTATTTATTTTTTTCACTCATCTAGTGACTGTGCAGAGCTGCTGCCTAGAGAGTTATGCCCATTGTTTATGTTCCATGTGATCTGTGCCACCCAAGGAGTAGACAAGACATGTCTCAGGGTGCCTTGGGGGAATACACAATGAAGTCACACACAGGATATATCAAGAAGGACTTGGCACTTTGCAAAGCGGACTTCTTCTATAGGCTCGCCAGCAGTCCAATCAAAATAAACAGGCAATCAGAATACGACACAAGAATACACAATGAAATTGTAGGTTTTCGTGCATAATCAAAGCTGATTTTTTGACTCTGTCGGATGTTTATTTGTGTTATTTAGTTATCTTCAAAAAGAGTTTCATTTCTAGGAAGTATATATAAATGGAAGGAGGAAAAACATCTTAGGGCCAAACAGTCATTTGAAAATGTTCCTCTGTTTATATTAAAAAAATAGCTGAATATTTCTAGATCTTTCTACATGAGAAGTATGCAGTGATGGATATCTGGACCTTTTATCATATGGTTGTATTACTGTGAACATGACATAGACAGTAGTGAGTCACGGCATGTTTAGATTCATGATTTGCCATCACTTTTCTGACCCGCTGGAAATTGTCAGATTATAATTGTAGATGTTAAACATTTTAAAACAGGACATCAGGGAATACTGTCTGGGCTAGAAAAAGACCCTGAGTCAACAAGCAGTAGCTAGCATCTGATACTGCTGTACTTCACTACAGGATCGGTACAGTATTAATTATTTTGGAAAAGGAATGTGTCATCAAAAAGTGACACTGTTTAAGGCAAAATTTTATGTTCAACATATTTGAAAGAATTATTAGTGATATTATATTTAATTTTCCATGTCACGATGTTTAAAACAAAATCTAAAATCTTGCGATTTTCGCACAGGCCACTGAAAACATTGAATATATAGATTTAAAATTTTATTCCTGTATTCACTATGTAAATATATTTTTATATTAATCATTTGTACCCATCCGCCACAGCAAGGTGGCCTCTTTTAGATGGGACTCTACTATGCTCCTCTCCTTGGGCCAAAAGATCTCAAATGAATTCAGGGAAAAGTCACTATTAGAGTTGAGCGAACCCAAACTGTAAAGTTTA
Organism: Bufo gargarizans; assembly: GCF_014858855.1. Classification (NCBI taxonomy): domain Eukaryota; kingdom Metazoa; phylum Chordata; class Amphibia; order Anura; family Bufonidae; genus Bufo; species Bufo gargarizans. The sequence goes on along the minus strand of NC_058084.1, from coordinate 392,334,247 downwards.
TGTAAAAGGTCGGGTTCAGGTTCGTTTTTCAGCGATTTTTATGGTGCTTTTTGAAAGGCTGCAAAGCAGCCAATCAACAAGCCTTATACTACTTGCCCCAAAAGGCCATCACAGCCATGCCTACTATTGGCATGGCTGTGATTGGCCAACTGCAGCATGTGACCCAGCCTCTATTTAAGCTGGAGTCACGTAGCGCCGCCCGTCACTCTGCTCGGATTAGTGTAGGGATGGGCTGCAGCTGCTGTGAGGGAGAAATCAGGGAGAAATCTTATGAAGAACTTCTTCTTTACTCAGCGATCTACAGCAAATGTGTTTTGTGGGTGCAGTGCACAATTGTTTTAAGCCTGCCCTGAGCCAACTACTACTGAAAATATCAATACATAATCAGCAGCCATTTTATGCAACGATAGTGCACCAGCACAGGATATCTGCATGTCTGCAAGTCCATAAATACTGCTTTGAGACACTGGGGTTAAAAAAACCTTTTTTTCATATAGTGCACATCTAGGATGATCGCTGCATAAGTGACTGTGAAATTTAGGCCAGAAATACCGCTTTCTCATACTGGGGCATACTGGGGCGAAAAAAACCCATCTGTTTCATATAGTGCACATCTAGGATTATAGGTGCATAAGTGGGTGTCATATTTAGGCCAGAAATACAGCTTTTTGCTTACTGGGATTAAAAAACCCTCTGATATACTGCACATCTGGGATTAGACGTCAATAAGTGACTGTGAAATTTAGGCCACAAATACGGCTTTTTGCTTACTGGGGTTAAAAAACCCTCTGATATACTGCACATCTGGGATTAGACGTGCATAAATGACTGTGAAATATAGGCCACAAGTATAAGCAAGATATTGCTGCATTTGTGGGAGGGGAGGCTGATTACACGTACCTGTGGGCCCAGGCTGGCTGATTACTAGGCTATTTATAGGCACCTGTGGGCCCAGGCTGATGCCGATTCAGCTGATTTCACTACCTCTGAGTCAGCTCTAGGATACAGCAGCATGGTGTGGAGGCTCCTTATGGCTGGGCGACGGCAGAATGTCTCAGGAGAGCGCTGGTATTCATGGTAGGATTGGAGTTGTTTGCATGGGACCCACGCTGTGGTCAGCGACATGGAGCGCTCTGGGATGAAGCAGAGTTTGAGATCCTGGGGTCGGCAAGGGTAAGAAGCTGCTTCTCCGCAGCATGCAGTATTAGAGTCCGGCCGGTGGGGTGGCGGCCCCCTGAGTGAGGGGGGGGGGCACCCCCGCACCGGAGTACAATGCCAGGGAGCTGTGCGGCTCTCCACGCAGTATGGGTGCCCAGCCGGCGGGGGGTCGGCCCCTGGCTGAGGGGGGCTCCCCCGCACTGGTGCACTCTGCCAGGGAGCAGCATGAGCTCCCCACGCAGCTGTGTGTAAAGGGGCAGGGGACACCGTGTCCCCGCTCCTCATCGTCAATAAAGTCTGGCACGGGCCGCCGTGCCGTTAGTTAGGCAGGGATCAGGGGAAGGAGTACTAGGCTCTGTCAGGGGGAGTGGATCATAGGCGGTGGCTGGCTTCCTTCTGCCGGCCGTACATAAGGTTTCAAAGGGGGTTATTTAGGCACAGGGTGTTAGTTAGTCCATGCAGGTGATCTGCTTTATACTATGCTCTCCATGCTCATACTCAGAGCTGTGCCCATACCATGTTTTTAGGCACTACTCGCATCCAGAGCTGCATGCACCCACTTGTTCTTGCATTATGTGTTATACTCTGCTTCCACTTAAAGCTGCATTTCTTTTCATTGCTACATTATGATTACTCAGTATTCTTAATAGGGCAACCAGCACACCGCTCTGATACTGCTCTTCCTATAAGCATAGCTGCTTTCTTTTCAGGCTTACGTCTCTTTCCTCAGTGGTTTGTTACATTCCATAGGTCTACTTTTCTGTTCACTTCGAAAAGGAGAGAAAGGAAAAAAAATAAAAAATAATGTTTGTGGTGTTCTTTAGTCCTGCTATGCATTCACTTACACTGGTCTCCTTTACTTCTGGTTCGCATTCACTCAGATTGGTCCCCTGCCCCAGTTAACCAAATAGCTCCCTAGCGGTCAGTGGGACAATAGGAGTACGTTCCTACTATGTTTTCACAGTTGTTCATTCGTTTGTCACGACAAGGATCTGTTCTTAGCGAACTGCAATGCCTCTGGCTCTAGTTTTTCTCCCATCTGTTTCAATTTCGTGGTTGGTTTAATGTTTCGTTTATGCACGTGGTTCGGATCACTAATGTCTATGCATTTTTCTTTAGGTCTGGCTCACGTTGTAAAAGAAGAGGAAAAAGGAAAAAATAAATCCAGTTTAGGGTTGCTGGGGTGGTAGGGTGTTTGGGGGAGGTAGTTGTCCAGCAGGAAAAATAAATGCATTAACATATGTTTAAAAAAAAAAAAACACAGCGTTTAGCCATACTTAAACTTGGGTAGCAGGCTTTTGTTGGTGAGTGCAGCCTCCGTGTACTTAAGTAGTATCGGGGGTGTTGAGACGAGCCACTTAGCGTTGGCGTCAGTCGGTGCTTACACACGCGTGGTTCAGTGGGTTACTTCCCGAACCCGAACCCCATTTAAGTCAATGGGGACCCGAACTTTTCGGCACTAAAAAGGCTGTAAAACAGCCCAGGGCTAGAGGGCTGCAAAAGGCAGCAACATGTAGGTAAATCCCCTGCAAACAAATGTGGATAGGGAAATGAATTAAAATAAAAATTAAATAAATAAAAATTAACCAAAATCAATTGGAGAGAGGACCCATAGCAGAGAATCAGGCTTCACGTCACCCACCACTGGAACAGTCCATTTTCATAAATTTAGGCCCTGGCACCCAGGCAGAGGAGAGAGGTCCCGTAACACAGAATCTGGCTTCATGTCACCAGAGAATCAGTCTTCATGTCATAGCAGAGAATCAGGCTTCACGTCACCCACCACTGTAACAGTCCATTTTCATAAATTTAGGCCCAGCACCCAGGCAGAGGAGAGAGGTCCCGTAACAGACAATCTGGCTTCATGTCAGCAGAGAATCAGTCTTCATATCATAGCAGAGAATCAGGCTTCACGTCAGCCACCAATGCAACAGTCCATTGTCATATATTTAGGCCCAGCACCCAGGCAGAGGAGAGAGGTCCCTTAACAGAGAATCTGGCTTCATGTCAGCAGAGAATCAGTCTGCATGTCATAGCAGAGAATCAGGCTTCACGTCACCCACCACTGTAACAGTCCATTGTCATAAATTTAGGCCCTGGCACCCAGGCAGAGGAGAGAGGTCCCGTAACAGACAATCTGGCTTCATGTCAGCAGAGAATCAGTCTTCATATCATAGCAGAGAATCAGGCTTCACGTCAGCCACCACTGCAACAGTCCATTGTCATATATTTAGGCCCAGCACCCAGGCAGAGGAGAGAGGTCCCTTAACAGAGAATCTGGCTTCATGTCAGCAGAGAATCAGTCTGCATGTCATAGCAGAGAATCAGGCTTCACGTCACCCACCACTGTAACAGTCCATTGTCATAAATTTAGGCCCAGCACCGAGGCAGAGGAGAGAGGTTCCGTAACACAGAATCTGGCTTCATGTCACCAGAGAATCAGTCTTCATGTCATACCAGAGAATCAGGCTTCACGTCAGCCACCACTGCAACAGTCCATTTTCATAAATTTAGGCCCAGCACCCAGGCAGAGGAGAGAGGTTCCGTAACACAGAATCTGGCTTCATGTCACCAGAGAATCAGTCTTCATGTCATAGCAGAGAATCAGGCTTCACGCCACCCACCACTGTAACAGTCCATTTTCATAAATTTAGGCCCAGCACCCAGGCAGAGGAGAGAGGTCCCGTAACAGACAATCTGGCTTCATGTCAGCAGAGAATCAGTCTGCATGTCATAGCAGAGAATCAGGCTTCACGTCACCCAACACTGTAACAGTCCATTGTCATAAATTTAGGCCCTGGCACCCAGGCAGAGGAGAGAGGTCCCGTAACAGACAATCTGGCTTCATGTCAGCAGAGAATCAGTCTGCATGTCATAGCAGAGAATCAGGCTTCACGTCACCCACCACTGTAACAGTCCATTTTCATAAATTTAGGCCCAGCACCCAGGCAGAGGAGAGAGGTTCCGTAACACAGAATCTGGCTTCATGTCACCAGAGAATCAGTCTTCATGTCATAGCAGAGAATCAGGCTTCACGTCAGCCACCACTGCAACAGTCCATTTTAATAAATTTAGGCCCAGCACCCAGGCAGAGGAGAGAGGTTCCGTAACACAGAATCTGGCTTCATGTCACCAGAGAATCAGTCTTCATGTCATAGCAGAGAATCAGGTTTCACGTCAGCCACCACTGCAACAGTCAATTTTCATAAATTTAGGCCCAGCACCCAGGCAGAGGAGAGAGGTTCCGTAACACAGAATCTGGCTTCATGTCACCAGAGAATCAGTCTTCATGTCATAGCAGAGAATCAGGCTTCACGCCACCCACCACTGTAACAGTCCATTTTCATAAATTTAGGCCCAGCACCCAGGCAGAGGAGAGAGGTCCCGTAACAGACAATCTGGCTTCATGTCAGCAGAGAATCAGTCTGCATGTCATAGCAGAGAATCAGGCTTCACGTCACCCACCACTGTAACAGTCCATTGTCATAAATTTAGGCCCTGGCACCCAGGCAGAGGAGAGAGGTCCCGTAACAGACAATCTGGCTTCATGTCAGCAGAGAATCAGTCTGCATGTCATAGCAGAGAATCAGGCTTCACGTCACCCACCACTGTAACAGTCCATTTTCATAAATTTAGGCCCAGCACCCAGGCAGAGGAGAGAGGTTCCGTAACACAGAATCTGGCTTCATGACACCAGATAATCAGTCTTCATGTCATAGCAGAGAATCAGGCTTCACGTCACCCACAACTGTAACAGTCCATTTTCATAAATTTAGGCCCAGCACCCAGGCAGAGGAGAGAGGTCCCATAACAGACAATCTGGCTTCATGTCGGCAGAGAATCAGTCTGCATGTCATAGCAGAGAATCAGGCTTCACGTCACCCAACATTGGAACAGTCCATTGGCATATATTTAGGCCCCGGCACCCAGACAGAGGAGAGGTTCATTCAACTTTGGGTAGCCTCGCAATATAATGGCAAAATGAAAATAAAAATAGGATTGAATGAGGAAGTGCCCTGGAGTCCAATAATATATGGTTAAGGGGAGGTAGTTAATGTCTAATCTGCACAAGGGATGGACAGGTCCTGTGGGATCCATGCCTGGTTCATTTTTATGAACGTCAGCTTGTCCACATTGGCTGTAGACAGGCGGCTGCGTTTGTCTGTAATGACGCCCCCTGCCGTGCTGAATACACGTTCAGACAAAACGCTGGCCGCCGGGCAGGCCAGCACCTCCAAGGCATAAAAGGCTAGCTCTGGCCACGTAGACAATTTAGAGACCCAGAAGTTGAATGGGGCCGAACCATCAGTCAGTACGTGGAGGGGTGTGCACACGTACTGTTCCACCATGTTAGTGAAATGTTGCCTCCTGCTAACACGTTGCGTATCAGGTGGTGGTGCAGTTAGCTGTGGCGTGTTGACAAAAGTTTTCCACATCTCTGCCATGCTAACCCTGCCCTCAGAGGAGCTGGACGTGACACAGCTGCCTTGGCGACCTCTTGCTCCTCCTCTGCCTTGGCCTTGGGCTTCCACTTGTTCCCCTGTCACATTTGGGAATGCTCTCAGTAGCGCGTCTACCAACGTGCGCTTGTACTCGCGCATCTTCCTATCACGCTCCAGTGCAGGAAATAAGGTGGGCACATTGTCTTTGTACCGTGGATCCAGCAGGGTGGCAACCCAGTAGTCCGCACACGTTAAAATGTGGGCAACTCTGCTGTCGTTGCGCAGGCACTGCAGCATGTAGTCGCTCATGTGTGCCAGGCTGCCCAGGGGTAAGGACAAGCTGTCCTCTGTGGGAGGCGTATCGTCATTGTCCTGCCTTTCCCCCCAGCCACGCACCAATGATGGGCCCGAGGTGCGTTGGGTGCCACCCCGCTGTGACCATACTTCATCCTCATCCTCCTCCATCTCCTCCTCATCCTCGTCCTCCAGTAGTGGGCCCTGGCTGGCCACATTTGTACCTGGCCTCTGCTGTTGAAATAAACCTCCCTCTGAGTCACTTCGAAGAGACTGGCCTAAAAGTGCTAAAAATGACCCCTCTTCCTCCTCCTCCTCCTGGGCCACCTCCTCTTCCATCATCGCCCTAAGTGTTTTCTCAAGAAGACATAGAAGTGGTATTGTAACCATCATCGCCACTGGCCATGTTGGTGGAGTACTCGAAACAGCGCAACAGGGCACACAGGTCTCGCATGGAGGCCCAGTCATTGGTGGTGAAGTGGTGCTGTTCCGTAGTGCGTCTGACCCGTGCGTGCTGCAGCTGAAACTCCACTATGGCCTGCTGCTGCTCGCACAGTCTGTCCAGCATGTGCAAGGTGGAGTTCCACCTGGTGGGCACGTCGCATATGAGGCGGTGAACGGGAAGGCCGAAGTTACGCTTTAGTGCAGACAGGCGAGCAGCGGCAGGATGTGAACGCCGGAAGCGCGCACAGACGGCCCGCACTTTATGCAGCAGCTCTGACATGTCGGGGTAGTTGTGAATGAACTTCTGCACCACCAAATTCAGCACATGCGCCAAGCAAGGGATGTGCGTCAAACCGGCTTGTCCCAGAGCTGCAACGTGATTTCGCCCATTATCGCACACCACCAGGCCGGGCTTGAGGCTCACCGGCAGCAAACACTCGTCGGTCTGTTGTTCTATACCCCGCCACAACTCCTGTGCGGTGTGGGGCCTGTCCCCCAAACATATGAGTTTCAGAATGGCCTGCTGACGTTTACCCCGGGCTGTGCTGAAGTTGGTGATGAAGGTGTGTGGCTGACTGGATGAGCAGGTGGAAGAAGAGGAGGAGGAAGCTGAGTAGGAGGAGGTGGCAACAGGAGGCAAAGAATGTTGCCCTGCGATCCTTGGCGGCGGAAGGACGTGCGCCAAACAGCTCTCCGCCTGGGGCCCAGCTGCCACTACATTTACCCAGTGTGTAGTTAGGGAGATATAGCGTCCCTGGCCGTGCTTACTGGTCCACGTATCTGTGGTTAGGTGGACCTTGCCACAGATGGCGTTGCGCAGTGCACACTTGATTTTATTGGATACTTGGTTGTGCAGGGAAGGCACGGCTCTCTTGGAGAAGTAGTGGCGGCTGGGAACAACATACTGTGGGACAGCAAGCGACATGAGCTGTTTGAAGCTGTCTGTGTCCACCAGCCTAAATGACAGCATTTCGTAGGCCAGTAGTTTAGAAATGCTGGCATTCAGGGCCAGGGATCGAGGGTGGCTAGGTGGGAATTTACGCTTTCTCTCAAATGTTTGTGAGATGGAGAGCTGAACGCTGGCGTGTGACATGCTTGAGACGCTTGGTGACGGAGGTGGTGGTGTTGGTGCTATATCCCCTGTTTGCTGGGCGGCAGGTGCCAACGTTCCTCCAGAGGCGGAGGAAGAGGCCGAGGGGGCAGCAGCAGAAGAGGCCGAGGCAGGGCAGCAGCAGAAGAGACCGAGGCGGCAGCAGCAGAAGAGGTAGCAGGGGGAGCCTGAGTGACTTCCTTGTTTTTAAGGTGTTTACTCCACTGCAGTTCATGCTTTGCATGCAGGTGCCTGGTCATGCAGGTTGTGCTAAGGTTCAGAACGTTAATGCCTCGCTTCAGGCTCTGATGGCACAGCGTGCAAACCACTCGGGTCTTGTCGTCAGCACATTGTTTGAAGAAGTGCCATGCCAGGGAACTCCTTGAAGCTGCCTTTGGGGTGCTCGGTCCAAGATGGCGGCGGTCAGTAGCAGGCGGAGTCTCTTGGCGGCGGGTGTTCTGCTTTTGCCCACTCCTCCCTCTTTTGCTACGCTGTTGGCTCGGTCTCACCACTGCCTCTTCCTCCGAACTGTGAAAGTCAGTGGCACGACCTTCATTCCATGTGGGGTCTAGGACCTCATCGTCCCCTGCATCGTCTTCCACCCAGTCTTGATCCCTGACCTCCTGTTCAGTCTGCACACTGCAGAAAGACGCAGCAGTTGGCACCTGTGTTTCGTCATCATCAGAGACATGCTGAGGTGGTATTCCCATGTCCTCATCATCAGGAAACATAAGTGGTTGTGCGTCAGTGCATTCTATGTCTTTCACCGCTGGGGAAGGGCTAGGTGGATGCCCTTGGGAAACCCTGCCAGCAGAGTCTTCAAACAGCATAAGAGACTGCTGCAAAACTTGAGGCTGAGACAGTTTCCCTGGTATGCATGGGGGTGATGTGACAGACTGATGGGGTTGGTTTTCAGGCGCCATCTGTGCGCTTTCTGCAGAAGACTGGGTGGGAGATAATGTGAACGTGCTGGATCCACTGTCGGCCACCCAATTGACTAATGCCTGTACCTGCTCAGGCCTTACCATCCTTAGAACGGCATTGGGCCCCACCATATATCGCTGTAAATTCTGGCGGCTACTGGGACCTGAGGTAGTTGGTACACTAGGACGTGTGGATGTGGCAGAATGGCCACGTCCTCTCCCAGCACCAGAGGGTCCACTAACACCACCACGACCATGTCCACGTCCGCATCCCTTACTAGATGTTTTCCTCATTGTTATCGTTCACCACAACAACAAAAATATTATTTGGCCCAATGTATTGTATTCAAATTCAGCTGGACATAAATTTGAGGCCTAGTATTTAGGCGCTGGGTGACAGGTATGGGTTTACTGACAGAATTAGACTTGGAAATGCACAGTAGCGGGTGTGTGAAGTTATTCTGAATGACCCTATGTGCACCTTCAATATGATCTACCCTTTTAGGGATAGATTTCAAATAGCTCTGATACAGCAGAAACCACTAAATTTTGAAATTGCTAAATTGGGAATTGTATTTCAACCCAGAACAAGAAATGTGCTTGAACGGACACTAAATAACTCGCCCAGCTACAGCACTAACGACAGATTTAGCTGGATATAAATTTGAGGCCGAGTATTTAGGCGCTGGGTGACAGGTATGGGTTTACTGACAGAATTAGACTTGGAAATGCACAGTAGCAGGTGTGTGAAGTTATTCTGAATGTCCCTATGTGCACCTTCAATATGATCTACCCTTTTAGGGATAGATTTCAAATAGCTCCGATACAGCAGAAACCACTAAATTTTTAAATTGCTAAATTGGGAATTGTATTTCAACCCAGAACAAGAAATGTGCTTGAACGGACACTAACTAACTCACCCAGCTACAGCAGTAACGACAGATTTAGCTGAATATGAATTTGAGGCCTAGTATTTAGGCGCTGGGTGACAGGTATAGGTTTACTGACAGAATTAGACTGGGATATGGCCAAAAAACCACACTACTGAGGGTTAAATGCACTTGGTGACAGGCGCAGCTTGCCCCTGATGTAGTATATGGCCAAAAAATAAACAGACTATTGCTGGTTAAATGCACTTGGTGTGACAGCTTCACCCTGATGTAGGATTTAGCCAAAAAACAACCAGACCATTGAGGGTTAAATGCACTTGGTGACAGCTTGCCCCTGATGTAGTATATGGCCAAAAAATAAACCGACTATTGCTGGTTAAATGCACTTGGTGTGACAGCTTCACCCTGATGTAGGATTTAGCCAAAAAACAACCACACCATTGAGGGTTAAATGCACTTGGTGACAGGCGCAGCTTGCCCCTGATGTAGTATATGGCCAAAAAATAACCAGACTATTGCTGGTTAAATGCACTTGGTCACAGCTTGTGCTAGAACACCACAAGACACAAAATGGCCGCCGATCACCCCAGTAAAAAGTGACTGACAAACGGTCTGGGCAGCCTAAAAACAGTGAGCAATTGAATTTCAGCAGCTCAATGATGCACAGCTGCAGATCGATCAATAATCAAGTACTTTGGAGGAGTTAATCTGCCTAATCTCGCCCTACTGTCGCAGCCGCAACCTCTCTCTATGCTAATCAGAGCAGAGTGATGGGCGGCGCTATGTGACTCCAGCTTAAATAGAGGCTGGGTCACATGGTGCTCTGGCCAATCACAGCCATGCCAATAGTAGGCATGGCTGTGATGGCCTCTTGGGGCAAGTAGTATGACGCTTGTTGATTGGCTGCTTTGCAGCCTTTCAAAAAGCGCCAAGAAAGCGTCACAAAAGCGCCAAGAAAGCGACGAACACCGAACCCGAACCCGGACTTTTACGAAAATGTCCGGGTTCGGGTCCGTGTCACGGACACCCCAAAATTCGGTACGAACCCGAACTATACAGTCCGGGTTCGCTCATCCCTAGTCACGACTACAGACTCGTTATAAAGTCCTGCCACGACTGCAGGCATTAGTCTGTCACGACTACAGACCCGTTACGAAGCCCTGCCACGACTGCAGGTATTAGTCTGTCACAACTACAGACCCATTACGAAGCCCTGCCATGACTGCAGGCATTAGTCTGTCACGACTACAGACCCGTTACGAAGCCCTGCCACGACTGCAGGCATTAGTCTGTCATGACTACAGACGCGTTAAAAAAAAAAAAAAAACGGCTATTCAGAGGCCTGGTAGGGCCATTGCATACAGTTATTGGGGTAGCACGTGTTAGAGCAGGTATGATTGTATGTTTTCTGATACCTGGTTTACATGCAGGGCGCGTGTCTGCAGTTGGCTCAAGCTATGCATGCTGTGTTTAAGTGATGGTAAATGTGGATCAATGGTCGATTTAAAAAAAAAAAAAAAAAGCAGCACGTTCACGCCTGGGTGAACAACAAAAGATGCCAGGCGAATGCTGGCGCTCACGGTAGGATCCAACTTGCTGCACAGGACTCGCACTGCAGTCCGCGATTTGCAGTGTTCTGGGATGAAGGAGGTTGGGAGCAAATAGTCGGATGTTGGTGGCTAGGATAGTTGCACCGGCCGTTTTGGGGCTTGGGGGGTCTACTGTATATATAGGTATTGGTATGATAGATGCCTAAAATTAGGCAGGAATAAGCGGGAAAAAAAAAAAATAATAATAATAATTGCATGTTTAACTGTGACCTGTTTTACATGTGGGGCGCACGTCCGCAGTTAGCGCCGGACATGCAAGGTAAATGTGTATCAGTGGTCTGTGTATGGGGGCACAAGCAGATTTGGTCAAGGCATCTGTAATTGAGTTCCGATGTTCTTGTATGTAAGTGTGTTTAATCTATAAACATTATTTTATGGGCAAGCATGTGTCTGCGGTTCCGTGCTATGTTTATAGGTGCACTATATGTCTATCAATTGGCGTTGCATCAGGGTTTATGTTCAACCATGTTATGTCTTTCTTAGGCCAATACGAGGTGGTGCTGAGGTGACCATCGTTGTAGAAAAAAAAAAATGCCATTAGTCTCTCACGCATGGCTCCGCCATTAGAGTCTCTCACGCATGGCTCAGCCATTAGTCTCTCACGCTTGGCTTCTCCGTTTTAGTTTTATACATATGACTCCGCCATTAGAGTCTCTCACGCATGGCTCCGCCATTAGAGTCTCTCACGCATGGCTCCGCCATTAGAGTCTCTCACGCATGGCTTCTCCGTTTTAGTTTTATACATATGACTCTGCCATTAGAGTCTCTCACGCATGGCTCCGCCATTAGAGTCTCTCACGCATGGCTCCGCCATTAGAGTCTCTCACGCATGGCTCCGCCATTAGAGTCTCTCATGCATGGCTTCTCCGTTTTAGTTTTATACATATGACTCTGCCATTAGAGTCTCTCACGTATGGCTTCTCTGTTTTATATTTTACACACATAACTCCGCCATTTGAGGCCGGCTGCGTGGTCCCACAACAAGTAGGTTCCATGTCTTTTCTGCCTTCAGACCCGCTCGCATGGCTCGGTCATCTGTGACTCGCAATACAATTTTCTCGTGGTGGCTCGCACACGTGGCTTGTGCCATTAGAGTCTCACTCACGTTATTGTTTTCTGACTTTTATTTTCTAGGTTGTTGGGTCTTCATTGTTTTCTTTATAAGCAGTCATCCCAAGCCTGCCTTGACGAACATCATCTTCTCCCAGGCATGCTTACTTCATCTACAAACTTGGGCTGAGGGTGTTGGTGTCCGGCCTAAGTCCTGGGTATCGGCCCTCTTCCAGTAGGAGGTACAGTAATAAGGCGCAGTTTACGAAGTCTGTCATGACTACAGACACGACAAGTCCTATCACGACTACAGGCGCAGCATACATAGTTTATCACGACCTTAAGCTTATTTTCTGTCACAACTGCAGGTATTATGTGTACGTTCTGTCCTTATTACAGGCAACATTAGCTCGTTAATCGAAATAGCCATGTATTCCTGTTTATGGTTCTCCAGGCCTGGTGAGTTTACATGTTTCACTTAATCTACTACTACAGTAAAACGGCATACGCCATGTGCTAACTTTTGGGTCATTAATAAAAAAATAAAAAATGTAGCCTGGGGAATAAGTAGAGGTGAAGTATTTTGCCACCAGTAACAGTCAGTGCCCGATCAGGGCCCTTGGTGGATGGTTGGAGTTCATTTAGGCCCTTCCAACAGATTCACCATTGTTTGTTTCAGTCTGCAGCTCTCAGGATTCAAACCTTCTCGTTATATGGTCATATGTTGTTAGTCAACATAGGAGTAAATTGTTCCTGGTTACCGGCCACTCTTTCAATCGCATCAGCATTAACCATCTCCAAGAACGATGTGCACATGACAAAGAGGTAAGGTAGATAGAAGTCACTGTGATATATACGGTATATTCCGCACCTTCATCGTGAAAGGTCTTTTCCGTTCAAAATTGGGTGTCGTAACGGTATGTATATATTTACTCTAAAGTAAGGTCTGCTCTTTTTGGCCCCTTTAGGCTGCCCTACCACAGCAGTTATGGCATAACTCTACTGCTTGTTGTAGATAGGGTTAGATAGGTTAGGTTCACCTTTCTGATAGCCGATCCGACCACAAATACGTTTTTTTGCTTACTGGGGCATACTGGGGTGAAAAAAAAACCCATCTGTTTCATATAGAGCACATCTAGGATTATAGGTGCATAAGTGAGTATGCAGTGCATCATTCTTTGCTTCCTGTTGCCTCCTCTTCCTACTCGGCTTCCTCCTCCATTTCTACCACCTCCTCATCCGGTCAGCGACAGACCTTCACCACCAACTTCAGCACAGCCCGGGGTAAACGTCAGCAGGCCGTTCTGAAACTGATGTGTTTGGGGGACAGGCCCCACACCGCGCAGGAGTTATGGCGGGGTATAGAACAACAGACCGATGAGTGGTTGCTGCCAGTGAGCCTCAAGCCCGGCCTGATGGTGTGCGATAATGGGCGAAATCTCGTTGCAGCTCTGGGACTAGCCGGTTTGACGCACATCCCTTGCTTGGCGCATGTGCTGAATTTGGTGGTGCAGAAATTCATTCCCAACTACCCCCACATATCAGAGCTGCTGCATAAAGTGTGGGCCATCTGTGCGCGCTTCCGGTTTTCTCATCCTGCCGCCGCTCGGCTGTCTGCTCCTCGGTGTAACTTCGGCCTTCCCGCTCACAGCCTCATATGCGACATGCCCACCAGGTGGAACTCCACCTTGCACGTGCTGGAGAGACTGTGCGAGCAGCAGCAGGCCATAGTGGAGTTTCAGCTGCAGCACGCACGGGTGAGTTGCACTGCAGACCAGCACCACTTCACCACCAATGACTGGGCCTCCATGCGAGACCTGTGTGCCCTGTTGCACTGTTTCGAGTACTCCACCAACATGGCCAGTGGCGATGACGCCGTTATCAGCTTTACAATACCACTTCTATGTCTCATTGAGAAAACACTTAGAGCGATGATGGAAGAGGATGTGGCCCAGGACGAGGAGGAGGAAGAGGGGTCATCTGTAACACTTTCAGGCCAGTATTTTACAAGTGGCTCAGAGGGAGGTTTTTTGCAACAGCAGAGGCCAGGTACAAATTTGGCCAGCCAGGGCCCACTACTGAAGGGCGAGGAGGAGGAGGATGAGGAGGAGGTGGCACCCAACGCAGCTCGGGCCCATCACTGGTGCGTGGCTGGGGGCATACGGAGGACGCAGGCGATATGCCTCCCACAGAGGACAGCTTGTCCTTACCTCTGGGTAGCCTGACACACATGAGCGACTACATGCTGCAGCGCCTGCGCAATGACTGCAGAGTTGCCCACATTTTAACGTGTGGTGACTACTGGGTGGCCATCCTACTGGATCCCCGTTACAAAGACACTGTGCCGTCCTTAATTCCCTGGTAGATGTGCTCCTGAGAGCATTCCCGACTGATACCGGGGGACAAGTAGAAGCACAAGGCGAAGGCAGGGGAGGAGGAAGAGGTCGCCAACGCAGCTGTGTTAGCGCCAGAACCTCAGAAGGCAGGGTTAGCATGGCTGACATGTGGAAAAGCTTTGTCACCTCGCCGCAACAACCGGCCCCAACTGCTTATATGGAGAGTGTTAGCAGGAGGCAGCATTTGAACAACATGGTGGAACAGTCTGCACACGCCTACACGTACTGACTGATGGTTCTGCCCCATTCAACTTCTGGGTCTCCAAATTGTCCACATGGCCAGAGCTTGCCCTGTATGCCTTGGAGGTGCTGGCCTGCCCTGCAGCCAGTGTACTCTCTGAATGTGTATTTAGCACGGCAGGAGGCGTCATTACAGACAGACGCAGACGCCTGTCCACAGCCAACGTGGACAAGCTCACGTTCATTAAAATGAACCAGGCCTGGATCCCACAAGACTTGTCTGTACCTTGTGCAGAATAGACAGTTCTAACAGCCTCAACCATCCATCCTTGTACTCAAGTGCACTTATTCCTTTTTTTATTCTTTTATATGTCCCAATATTTTGGGGGATACCCCTATGTAAAAATGCAAAATAACACACATCTGTGTTGGCTACCTATTCCTCCTTCGCCGCCGCTTCCACCTAGACCACCACGTGAACCTACACGGCCACATCCACCCATTCACCGCCTCCTCAACCTCTTCCTCCTACATCATTCCTAATTTTTATTTTTTTAAGGTCTTTTATGTATTTTTTTTATTAATTTCCCTATCCACATTTGTTTGCAGAGCATTTGCCATGCTCTTAAACACATTGTGCTGCCTTTTGCAGCCCTATAGCTCTTCCCAGGGCTATTTTAGAGCCATGTTAGTGGCCAAAAGTTCGGGTCCCCATTGACTTCAATGGGGTTCAAGTTCTGGGTCAAGTTCGGGTCCCGAACCCGAACCTTTTTTTTAAAGTTTGGCCGAACCTGCCGAACCCGAACATCCAGGTGTCCGCTCAACTGTAGTCACTATAGATTATGGAAATGTAATCAACTCATCTCCTGTTGGCTTCCAGTTGATATATGGAAAATATAAGTTTGTTCAGCACTCAGATAAAATCCATCATACTTTACTTAGTCTTGAAACATATAGAAACATTTAAAATCAATTTTGCTTACCCATTTCTGATGAACAACCATCCTTTGTCATTGCTATGTCCAACAGAAATTTGTAAGTGAAATAGATTTTACATTTTTCATGTTTTAAGACAATATAAATGGTGATGGATTTTATCTGAGTGGTAAACAACTTACTATTTTCCAAAGTCATTATGGAGTAGGATATAATTAAAAACACCTTTTCATGGTGGACAGGCAAAATGATTTTGATAAAATATATTTACTAAAGAAAATATTAATGTATACAATAAATATAGGATTAGTAACATGTATAATCTATATATCCAATATTTGCGGAGTGCTGTTGCATTGTGTTTGTTTTTACTTTTTTATTTCAGCCACAGTGACACGCACATAAGCATTCATATAATTTTATAGGATGTGCTAAGTGTGGTTCTTCATACATATTAAGGATAAGCATTCTAATGGTTTACCCATTTTTGGGATTGAAACTAAGCCAAATGTTTTGTGATTTGTTTCAGGTTCATTTCAGAGAGAGAGACATGATAATAAAAAAAAAAAAATTCTATAATATTAATCAATACAAAAAACAGCTTTGCTACTTGCAAAACCTTTAGGGGACCTCTGGGTCACCACTATTTATATTATGGAGACCAATTAATATACATAGTGACTACTGTAGGCTAGACAACGCTCCTCTTGGTTTCTTATTATGTCTAACATTTGCTGCCATCAGAAAGGCTTATGAAAGCTAATTTGAATATCTTTCTCAGAAACCCAGAGGGACATTGCCTGTCAGCTGCACAATGGATTTTTTCCGAGACTTTTATACTGATGACCATGGCCTTCTCATAGCTTAGCCTAGGTCATGTGATGTCATATTTACCCATAGTGATATATATTTCACTGTCACTTTTTCATTACTAATGATGTATTGGCAGTTTAGGGATGAATGCATTCAGAGCGAATTGAATCTGCCGACAGATTTGACTGAATTGGACTAACAACATATTTTGCTGAATTTGCTCATCTCTAGACATTCTCTTTTCTGCTCTTCATGAACCATAAACTGTATAACAGATTGGCTCTTCTCTTCTGTGACACGTTGTTTACTTGCCTTTGAGTTCTCTCTTCTGAATTCACTTACTCATTACCTAAACATGATTCACAACTCGGTCATGATTCACTCATGAAGCTTCCTATTTAGTCACAGGAGCAGAGATCAAATGTTTATTTGCATCCATAATTGGCATTTAGTGATATAACAGTAAGCTCAAGAGCAAATCATTGAATTTACAAAAATAAACTATTTGTCTATGTCATGCAAGATGCCCATTCCTCCTGAGCAACAGATGCCCTTTGTATCTCTTCTTGGTTGGCGGATTCAACACAAACAATGGATAGAAATGCCACAATATTATAATAGCGGTATCATACATCTACTACATTTTCCATACTGGACTTTGTTAACCTGTCTTCAGAGAAGACATTGTCTGGCCAACAAGTAACCACTGGACACTGGCCTCAGAGGTGCCTAAGCCCAGGTTCACATTACTGCTAAGTTTTTCTTGTTTTGTTCCGACAGAGGAACAGAACAACAAAAATAATAAAAATGAAAGATAAGGCACATAACTGACCTGAGCTGTGCCAAGTTCAAGTTCCATTCAAAATCCATTTTTTTGTCTACTCTTTTTAACAGAATCTGCGACTGAGACCCCGAATGAAGCCTCCAACGCAGATGTGAAAACTTACTATAGTATTGAAAAATGGATTTTATAAATTAGTCAACCACATTAAACTAAAATTCTCAGTATGCAGATGACTCTATTTGATGGAGCAGAACCATGGAAATAAACAGTGCAGATGTAAACACCATGTCCAGATGGAGCTTCTCCATAGATCCACTATTCTCCATAATACCACATTCCTCCACATTTTACTTGTATAGAACATCACACATATGACTAAGAGGCCATTCATTTGTTTACAACTTCTGTGTCATCAAACACTGTTGACCTTCAACAATCTATCATAGTTTTGCTAAAAGGGCAACATACTACATGAGGAGCCAACCATTTGACTGTATTACTACTTTATATAACCTCTATCTGCCAGCTTGGACTTGCCCAAAAGGGAACAGGTGAATCCCCCACTGGACCCCAGAGCTAGGGTAGGCCACCAAAATGAATTTTATTGGTGGACCCTACTCACCCGACACTGTCTATATGCACCCATTTTATACAAAAATCTTGGAGTACTCCATCAGATGCTCTATTTTACAGCCTCTATGGGAGAATAATCCCACAATATAGCTCCGTACAGAGTCCCATGGACCTTGTATGCCATTGTACAGTCACCTTCACATGGATTTGCCTTGTGTATAGGGCCTGTTATTTGCACATGACTGTCTATAGAATAATGAACATATACCCCGATATTAGTTATGTTTACCTGCTAACTTACTAATCTTCCGCTTATATATGACTCCAATGAGCATAAACTGTATGCATTATTTCTTCATTTTATGATAATCTATTATAATATCACAGAGGTTACAGTATCTGTTATAAGAATGTAATAATGACACTTCTTTTAAGAGTTCCTATTAAGACATGGCATTGATGAAATGATTGAATTGTGGTAGAAGTTGGCTTTCTAGTTGGTCCAATGTGCTTTTATATTTTCCTCATTACCAAACAACATTCTTTGCTGGAACATTTACACCCGGATACTGTTTGTCTGTACTGTGCTCACCGCTCCTGTGTGTACTCAGTTTCGTGAGACTCATTCATTACCTTCCATTAGGAAAAAAGATTATTCCCTACAATGTGCAATATGCCAGATATATCTGTAGAAGTAGTTCATCAGTGGCTTTGATTGCATTTCCTAGTGTTGGATCCATTAACATTTTTAAAACAGATCAGATATTAATCCAGCTTTTGTGATGTATTATGTATTTTTACAAAGCAAAATTGTAAGCTGGTGAAAAATTTGAGGGCGAGTTTACAGAAATTGCCTATACAATTAACCAAGATCATGTAATAACCAAATGAAAATGTGTCTAATTTGCAGCACGTCCTCCCTCATTTAAACATTAGACCCACAAACAGCAGAAATGATAAAAATTTTGTCTGAATTTGTAGGCAGAAAATCCATTGTGTAGCAGTAACAAATATCCACATGTAAATTGACATGTGGTGTGGGTTTTATGTCTGCAGCATGTCAATTGCATAGACGTCATACCCACTACCGTATTATTCATCTGTGCGATCTCCATTCATTGCTATGGGACCATGTACACCAGATGTATTTTTTGCGGATCTGTGTAACCTGAAAATTATAGAAAATGCCCTTTTCTTGTCCATATTGCAGGCATGAATAGCCCCTTCTATTGATGAGACTGAGAAAAATACAGAATATACACGGAAGGTATCTGTAAATTGTGGATCCGGTGTGTGAGGACCAAAATGCAGACACTGCCGTGTGCAGGAAGCCTAAGGGCTCATGCACATGAACGTATTTTATTTCCATGTCCGTTCTGTTTTTTTTTGCGGACTGTATGCAGAACCATACATTTCACTGGGTCCCCAAAAAACGGAAGTTACTCCATGTTTATTCCGTTTCCGTATGTCCGTATGTCTGTTCCGCAAAAAAATAAAACATGTCCTATTATTGTCTGCATTATGGACAAAGATAGTACTGTTCTATCAGGGGCCAGCTATTCCATTCCGCAAAATACGGAATGCACACGAATGCCATCTGTATTTTTTGCGGACCCTTTTTTTGTGGACTGCAAGCTACATACAGTTGTGTGCATGAGCCCTAATGCAGATTTTTTTAAGAACAGATTTCACCCTATGCAATGCAAAGGCAAAAATTCGTGGCAAATCCACAACAGGATCTACCTTTAAAACATGCAGATTTTGTCACAGTCTCACTAGATCATTTGTGGTGAAATTTGCAATGGATTTTTTCAGTCCTATGTGGACATACCCAAAAGGAGTAAAAATAAAATATAGGCATTATATAAAGAGTTCGATAACGGTCTAATATACTTTAGGTTTCCATGCCTCCCCATTTGAAAGATATGCTATATGGACAAAAGTATTGAGACACACCTCTTAATCATTAAATTCAGGTGTTTCATTCGGTCCCATTTCCACAGGTGTAAAAAAATCCAGCCCCTGACCATGCAGTCTGCCAAACAAACAAACAGAAAAAAGCATGAGGACGTTGTACATGGGGTAAGAAACTACACGAACATACAGTATCTGTAAAAAACCATAGTAATCCAGGAAACCCCCTGGTAATTTCAGACATTTTGGACAATTGTATGCTTCCAACTTTGTGGAAACAGTTTGGGGAACGTTCTTATTCATTCCACCTTGACTGTGCTCCAATGAAAGGTCCATACATGCATGAATTGTATTTATTATTCATACTTGCCCTTATTTGGAGTACTTTTCTATAAACTGGACCACAAATCAGTAGGATTTTTGTTAATTTGTATTAAAGGAGCATTTCTTGGCAAATTTTGGAAGTTTCTGATGAAACAGGGCTGGGGCTCCACATTTGGGGTTTTACATTTTGGTATGGTTTGCACTAGGCAGGGCTGCAGTATGTGTCCTTTGACATTCAGCTTTGGGAACTCCGTTTACTCTTGCTGAAACTGAAGCAGAACACTTGACACATGTTCTTGGATACTGGCAACTCCCCCCAAAATAGAACTGAGATGCATGTTTGGGAGGGTGAATGTCCCGCAAAACTTATCAACTTTATCAAATGATGATCCCTTCTGATATTACAGCGATGTTGTATGTTTCAAGGTTTGAAATTTGTGATGTTGTTACAAATGAAGTCATTATTTTCATTTCTAATCACAAACATAGGCAATTATGTCCACTTTGGATTACTCATTATTATACCTGGCGAGCCTCATAGTTAAGGAAAACTGCACAAATCAGATAAAATATTATTGTCTTCATAAGTATTGTCCCAAATTTAATTTGGACTTAAATGAGATCCTGCCCTAACCTCAGGCCACTTGTAGTTTATTGGATGCCGGGCAGAATATATTTTATATTTAAATGTTATGAAGTGCTGTCAGGGGTGGATTAAGTGTATCATAGGTTTGGGGCTGCTTACCCATCTTTGGTCCCCATCTTCCATTTGCAGCAACCATTTCCCTTTTCCCATTCAGCCCTATTTCATTTTTTTGTACATATTAACCACTTCAGCCCCGCTAGGTGAAACCCCCTTCATGACCAGAGCACTTTTTACACTTCGGCACTACACTACTTTCACCGTTTATCGCTCGGTCATGCAACTTACCATACAAATGAATTTTACCTCCTTTTCTTCTCACTAATAGAGCTTTTATTTGGTGGTATTTCATTGCTGCTGGCATTTTTACTTTTTTTGTTATTAATCAAAATGTAACGATTTTTTTGCAAAAAAATGACATTTTTCACTTTCAGCTGTAAAATTTTGCAAAAAAAACGACATCCATATATAAATTTTTCGCCAGATTTATTGTTCTACATGTCTTTGATAAAAAAAAAATGTTTGGGCAAAAAAAAAAAATGGTTTGGGTAAAAGTTATAGCATTTACAAACTATGGTACAAAAATGTGAATTTCCGCTTTTTGAAACAGCTCTGACTTTCTGAGCACCTGTCATGATTCCTGAGGTTCTACAATGCACAAACAGTAGAAAACCCCCACAAATGACCCCATTTCGGAAAGTAGACACCCTAAGGTATTCGCTGATGGGCATAGTCAGTTCATAGAACTTTTTATTTTTTGTCACAAGTTAGCGGAAAATGATGATGATTTTATTTTTTTTATTTTTTCTTACAAAGTCTCATATTCCACTAACTTGCGACAAAAAATAAAAAATTCTAGGAACTCGCCATGCCCCTCACGGAATACCTTGGGGTGTCTTCTTTCCAAAATGGGGTCACTTGTGGGGTAGTTATACTGCCCTGGCAATTTAGGGGCCCAAATGTGTGAGAAGAACTTTGCAATCAAAATGTGTAAAAAATGACCGGTGAAATCCAAAAGGTGCACTTTGGAATATGTGCCCCTTTGCCCACCTTGGCAGCAAAAAAGTGTGACACATCTGGTATCGCCGTACTCAGGAGAAGTTGGGGAATGTGTTTTGGGGTGTCATTTTACATATACCCATGCTGGGTGAGAAAAATATCTTGGTCAAATGCCAACTTTGTATAAAAAAATGGGAAAAGTTGTCTTTTGCCAAGATATTTCTCTCATCCAGCATGGGTATATGTAAAATGACACCCCAAAACACATTCCCCAACTTCTCCTGAGTACGGCGATACCAGATGTGTCACACTTTTTTGCTGCCAAGGTGGGCAAAGGGGCACATATTCCAAAGTGCACCTTTTGGCTTTTGCAGGCCATTTTTTACACATTTTGATTGCAAGGTACTTCTCACACATTTGGGCCCCTAAATTGCCAGGGCAGTATAACTACGCCACAAGTGACCCCATTTTGGAAAGAAGACACCCCAAGGTATTCCGTGAGGGGCATGGCGAGTTCCTAGAATTTTTTATTTTTTGTCACAAGTTAGCGGAAAATGATGATTTTTTTTTTCTTTTTTCCTTACAAAGTCTCATATTCCACTAACTTGCGACAAAAAATAAAAAATTCTAGGAACTCGCCATGCCCCTCACGGAATACCTTGGGGTGTCTTCTTTCCAAAATGGGGTCACTTGTGGCGTAGTTATACTGCCCTGGCAATTTAGGGGCCCATATGTGTGAGAAGTACCTTGCAATCAAAATGTGTAAAAAATGACCGGTGAAATCCGAAAGGTGCACTTTGGAATATGTGCCCCTTTGCCCACCTTGGCATCAAAAAAGTGTGACACATCTGGTATCGCCGTACTCAGGAGAAGTTGGGGAATGTGTTTTGGGGTGTCATTTTACATATACCCATGCTGGGTGAGAGAAATATCTTGGCAAAAGACAACTTTTCCAATTTTTTTATACAAAGTTGGCATTTGACCAAGATATTTTTCTCACCCAGCATGGGTATATGTAAAATGACACCCCGAAACACATTCCCCAACTTCTCCTGAGTACGGCGATACCAGATGTGTGACACTTTTTTGCAGCCTAGATGCGCAAAGGGGCCCAAATTCCTTTTAGGAGGGCATTTTTAGACATTTGGATCCCAGACTTCTTCTCACGCTTTAGGGCCCCTAAAAAGCCAGGGCAGTATAAATACCCCACATGTGACCCCACTTTGGAAAGAAGACACCCCAAGGTATCCAATGAGGGGCCTGGCAAGTTCATAGAATTTTTTTTTTTTTTGCATAAGTTAGCGGAAATTGTTTTTTTTTTTTGTTTCTCACAAAGTCTCACTTTCCGCTAACTTAGGACAAAAATTTAAATCTTTCATGGACTCAATATGCCCCTCAGCGAATACCTTGGGGTGTCTTCTTTCCAAAATGGGGTCAGTTGTGGGGTGTTTGTACTGCCCTGGCGTTTGAGGGTCTCCGCAATCATTACATGTATGGCCAGCATTAGGAGTTTCTGCTATTCTCCTTATATTGAGCATACAGGTAATGAGATTTTTTTTTCCGTTCAGCCTCTGGGCTGAAAGAAAAAAATGAACGGCACAGATTTCTTCATTCGCATCGATCAATGTGGATGAAAAAATCTCTGACAAAAAAAAAAAATGGAGGGGAAAGGCATCTTCCAGGACATAGGAGCTCCGCCCTACATCCATACCCACTTAGCTCGTATGCCCTGGCAAACCAGATTTCTCCATTCACATCAATCGATGTGGATGAATAAATCATTGCCGGGATTTTTTTTTTTTATATATATATATATATATATTACACAAAGTGCTTGCCAAAGCATAGGAACGCCGCCTCCTCCTCAGCTCGTATGCCTCGGCAAACGTATCTGTCACTGCAGAGGAGAAAATCCCATCTTGCAGCGCCGCATACACCGACTTGCGTGTAATCTGACAGCAGCGCAATGCTTCTGTCAGAATGCACATCGGTGCTGCAGCTAGTCAATCGGTTGGTCCACCTGGAAGGTAAAAAAAAGAAAAGAAAAAAAAAAAAAAGAAAAAACCAGGCCGCAACGCAATAATTTGATTAACGTTGCAACAGAACATATAAACTTTAACTTTTTTAACTGAACATTAACGTGTTTGCTTACTGGTGTGTGTTTTTTTTTTTTTGTTTTGTTTTTTTTACCTTTATAGAACAAACCTCTCCTTCCCCATGGGTCAATGTGCAAAGCGCAAATCGCCCAAAGATGTGGCGAAGTGCGTTATGCACTTTGTCCCATGTGAAAGGAGACGTTTGCAGCAGCAGTGAGTGAATGGGCCCTAATAGCCCTGTGTGCCTGTCCTGGTGAGATGATCCCTATGCTAATAGTGTACCTGTGAGTGGTACTTCCGGAAACACTCTCCAAAGCATAGGGCAGGGTGGTCCGGACAGTCAGGACAGAAATAGCGGGTGTCACGCCTTATTCCACTCCTGCTACAGACACGACATCTTTTTCGGGGTGACTGTTGGGTTGAGGTACCAGGAACGACATTGGGGAAATGTCGCTCGTGTAGACGGCTAACTACACTGGTGGTTGGGGCCACGGAACCTCCTGGATACAGGAGGTTCTCGATGATCTCTTCCTGAAATTTGAGGAAGGATCCAGTTCTCCCAGCCTTATTGTAGAGAACAAAACTATTGTACAGAGCCAATTGAATTAAATATACAGACACCTTCTTATACCAGCGTCTAGTGCGTCGGGAAACTAAATACGGAGACAACATCTGGTCATTGAAGTCGACCCCTCCCATGTGGAGGTTATAGTCGTGGACTGAGAGGGGCTTTTCAATGACACGGGTTGCTCGCTCAATTTGTATTGTCGTGTCTGCGTGAATGGAGGAGAGCATGTAAACGTCACGCTTGTCTCTCCATTTCACCGCGAGCAGTTCTTCATTACACAGTGCGGCCCTCTGCCCCCTTGCAAGACGGGTGGTAACGAGCAGTTGGGGGAAGCCCGCGCGACTAGTTCGTGCGGTACCACAGGCGCCAATCCGTTCTAGAAACAAATGCCTAAAGAGGGCCACACTTGTGTAAAAATTGTCCACATAAAGATGGTACCCCTTGCCGAATAAGGGTGACACCAAGTCCCAAACTGTCTTCCCACTGCTCCCCAGGTAGTCAGGGCAACCGACCGGCTCCAGGGTCTGATCTTTTCCCTCATAGACCCGAAATTTGTGGGTATAGCCTGTGGCCCTTTCACAGAGCTTATACAATTTGACCCCATACCGGGCGCGCTTGCTTGGGATGTATTGTTTGAAGCCAAGGCGCCCGGTAAAATGTATCAGGGACTCGTCTATGCAGATGTTTTGCTCTGGGGTAAAAATATCTGCAAATTTCTGGTTGAAATGGTCTATGAGGGGCCGAATTTTGTGGAGCCGGTCAAAAGCAGGATGGCCCCTGGGACGGGAGGCGGTGTTGTCACTAAAGTGCAGGAACCGCAGGATGGCCTCAAAACGTGCCCTGGACATGGCAGCAGAGAACATGGGCATGTGATGAATCGGGTTCGTGGACCAATATGACCGCAATTCATGCTTTTTTGTCAGGCCCATGTTGAGGAGGAGGCCCAGAAAAGTTTTAAGTTCGGAAACTTGGACTGGGTTCCACCGGAAAGGCTGGGCATAAAAGCTTCCCGGGTTAGCGGTGATAAATTGTGTGGCATACCTGTTTGTTTCGGCCACAACTATGTCTAAAAGCTCCGCAGTCAAGAACAGCTCAAAAAATCCCAGGGCCGAACCGATCTGAGCCGTCTCAACCCGAACTCCAGACTGGGCAGTGAAAGGGAAAACTACAGGTGCGGCTGAAGTTGGGGACTGCCAATCAGGGTTTGCCAGCACCTCTGGGATTCTAGGGGCTCTACGGGCACGTCTTTGCGGTGGCTGCGACGGGGTCACTACTGCACGTGCCACCGTACCAGCTTCAACTGCCCTTCTGGTGCTCGCTACTTCACCAGGTTGTACGGCAGTGCTGGTACTAGGTCCAGGGAGGGCTGGGCTGCTGGTGTATGCCTCACCACGTAATCCGACAGCACCAGCCCCACTCTGCTGCTCTTGAAGCGGATCCTGCGCAACCTGCGGTCTAGCGACACGGGGCCGGGTACGCCTGGTGGTATCAGGGACCTCAGCCTCCTCGTCCGAACTTTGGGTCAGAGAGCCACTGCTTTCTACAGGTTCGTATTCTGACCCGCTGGATTCATCAGATGAGGGTTCCCACTCCTCATCCGACTGGGTCAGAAGCCTGTAGGCCTCTTCAGAGGAATACCCCCTGTTAGACATGTGGGCAACTAAATTTAGGGGTATTCCCTGAGACTACCCAAGAAAAAAAAAGCAAGCCTGTCTTACAAAGGGGAGGCTAGCGAAGTACCGGAGGCCGCTGCGGTTGATAAAAAATCTCAAAACTGATTTTTTTATCGCCGCAGTGCGTGTAAAGTGAATGTGCAGTGATCAAAAAAAAGTTTTTTTTTTGTCACTGCGGTGGGGCGGGTGTGGGCGAACGCACGTGTTGGGTGGAGGGCGAACTAAAGTGACACTAATACAATTATAGATCTGACCGTGATCAGTTTTGATCACTTCCAGATACTATAAAAGTACAAATGCTGATTAGCGATACGCTAATCAGCGAATAACGGACTGCGGTGCGGTGGGCTGGGCGCTAACTGATCGCTAACTACCTAACCAAGGGACCTAAACTATACCTAAAACCTAACGGTCAATAACAGTGAAAAAAAAAAGTGACAGTTTGCACTGATCACTTTTTTCTTTTCACTTGTGATTGACAGGGGTGATCAAAGGGGTGATCAAAGGGTTAATTGGGGTTCAGGGGGGTGATCAGGGGCTATAGTGTAGTGTTTGGTGTACTCACTGTGAAGCCTGCTCCTCTGCTGGATCCAACCGACGAAAAGAACCAGCAGAGGAGCAGGCAGCCATATATCAGATCATATTTACAAATATGATCTGCTATCTGGCACTTTGATTGGCTTTTTTAAAAATCAGCAACCTGCCAGCCACGATCATTGGCTGGCAGGTTGCTGACGAAATACTTCTCGAAGAAATGCCGGCGCGAACTGCGCACGCGCGGGCGCATACTCGCGTCGTCTCGCGAGATGACGCGTATATGCGTGACTGTGCGCCAGCCTGCCACCTCCGGAACGCACATGTGCGTTAGGCGGTCCGGAGGTGGTTAAAACAACTATAGCACATATATAGTATGACAGTCCCAGCCCCTCACAGTATATAGTGTACAACACTACACAGTATGCAGTATACATTATAACACCTCACGGTATACAGTATATAATATAACACTTCCCAGTATATAGTATAACACCCCATAATATATAGTATAATGCCCCACAGTATACGTATATAATATATAGAGTAAAACAACCCATAGTATTCAGTACCCTGCAGTATGCAGTATACAGTATAACACCCCACAGTATGCAGTATATGATATAACACCCCACAGTGTACAGCATAAAACTCCACAGTATACAGTATACCACCCCACAGTATACAATGTATAGAATAACACTGTATATAGTATACAGTATATAGTTTAACACCTCCATAGTATATGTTATAATACCCAACAGCATACAGTACAGCATAACACCTCACAGTATACAGCACCCCAAAGTATCCAGTATACAGTACAACACTCCACAGTATGCAGGACCCCACAATATGCAGTATATAGTATAATGCGCTCCGTCACCTTTTCCTGACGCAATCTCCACATAAAACTATGGCAAATTTCTCCTGCAGCAACACTCCTCCTGGAGGAGAAAGGACCTGTGATGAGATCATCACCATGTGACCAATAACATATAGATGACAAGGTTCAGATTCATTGCAACGCAGCCTTTACTGAAATATACCTGAATAAATGGGGGTGCACACAGTCTTTTACAATCAGAGGCACAAGTCTTAAACATTTTGTAAGGAAGTACATTTTATAAGTAAGTACTTAGGTAATCATCCAGAACCACCAACTGAAAACTCGAAAACTGCAACCAGTCTTCCTTAAACACTGTTAGTAGAAAGCTAAGGCTACCCTTAGGTTCTTCACTAGAGCCTGCCCAAGGCTAGATGGACTTGGGGCTGCTAGGGACCCAGTTTACATCTGTTGAGTAAAATAGCAAAAAAAACTGCAGCACCTGAATGACCAGTGAGTCAGAAAAGAGTAGTCAGTAGCAGGGTCAAAAACCAGGAGAGACAGAAATAGGCAATTCAGTAAAAAAGGTAGACAAGGGGTTAATCCAGAGACACACAGATTCAGTATTCCAGGAGAATAAATAAAAGCTTAATCAGCAGGGTAATGGTTAAAGGGGTTCTGCAGTTTGTTTAAACTGATGATCTATCCTCTGGATAGATAATAAGCATCTGATCAGCGGGAGTACGACACCCGGGACCCTCGCTTATCAGCTGTTTGAGAAGGCAGCGGCTCTCCAGCAGCGCCTTGGCCTTCTCACTGTTAACCGCAGGCCCAGTGACGTCACGACTAGTATCACTGGCCTGGGCGCGGCTAAGCTCTGTTCACTTGAATGGAGCTTAGCCCCGCTCAGGCCAGTTAATACTAGTTGTGACGTCACTGGGCCTGCGGTAAACAGTGAGAAGGCGGCTGCGCTGCTGGAGCGCCGCGGCCTTCCAAACAGCTGATAGGCGGGGGTCCCGGGTGTGGGACCCCCGCCGATCAGATGCTGATAATCTATTGAGAGGATAGATCATCAGTTTAAACAAACTGCCGAACCCCTTTAATGCAGAAACAGGCCAAAGTCAGTTCATCAGGAGTACAAAGCAGAAGTAGCGAGTAGCACAAGATAGAGGATCCACGCCACAAATGTAATCAGAGGCAATCACAAGCAGAAGGTATAAGAATTAAATAACCCACAAAGTTCTGGGATTAGATGCCAAGCCATGGACCTGATTGGTCCAAAGTCCATATTCACTGATAGGTTGACCAGCTTGGGCTGAATGTGACTAGATACATTTCTGACACATTTCCAAAGCACATTGCTTTTTCAAGTGGTGAAATGAACTTTTATTAAATCACATGAAATGACCAACAATGCAAGATACAGGCCTTCTATCTTAACAGAATGAAACCCAGACAACATGAGACAATGTTTTGGTAATAAGCCTTTTTCAAGTTGTACCTGGTTAAAGTGAATATAAATTTGCACCAAGCCCCCTAGGAGCAGGTGCAGAGGATGGAAGTGGCAGTGGCCCTGATGAGATGTTGCATCACGGTGTACCACCTCAGACCATTGCTCCCTGGGGGATCAGTGGAGAACTTCAGTACAAAGGTGGTTTGCAGAATTAGGCACAGATAGTGCAAAGTATAGCGTGTCACATCCAGCAGTGTTAAATACAAAGTGCAGTTTCTGGCACTAGATGAGGAGGTATGGTGGCTCGATGGATGGCACTTGCATGCACTTGTGGATATAGATGTGCACTGTGATACAGGCTTGATGTCAGTTGGGCCTGGTTGTTGTTCTAGGTGATTGTGTCTGAATTGTAGTCCCACACCTGCAGCAGTGTCTGTAAAGCTGTAATTTCGCTGATCACTCTGCTGTATTGTCACATTAATGCTTTCTGGAAGCAATGTTCTGGTTTCTGAATATTTCTTTGGAGTGATGGTCTCATAGTTGAATTGGCTACAGTTTCTAGGAATAGGGGCTCTGACCGGTGTATCCTCTCATCATTCCACAACTTGAAAAAGGAGTGCACTGGAATTTTCTTGTGGCCTATTAGGTGGCTGAAGAACCCTTATGGACAGCACCTCCAAATTGTATCTGGTGTGTGGCTCCACCTATCCTTGTGACATTTCTTGCACCACCTAGAGGTGGTGATGGTTGCTCTACTTTAAGATTAACTGACTGTAAATATTCCCTAATGCAGGGCTATACTCTTGCCTCTTCAGAAGCCAGCACTGAAATTTAGCTCAGGGTCTCACACAGAACCTTCCAATACTGGACGTGGATAGGTTCCTATCCCCAGCCACTTCTCTGACTGCATGGATATTCTCTCTTCAACCTGCTGCCACAATCGCATGCAGAATCTACTCTACTACTCCACCCGCCTACTGTAAATCCTCGCTTCTGCTCCAGTAATTTTCTCCTTCATGACCCTGTAATGGGTGAGAGAAGCAACCCATGAAAACAAACATTAGTGCCACCTTCTGACCATATGGGACTGGTGGCACCATGTTCAGCTGCTTAAAGAAAGCAGCAATACTATTCTGTGTATCTGCCAGGACATCATCACAGGTGAGATCACCCAGTGTCAGAGCAGAAGAAGAAAATTCCAGTGCAACAGCTCTCTCTCATTATCCTCCCATATGCAGGGGTGGACCGCCAATGAGGCAAGGTGAGGCGATTGCCTTAGGCAGCACCAGCTAGGGGCAAGAGGGGGTCAACAGAAGGGGGAGTATCTGTTTTTGCAGTATAGTATTGAGAAACACAGTGGGCACAATATGTGGCGCTGTATTACCCTGTATGTTTTGTAGCTCTTTATATAATGTTTTCCAAATATGTCGTTAACAGTAGGGCTGGAGGGAAGGGGTTAGGTTACGAAATTTGCATTGGGGTTTTGGGGCACAGTTTCATTTTTTGCCTCAGGTAGCAGAAAGACTGTGTGCACCCCTGCTCATAAGGCTGAGCATGCATATGTAGTGTAGTGAGAGGAGAGAAAACTGCTTCCAGGCACCTCTGGTAGTGCCGTATTTCCTGAAACCAAAATTATCCGACAGTTTATATCCAACATGTCCCATCCTTATCTTCCCTGACATCATCGGTCAAGGGAGAGTCAGAAAACCTCAAACACATTAGATGGATAACCTAACCCACTGAAATCAGTGGGTTTGGCCAACATAAATCAAATGTCATATACTGTGTGTGTGTACTTGGTACTAGGGTTGCCACCTGGCTGGTATTCCACCAGCATAGCCAGTATTAGTATTTTGATCCAGTATTTTATTTTTTACCAGACAATTGACTTACAATTTTCTCTGCACTGTTTGGAAGTCTCTGCTCTGTGTTCATATTAGGAATCAGTGCTATGACCGTGAAGACTTTCGTTCTGGCTCAATTAGTTTAATTGTCTCTGCCAGGACTGGAGCTAACAACCTTTTGCATTGAAGGGAAGGACACTGACCACTGAACTATAGGGCTCACTGCTAGTAAATGGAAATGTTTCTATGGCTAAAAACCTTAGTAGTATTTTCCCCATGTATTATGTATTCAGGTGTATGATGTACTGGAATCTAGAGATATATCTCAATATATGTCAGGATATTGTATGGAAGGTTTTTCTTATATATCGCAGGTCAATTTATATTTTTTTAGCAATTGCAAATAAATAAATAAAATAGTACTAAATAAATGGACAATTTTGTGATTTTTGCAATTTATTGTACATTCCAGTACATTGTACATCTGAATACACAATACATGGGAAAATTACTAGTGAGGTCTTTAGCTATAGAAACTAGAGATGAGCGAATTTTTCAAAAATTCGATTCGCCGGTGCACAGATTTTTTTGGGGAAAATTTAGTTCAATCTGAATAATATATTCTGAACACATTTAGTTAAAAAACGGCTATTTCCTGGCTGCAGAGAGCACTTATAGTGGTGTAGAACACTGTGCCTTGTAGTAACACGCATAGGAAGTCTACTCTGGTAGTGAAATAATACTGTGAGTCCGTATGACATACAGATGACAGGCGTTGCTCTTAGAATCACTGCACACTACACTTATTTGGGCAGTCATGGGGCCAAAACTGATGAAATAATTCAAGTATGAACTCAGCCTTACAGGTCGATGTTAGCACCAAGAAGCGCACTTCTTTTACACCGTCATCAGCTGATTCCACATAGATGTCTACAGAATCTGTTCGATTAAACACTTATACAAGTAGATCCCCCCCGACAGAGTGGAGAGGGTGTCAGCAGTAAGTTTGTGTTGATGTCACTGATTATTTTGCCCTTCATCTAAACCGTCAGAACAATAACCCCCAAAAAACAAATCTTGTCTGTTGAGCATCCGCCTTCACTCGGTCAGCATTTAGTCAGCAATCCATCAGTATTGCTAATGCAAAAAAATACAGGAGTGGATCCAAAACAGAGATGACATGTGAAAGGAATATTTGCTCAAAGAGGGTGTGCTTTGGGGTGTACGAGTGGCTGAAGTGCATGCAGAGTTTCCTGGCCATTTTTATAATGTCATGCAGATGGATGGAAGACGTAAATAACCGCTTGACAACAAGATTGAACACATGTGCCATGCCAGGCACATGGCTCAGCCCTCCTGGACGCAGCGCCGACACCATGTTCTTACCATTGCCGGTCACCATGGTTCCGATTTTGAGTTGTCGCGGAGAAAGCCAGGATTCGATTTCTTGCTTAAGGACACGGAGCAGTTCCTTCCTTGTGTAACTCTTTTCGCCCAGGCAAACCAGGTGCAGATTAATGTGAGAGTGATAAGAGGGGTCACACATGGCTCGCGTACACTACATACCTCCAACTTAATTCTTGGATCTCTACATGAAAATAATGTATTTGGTGTAAATCGCGCGAGGGGCACAGTTGGAGACATTGACTTTTCAAGATATACAGAGCAGCGGATTTTGCTTTGAAATAAAAAAAATTCACCACTGCGTAATTCGGCCGATACAGCAAAAGGAGGTGTACAATCACCCATACATTTTCCGAAAAAAAAGACAGTGTCACATAAAAAATGTCACCACTAAGTAATTCGGTCCATACCGCAGCAGGAGGTGTACAGACAGCCATACATTTTCCCCAAAAAAAGCCTATGTCACATAAAAAATGTCACCGCAAAAAGGGCTTTACCACATATAACTGCACCACTGAACAGCAAATAGGCCCTTATTTTTTTCAACTTTTACACTATACAAGGCTTTTCCACACATAAGTGCAACACTGGATGAGGAATATATTTTTCTTTTGCCTACGGAGTCCTTTTGTTATGGCTTTGCACAGGGAGTAGAATGTCACACACAATTCTGATGGAACTCCTGATCTTAAGAATTGATCTTAAGGACTTGAATTCCAAAGCAGAGGCTCTCCTGTCATGTCTTGTGTGCTGTGGAGATTGAATGCAGACGGAGCAGATAAAAACACATGAATGTTTTCAACTTACTGAAGCTGCTTAATTTAATTGTGAATAGATGGTAAAGGCAAAGTCTGCTGGTGTGTTGTCATCAGCGTCTTCATTATGTTTACTGCAGGACTCACGACGACTTAATTATGTCCATACAGCAAAAGGAGGTCTACAATCACCCCTCAATTTTCCCTAAAAAAGCCTATTTCACCACTACGTAATTCGGTCCATACCGCAAAAAGGGTTTTACCACATATAACTGCACAGCTGAACGGCAAATAGGACCTTATTTTTTTCCACTTTTATACTGCACAAGCCTTTTCAACATATAAGTGCAAAGCTGAATGACGAATATATTTTTGTTTTGCCACTAATACACGGAAGACAGGGCTTTAGAATATATAACTGCACCGCTGAACGGCAATTAGGCCCCTTTTTTTTTTCTACTTTTACACAACACAAAAGGCTTTTTAACAGATAAGTGCAACGAAGAATGGCCATATTTATTTCGCCACTAATACACGGCAAACAGGGCTTTATAGTATATCACTGCACCGCACTAGTGATGAGCGACATAGGCAATATTTATTTTCGTGATATTAATAATAAAATAAAATTAATACATTTGCAAATTCTAGAATTCGTGATCTCATCAATATTTTCGCAAATCGGCACTAATGATGCGCCTATTTTTTGCGCAATACATGCAACTTCACATTTTATCAGGTCTGAGTAGATATTACTGATTGGTGCAAGTATTGTTGTGACATCACAGCACTATGTCTGTAGCATGTATGTATGGACAGCAGAACCTATTACACTGCCTAAGGCCCTGCACTGGAACCTATAAGCTACACTATATCACTGTCTAACCTACACTGACTATCTCCCACTAACTATCTTCATTATATATATGAGCTAACTATCTAATGTAATTGGATAAGGAATAGATGAAAGCACAGAGCACAGCAATGACACTGCTCTCTCTCTCTCTCAGAACTGAAAAAAAAAAAAACTGCAGAAAATGGCTGCTGGGGAGTTTCTTATATAGTAAAGGGGTAGGCAACTTTCCTATTGGTTGCTAGGGATGTTTCTAAGCTCTGAAGATATTGCAGCCTTCTCATTGGCCCACAAACAAGAAGGGAGGTTACAGATGAAAAAAAAATCTCGAAATTACGAATATATAGCACATTCTACATCATTCTACATCTACATCATATTCTACATCTTTGCGAATTCTCGAAGTGCAGATATTCGTGATAAAAATTTGCGATTAGAATATTTTCGATCAACACTACACTGCACAAGTGCAAATATATATATATTTTTCCACCACTAATACACGGCAAAAAGGGCTTCACAACATATAACTGCACCGCACAAGGACAAATAAGACGTACTCTAAAAATATTTCCTTGTAATTAACCCTGTTAATGCCTGTATCAAACAGCACTTGCACCCCAATAACAAGAACGGTTTGCTGTAATTACAGAGCTGTATAATGGCAATTTGGATCCGCAGTCAGTGCAGCAAGGATTGTTCCTATTACCCAGGCTGTAAACTCCCCGACTGAACCCTGTTCTACACAAATGCTGTGAAACGATTCCTCCCTATCCTTTCCTGCACTAATTAAATTGTTTTTTCATCACAATCAAGTCTTTCCTATCACTGTCCCTAGCACCTGCAGACGTCTGTCTACTAAGTACGCTGGTAAATGGCAGAATCTAAGATGGCTGCCGCTATTTATAGGGCTGTGACATCACAGGGCCGGCCTGATTGGCTCCATGGCATTATGGGTGATCCCGCCTTCCCAGAGTTCCTTTCTCCATGTCCTCACACGTGCAGCAGCTATTTTAGGAAAAAATGTGATTCGTTACCATGAAGCTCGAGGAAATTCAGCTTCGGTGCAAATCCAATTTTTTCCTGAAATTCGGATCGAGTTCCATTTTGTCAGCTTCGATTTGCACTTTTTTAGATTCTAGTACTTTACATATGTGAATTACATATTTTTGTTTTTAGCCACAGAAAATCTTTAACTTGCTAGTGTTGAGCTCTTTGGCTCAGTTGTTAGAACATTTGCCTTCAATGCAGAAGGTTGTGGGTTCAGAGACAACTTTAAAATACACAGAGGTGCCACCAACAGGTAAAAAATATTTTTTTTAGATTCCAGTACATTGTATTGTAATGTTGTTAAAATCTCTAAAGCCACATGACATTAGTTCTCTTGACATGTGTAAGGATTTCTCCCAAGATATGCGCATTTTCTTTATTTATTTCTGATAATTTTGTAGATGTAGATATCCCCAACTTACCCTTTTCCACAACTTCGCCTTCGGCAAGCTGGTCATAATTATTTTCTTTGATGCTGTCTCCCTGGGCATTCTTAGAGGTAAGCCTTGTTTTGGTCACTGGGGTTTATTAAATATTTGTAAATCTTGGATGGGCCTCCTTCTGGTCTACCCCCTGAGCAACATTTGGGAGAGGATAGTTCACCAGATATTCTACTACTTTTAGGGGCCATACTCTAGCAACCAGCTTATATATGTATAAAGAAAACAAAAGTTAATGTCCAAGATTTCCCAGATAAATCTGTATTGTATTGTAATGTTACAGCAGTGGCCAGTGGCCCTGGGTTTCTGCATCCCGGTGGCACAGACAGGCTCTTCCTTTCCTGGCAGGCCAAGCTGCTGGGGTTGCTCTGTCCCTCCACTCATGCTAAGGGCTGCTTGCTGACAAGGCCTCACCTCCTCTGCCTGTAGGGCTCATGTGCATGCTCCCTCTTAAAGGTCCAGCACACCTACTTTAATCTGCTGAAGCTTAGGGCTGGCTAACTCAGGTGCTTAAAGAACATTCTGATGTAGAGGTATGTGTTAGCAATAGGTTTATAGCTTGCTAAGTTCCTGCAAAGGCCTGCTGTAGTCTGCCCATTTCCTGGATTAAGACCTTACTCTGTCTGACCTTACCTGTTCCTCACCTCTGTTTTGACCCATCACTGCCTGTCCTGACCTGGACCATTTAGCACATCCTCTGCCTGCCCTGACTTTGACCTGTCTATGGCTAAGATTTGGCCTGACCCCTCAATGCTCTGTACCGGTGTCTCTGACCCATTGGAGACAGAGACTACTCCAGGTGGTAGCAGCCTGGTGGTTCCCTAAAGCAAAGTCCAAGATGCCTGTGCAGGGCTTAAAGGGAGAAAAGCAGTGGACAGTAACCCAAAGTCAAATCTGTTGATCAACACAGTGGTTCCACATCCATTGCCCTAACAACCGTTCTTGTCCTTGGGTTCTGCCTGATACTGCTACTTCAAGTAAATGTGGCTAAGCTGCTATTCCAGACACATGTAGTGCTGTTTCAGGAAAATAATTCGCTCATCCCTAAACACTACTAAACAGACATCAGAAAAGACCTCCCAGATCCATAGTGTATGCAGTAATACTGTGGACTCATTAATGCATTACCTTTTTGGCTGGTAATGGTGGAATTTATAACCAATATGGTTAAATTGGCAGGAATAGGATGTAAAAATGATTTTTATTCCAAAGGAAGCTGTCGTCTATACATGCAGCACCACAACTAATAAAGTTCCTACATGTGTGAAAGATCCGGTTCTTTACTTAGAAATATGTTAAAAAAAGAAAACTCTCTCTTACATTTCAGAGAAGGATTACACTGAACCATCAGAAATGTGTACGAATGTCAACTAAATGACAGTACACTGAGAGGATTGCTGGGAATAATATTGACTAATTCAATAACTTATGACTTTGACATTCTGCCAGGGAAATATTAAAATTAAGCTTTTACGCCACATGAGAGCAGCGGGATAACTCCTCTTTACTGTTTGTTACTGTGTAGCGTTTTTAATATCTTTCAGGCTTCAGATTATTGTGTTGTCACAACCGGACTTTAAAATGTAGTAAACTGAATGTGAACATTAACAACATATTAGTGTAGCTATGCAGATGTTTTTCATAAATTGCTAGAACAGGTAATTACATGTGGAAGTCTGAAAAAGATGATATTGGGAAAAGAATAATCTTCCCAACTTGGCTTAGTCTGCATACAAGTTTATGAAAGTGCTTACAAAATTCCTCAGTCATCCCCCAAAAATGCACCTATTGTAGAAGGGGGTATGCAGCTGCAGCTTCTAGCTAACAGTTTAAGTGGGAAGGCAGCAGGAAGAAGATTCTGTCTGTCTGTCTATCATGCAGCAGGTGTGGACCCACTGTGTCACTGAATTACTCTTCCTTACGGCTACTTCTAAGTGGTCCCTTCGTTTTCATCCTTTCACCCCTTTCTATCTAAACAATCAAATATAGCAGCACTACGGTACAGGGGGGAATAAAAAGGTGCAAATTCTCCAAAGGCTACTGACCGGATGCCTGTGAGTAAGGGTCCATTTACACGACTGTATTTCTGGAACGGGTGCGGACCCATTTATTTCAATAGGGCCCCATAAGATGTGAACTGTCTGCATCCATAGTTCTGTTCCGTGGCCCCGCAAAAAAGATAGAGCATGTCCTATTCTTGTTCGCAGTCACAGACAAGAATAGGCATTTCTATCATAGGGCTGGCCATGTGTGTTCCGCAAAATGCGGAATGCACACGGCCTGTACCCATGTATTGTGGATTCACAATTTGCAGACCACAAAGCACTTACGTTCATGTGAATGGACCCTAATGAATACCATAAAAAAGAACATTGTGGTCACTTTAAGTTCAATAAGTTTTTATTGTCAGAATAAAAGTGTCAATTGCACAAGGTACATTGTGGTCACTTTAATAATTTGTGTGCACATGGGTGAATAAAGTAACCACCGTATTTTTCAGAAGATGGAGTGCTGACTTATTTTTGGAATTCTTTTATCTATCACTATATCTGTGTAATGCAGATATTAATATGCGTACAAACAAATGACAGCACGCAAACAAAAGCCTTAAGCAGAAACTTCAAAACCTTTAAAAATATAAATGTGAAAGGTTCCTATCTGTAAACTGCAGAAATGGTCAGGGCTGTAACAGTACAGTACGCTATGTTCTTTTGTTAATTGTGTAAACACTATTGTGATGCTCATTAGGATAATGAATGTCTTTTATATCTTCGTTGTTTGTACATAGAGTGTTTTACTAAATTAACCATTTCAGTATCCTGTATGCATTTTTAACTAACACATTCCAACATCTCACCATACACGCCTGCCTTTATATTACAGTTTGTCGAATACAAACTCTGATTAGGTGTGAAATCAAGAGGTTATGGTAAAGCATTGAGGCTTCCCGAATGTATAAATAGGTCTGACTCTAGAACCTAGTGAGATTTCACACCCTTTACAGCGGAATTGTATATGGAGGACTGAGCACACTGAAGACACTGAACATCTGTGCTGGGCAGGGCTCTCATATGTCATGGTTTTCCCCGGATAGTCTTGAAATTGCCACTGAAACATATTTCCTGCAGAATTCTTATTATTTTGCAGTCCGGGCTCTTGATGTGCTCAGATTATGAGGATTAGTCTGTGCAAAATGCTTTATTGTAAACTGCATTTGCCACATTAAAAGATAAATTTATAGGCTGGGAAATGTCTCGGAATTGTCGTAGGCCCTGTGTTTGTGGTAGGTTAGAAGTGACGACTACAAGCTGAATTTTCAAAAGTTGAGGCTTATGCCCTAAATATTAAAAACTTAATGGGGTACATCTATTAAAGGGGTTATCATGACAGTAATTTTAAAAATGAAAATCAGATATCATATAGTAAACAGTAGTCTCTTTCTAACAAACTTAGAACCAGCCTAGTGCCTCACATGGATCCAGAGATCTTCCCACTGTTATATTGGCTCTCCAATGTACAAGAGAATCCTCCAGTGGGTCCCAAAGGTCCAGGAGAAAGAAAAATGGAGCTGCCTTTGTAGCCAATAACTTTCCACTACAGTCTATTTCTTTGAATCGAAATCTGTTGGTCCCAAGTAACCCCAGTCCAACACTGGCTCTGTCCATTCATTACTGCAATTTCTCTGCTAGATTTCTTTGCTAGACAGTGTAAACTAAGAAGGTAATGTAATATACGTACACTTCTGATCTTGGCTTGAAAAAAACTGATGGACAACACTGATTAAATAATAAAGTGTGAATGAGGCCGGTCATAATAGTTATCTAACACCACCCACATTGAACTCTGTAGAGCCTTATTACTTATGTCCTGATAATTATAAAGTATATATATTTTTTTTGCAGAACTCTACATAGGTTGTCACCCTATACATCAGTCCATGACCCAGTTGGGCTCTCAATCTAATCTCGTAGAACACCAAAGGGCCAAATATTATTATTATTATTTATTATTAAAGTGCCCTTTATTCCATGGCACTGTACATATGATAAGGGGTGCACATACATAATACAGACAATTGCGCTAGACATGAACAAGACGAGTTACACACTGGTACAGAAGGAGAGAAGACCCTGCCCGTGAGGGATTATAATTTCTCCAATGCATGTTGATATAGGTAGTTGAGCACTTCAATATCTATGTATGAAAATAAATAAGGAAATGCAATTGCAATTTAGTGGAAACTGAAGAAGAAAAAAAAATTGATGACACTGTGTGTTAGCACATGGTAGACCTTTGCACTAGGATTCAAAACCAGGACAAGGAACACCAAGATGTACCAGCATAAAATCCAGTGAGAAATAATATGTCTGGACTTTGCTAAAAATCACACTGAAACTTTCTCTTAAAGTGGATGCCTCAGAAAACATTCAGTACTTACTTTTAGGATTTGCCATCAATGCTATGAATGTTTATTACTAGTAATGAGCAAATTTCTTGAAATGTATTTCTTATTCAATTCGACCAGAATCAAAAGTGCTCCGATTGCTCTGAAAAGTTGTGGATGAAGATCTCCAAGAACTGTATGCAACTAATTTCAAGCTCTTTAACGCCAAGCCAGCTTTAGTAACCTTAAAGTGACAATGACATACATGGCTATGGGTAAGCGCATGGCTGCTGGGGGTAACAAACATAATACATACACACTGTCTAGGGTCATGTGACACTCCATCTTCATCTTTCTTGTCTTCTGATCTGAAAATTGTTGTCCATTTTAAGAAGTTTGACCAGGTCAAATTGCCAAGCATTCCGATTTAGATTTGACCCAAATTTTGGGAGAATTTGGGTTGACTTTAATTAATTTAGAATCTATTCACTCAATTCTGTTTGTGACCTCTGCTAACTAGTACAAGAAAGGGGCAGCGATTCTAAGAAAGTCATATGGCTACTCATTGCTGACAATATAACTCCTGTATGGCCTGAGCTTCTATGCAACTTTCCATTCAAGGAATTTTACTCACTGATTGTATCTTTAAAGTCGCGCCATTCCTACTAAAACATGTATTTATTTTCTTCTGATGCTGTTACGCATTCATCTAGATTTCACAATTAAGAATAAACAAAGGAAGATTGTTCTGTGCACTGTTATTTTTTGTCTTTTCAGGGAAGCAAAGAACAAAAACATCTAATAATGGTAAAAGCCAAAAGTATTTTATTCTTGATTCACCCTTGGTAATGAGTCAGATCTGAATTGGCGGGGAAAGGAACTGCTTTGCCCAAAATCTGAGCGAAAAGTGAGTCATCTCTCTCCAAGCAACAATATATCTTCCAATTTAACTGGCAAAACATTACAATTTATTTTAAAAAAATCTTATATTTATTTCCTGAATAGTTATGAACTTCATAATTTCCCCTGTTTTACTGCACAAAGTTTCTAATATATTCAGTTAATGATGCTATGGGAAAACAAGCAATCCTCAATACTGCCCTGATAATCTTTTTTTTTCTGTGAAAACCTGGCATTCATGACCTGTAGATTTTTGTCTTCATGAGTATATTAAATGTTGCATTTGTACTTCTTTGCAAATTCACATAGAGGCCCTGGTGGGGCATTAATGTGTAGTGCCAAAGCGTGTAAATGCCTTGATGCCCTGAAATGTTCAGTTATGTGGAAATGTTAAATTAAATGTCCCAATATCTGCCCAAACAAATCTATTTCAACGGTCTCTCCTGCTGCAGGAATACATATTATATACTGAAAAATGTTTCATTGTAGCTTCAGCACCATCCTTCTTCCATTCCGCACATGAAGACCGGTGGATATGCTTCATCATTTGTCCATAGCCATTCATACATATTAACCAGTCAGGTTTTTATTTTTAAGAGAGCTACAACCTGATTGGTTGCTATATTCAAAGGCTCCCATTTTTTATATTTTGCTAGAATTGATAATTCTCCCTCATTGTCTGTACTATGGAAACAGTGACGACGATCTAGTAAAGGCAGTTTAAGGAAATTTGATTTCCCTCTGGAAGCTATTTTCTAAATCAATCTCACTTGTATAGGGCAGGTGGCATTTATGCATATGTATTAGGTGAATGTAACTCCTGCTATGGAAGATTATGGCTATGTCTCTTATGCCTCCGGTTTGGATGATGTCCCTAGTCACATTTCAAGGTTTCTTAATGGGTTGGCCATTGACATGGTAGCTATGTGGCACTAGAAAGACAGTGTTCCAAGGGAAAGGTAATTTGCATACTTTTTCCCAGGAAGCATTGTCTATAAAACTCCATAGATCAGCTATATCTCCCCAAGGAAGACCAGTACACCCTAAGAGCTCCCTTATGTGTTTAAACCAATGCATGGCCCTGATATATTATTTTACTGATCAGAAATTATGAAGAAAATTATTTAAGTCTGGCACTAGAGATGACTGAATTTAAAAAAAAAATAGTTTGCCAATTTTTTGGGAAAAATTTGGTTTGATCCGCGTGGCAAATTATGTTAAAAAACTGCTATTTCATGGCTGCAGAGAGCCTTATAGTGCTGTAGAACACTGTGCCTTGCAGTAACACACATAGGGAGTCTGCTTTGGTAGTGAAATAATACTGTGAGTCTGTATGACATGCAGATGACAGGCGTCACACTTAGAATAACTGCAATGTTAGCGCCAAGAAGAAGCGCACTCCTTTTACACATGCTTCAGCTAATACCACATAAATGTCTACAGACCCTGTTCTAATAAATGCTCATACAAATACAGCCCCCCGACAGAGAGAAGAGGGTGTTAGCAGTAAGTTGGTGTGGACGTACCTGATTATTTTGCCCTTCCTCTTATCCGTCAGAACAATAACCTACAGAAAACGGATCCTGTCTGTGGACCATCTACCTTCAATAGGTCAGCAGTTGGTCAGTAATCCATCAGTATTGCTAATGCCCCCAAAAAAGGAGTGGATCCAAAACAGAGATGACATGTGAACAGATTATTTGCAAGTCTTCTGTGTTTTGTACCCACTACTGCTTTTGGCTACAAAATCACAAGCCAATTCTGATAGGACTATACAGGCCTTACACAGACAGGATCCGTTGTGTATCTCATTTTACCTTCCTTCTGACAGATCAAACGAGGGGTCAAATAAATGATGATGTCATCAAAGTCAAAAAGGCTAAATAGTGTCTCAGTCATGAAAGAGGGAGGGTGGGAACAGCATGAGAAGTACACAGAGTGGCCCTATGACAGTGGTGAGGTGAAAACAGCATGAGGAGACCACAGA
The DNA here is from genome assembly GCF_014858855.1 of Bufo gargarizans. Lineage (NCBI taxonomy): Eukaryota > Metazoa > Chordata > Amphibia > Anura > Bufonidae > Bufo > Bufo gargarizans. The sequence continues at coordinate 392,292,017 of NC_058084.1, read as the reverse complement.
GTGGCCCAATCACAGAGTCTGTAGGTGGTGGCAACATCAGGAGGCCACAGAGTGGCACAATGACAGAGTGTGTAAGTGGCAGCAGCATCAGGAGGCAACTGTGTGGCAAGGTGACATAGTGTGGAGGTGGCGGCAGCATCAGGAAGCCACAGAGTGGCAATGTGACTTATTGTGGAGGTGGCAACAGCATGAGGAGGCCACAGAGTGGCCCAATCACAGAGTCTGTAGGTGGGGGCAGCATCAGGAGGCAACTATGTGGCAAGGTGACATAATGTGGAGGTGGTGGCAGCATCAGGAGGCCACAGAGTGGCAAGGTGACATAATATGGAGGTATCTACCTCACTGAATGAGTACTACACATCCCGTAAATTTAAAAATATATAATCTTTATTCAACAAATCACAATATAAACATTATTCCACATCTATTACATATAATAATAATGACTAGGCCTTATAGTGGATGTATCCAATGAATACTACACCTATTCTACATAAGATAAACCTCATACAAGGTGAAAATTGTCAATGGTGAATGCCATAATAGGAAATGGGGGCTCAATAATACATTTTAACATTGGGGCGCAATGAGTGACTCTCATAGTGCGGTAACCTAGTATGAAGTTGGAAGCTATCCCCATTCCTAATAGGCAGTCTAAATAACACAATGAAGTAAGGTATGTTCCCAGACAACAGACCAAAGACAAATCAATTTCGTACTAGCAAGGGTCAGGATCGGTGTGTGACAGCAGTATCAGGAGGCCACAGAGTGGCAAGGTGACATAGTGTGGAGGTGGCGGCAGCATCAGGAGGCCACAGAGTAGCACAATGACAGAGTGTGGAGGTGGCGGCAGCATCGGGAGGCCCCAGAGTGGAACAATGACAGAGCGTGGAGGTGGCAGCAGCATCAGGAGGCCAGAGTGGCAAGGTGACAGTGTGGAGGAGGCGGCAGCATCAGGAGGCAACAAAGTTGAAATGTGACATAGTGTGGAGGTGGCATCAGCATCAGGAGGCCACAGAGTGGCAAGGTGACATAGCATGGAGGTGGCGGTAGCATCAGGAGGCCACAGAGTGGCAAGGTGACATAATGTGAAGGTATCAGCAGCATGAGGAGACCACAGAGTGGCAAGGTGACATAGTAGTGAGGTGGAAACAGCATGAGGAGACCACAGAGTGGCACAATGATAGAGTGTGGAGGTAGTGGAAGCATCAGGAGGCCAAAGAGTGGCAAGGCGACATAGTGTGGAGGTGGCGGCAGCATCAGGAGACCACAGAGTGGCAAGGTGACATAGTGTGGAGGTAGTTGGCAATACCAGTACCCACTGAAGATGGTGGGTGAAAGAAAGAGCACTTGACATCAGATGTGTGGCATCAGGCGGGTGGCAGTTTTAGAATAGTAGCTAAGGAAGGTAGCCAGAAGAAACCAGTATCTTTTGTCAAAGTGTTGGTGTGGCACCATGGATGATCTAGTCTGATGCATCAGGAATTGGTGGGTGGAAATCCTGGCTGATCCACGCCTGATTAATCTTGACAAATGTCAGTCTCCCCACATTTTCGGTGGACAGGCGAGTTCTTCTTGGGGTAACTATGGCCCCCGCCGCACTAAACACCTGCTCTGATGCCACACTACTGGCCGGATAGAACAGCTTTTCCAAGGCTAACTCGCCAGTTGTGGCTACAAATCCAGTTTGGCTGCCCAGTAGTCCAGCGGATCTTCAATATCGGCTGGCAGGATGCACTCCAAGTATGCCACCATCTGCTGGTAAGTAGTTTCTTCACTATGTGGGTGAAGAAAGCTGCTCATCAGCGACTGTAGACTCAGGCTACTGCTGATGGAGCTTGTACTGCTCCTGCCACCCCACCCCTCCACAGCAGCCATGGCAGTGGAACGTGAGCGCAGAGGGCCCCCAGGTCAGACCTGCGAGAGGATGGACGATGGTGCAGATAGGCAGTAGTGTTGAGCGTGAATATTTGTATTGCAAATTTTTTAACGAGAATATTGGCACTTCGAGAATTTGCGAATATCTAGAATATAGTGCTATATGTTCGTAATTGCGAATATTCTAGATTTTTTTTCATCAGTACCCATGATCCCTCGCTGTTTCTTGCTTGTGGGCCAATGAGAAGGCTGCAATATCTTTGACTTTAGCAGTAGTGTTGATCGCAAATTTTCGTATCGCAAATTATTTTCACTAATTTTCCGATTGCCGATTTTCGCAAATCAAGAAAATAATGACTAGAAATCACGAATTCTCAAATATGTGACAAAGTTTCGCCCACATATTTGCTAAATATAGTGAATTTGAAAAATTGCCCCTGCCGCTCATTACTGATAGACAGCGGCAAACTGACCTCATAGGATGTAACATATATAGTAACATAATATATAAATCCGAAAAAAAAAATTTGTCCATACAGTTCGGCCTGTTATCCTGCAAGTTGATACAGAGGAAGGCCAAAAAAAAAAAACTGTGAGTTAGAAGGCAATTTTTTCCACTTAAGGGGAAAAAAATTCCTTCCCGAATCAAATCAGGCAATCAGAATCATTCCCTGGATCAACGACCCATCTCTAGTAGCTATTGCCTATAATATTATTACACTCTAGAAATACATCTAGGCCCCTCTTGAACTCTTTTAGTAAAATCACCATCACCACCTCCTCAGGCAGAGAATTCCATAGTCTCACTGCTCTTGCCGTAAATAATCCTCTTCTATGTTTGTGTACAATCCTTCTTTCCTCCAGACGCAGAGGATGGCCCCTTGTCAAAGTCACAGTCCTGGGGATAAATAGATGATGGGAGAGATCTCTGTACTTAGCCCTGATATATTTATACATAGTAATTAGATCTCCCCTCAGTCAACTTTTTTCTAAAGTCAATAACCCTAATATTGATAATCTTTCAGGGTACTATAGTCCCCCTATTCCATTTATTACTTTAATTGCCCTCTTCTGTACCGCCCTCTCCTGTACCCTCTCCAGCACCCTCTCCAGCTCTGCTATGTCTGCCTTGTTCACTAAAGCCCAGAACTGTACACAGTACTCTATGTGTGGTCTGACTAGTGATTTGTAAAGTGGTAGGACTATGTTTTCATCACGGGCATCTATGCCCCTTTTGATGCAACCCATTATCGTATTGGCCTTGGCTGCAGCTGCCTGACACTGGTTTTTACAGCTTAGTTTGCTGTTCACTAAAAATCCTAGGTCCTTTTCCATGTGAGTGTTACCCAGTGTTTTACCATTTAGTATGTATGGGTGACTTGCATTATTCCTTCCCATGTGCATAACCTTACATTTGTCAGTGTTAAAACTCATCTGCTACTTATCTGCCCAAGCCTCCTATCTATCCAGATCACGCTGTAGCAGTATACTATCCTCTTCCGTGATAATTACTTTACATAGTTTAGCGTCATCTGTAAAAATTAATATTTTACTGTGCAAGCCTCCTACAAGATCAATAATAAAGAAATTTAAGAGAATAGGGCCCAATACTGACCCCTGTGGTACTCCACTAGTGACAGTGACCCAATCTGAGTGTGTACCGTTAATAACCACCCTCTGTTTTCTATCACTGAGCCAGTTACTTACCCACATACAGACATTTTCTCCCAGTCCAAGCATTCTCATTTTATATACTAACCTTTTATGCGGTACTGTGTCAAATGCTTTGGAGAAGTCCAGATATACGACATCCATTGATTCGCCACTGTCAAGTCTAGAACTTACCTCCTCACTTATTAAATTAGTTTGACATGATCGAGCCCTCATGAAGCCATGCTGATTAGTGATGAGAGTAATAGGCAATATTAGAATTCGTAATATTTCACAAATTTTTGTCCGAATATTTACCATAAATTCTCAAATTTGTGATCTCATTATTTTTTTGATTGCGAATATCGGCAATGTAATATATTCACGATAAAAATTTGCGATTAGAATATTTGCGATCAACCCTAAGGGGTATTGTCACGGATGATGTTGCAGATAGCTGGAAGTTATGAATAAACATCTGACTGGCTTGATCCCAAACTAGGGAGCATGTAGGTGAGCCCTGTAAATCCCTAAGAGCTCTCCCTGACTGCTAAGGACCTACAAGGGTCTTGAAGGTCGACGACTGTATTCCCCCCGTACCTAGATGGAGTGACACCTGAAAACTCTATAATAGTGAGGGGACACGACCACCAGCTCCCTGCTCTAAATACGGAGGGAGTCAGGGTCACCTAGAATCAAGCCAGCAAGGAAACACAATACAAGAAAAAGACTTATCTGAACAAGCAGCTACTGAAGCCTCCAGCAGACCACTCCAATCCAGGAAGTAGTATAAACTGCAAAGTGATGCAGTATGGGAGGGGATTTAAAGGGATGCAATCAGTGCAACTAGATTACAGCTGAGAGAGGGAAATGAGATGGCAAAACAAAAGAACCTCAAGCAAGAGGTTCTGAAGGACGTCTGTCAGAGCTTCTCAGGACACTCAGAGCCCACCTTCTCAGGATGGGACCTATGGAAGGCCCTGATGAGACGAGTGGCCTTAATGTCCGTCACTGGGACCCACATCCTCTCCTCAGGACCATAACCCTCCCAATGAACGAGGTACTGGAGAGAACCGCGGACAATACGAGAATCCACAATCCTAGAGACCTGAAATTCAAGATTACCATCAACCACAATCGGAGGAGGAGGCAAAGAGGAGGGTACAGTGGGTTGGACATAAGGTTTTAATAGGGACTTATGAAAAACATTATGGCTCTTCCAAGTCTGAGGAAGATCAAGACGGTAGGCAACAGGATTGATGACAGACAAGATTTTGTAAGGCCCAATAAACTTAGGACCCAACTTCCAGGAGGGAACCTTAAATTTGATATTCTTTGTAGACAACCACACCAGATCACCAACATTCAGGTCCGGACCAGGCACACGTCTCTTATCCACCACGCGCTTATATCTCTCACTCATGCTCTTTAGATTATCCTGAATCTTTTGCCAAATAGATGACAAAGACAAGAGAGAATCTCTCCTCATCAGGTAAACCAGAAGCCCCCTCTCCAGAGAATGTCCCAATCTGCGGATGAAACCCATATGCACCAAAAAATGGCGACTTATCAGAGGACTCCTGACGACAGTTATTTAAAGCAAACTTCGCAAGGGAGAGAAAAGAACACCAATCCTCCTGATTCTCCGTCACAAAACAGCGCAGATATGTCTCCAGATTATGATTGACGCGCTCTGTCTGGCCATTCGACTGCGGGTGGAAAGCAGAAGAGAATGACAACCGAACCCCCAAGTGAGAACAGAAGGCCTTCCAGAATCTGGAAACAAACTGTGTGCCCCTATCAGAGACTATGTCTGAAGGAATACCATGCAGTTTGACAATGTGATCAATAAATGCCTGCGCCAGCGTTTTAGCATTGGGCAACCCAGGAAAAGGAATGAAATGCGCCATTCCACCACCAGAATCACAGTCTTCCCCGAGGAACGAGGCAGGTCCGTAATGAAATCCATGGACAGATGTGTCCAAGGACGGGATGGAATGGGTAACGGAAGGAGAGGACCTGATGGCCGTGAATGAGGGACTTTGGCACGAGCGCAGGTCTCGCAGGCTGCCACAAAACCATCAACCGACTTACGAAGAGCCGGCCACCAGAATCTCAGAGCAATGAGATCCACTGTGGCTCTACCCCCCGGGTGCCCAGCAAGGACAGTATCGTGGTGCTCCTTAAAAACCTTGTGTCGTAAAGCGAGAGGCACAAACAACCTCCCAGGAGGACAAAGATCAGGAGCCTCTGCCTGGGATGCCTGAACCTCTGCCTCCAATTCAGGATAAAGAGCAGACACAACCACACCTTCAGCCAAAATGGGACTCGGGTCTTCAAAGTTCCCCCCTCCCGGAAAACAATGTGACAGGGCATCCGCCTTCACATTCTTAACCCCAGGGCGGAACGTGACAACAAAACTAAACCTTGAAAAGAACAAAGACCATCTGGCCTTTCTCGGGTTCAGATGCTTGACTGACTCCAAGTTAGCCAGATTCTTATGGTCGGTAAACACGTAATAGGGTGTCTGGCTCCCTCTAGCCAATGGCGCCATTCCTCAAAAGCTAACTTGATGGCCAACAATTCCCTATCTCCCACATCGTAATTTCTCTCTGCGGAGGAGAGTTTCTTCGAGAAAAAGACACACGGTTGCCATTTGGCAGGAGAGGTCCTCTGAGACAAGACCGCACCCACACCCACCTCAGAAGCGTCCACCTCATCGATGATGGGCAGAGAGATATCAGGTTGTACCAAGATGGGAGTGGAAGCAAAACTCTCCTTGATACTAGAAAAGGCCTTACGTGCCTCTACCGACCAGGAGGAAAAAAAAATCTACCCCCTTTCTAGTCATATCAGTGAGTGGCTTAACAACAGAGGAATAATTAAACTTCCTGTAATAATAGGCAAAACCCAAAAAGCGCATCAGCGCCTTCTGATTCTCAGGAAGCTCCCACTCAAGCACAGCGCGGACCTTCTCGGGGTCCATGCGAAAACCAGAAGCGGAGAGAAGAAACCCCAGAAATTGAATTTCTGGAACTGCAAACACACATTTTTCCAGTTTAGCGTACAATTTATTCTCCCGCAGAATTAGCAAGACCTGACGTAGGTGGTCGTTATGAGTTTTGAAATCAGGAGAAAAAATCAAAATGTCATCTAGATACACTAGTACGAATGTCCCCATTAAATGATAAAAAATGCTGTTCACAAAATGCTGAAAGACGGCTGGAGCATTCATCAAACCAAAAGGCATAACCAAATTCTCAAAATGGCCCTCAGGGGTATTGAAGGCCGTCTTCCAATTGTCTCCTTCTCTGACCCTGATGAGGTTGTATGCCCCTCTTAGATCCAACTTGGAAAAAACTGTAGCCCCAACAATCTGGTTAAACAGGTCCGGGATCAGAGGAAGCGGATAAGGGTCACGAATTGTGATACTGTTCAGCTTCTTAACAAAAAACAGCGGCAACAGGTGACTTTGAGGGTCGTATGTGTCTCTTTTTCAGGCTCTCAGAGATATAAGCACGCATAGCGACCCTTTCAGGTTGGGAGAGATTGTATAAACGAGATTTAGGCAGCTTGGCGCCTGGGATGAGATTAATAGGGCAATCGTACTCCCTGTGAGGGAGCAGCTCCTGAACACCACTCTCAGAAAACACATCCGAAAATTCAGAGAGAAAAGATGGTACAGTCTTAGTAGAAACCTCTGAAACAGATGTCGAGAGACAATTCTCTCTGCAAAAGTCACGCCAACCATTTATTTGCCTCGCTTGCCAATCAATGGTGGGGTTATGTTTAGTGAGCCAGGGTAGCCCCAATACTAGAGGAGTAGGTAACCCGCTTAGGATGAAACACGACACATCCTCAACATGAGCTTCACTCACAATCAAACGGATTTTGTCAACTATGCCTTTTAACGATTTTTGAGAAAGTGTAGCGGAATCAATAACAAAAGCAGGTATGTCCTTTCCCAAAGTGCATACCTGGAAACCATGTGTTATAGCAAATTGATTATCAATGAGATTGACAGCTGCTCCACTATGTACAAAAATCTCACAAACAATGTTCTTGCTCTCTAGCGCCACCCTGGCAGGTAGGACAAAACGGGAACTATAAGCAAAAGGAAAACCTTCAATTTCCGCATCAACCTTGCCAATAGTAACAGATAGAACGTTTTTAGAGGAATTGTTTTCTTTTTGTTTCTTTATTACGCTCAAAAAACTGCCTGAATCTCCTAGAGGGACAAACATTTGCCCAACGATTTATACCTCCACAACAAAAACAAACCCTCCTCTGGGAGCTGAATCCTCTGTTGTCAGAGGCAAGCAAACCCAGCTGCATGGGCTTCTGCTCAGAGAGGATTGAGAGAGACTGAGGCTCCTGCACACTGAATGAGGCCACCAGGTCCCTGCTTTAAATACGGAGGGAGTCAGGGTCACCTAGAATCAAGCCAGCAAGGAAACACAATACAAGAAAAAGACTTATCTGAACAAGCAGCTACTGAAGCCTCTAGCAGACCACTCCAATCCAGGAAGTAGTATAAACCACAAAGTGATGCAGTATGCGAGGGGATTTAAAGGGATGCAATCAGTGCAACTAGATGACAGCTGAGAGAGGGAAATGAGATGACAAAACGTAAGCAAAACAAAAGAACCTCAAGCAAGAGGTTCTGAAGGATGTTTGTCAGAGCTTCTCAGATATCTGGCGGTGACAGGTAGGCAACTTTCCTATTGGTTGCTAGGGATGTTGCTAAGTGCCGATATTCACGATAAATTCGCAATAAAAGCTCAATAAATTAGCGATTAGAATGTTCGCGATCAACACTATTTGCAACTACGAATATATAGCACTATATTCTAAATACTCGTGAATTCTCGAAGTGGCGATATTTGTGATTAAATTCACAATATGAATATTTGCGCTCAGCACTAATGCTGATATGGTGATATTTGTTTATTTTCCTTGACGTACTCCAAGATAGCTCTTAGAAAACCTTCAAACTGTTTATCTATGACAGATGTTAAGCTTACCGGCCTATAGTTTCCGGGCTCTGTTTTTGGACCCTTTTTGAATATTGGCACTACATTTGCTATGCGCCAATCCTGTGGAACACTCCCTGTCAGTATAGAGTCTTTAAATGTCAGAAATAAAGGTCTGTCTATGACATTACTTAATTCTTTTAGGATACGGGGGTGTATGCCATCTGGTCCTGGCGATTTTGTCTATTTTAATCTTTTTAAGACACCCCTGTACTTCTTCCTGGGTCAGACAGGGCACTTTTAATGAGGAATTTACTTTTACATTCTGCATTTCATCTGACAGTTTATTTTCTTCAGTGAATACAGTGGAGAAAAAAAAATATTTAATAGCTTTGCTTTCTCCACATCACTCTCTGCAACTCACCCCTCATTACTCTGTACAGGGCCAACACCTTCAGATTTATACTTTTTACCATTTATATGATTGAAAAACATTTTAGGGTTAGTTTTGCTCTCTTTGGCAATTAATATCTCGGTCTCTAGTTTGGCTACTTTTATTTCTTTTTTACATATTCTATTTTTTTCCCTATGGTTTTTCAGTGCTTCCTCGCTACCGTACTGTTTTATTGATTTAAATGCTTTCTTTTTGTCATTTATTGCTTTCTTTACAATTCTATTTATCCGCATTGTTTTTTTCTTGTTCCTTAATCTTTTATTCTTATAATGTATTTAACTCTTACAATTAGATTTTAGGATGCTTTTAAAAATATCCAATTTTGTGGATGTATTTTTATTTTTGTGGACTTTGTCCCAGTTAGTTAGGCCTATGGCCTCTCTTAGTTGGCTAAATTTAGCTTTTTTGAAATTTGGTATTTTTGTTCCTCCCTGAAGAAACACTCTTTTGAATGACAATTGGAAGGTGATTACTTTATGGTCACTATTTCACAGGTGTCCCCCAACCTGCACATCTGTTGTTCTGTCAGGTCTATTGGTTAATACTAAGTCCAGTATGACCATCCCTCTAGTCGGGTCCTGAACTAGTTGGGAAAGGTAATTGTCTTTGGTTATTGCCAAGAACCTGTTTCCTTTATGAGATATACAAGTTTCAGTTTCCCAGTCTATATCTGGGTAGTTGAAGTCCCCCATAATAACCACCTCATTATGATTTGCTGCCTCGTGTATCTCGTTTACTAGCAGATTTTCTGTGGACTCTGGTATATAGGGTGGTTTATAATAAACTCCTATTAGTAAGTTATTATTGTTTTTGCCTCCATGTATTTCTACCCACAGTGACTCCACATGTTCATGTCCCTCACTTATATCTTCCCGGAGTATGGGCTTTATACAGGACTTTACATAAAGGCAGACCCCTCCCCCTCTACGGTTATGGCGATCCTTTCTAAACAGACTGCAACCCTGTACATTAACCGCCCAGTCATAGCTATCATTCAGCCATGTCTCAGTTATTTCCACTATGTCATATTCCTCCTCACACATCACTAATTCCAGTTCCCCAATTTTATTAGTAAGGCTTCTGACATTAGTACAGGGAGTGCAGAATTATTAGGCAAGTTGTATTTTTGAAGATTAATTTTATTATTGAACAACAACCATGTTCTCAATGAACCCAAAAAACTCATTAATATCAAAGCTGAATATTTTTGGAAGTAGTTTTTAGTTTGTTTTTAGTTTTAGCTATTTTAGGGGGATATCTGTGTGTGCAGGTGACTATTACTGTACATAATTATTAGGCAACTTAACAAAAAAAAAATATATACCCATTTCAATTATTTATTTTTACCAGTGAAACCAATATAACATCTCAACATTTTACAAATATACATTTCTGACATTCAAAAACAAAACAAAAACAAATCAGTGACCAATATAGCCACCTTTCTTTGCAAGGACACTCAAAAGCCTGCCATCCATGGATTCTGTCAGTGTTTTGATCTGTTCACCATCAACATTGCGTGCAGCAGCAACCACAGCCTCCCAGACACTGTTCAGAGAGGTGTACTGTTTTCCCTCTAAATGTAAATCTCACATTTGATGATGGACCACAGGTTCTCAATGGGGTTCAGATCAGGTGAACAAGGAGGCCATGTCATTAGATTTTCTTCTTTTATACCCTTTCTTGCCAGCCACGCTGTGGAGTACTTGGACGCGTGTGATGGAGCATTGTCCTGCATGAAAATCATGTTTTTCTTGAAGGATGCAGACTTCTTCCTGTACCACTGCTTAAAGAAGGTGTCTTCCAGAAACTGGCAGTAGGACTGGGAGTTGAGCTTGACTCCATCCTCAACCCGAAAAGGCCCCACAAGCTCATCTTTGATGATACCAGCCCAAACCAGTACTCCACCTCCACCTTGCTGGCATCTGAGTCGGACTGGAGCTCTCTGCCCTTTACCAATCCAGCCACGGGCCCATCCATCTGCCCCATCAAGACTCACTCTCATTTCATCAGTCCATAAAACCTTAGAAAAATCAGTCTTGAGATATTTCTTGGCCCAGTCTTGACGTTTCAGCTTGTGTGTCTTGTTCAGTGGTGGTCGTCTTTCAGCCTTTCTTACCTTGGCCATGTCTCTGAGTATTGCACACCTTGTGCTTTTGGGCACTCCAGTGATGTTGCAGCTCTGAAATATGGCCAAACTGGTGGCAAGTGGCATCTTGGCAGCTGCACGCTTGACTTTTCTCAGTTCATGGGCAGTTATTTTGCGCCTTGGTTTTTCCACACGCTTCTTGCGACCCTGTTGACTATTTTGAATGAAACGCTTGATTGTTCGATGATCACGCTTCAGAAGCTTTGCAATTTTAAGAGTGCTGCATCCCTCTGCAAGATATCTCACTATTTTTGACTTTTCTGAGCCTGTCAAGTCCTTCTTTTGACCCATTTTGCCAAAGGAAAGGAAGTTGCCTAATAATTATGCACACCTGATATAGGGTGTTGATGTCATTAGACCACACCCCTTCTCATTACAGATATGCACATCACCTAATATGCTTAATTGGTAGTAGGCTTTCGAGCCTATACAGCTTGGAGTAAGACAACATGCATAAAGAGGATGATGTGGTCAAAATACTCATTTGCCTAATAATTCTGCACTCCCTGTATACATGCATTTAAGAAGTTTATGTATATTTTGTACCCTACACTTTTCCTTCTGAGCTGTTCTATTCCCTCCTTCCATTTCTCCCCCAGTCCAATTACCTTGCCCCCGGTCTCTATCTGCACTCTCTTCCCTTCCTATAACATAATTGCCCTCCCCAGTCCCTAGTTCAAATACTCCTCCAACCTACTAGCCATCTTCTCCACCAACACAGCTGCCCCTTCCCCATTGAGGTGCAGCCCATCCCTACTATAGAGCCTGTAGCCAACAGAGAAGTTGGCCCAGTTCTCCAGGAACCCAAACCCTTCCTTCCTACAACAATTCTTGAGCCACTTGTTAACCTCACTAATCTCCCGCTGCCTTTCTTGTGTGGCTTGTGGTAACGGTAGTATTTTGGAAAATACTACCTTTGAGGTCCTTGCCCTGAACTTTTGACCTAAATGCCTAAAATCTCCACCTACCTCTAACTTTATCATTGACCTCAAAGGATGTCTCTATAGTAGTTCAGTTTGTCCTCCTTCTCAGCGTGTGTAAAAAAGGCCTCCATTTTGCACTTGTAATGAGGTTCCAACAAGGTGAAGAGCCAGAAGTCATCCCTCTGCTGAATGGTGATAATTCGGCTGTCACTACTAGAGCATGTGAGCATGCAGCGGGCCATTTGAGCAAGTTACTCCCTGCCTCCATCTCCATAGCATACTGCCATGGTGTCTGGGTCCTCTTACTCATCTTCCTCATGATCCTGTAGCTCTTTTGGCTACTCCTGCTCCTCTTGCTCCTCCTCTCCTGTCACCTGTGTATAAAAAGCACCCATTTCGCTATACATTGCTTGTGCTCCAATGTCATCCTCCTACAGTTCAGCCCCCACCTAGATCTCATGTGGCCATGAGATCTAGGCACCACATCTCCAGTCCCCTGACCAGCTATATTTACCAGCATCTGTTTCAGGACATGAAGCAGTAGAAAAACATTGTTTATCTTGTAGTCCTGGCGACTGACAAAAATTGTGGCATCCTCAAAGGGCCTGAGCAAACAGAAGGTGTCATGCATGAGCTGCCTCTGGCTGACATCAGAGTTACACAGGGGAGTACTCCTGTCCACTTGGATCATCTGGAAATTGTTGATGGCCTTTCTCTGTTCGTACAGTCGGTCTAACATATAGAGGGTGGAATTCCAATGGTTGGAAACGTTGCATATCAGCCTATGTTGGGGGATGCTGTTCTGCCGTTGCACCTCAAGGAGGGTGTGCTTTGTGGTGTAGGAGTGGCTGATGTGCATGCAAAGTTTCCTGGCCATTTTTAGGATGTCTTGTAGATGGGTGGAAGACTTAAGGAACCGCTTGACAACCAGATTGAACACAATGTTCTTCCTGTTGCCGGTCACCATGGTTCCGATTTTCAGTTGTCGCGGATAAAGCCAGGAAGAACACGAAACAGTTCCTCCCTTGTGTGACTCCGTTCGCCCAGGTAAACGAGGTGCGGAACAGCGTGACACTGCTGTGCCCTGCACATGTGGTATGCTGGAGGGGCACTGTGCATTGTCGCTGCAGTGGGGGCTGAGGACATGGTGGAGGATGAGGAGGCAGAGGTGAGCATTGTCGCTGGACCAACAGCGTGGAAACGTGTAGGCGAAAGCGGCGTCACCTGGCCAAGTTGCTGGTGTGGCTGTGCAGGAACCAAATTTACCCAGTGTGCCGTAAAGGACATGTATTGTCCCTGACAGTAGGTACAGCTCCACACGTCGGCGCTGCGGTACACTTTGGCAGACACCGAAAGGCTCAAGGACTGGCCCACCTTCTGTTCTACATGTGTGTGAGGGGCTGGTATTGCCTTTTTGGCAAATAAATGACAGCTTGGGATTCTCCACCTCGGCTTGGCAGAAGCTATCAGTTCTCTGAAAGGTGCAGAGTCCACCACTTGGAAAGGGAGGGACTGCAGCACCAGCAACTTGGACAGGAGCACATTCATCTTCTGTGCTATTGGATGAGTGCACGAAGACTGTTGTCTCTTATCAATCGCTTCGGTAATCGATTGCTCTCTGAATGAGTGATAAGTAGGAGGAGGAGAAGAAGGAGCATCAGGACCAGCAGATGATGGGAAGAACAGACAGCTCCCTTTGGCTGAGGTGGTGGAGCCTTGACTACCAGAAACCAGGTGCGCTCCATTGGGTGATGCAGCAGTTGCCGTGGCAGGCTGGACCACCATATCGGAGCCACGGTTCTCCCAGGCCACTTTATGGCAACGCTTCATACAGTCAAGTGAAAAAATTAGGACACCCTTTGAAAGCATGTGGTTTTTTGTAACATTTTTAATAAAAGGTTATTTCATCTCCGTTTCAACAATACAGAGAGATTAAAGTAATCCAACTAAACAAAGAAAACTGAAGAAAAGTCTTTTCAAGATCTTCTGTAAATGTCATTCTACAAAAATGCCTATTCTAACTGAGGAAAAAGATAGGACACCCTTGCCCCTAATAGCGAGTGTTACCTCCTTTGGCTGAAATAACTGTAGTGAGACGGTTCTTGTAGCCATCTACCAGTCTTCGACATCGGTCTGAGGAAATTTTACCCCACTCCTCAATGCAGAACTTTTTCAGCTGTGAGATGTTTGAGGGGTTTCTTGCACGTACAGCCCTTTTCAAGTCACCCCACAGCATCTCAATGGGATTCAAATCTGGACTTTGACTTGGCCATTCCAGGACTCTCCATTTCTTCTTTTTCAGCCAATCTTTGGTTGATTTACTAGTATGTTTTGGGTCATTGTCATGTTGCATGGTCCAGTTCCGCTTCAGCTTTAATTTTCTAACTGATGGTCTCACATGTTCTTCAAGCACCTTCTGATACACAGTAGAATTCATCGTGGATTCTATGATGGTGAGCTGACCAGGTCCTGCTGCAGCAAAGCAGCCCCAAACCATGACACTTCCACCTCCATGCTTCACAGTTGGTATGAGGTTCTTTTCTTGGAATGCTGTGTTTGGTTTACGCCAAACATGTCCTCTGCTGTTGTGTCCAAATAATTCAATTTTGGACTCATCTGTCCAAAGAACATTATTCCAGAAGTCCTGGTCTTTGTCAACTTTATCTCTGGCAAATGTCAGTCTGGCCTCGATGTTTCTCTTGGAAAGCAAAGGTTTCCTCCTTGCACACCTCCCATGCAAGTTAAACTTGTACAGTCTCTTTCTGATTGTAGAGGCATGTACTTCTACATCAACAGTAGCCAGAGCCTGCTGTAGTTCTCGAGATGACACTTTAGGGTTTTTGGAGACCTCTTTTAGCATCTTGCGGTCTGCTCTTGGGGTGAACTTGCTGGGGCGACCAGTCCTGGGCATGTTGGCAGTTGTTTTGAAAGCCCTCCACTTGTAGACTATCTTCCGGACAGTGGAATGGCTGATTTCAAAATCTTTTGAGATCTTTTTAAATCCCTTCCCAGACTCATAGGCTGCTACAATCTTTTTTCTGAAGTCCTCTGACAGCTCTTTTGCTCTCACCATGGTGCTCACTCTCACTTCAACAGTCAGGAGCACACCAAACTAAATGTCTGAGGTTTAAATAGGGCAAGCCTCATTCAACATGCAGAGTAACGATCTACTAATTATGTGCACCTGGTGTGATATACCTGTGTGAGATCTGAGCCAATTTAAGAGGGAATACATGTGAGGGTGTCCTATCTTTTTCCTCAGTTAGAATAGGCATTTTTGTAGAATGACATTTACAGAAGATCTTGAAAAGACTTTTCTTCAGTTTTCTTTGTTTAGTTGGATTACTTTAATCTCTCTGTATTGTTGAAACGGAGATGAAATAACCTTTTATTAAAAATGTTACAAAAAACCACATGCTTTCAAAGGGTGTCCTAATTTTTTCACATGACTGTATGTTGAAGCACGGTCGTAGTGCCAACATTGGCACCCTGGCCACTCTAGCAGAGGAAGTGGTGGATGTCTCCTCCACATCTTGGCTGGGCAGTAGCTGCTGACTTCATCTAGTAGCTCTTCTTTACTGAAAAGGGTAGCAGAGCCTACAGCATATAATACTTCTCGCGTTGAGGGAACAGAAAAGGAAAGAGGCAGGTTGAGGACAGGTGAGGGCACAGGGCCTGCTCCTGGGCCATGCCAACTAAGGGTTGTGTCTGAGGAACCCACTGACTCTTGGCTGGGGGTGTCTGATGGCACATGAGATGAAGTCAAAGATCTAGTCAACCATTCAAGAACCGCTGGGCTAGTTGTCACAACACGACCGCTAGCTGACACTGGGATCTCAGCCCTCTCGAAGTGATTCTGTTGCCATGGCCCCTTACTCTGCTGCGACCTGTGCCTGCACCAGAAACATTTAGGCCTCTGCCACTCCCCTGTGCAGGGCCTGGCACTTCTCTGCCTGACATACTGTTAGATCAAATAACCAAATCCTAGATCAAATATTTATTATTTTGCCACTAATACACAGCAAACAAGGCTTTTTATCACTGCACCGCTAAACAGCAAATAGACCCTAATTTTTCTAAACTGTTACAGAACACAACAGGCTTTTCCAAAAGATAAGTGCAACACAGAACGACGAATAGATATATTTTTTTTCACCACTAATACACAGTGTAGCGGAGCGTTTGTGCGACATAGGCTTTCTCTGCCGCTATTCCAAGGGTTACTTCAGGATCAGGTTATTAGCACAGGAATCACAGCATCAGTAGTAAATAAAACCATCCACGAATATCCCATCACTCTTCCCAATAACTGGATGACACACAGTATCAGGAACAGGACACTGTTTAATGCCACATACCCTATTTTTATGCCACTCTCCCATGCAAGGGAGACACCTACAGAAAATTATTCATTCTTCAATCACAGACTGGTTACAGCCCACACATCCCCTTCCCTCAGCCTGAGAAGTAAATCAATCAACAGTCCAGTTGAGACATATATTGTTGCCATTGTGTTTCTACCACACAACCAGACGAATGCTCAGCAGCTTACTGATTACTTTTTGTCTTACAAGTAATGACTCATAGGGAATTAAACATAACATTGCAAATTCAATCAAAAGTCCAGTTAAAACATCCATTGTAGCCAAACGCAATCCGCTACACACAGCAAACAGGGCTTTAGAGTATAGCACTGCGCCGCACAAGGGCAATTAGGCAGTCTTTTTTTTTTACACTTTTACAAAACACAATAGGCTTATCAACAGATAAGTGAAATGATGAACGGCGAATATATTCCTCTTTCGGGCAGTAATACACGGCAAACTAGGCTGAAAAATATCTCACTGCACCGCTGAACGGCAATTAGGCCCTAATTATTTTTCTATTTTTACACAAAAGGCGTTTCAACAGGTAAGTGAAACGATGAACGGCGAATACCGTATATTTGCATTTCGCCAATAATACACTGCAAAATGGGCTGTAAAATGCATGTGAAACTCGAAAAATTAGAATATCGTGCAAAGTTAATTTATTTCAGTAATCCACCTTTAAAAAGTGAAACTAACATACCAGATAGACTCATAACATGCAAAGCAGATATTTCAAGCCTTTATTTGTTATAATTTGGATGATTATGGCTTATAGCTTATGAAACCCCAAATTCACAATTTTAAGGTACCCTTTACCCTTTGAGCCTAGAATATTGAACCTTTTCACAAAATTTTAATTTTAAACTGCATTAATGCAATTCTTTTAATTTGCATTACTAAAATAAATGGACTTTTGAACGATATTCTCATTTTTCGAATTTCATCTGTATCTCACTGCACCACTGAATGGCATTTAGGCCCAAATTTTTAAATTTTTTACACAAAAGGCTTTTCAACAGATAAGTGCAACAATGAAAGGGGAATATATTTGAATTTTGCCAGTAATACACGGCAAACTGGGCTGTAAAATATCTCACTGCACCGCTGAATGACAATTAGGACCTAACTTTTTTCTATTTTTACACACAAGGCTTTTCAAAAGGTAAGTGCAACGATGAACGGCGAAAATATTAGTATTTTGCTAGTCATACACGGCAACCTGGGCTGTAAAATATCTCACTGCACCGCTGAATGGCAATTAGGCCCATTTTTTTTTCTAGTTTTAAACAAAAGGCTTTTCATCAGATAAGTGAAACAATGAAAGGGAATATATTTGTATTTTGCCAGTAATACACGGCAAACTGGGCTGTAAAGTATCTCACTGCGCCGCTGAACGGTAATAATGATCGAGCATGCTCGGCCGAACACCTGTTTGGCTCAAGCATCTTGATGCTCGGCACATGGTGGTACTCGGCCGAGTACCGTATGTGCTCGATCGCCATGCTTGAGTTTCCTCCCCGTACATTTCTTGGCTGCTACGCAGCCAATAAACGTGCAGGTAAGTACTGCCTCACTGTAATGCCAGTAGCCATGCTGGCTACTGGCATTACAGTGATTGGCTGGCCGTAAAGTGTCATCGGGTGCTATATAGCACCCGATGACGCATGTTGGGCTTATTCGTATTTAGGGAGAGCTGAGAATTGAAAGGGACAGAGAGTGTAGGGATTGTAATTGAATATTTTTTTTTGTACAAAAACGTTTTAGAGACCCAAAAGTCCTTGTAAAGACTATTGTGTGTGACAGCAGCAATATATGTTTGTAGCGCAACCTGCGCTAAATTGCTCAGTGTTAAGGAGAGCTGTGCATAGGAAGGGAAAGACAGTGTAGGGAGTGTAGGTAATAAGAAGATTTTTATACAAAAAGCTTTTCTGAGACCCAAAAGTCCTTTTAAGGACTATTGTGTGTGACACCAGCAATATACACTCACCTAAAGAATTATTACGAACACCATACGAGTACGGTGTTGGACCCCCTTTTGCCTTCAGAACTGCCTTAATTCTACGTGGCATTGATTCAACAAGGTGCTGATAGCATTCTTTAGAAATGTTGGCCCTTCTAAAGAATGCTATCAGCACCTTGTTGAATCAATGCCACGTAGAAATGTTGGCCCAAGTTTATTGTAGCAGGGGAAGGGGTGGAATAACTGCAAAGAGATATAGGATCTTGATGGAGGAAAAAAGAAAAACAATTACAATGCTTGCCGCAAAGAAATGGGAGAAAGATCTAGATTCCTTTACGGAGGAAAAATGGAGAGATGCCCTCAGAAATTATGCGACAGTTTCGGATAGGGGTTCGCATAAGATCTCACAATTCTTTATAATGCATAGACTACATCGATCTCCATGGATGCTAAAAAGAATGGGGGTGAGAGCAACAGATAAATGTCCAAAATGTTGGGAGGAGAGAGCTGATTTGATACATTGCTTTTGGAGGTGTCCCAAGCTTCACAGATATTGGACAGAAATTACGGAAATTGTGTTTTTGCTCCTGAAGGTCCGATTGCCAAATGATCCAGTAATTTGTATTTTAGGGGCAACTGAACATTTGAAATAAAAATAAAAAAATACGATTGGTTTTGAACAAAGTATTATTTCAGGCTAGACTCCTTATACTTAGGGAATGGATAAAGGTAGATCCACCGACGGTGGGACAGTGGAGGAAAGCAATAGACAATCTAATTAAAGAAGAACGTGGGATGAAGAATTATACCAAAAAGTCACCAAATCTCGACCAGGTCTGGAAAAATTGGTTACTTTCGTTTTTTGTTTTTTTTTCTCTCTCTACGCCCTCCCCCCCCTCCTTCCGGGGGTGGGAGGGAAATGGGAGGGGGGGAGATGGGAGGTGGTTGGGAAAGGGGAGAAAGAAAGAAAAAATGAAAAATGAACAGCAATTATCAATTGTCAATAATTTTTTCATGTATTGTTGGGGTAATGTTTTTTCTACGGATGTATTTATTATACAAAATTGAAATAAAGATATAAAAGATGAAAAAAGGGAAAAAAAAGAAATGTTGGCCCATATTGATAGGATAGCATCTTGCAGTTGATGGAGATTTGAGGGATGCATATCCAGGGCACGAAGCTCCCGTTCCACCACATCCCAAAGATGCCCTATTGGGTTGAGATCTGGTGACTGTGGGGAAATTTTAGTACAGTGAACTCATTGTCATATTCAAGAAACCAATTTGAAATGATTTGAGCTTTGTGACATGGTGCATTATCCTGCTGGAAGTAGCCATTAGAGGATGGGTACATGGTGGTCATGAAGGGATGGACATGGTCAGAAACAATGCTCAGGTAGCCCGTGGCATTTAAACAATGGCCAATTGGCACTAAGGGGCCTAAAGTGTGCGCAGAAAACATCCCCCACACCATTACACCACCACCACCAGCCTGCACATTGGTAACAAGGCATGATGGATACATGTTCTCATTCTGTTTACACCAAATTCGGACTCTACCATTTGAATGTCTCAACAGAAATCGAGACTCAACAGACCAGGCAACATTTTTCCAGTCTTCAACAGTCCAATTTTGGTGAGCTCGTGCAAATTGTAGCCTCTTTTTCCTATTTGTATTGGAGATGAGTGGTACCCGGTTGGGTCTTCTGCTGTTGTAGCCCACCTTTCTTTCCCATTCTGACATTCAATTTGGAGTTCAGGAGATTGTCTTGACCAGGACCACAACCCTACATGCATTGAAGCAAATGCCATGTGATTGGTTAATTAGATAATCGCATTAATGAGAAATAGAACAGGTGTTCCTAATAATTCTTTAGGTGAGTGTATATACCGCTAAATACCGTGTAATAGGCCTCTGCAGACAGTTACATTATTTGCGCCACATCTCCTGTGTAAAGTGTGCGCATCCCTAAAATATCATTGACATCGAGTGTACTTTTTTCGTAGACGGTGTCCGCTGCGGACAGTTAAATAAGCTGCGCGCTTGGTAGGCCGGCTCAGATGTGTTTTGATCAAAATATATTGGCTAAGTGTCTCAGATATAAATCAGAGTGAGGACTTTGTCCATATATAATGCTTGCATCTACTTTACTAAGTGCATTATTATCTTATTTCTGTGATTTTCTACAATAATATGGCCAGTGACATCCGCAGATTTGTATATCATACCGTGCACGATCTTTTGATCTTAGTTTTTTCTGAGATTTTTATCCAAAAAGTTTTTCTGAGACCCAAAAGTCCTTTTAAGGACTATTGTGTGTGACACCAGCAATATATATACCGCTAAATACCGTGTAATAGGCCTCTGCGGATAGTTAAATTATTTGCGCCACATCTCCTGTGCAAAGTGTGCGCATCCCTAAAATATCAGTGACATCCAGTGTACTTTTTTCGTAGACGTGTCCGATGCAGACAGTGATATTAGCTGCGCCACACCTCCTGTGTAAAGTGTGCTAATCCCTAAAATATCTGTGACATCCAGTGTACTTTTTCAATAGACGGTGTCCGCTGCGGACAGTGAGGTTAGCTGCGCCATTGGTCATGTCAAACTAATTTAATCAGTTTCTATGAGGGGGTAAGTTCTAGACTGACTTGACAGTGGTGAATCAACGGATGTCGTATATCTGGACTTCTCCAAAGCATTTGACACTGTACCGCATAAAAGGTTAGTATATAAAATGAGAATGCTCGGACTGGGAGAAAACGTCTGTAAGTGGGTAAGTAACTGGCTCAATGATAGAAAACAGAGGGTGGTTATAAATGGTACACACTCAGATTGGGTCGCTGTCACTAGCGGAGTACCTCAGGGGTCAGTATTGGGCCCTATTCTCTTCAATATATTTATTAATGATCTTGTAGAAGGCTTGAATAGTAAAGTATACATTTTTGCAGATGACACTAAACTGTGTAAAGTAATTAACACTGAAGAGGACAGTATACTGCTACAGAGGGATCTGGATAGATTGGAGGCTTGGATACAGAAGTGGCAGATGAGGTTTAACACTGACAAATGTAAGGTTATGCACATGGGAAGGAATAATGCAAATCACTGTTACTTACTAAATGGTAAAACACTTGGTAACACTGACATGGAAAGGACCTAGGAATTTTAATAAACAGCAAACTAAGCATGGAAAAACAGTGTCAGACAGCTGCTGCCAAGGCCAATAAGATAATGGGTTGCATCAAAAGGGGCATAGATGCCCATGATGAGAACATAGTTCTACCACTTTACAAATCACTACTCAGACCACACATGGAGTGCTGTGTACCTTTCTGGGCTCCTATGAACAAGGCAGACATAGCAGAGCTGGAGAGGGTTCAGAGGAGGGCAACTAAAGTAATAACTGGAATGGGACAACTACAGTACCCTAAAAGATTATCAACATTATGGTTATTCACTTTAGAAAAAAAGACGACTGAGGGGAGCTCTTATTACTATATACATACAGTATATATATATATATATATATATATATATATATAAGACAGTACAGAGATCTCTCCCATCATCTATTTATCCCCAGGACTGTGACGAGGGGACATCCTCTGCGTCTGGAGGAAAGAAGGTTTGTTTACAAACATAGAGGAGGATTCTTTACGGTAAGAGCAGTGAGACTATGGAACTCTCTGCCTGAGGAGGTGGTGATGGTGAGTACAAAGAAATAATTCAAGGGGGGCCTAGATGTATTTCTGGAGTGTAATAATATTACAGGCTATAGCTACTAGAGAGGGGTAATTGATCCAGAGAGTTATCTGATTGCCTGATTGGAGTCGGGAAGGAATTTTTCCCCCCTTAAGTTCTTTTTTTTGCCTTCCTCTGGATCAACTTGCAGGATGACAGGCCGAACTGGATGGACAAATGTCTTTTTTCGGCCTTATATACTATGTTACTATGTTACTATGCTACATCTCCAGTGTAAAGTGTGAGCATCCAAAAAATATCGGTGACATCCAGTTTACTTTTTCAGTAGATTGTGTCCGCTGCAGACAGTGAGATTAGCTGGGCCACATCTCCTCTGTAAAGTGTACGCAACCCTGAAATATCAGTGACATCCAGTGACGTCTGCTTCTGACAGTGACCTTAACTTGGCCACATCTGCAGTGTAACGTGTGCACTAGTGTTGAGTGAGCATGCTCCGCCGAACTGCTGCTTGGCTCGAGCATCACAATGCTCAGCACATGGCGGTACTCGGCCAATAAACGTGCAGGTAAGTACTGCCCTCACTGTAATGCCAGTAGCCATGTTGGCTACTGGCATTACAGTAATTTGCTGGCCGGAATGCGTCATCGGGTGCTATATAGCACCCAATGACGCATGTTCGGCTCATTTGTAGTCAGGGAGAGCTGCGTTTAGGAAGGGTCAGATGGTGTAGGGTGGAAAGCCGAGCGAGGACAGCAGTACTGAGGGGGAGGGATCTGCAGCACCGCAGCAGGCTTGAAGAGGCAGTGGGGTGGCAAAAGGGAGGAGGCAGGCTACACCAAACAAGCCTGCAACTGTTTCATGGAGCACCCCCTTCTGTAAATCTCTCTTGCCAAGGGGTAGGTGTTCCGCAGTATGGCTCTTTTTTGAGGAAAGTGCGGATGACAAAAGAATGGTAGTTTGAAACCTGTGCCACACCAAAATGAGCCGGGGTGTAAACACTAGCGACCTCACCACCAGCATGATCCGCCACATGGCATCCAAGCACCGTAATAAGTGGGACGAACACCTGGGTCCACAATGTGTGTCTATGGGTCACACCACTGCCTCCTCTTTCTCTTTGTGTTACGCGCTGGCCAATCACCTGTCGAGGGCGCAGACGAGGATGCCTCCCACCCTGCACCTGGACCTTTGAAGGCACCATCAGCAACCACATCCACTTCCCTGTCCCAGCGCAGCATCCAAATGTCATTACCCCAGGCACAAGGGTACAATCTTACACTGGTAGACACGCTGCTGGTGGCATTCCCACCTGACAGCGGGGGCACAGTAGAAGCACAAGGCGAAGGCAGAGGAGGAGGAAGAGGTCGCTAACGCAGATGGGGCACCACCAGCACCTCAGAAGGCAGGAATTGCTAGGCTGAAATGTGGAAAAGCTTTGTCAGCACGCCACAACAACCTGCACCACAAGCTGATATGGAACGTCTTAGCTGGAGGCAGCATTTTAGCAACATGGTGGAGCAGTATCTGTGCACACACCTACACGTACTGAATGATGGGTCTGCCCCTTCAACTTCTGGGTCTCCAAATTTAGCACATGGCCTGGGCTTGCCCTTTACGCCTTGGAGGTGCTGGCCTGCCCTGCAGCCAGTGTGTTGTCTGAACGTGTGTTTAGCACGGCAGGGGGCGTTATCACAGACAAGCGCAGCCGCCTGTCCACAGCCAATGTGGACAAGCTCACGTTCATAAAAATGAACCAGGCATGGATCCCACAGGACTTGTCCATATCTTATGCAGAATAGCCATTGTTATACTACAGCGCAATTGCTCATTGTTGTATTTTTGATATTTCTTTTGGGGTGTACCCTAATTGAAATTTTTTTTTTACCAAAAACTAGTGTTGGCTACATCGTCCTCCTCCACCACCGCTTTCACCTACACCGCTACGTGCACCGCCTCCTCAACCTCCTACTCCATATGGACCTCTACCTCATACATTATTTTTTGTTAATTTTTACGTATTTTATTTTATTTTAAGTCATTTCATTCATTTGTCTGATACATTGTTGGGTTACATATCCAAAATTTTTGGCTGTGATATACCACTGCTCTACCTAATGGACAGGTTAATAAATTTCACAAATTTGTCTGTTACATTGTCGGGTAAAATTTACCAATTTTGGGCTGTGATATACCCCTGCTCTATCTAGTGGACAAGGAAATACATTTTACTAATTCGTCTGTTACATTCTTGGGTGACATTTTACCAATTTTGCCGTATACAAACCCCAGCTCTGCATAGGTGACAGGGATCTAACATTTGTAAAATCGCCTGTTCAATTGGTGGGTGACATGATCCCAGTTTTGCTGTGAATAAACCCCTGCTCTGCATAGTTGACAGGGACCGAAATTTTTTAAAATCATCTGTTCCATTGGTGGGTGACATTAAACCATTTTTGGTGATGAAAAACCCCTGCTCTGCATAGGTGACAAGGAATTAAATTTAAAAAATTTGTCTTTAATTGACTTTAACAACTTATCCCACATTTCAGCTCCATCCCATTGCAGCCATTGACTTCCCTTGGATGTGGTATCTCTTTCTCACGCTCCCTCTCCGGTGTGGAACCCTGATTCACCGTTAACCATGATTAACATGGTAGGTGCAGAAAAGAACATTGAAAGTTGATAGAGAAGATATCCAAATGGATCAGGCAGAAGTTATCTATAGTCAACAAAGCGGCAGCAGGGCCTCTCCTGTCTAACGTTTCCAAATCCAGGATACCCAAGTGACAGTCCCTATAATTTTTTATTAATCATTCCAATAACAGTGCATCTTAAGAGTCCTGTATTGTTTTTTATCGTCACTACCTTCACGAGTCGGGAGTGGGTAATTGCCACACGCCCCCTCCTTAACTTGGAAGCTTCGGCTTCAATAATTTGTCCCACATTTCTGCTCGATCACATTTAATTTCATACATTAACCTCCCTTGCATGTGGTATCCCTTTCTCAGACTCCCTCTCCGGCGTGGAACCCTGATTCGCCGCTAACCGTGATCAACATGGTAGGCACAGAAAAGAACATTGAAAGTTGATAGAGCATATATCTAATTGGATCGTGGACATCACGGGGACGTGCGACATGGTGGAGCAGTATGTGTGCACACGCCTACACGTACTGACTGATGGGTCTGCCCGCTTCAACTTCTGGGTCTCCAAATTGGGCACATGGCCTGAGCTTGCCCTTTATGCCTTAGAGGTGCTGGCCTGCCCTGCAGCCAGTGTATTGTCTGGACATTTGTTTAGCATGGCTGGAGGGGGTTATCACAGGTTATATTTCCCAATGTTTTGGGGTGTACCCTAATTTAAACAATAAAAAATAAAACAAAAAAGCAGTATAGGCTAACTACTCCTACTCCACTGCCACTTTCATCTACACCGCCACATCCACCGCTTCCTCAACCTCCTACTCCATATGGACCTCGTCCTCCAAGATCAAGATTATTATTTTTTATTTTCACGTATTTTATGTTATTTTTAGTGATTTCCATATCCACATTTGTTTGCAGAGCACTTGCCATGCTCTTAACCACATTTTGCTGCCATTTGCAGTCCTCTCGCCCTTTCCATAACTTTTTTAGAGCCATTTTAGTGCTCCAAAGTTCGGGTCCCCATTGACTTCAATGGGGTTTGGGTTCGGGGGCAAGTTCGGGTCCCGAACTCAAACTTTTTTGTAAAGTTCGGCCAAACCTGTTGAACCCGAACATCCAAGTGTACGCTCAACTCTACTAGTCACCTGTTATGGAACTGCAGTGTTAAAACTGGACAAAATTGCATGTTTCTGTGTCACTACCACTGTTTGCTGTCAGTGAATGGACTTTTACAGTGAACCTAAAATGGCCACCGGAGGCCTTCTTGATTAATTTACTGTGCCATCTTTGTGTAAGCACCCTGTTAGCGGCGGGAAAACTAAATTACGTCCCCTCAAGAGCGGGAAAATCTACTATGCCATCCCTTCTGCAAATCAATTCATGTGCCTCCCACCGTTTTTGTATTGTGCCAAAGATTCCGGCGCATCCCCTATGCAAAGAGAACCCAATGGGATGGTCGCTCACCAGAGGAGCGTGACATACGTACGCACGCTGAACACGTTAGATGATGCTAAGTGTTCCAAATAGAAAGACGTGCAAGAGACCAGCAGCATGGCCGAGAAAGACACCGGAAGAGTACTGGAGGCAGCGCAAGCACCTGAGGCAAGCACAGGCCTTATGCTGGAGGCCGAGCTCAGAAAAATGGAGACAGAGACCCTCACCACTCCCGTCGTGGTTGTGGGTCCGACTTCTAACACAACATATGAGGAGCACGAGCTACAGGCCCGCATCTGGAATATGTGAGAATCGTATTGGAGAGAGAGAGGAGTAGACCCCCCATGCGAACCACCCAATTATACCACAGGTCAGTCGCCTGCAATGGCGTCCGAGGAGTATACTCCCATCATTGCTGAAAGATCCAATCTAAATCAGTCTGTACCCGAGTTTATATGGCCAAACTTGCCCCATACAAAGCTCTGGGCCAGTTTATCAGCAGAAATCAAAGCTGCATGTATTCCTAGGACCCATGAGTGTAAAAAGTATAACAAGGGGATTACAAGGAAGTTATTGGAGGCCCCTGTAGAAGAGTTCCCGGTTCCAATTAGAAAACTGGGCCAAATTCTCTCATTCTGTAAATTGAGAGGCTTTGGATTTCTCAGAGATCTGGAATATGGCCGTGATTATTATGTGAACCACCGGTCAGTCAAGAGAAAATACTTGCCCAGCCATTTGCACAGTTTGTATGTGAATGAGGCCCCTCTGCTACCTGCATCACGCAGCCCAAGCCAGAAGACGAATCCAGCTGGGAGCCTGTAGAAGACTCAGAACTAGAGGAAGATGAGGAGCTAGTTCCTGCTGCCCCCAAGCGGCCCGATGCAAAATATGTGCCACCAGTTCTTACTAGCCAGAACCAGTATGCTACTGGGTTCACGGGCACTAATATCTTATGGCAGCCCGCCACTGCAACTTGAAACCCTGAAGCTCACCCCATAGCGAGACAGTGACACTCCAAGATCCAAGATCAAAATCTGAGTCAGCATTCACAGAAACAGCCATGCGGGAGTGTACTTGAATGATGTAGCAGGTTATGTTGCCACATCCTGCTTACCCTCAGGAAACAGTGCCATTTTCATCTCAAGCTATTGAGGTCATCCCTGTCACTACCTTGAGGCCAACAGCTACAGTCGCACCAGCTGCTGCAGAAAAAGAGTCATTGCCTGTTAAAAAAAAACCTGTGGTTGGGCCAGAGCCCAGACTGCAGAAATCGGAGGAAAATCCTTCCATCTTTGACGAGGTGAGGAAGCATTTACACCTCCCCATTGTACCCACCAAACGCCTGACTGAAGGTGTTGGGGATAGGTCATTCCTTGACTCCTGGGAATCTTGAAGCCCATTGCCCAGCGATGTACCCATGTACCCAGCTCTCCAGACCCCTACTAAGTAGGCTGGTTGGCCATTATTAAAATGGAGCAAGAGACACTGTTGCTAAAGGGACTCTAATTTTTGCTGTTGTGGTGGCAGTTTCTGCAAGCCACTGTGGAGCCCTTTTCCCTTCTAAAGACTGTACCAAGGACTTAATCATTCTGCAATTTCCTAGTTGCACTTTTTTGTTGTGTGCCATTTTATCCTCTTTTTACCCCTTCTCAGGTTAGCTGAAACTATAAAAATAAACAATTTATGCAACATTCAAGAAAAAGTACCAAGAAATACATTTTTCTGTGCTTTATTCTATGCAATGCACACCCTCTTATAAATCAAAAACGTTTGCACTTTAACCCTCTGGATTACAAATTATTTATACCCCAACAACTCAGGGATGGACTTTGTCTCAGGACTATGTCATGGACTGCATTTCCCCAAATGTGAGATCACCGCACATTTTGTCCCCAAGTAAAGAAGAAGAACAACGCCCATTATTACTTTTTGCTATCTTATGCAATAATATGCAATATTTAATGTGAAATATGCAAAATGTGTATGTGATAAATTGCCTAGAACGTGTTGTTGTGCATAACTCTTTAATATAGAAGGTTATCTAAGTGTCATGATAGTACATTGCAATATTTATATCCATATGTGTATTTTGTGGCGTGTACTTGGTGAATTTCAGTTGACGGCGTAGAGATCCACAGCTTCAGTCACTGACGACTTACCTTTTAGCAGGGGGGTATGCAGCTTCCCACATATGTGTGTAAATGGGACACTTCAAACTTCTTACTATATATATATAATATATATATACAGTACAGACCAAAGGTTTGGACACACCTTCTCATTCAAAGAGTTTTCTTTATTTTCATGACTATAAAAATTGTAGATTCACACTGAAGGCATCAAAACTATAAATTAACACATGTGGAATTATATACATAACAAAAAAGTGTGAAACAACTGAAAATATGTCATATTCTAGGTTCTTCAAAGTAGCCACCTTCTGCTTTGATTACTGCTTTGCACACTCTTGGCATTCTCTTGATGAGCTTCAAGAGGTAGTCACCTGAAATGGTCTTCCAACAGTCTTGAAGGAGTTCCCAGAGATGCTTAGCACTTGTTGGCCCTTTTGCCTTCACTCTGCGGTCCAGCTCACCCCAAACCATCTCGATTGGATTCAGGTCCAGTGACTGTGGAGGCCAGGTCATCTGGTGCAGCACCCCATCACTCTCCTTCATGGTCAAATAGCCGGTGGTTGGAACCAAAGATCTCAAATTTGGACTCATCAGAGCAAAGCACAGATTTCCACTGGTCTAATGTCCATTCCTTGTGTTCTTTAGCCCAAACAAGTCTCTTCTACTTGTTGCCTGTCCTTAGCAGTGGTTTCCTAGCAGATATTCTACCATGAAGGCTTGATTCACACTTGATTCACACAGTTTCCTCTTAACAGTTGTTCTAGAGATATGTCTGCTGCTAGAACTCTGTGTGGCATTGACCTGGTCTCTAATCTGAGCTGCTGTTAACCTGTGATTTCTGAGGCTGGTGACTCGGATGAACTTATGCTCCGCAGCAGAGGTGACTCTTGGTCTTCCTTTCCTGGGGCGGTCCACATGTGAGCCAGTTTCTTTGTAGTGCTTGATGTTTTTTGTGACTGCACTTGGGGACACTTTCAAAGTTTTCCCAATTTTTCGGACTGACTGGCCTTCATTTCTTAAAGTAATGATGGACACTCATTTTTCTTTACTTAGCTGCTTTTATTGCCATAATACAAATTCTAACAGTCTATTCAGTAGGACTATCAGCTGTGTATCCACCTGACATCTCCACAACGCAAATGATGGTCCCAACCCTATTTATAAGGCAAGAAATCCCACTTATTAAACCTGACAGGGCACACCTGTGAAGTGAAAACCATTTCAGGTGACTACCTCTTGAAGCTCATCAAGAGAATGCCAAGAGTGTGCAAAGCAGTAATCAAAGCAAAAGGTGGCTACTTTGAAGAACCTAGAATATGACATATTTTCAGTTGTTTCACACTTTTTTGTTATGTATATAATTCCACATGCGTTAATTCATAGTTTTGATGCCTTCAGTGTGAATCTACAATTTTCATAGTCATGAAAATAAAGAAAACTATTTGAATGAGAAGGTGTGTCCAAACTTTTGGTCTGTACTGTATATATATATATATATATATATATATACACACATGTGTTTATTTGCATTGTATGATATTCTTTATTATCAGACTGGCAACGTCATTTTCACCCACTTGCCCCTAGGCGGAGCTGGCACCACATAATACATATAGCTTGGGTGTGTCTAGACAGGAAGTTAGTTGGTTGGAGTCAGAGTTAGTTGAAGTTGGAGTGTGAGAGGAGAAGCAAGTTAATGGAGCAGAGAAACAGGCATTGTCCAACATGTATTTATACTCCTTGGTCATGGCCAGGCTAAGGGAGTATACCTAACATTGATCTACAGCACCAAAGCACAAGACAGTAAGTCTATGTCTGGATATCGGAGAGACTAGCGAGGATAACAGCTAAACTTAGCTCATGGACACAAGTTCCTGAGAGCAACTTTCCGAGTGCCAGGACACAAATGGAAAGTTAGTGCGTAGAATTGTCCCTATCCATTACACAAGCCTTCCGGGTAATAGTGGAAAAATCTAAACCTTTTCAGAAGAATATCAGGCAAATTATGTGGTAGAGGTGTTTGCCTGCCCCGAGGGGACGCCCTTTTTGGATAACTCACAAATATCATATTCAGAACCAGAGTTCTAGAGTTGGAACTTAAAGTAAATCTTCAGTTTGCCTGTAAAGTATCAGCATTAGAAGAATCCCTCTATTGACAACTGCCACTACCTGATAATAGGATTACCAGTGAACTTATTATTATTTGTGCTATACAAAATGTTTCCCATTGATGAACTGTACAAACTGTCCAGAGACTATTGATTTGCAGTAAATGTTCAACTGGTTTATAACAAATGACTCCTCATTCTTACTACTACTCTAAACATTTGCACCTTATTGTGCTGGCGTCAAGAACCAGGGGCCCAGCCGCAAAAGCAGCTAACACCTGGCTGGTGTTCCCTGCAACCAAAAGTGCCCCGGTAGATTTCGTGCTGTCTTCCCATCCACTGTGCGCCAGCCCAGGGAGGCATCTGCTAACCGTGAGTACATGAACTATTGCATCCATCGGCCCACCGTGAGCCTCACGTGTTTTCCCCTGTGGTTTGATAGCATTACATACACAGCACTACATGTGTGGTCTGACTAGTGATTTGTAAAGTGGTAGGACTATGTTCTCATCACGGGCATCTATGCTCCTTTTGATGCAACCCATTATCTTATTAGCTTTGGGAGCAGCTGCCTGACACTGGTTTTTGCAGCTTAGTTTGCTGTTTACTAAAATTCCTAGGTCCTTTTCTATGTCAGTGTTACCCAGTGTTTTACCATTTAGTATGTACGGGTGACTTGCATTATTCCTTCCCATGTGCATAACCTTACATTTGTCAGTGATAAACGTCATCTGCCACTTATCTGCCCAAGCCTCCAATCTATCCAGATCCCTCTGGAGCAGTACACTGTCCTCTCCGTGTCAATTACTTTACATAGTTTAGTGTCAACTGAATATTTTTTTATTTTACTGTGGAAGCCTTCTACAAGATCATTAATACACATATTGAAGAGAATAGGGCCCAATACTGACCCCTGAGGTACTCCACTAGTGACAGTGACCCAATCTGAGTGTGTACCGTTAATAACCACCCTCTGTTTTCTATCTTTGAGCCAATTACTTACCCACATACAGACATTTTCTCCCAGTCCAAGCATTCTCATTTTATATACTAACCTTTTATGCGGTGCAGTGTCAAATGCTTTGGAGAAGTCCAGATATACGACATCCATTGATTCGGTGCTGATCAGGCTTCCTGACAGCTTCTGAGCCAATCAGGACAAGCTCTTCCCCTTCAAAGTGTCATGTGATCATTTATCTTAATTCTTCCTCCTGTTTCTTCTGCCAATTGTCACAGTAAAATGGCACCGGGTGCGTTTTTGCATGATTCATCCAACAATTCAAAACTTGATTGGCAGACAAATTAAAGGGATATTCCCATCTTAGACAATGGGGGCATATTGCTAGGATATGCCCCCATTGTCTGATAGGTGCTGGTCCCACTGCTGGGACCCCACCTACAACAAGAACAAAGCAGGGAGTGCTGTGACAATGAGGGCATTTCCTAGTAATATGCCCCCATTGTCTGAGATGGGAAAACCCCTTTAATGTGAAATGTATAACAAATCTGATTAATTTATAATAGATTAGCTAATGTTTAATTCAGTCCATTATGTTCCCTTTATTTAAACTCATTTCCTACATTGGCCCTCATTTACTAATACTGTGTAAAATTAAGATAAGGTAAACTTAGCAAGTATTGCATTAAAGGGGCATTCAGGTTATAGAAAGTAATCCCCTATCCACAGGATAGGGACTAGCTATCACACCAGTGAGGGTCCTACCACTGGGACCCCCACTGATCATAAGAACAGGGCACTATTCATTTCTATCAGAGCACCAGACTATAGCGGTAGGAACGCCACTGATCTTATAGTTAGCCCCTATCCTGTGTATTTGTTGTAAAAAAAAAGGGTTCAAACCAAGCAGACACTACAAAAAAGGCCAAAATGGCACTCGAAGGGAATCTGTCACCTATGTTGAGCATATAAAACTGTTAACATAGCAATGTTCAATAAAGTACCTTAATTCCAGCAAGGGTCTTCTTGCTTTTATTCAACTTTTCATTTAGATCAAAAAGCTATTTTTCTGATATGCTAATTAAGCCTCAAGGTGCCCAGAGGGGCGTTATTACTCTCCTCAAGTGCCCAGTAATGCCCCCTGCAGTGCCCAGCCCGTCTTTCTTTCAAGCCCAGCTCGTCTCCTAAGAAATAAAATTACTCCCACATCCTTGCCGAACGGCGCCTCCCCTCCACTACGTCATGTAATTTATTCATCCCAGCATCCTTGCATCCTCCTTTTTTGGCCTCCAAAATCTCGCGCAGCCGCAGTATCGCTGACTGCCTGCTCCTATAAGATACTACGGCTCCTGAGGCAACAGCGCTCTGATTACGTCACTGGGCTTGACACATGCCCAGTGACACTATTGAGGCTGTTGCCCTCTGGAGCAGGAGTATCGTACAGGTGTAGGCAGTCAGCGATACTGCGGCTGCGCAAGATTTCTGAGATTTTTTTTTTATACTTGATTTATTTTTACTTTAATTTTGGGGAAAGGGGGTGAATAGAATTTTTATTTTTTTTTACATTCTTCAAGACTTTTTTTTTTTACATTTTTTTTATTTTTGTTTTGCCCCGAAGTAAACAGCAACTTGCAATCATCAGATTTCAACTTATACAGAATAATAAAAATTGCTCCATTATTCTGTATAGAAATCACTATATCACTGTTTAGTGCTGTCATCTAGTTGCCCGAACTGAGATATACTAATAATGAGCCTGGAAGCCTAGTACAGGCTCGGGTTCATTATTGGAACAGGGCACTTTCCCCGATCTCTGTCTGGGGAAACCGAACCTGAACAGGAAGCGGGCACTTCCAATTTTTAACACTCTCGGATGCCATGGTCACATTTGACCACAGCATCACAGGGGGTTAAATTTATGCGGTCTGCATTACCACCAATTGTGAACTTTAGCTTTGGGTTCCTACTGTATGAAACAGCAGGCACCTGGCAGCTATGACGCTTGCTTGGCTCAGGAGCAAGCGCCATCATTAAAGACCTGACATGTGTCGTACATGTATGGCGGAAGTTAGGAGAGGGTCAAAGAAAATCTGTCACCCTGATTTTGGACTATTATCTACAGTAATACATATGCAGAACTGCAGAAAAGGACTCCAGATCCCTACTTTTTATTTTTCTGCTGCCTCAGGTTACCCTGCGGTCAACACAAAGCTGCAATGAAATACACAGTCTGTTCTGACATAAAGAAGAGGACTCATGTGCGCCTGCACAGCAGTCCTGGCAATGTATTTTAACATTTCAATGCAGCTCAGTGTTCTGACAGCAGAGGAACAGGGGGCAGTAGGAAAATAGAAAATATTAAT
Organism: Bufo gargarizans; assembly: GCF_014858855.1. NCBI lineage: Eukaryota > Metazoa > Chordata > Amphibia > Anura > Bufonidae > Bufo > Bufo gargarizans. The sequence goes on along the minus strand of NC_058084.1, from coordinate 392,258,314 downwards.
CTGGACTCCGTATCGGCAGTACTACTCAAGTCAAAATCAGGGTGACCGGTTCCCTTTAACCAATCACTAGCTGAGGCAGGCGACCTGCCTGTTTCCCTTTAAAACAGAATCTCTATTTTGACTCTTTGTAAAATGTCACAAAAAATGCTGTTATGTTACCATCTAACACAAACAAGTAAATGAAATAATATCATCTCAACTAATGACTCATAAAACCACCAGAGGCTAAAAATGATGTCAAGCAGTAAGATGAACAAAATGATTTGACTCAGTTGTAGCTAAAGTATGTAAGCATTTACCGAAAGAAATCTGTCAGGAGAGGTAAAATGTCTGATAACTGAATTACAGGATCGCGCTTGAGTCCGCGCGATAGACGGGATCGCGCTGCTACTGAGGCCAACGGCGCATGCGCCGCCTGTACAAGCGCGGTCCCGGCGACTGAGCCGGGTGTCAATTAGACTGCATAGAGGCGGGGTTAGGGCAGGGGAGTTACAGCCTGGAGTGAGAGAAGGGCTACCCCCTTGACTTCTATCGTGACTTGTGGAGCTTCTATCGTGACTTGTGGAGCTGGACTTGACTTCTATCGTGACTTGTGGAGCTTCTATCGTGACTTGTGGAGCTGGAGAAGAGTACTTTATAAGGCGATTTTTTTTCATGCAAATACATGGCAGAAAAGCGGGACAAGACTGTATGATAACACAATGAGGATGATCTATAAGGTACTTTTGATAGTTTATTAAGTGAAATGCAGAGGGCTTCCGTAGACTTGTATGGAGAGAATCATACGCATGCATGCTTGACCTTCTCCACATTCATTCTCCATATTGATACTGTATGTCACTGACTTGCCACATTTTGTAACCTGTATATACTGTATTTTAGGCCACACATGAGTAAATAGACCTATATAATTAGAGTAAGATATTCTTAGACCATTTTAGGCTATGTTTTTACTTGGATAAATTAATGTGCATTGTCAGCAGGTATATACATATAAAGTAGATGAGAGTTCACATAGCAAACCACACATTATTCATATGTGCTGTGCTCGGCAAATCTTTATGTTCTGCCTGCCACAAATGCTATATTTATGTACTATTTATTAATAGCAAATATTATCTAATTTGCCATCTGCTAAGGTAAATATAAGTTCAAAATTATCCATGCTGCTGCAACGTAAAATTTAAGTCTGTTGATCTGGGTTGTAAAACAGAAGTGAATTTACAGTCAACTTCATGAATTGGATCTCTGAGGCTTGCTCACACTTCCTTAGCACGCCATTAAGTTTGACTCCCCCTTTTCTCCCACTCTCATGGCACATACTTGCTTTGTCATTTTGGTTTTCTGTGTTGCTTTTTCTATGCACATTTCTACTGTAGATACAGTACTTGTGTAACTTCAATGATATGTCTCATGATTGCTCCATTTATTTGTTATTGCATTCACATCTGCCTCTTGTCGGCTTGCCTCCACTCAGGAGAATGCGTGAAAAGATTGCCAATAGATGCTTGGAGAATATAATGTTACTCACATAATCTTCTCAGACCTCAGGCTTCCACTTTTTGTATTGCTGCATAAGGTGATTTAAAGAGCACTTACCACTGCAGTATTTTTCTAAGGAACCAGCAACATAAATAGTTTAGATCTTTTTTCTTACCTGGTAGAGATCATCGTTTTCCTCTTCGCTCCTGTTAGTTGTGGACACCACTAGGGATGTATCTGGGTCCTCTTCTGATCAATAGGATTGTAGAGTAGCTATGTAACTCTGTAGAAAGATCCTAAGGTAGCCAACAGCTGTGAAAGACAACCTCTCACCAGTTTTATTTATGGTGTCCTAACTAAGGGCAAAATAAACTAGTCACAGATCTCCTTAGCAAAATGCTGGGTCACTTTCTTTAATTGATCCAGCTGTTTAGCTAAAATTAAACAGCTCCAGCTCATGCCAATGAGTTCTGAATATTCATGAGCTCCTGATTTTCTTGCCCCCCTGCTGCTAATTTAATTGCTAAAAAAACGTGAATCAGTGGCAGAGGGCAGAGAAAGCAGAAACTCATAAATATCAGGACTCGTTGGCATGCACTGGAGCTGTTAGAACCTAGCAGCATAAAACCACTGACAGATTCTCTTTAATATGTTTACAAGTATGTGTATGAGAAAAATCAAGGATATACTGTAATAATTTATCATGCATATTTGCCAATTTAGAGAATCTTGCTAATTTCACTGTTTTTGATGAGTACTTAGGCTATTTTCACACTGCCGTTTCTGGGTCCGCCTGTGAGATCCGTTTCAAGGCTCTCACAAGCGACCCAAAACGGATCAGTTCAGCCCCAATGCATTCTGAATGGATAAGGATCTGTTCAGAATGCATCAGTTTGCCTCCGTTCAGCCTCCATTCTGCTCTGGAGGCGGACACCAAAACGCTGCTTGCAGCGTTTTGATGTCCGTCTGACGAAACTGAGCCAAACGGATCCGTCCTGACTTACAATGTAAGTCAATGGGGATGGATCAGTTTTTACTGACACAATATGGTATAATTGAAAACGGATCCGCCTCCCATTGACTAACAATGTAAGTCAAAACTGATCTGTTTGCATTATCATGAACAAAAAAAGAAAATAAAAAAAAAATTTTTTTTTTTGTTCATGGTAATGCAAACGGATCCGTTCTGAACGGATACAAGTGTTTGCATTATAGGTGCGGATCCCTCTGTGCAGATACCAGACAGATCCACACCTAAACGCAGGTGTGAAAGTAGCCTTAAAGGGGTTTTCCTGTAATTAAGATTTTTTATCAAGTATCCATAGCCTGGCCTCTGAAACACAAGTTTCATACTTGCCTGCTCCATGCCTCTCCAGTTTATTTATTTATTTATTTTTTGTCTGATTGATCTTAGGGGGTCTGATCTGAGATCTGAGGAAGAATGGGGGTATGATGGAGGTCTGATCTGAAAGCTGAGAAGGAATAGAGGTCTGATCGGCTCTGATCTAAGATATAAAAATGAATAGAGGTCCGATTGAAGTCTGATACAGAGGTCTGATGAAGCTATGGGGTCTGATGGGATTATGATCTAGGGTCTGATGGAGTTTGGGGGTCTAATGGGAGTCCGATCTGAGGTCTAAAAGGGAATGGGGTTCTAATACAGAGGTTTTATGGAGCTTGGGGGTATGATGGGGATCTGATACACAGGTCTGATGGAGCTTGGGGGTCTGATGTGGGTCTGATCTGAGGTGTGATGGAACTTGGGGAGCTGATGGGGGTCTGTTCTAAGGCCTGCTGAATTTTTTTTTCTTATTTTCTTTCTCTATATCCTAGGTATAGCTTATGGTCCGATGCTATACCTAGGATATAGAGAAAGAAAATGAGAAAAATTCAGCAGGCCTTAGAACAAACAGTGTATATATATATATATATATATATATATATATATACACAAAAAGAAATATGGGCCATGGAATACAAATTAAGTTGCCAGGATGTTAATGCTTGTTAGCTCTGGATGTTCTTACTCCACAACCTTAGGGTGTATCCTTGAACAATCATTTATTTAAAACTTTTATATGAGTTCTGGATATTTTTGGAGAATTGCCACATATTATGTAAAACTGATTTTGTTGGCAACATATGAAAATACATTCTACCACCATATTCCTTTAGCCTTGTCCTAAATCCTCGTAATATGTGATTAGAAGTGAACTGAAAAAATAACCTAGCAGTTTTACCTACATCAAATACACAATTACATTCCACGGATACCTTGAGCTAAAATCTTAAGTTGTTTCAATTATTTTTTATCTGACTAAAATACTAAAATAGCTCTGTAAATCTAAACATTACTTACAGTTGAACTTATTCCAGTCCTGTCCAATAATTTTTTTTATTTCTTCCATACATTAAAGGTCATGTAAAGGTTTTGGTGTAGGGGCTTTCATCATTTCTGTGCTTTTCCAAACATAAAAGGACAGAAATATGTCTTTGTGAAGTGCACTCTTAGGCCTCATGCACATGACCGTTGTTTCATTCTGTGTCCGTTGTTCCGTTTTTCGTGATTTTCTGCGGACCCATTGACTTTCAATGGGTCCGTTGAAAAAAATATAACCTGTCCTATTTTTTTCACGGAAAACGGTTTGCGGACCCATTCAAGTCAATGGGTCCGTGAAAAAACGCGGAGGCACGCAAGATTGTCATCCGCGTCCGTTTTTTCCTATCATTTGCATGGCAAACTTGACTTAGACTTTTTTTTACTTTCCTTCATGTCTGGTGATCATCCAAAAATAAAGGAAGACACACGGAACAACCGGAACCCCATTTTGCAGAACGGAACACAACAACGGTCGTGTGCATGAGGCCTAAAAGAGTGACTGCAAGCCCTTTGGGTCATTCTCATTAGAAAAAATCGATTCAAGGATTGCTGTATTTCCGTTGTATTGTAGTGTATTTCCAATGCTGGACATATTATTGAGTAACACTTTGAGGTCTCATCTTTAAAGAATTGCCTAAAAAATGACATCAAATTCCCTATTGGTATGTTACAAGTAGCCCTGCGTAATACAATGGGGCAAAAAAGTATTTAGCCAGCCACCAATTGTGCAAGATCTTGTGCAAGATGAGAGAGGCCTATAATTTTCATCATAGGTATACATTAACTATGGGAAACATAATAAGAAAAAAAAATCTAGAAAATCATTGTCTAATTTTTAAAGAATTTATTTGCAAATTATGGTGGAAAATAAGTATTTGGTCAATAACAAACGTTCATCGCAATTCTTTGTTATATACCCTTTGTTGGCAATGACAGAGGTCAAATGTTTTCTGTAAGTCTTCACAAGGTTTTCACACACTGTTGCTTTGCTGGTATTTTGGCCCATTCCTCCATGCAGATCTCCTCTAGAGCAGTGATGTTTTGGGGCTGTCACTGGGCAACACAGACTTTTAACTCCCTCCAAAAGTTTTCTATGGGGTTGAGATCTGGAGATTAGCTAGGCCACTTCAGGACCTTGAAATGCTTCCTATGATGTCACTCCTTTGCTACCCGGGCGGTGTGTTTGGGATCATTGTCATGCTAAAAGACCCAGCCACGTTTCATCGTCAATGCCCTTGTTGATGGAAAGAGGTTTTCACTCAAAATCTCATGATACATGGCCCCATTCATTCTTTCCTTTACACGGATCAGTCATCCTGGTCACTTTGCAGAAAAACAGCCCCAAAGCATGATGTTTCCACCCCCATGCTTCACAGTAGGTGTGGTGTTCTTTGGATGCAACTCAGCATTCTTTCTCCTCCAAACATGACGAGTTGAGTTTTTACCAAAAAGTTCTACTTTGGTTTCATCTGACCATATGACATTCTCCCAATCCTCTTCTGGATCATCCAAATGCTCGCTAGGAAACTTCAGATGGGCCCGGACATGTGCTGGCTTAGGCAGGGGGACACGTTTGGCACTGCAGGTTTGAGTCCCCGGCTGCGTAATGTGTTACTGATGGTAGCCTTTGTTACTTTGGTCCCAGCTCTCTGCAGGTCATTCATTAGGTTCTCCTGTGTGGTTCTGGGATTTTTGCTCACCGTTCTTGGAGCCCCAGATCGAGGGAGATTATCAGTGGTCTTGTATGTCTTCCGTTTTCTAATAATTCCTCCCACAGTTGATTTATTTACACAAAGCTGCTTGCCTATTGCTGATTCAGTCTTTCCAGCTGGTGCAGGTCTACAATTTTGACTTGGCCATAGTAGAGTTTGGAGTGTGACTGTTTGAGTTTGTGGACAGGTGTCTTTTATACTGATAACAAGTTTAAACAGGTGCCATTAATACAGGTAACGAGTGGAGGACAGAGGGGCCTCTTAAAGAAGAAGTTACAGGTTTGTGAGAGCCAGAAATCTTGGTAGGTGACCAAAAACTTATTTTACCAAGGAATTTACCAATTAATTCATTCAAAATCCTACAATGTGATTTCCTGTATTCTTTCCCCTATTATGTCTCTCATAGTTGAAGTGTACCTATGATGAAAATTACAGGTCTCGCTCATCTTTTTAAGAGGGAGAACTTGCACAATTGGTGGCTAACTAAATACTTTTTTGCCTCACTGTATATACCCTCAGTGTTGTGCGGTATGTTAAGATGTGAGGTTGTAGACTATTGATAAGGTTGTAGACTATTGAACTATTGTTGGAAGGGTCTCATTGGCTAAAGTATCTGCTCTTCAGTGTCCTGGACCTCCTTTCTATATATCATTGCTCTATCTCCTCCCTATAAAAAGTCTCTTTTGTTTATGTGGTATAAGAATATGTAGGATTAAATGATTGATTCCTGGATTAAAACCTACTGCCCATGGCCTCTTATAATACCACTGAATTCTCCACATGGCTACCAGAGGAAACTATGACTGATGCTCCACAATTAAATGCAGTTGTCCATATGAATCAAATGTGAGACTCTTTATTTTGCCAATGTTTTCCCTGAATATCGCTATTCAGGTGTTTTGTCTAATATTCTTTACTATGACTGTGCTGGACCTGATAACTGAATATCAGTTTTTGCCCGAGGTTTTAGGCTACTTTCATATCTGCGACACTACAATATGATCAGTTTAAAGATCACAGCGATCGAACTTCAGTTGAAATGCTTTTTATTTATGCATTAATCAATATAGACATGTGGCAATTTCGTGTGTAAACATTTTTGGCATATGGACCTTCGTCAGACACTGCAAGTGTGATAGAATAAATTGCATCAAAAATTACAGAGAATGGACATACATGATATCATTAATACATGACTGAGTCTAAATGAAAATTAAAGAGTTGCAAATTAAACAATAATAAATTAAAAAATGGCCATCACTTCTGGAGTGAGTATTAATCATCTGGTCCACAATCAATTCCAATTACATTTCCATTACAATTCATGTTCATAATTTTATGGGATGCAAGAAAATAGAACATATTACAGCACATGATTCAAAGGAATAATTTAACATATGTCTCCAAGGGAATATTAAGCATAATATGGTGTCTGTCCCATCCATTCTCAGGATGTGGTAGCCGTCTGTTTTGTACATGTATGCTAGAAACATTATTAAGGAATCCTACATCTACCCCACATCGGTTTCTGCCTGGAACTATAGGAAATAGACACTTCATATTGGGATCATTGCTATCACTAATAGGGCTGAGATAATCTACTGATCTTAATACCAGCGTCTAAGTACCAATTCAAATTCAATATTCAATGTATCTAGGTCATGATCCCCATTGTAGGACTGTCCATTGAATTTTTGGACACATTGGTCATAAAGCAACCCTCAGGCAGACTAACAACTGATCTGTACCGTAAACCAACTGACAAAAACAACTTACTGCATTTTAGTAGCTTTCACCCTCCAGCAACAAAGAAATCCCTGCCTAATTCCCAGTTCAAAAGGGTAGTGAACATAGTTGAGGACACACCAACCTGCAACAAGAGAATAGAAGAGATGAAACAGCGATTTAGGGAGAGGGGATACCCAACACACATTCTAGAGACTCCACAAAAGAGGCGGAGACAATGCGATACATCCAAACGCATTCCGTTTGTGCACACCTTTCACCCGAGTTCAGTGAAGGCACTTAACATGATTCGTAGGCACTGGCCCCTTCTGAAGAAAGCATACCCCAAAATAGAGGAGTTCAGTAACCCTATATTACCATGTAATCGAAGACCTAAGAACATACGAGACACCTTGGTAAGAGCAGATATAGGCCCAGGCATACACCCCCCACAACAAAAATTCCTACAGACCCGGAAGAGAGGCACTTTTCTATGCCTACATTGCTTTCAGTGCTCTAATATTCAAAAGGGTTCAACCATATTCCATCCCCATACAGGGAAAGCAATAGATGTGAGGGGTTTCTTTACCTGCGATACGGATTTTGTTGTCTACATCATAAAATGCCCATGTGGCTTGGCATATGTAGGGGAAACCTCCCAGAAAGTACGAGATAGGATTTGTCAACATAAATCCACTATCCGACGTCAAAATCTACTCTTACTAGTCCCGTTACACTTCTATGAGGCAAGACACACCATAGCCCAACTAAGGTTCCAAGTGATAGAACAGGTGCTGCCACCCAGGAGGGGAGGCAATAGGATCAAGACACTGAAAAATAGGGAGGCGTATTGGATCCATACATTACAAACCCTGACCCCAAAGGGCATGAATAGGGATTACGAGGTACAGAGTTTACTCTAAATACACAATGATGAATAGAGAGGACCATTTCCTCTTTTTCTTCCCCTTCTTTCCTTTTTTACCCCCACCCCGTCTGTAGAATGTTTGGCTTTACATCAAAATTAACCTGACATGTATTTTCTCTCCAAATTTCCTATAGGCCCTCTGATCTCCAGACTACGTGCCACATATCAGTATCCTTTTTTCAGCCCTTAGGTATATAGTCTTTCACTATTTCTATATAGAAAACCTTCCCCATCTTTTCTTGCTTTATTCTCCTTTCTTCCTCTTTCTTATTACATGAATTCTGCTTCCTTTCTCTTCTTTGCCTTATCTCCCACTGATTATTTTTCACACTCCTCTTATCTCATTTGGTTTACCTCTCCCTGTTTCACAAATATCTTAATTTCTTATTTCCCATAGAGGTTATTATACTGCTATATTCTTAAAAGTAGTTCTAGTAGTTCTCACACTTGACTGTAACTCCAGCTTCCAGCTGTCACTTGTGACACTCCTGCTAGGTTGCGATCCACGGGCGGCTCACTTCCGGCCGTTGGAACGCACTTCCGGTCCCAATGGAACGCATTTCCGGTTTGATGCGTTCCACCGGCCGATTCACTTCCGGCGGGTGGAACGCATCGTGTTTGGAGCATGGAGCAAGCATGCAGGCTGCCATTTAGGCAGCTATCTACATTCAATTACCACACCAGATATAAATAAGGCATGGTATGCGGACCATAGGCACACCATTTACCTCTTAGTGCTATATGCACCATCTCACCAGGTGTACACACCTCTTTCTATTCAGGCTACCGACTGCGGCATACAGGGAGTGCAGAATTATTAGGCAAATGAGTATTTTGACCACATCATCCTCTTTATGCATGTTGTCTTACTCCAAGCTGTATAGGCTCGAAAGCCTACTACCAATTAAGCATATTAGGTGATGTGCATCTCTGTAATGAGAATGGGTGTGGTCTAATGACATCAACACCCTATATCAGGTGTGCATAATTATTAGGCAACTTCCTTTCCTTTGGCAAAATGGGTCAAAAGAAGGACTTGACAGGCTCTGAAAAGTCAAAAATAGTGAGATATCTTGCAGAGGGAAGCAGCACTCTTAAAATTGCAAAGCTTCTGAAGCGTGATCATCGAACAATCAAGCGTTTCATTCAAAATAGTCAACAGGGTCGCAAGAAGCGTGTGGAAAAACCAAGGCGCAAAATAACTGCCCATGAACTGAGAAAAGTCAAGCGTGCAGCTGCCAAGATGCCACTTGCCAACAGTTTGGCCATATTTCAGAGCTGCAACATCACTGGAGTGCCCAAAAGCACAAGGTGTGCAATACTCAGAGACATGGCCAAGGTAAGAGAGGCTGAAAGATGACCACCACTGAACAAGATACACAAGCTGAAACGTCAAGACTGGGCCAAGAAATATCTCAAGACTGATTTTTCTAAGGTTTTATGGACTGATGAAATGAGAGTGAGTCTTGATGGGCCAGATGGATGGGCCCGTGGCTGGATTGGTAAAGGGCAGAGAGCTCCAGTCCGACTCAGATGCCAGCAAGGTGGAGGTGGAGTACTGGTTTGGGCTGGTATCATCAAAGATGAGCTTGTGGGGCCTTTTCGTCCTACTGCCAGTTTCTGGAAGACACCTTCTTCAAGCAGTGGTACAGGAAGAAGTCTGCATCCTTCAAGAAAAACATGATTTTCATGCAGGACAATGCTCCATCACACGCGTCCAAGTACTCCACAGCGTGGCTGGCAAGAAAGGGTATAAAAGAAGAAAATCTAATGACATGGCCTCCTTGTTCACCTGATCTGAACCCCATTGAGAACCTGTGGTCCATCATCAAATGTGAGATTTACAAGGAGGGAAAACAGTACACCTCTCTGAACAGTGTCTGGGAGGCTGTGGTTGCTGCTGCACGCAATGTTGATGGTGAACAGATCAAAACACTGACAGAATCCATGGATGGCAGGCTTTTGAGTGTCCTTGCAAAGAAAGGTGGCTATATTGGTCACTGATTTGTTTTTGTTTTGTTTTTGAATGTCAGAAATGTATATTTGTGAATGTTGAGATGTTATATTGGTTTCACTGGTAAAAATAAATAATTGAAATGGGTATATATTTGTTTTTTGTTAAGTTGCCTAATAATTATGCACAGTAATAGTCACCTGCACACACAGATATCCCCCTAAAATAGCTAAAACTAAAAACAAACTAAAAACTACTTCCAAAAATATTCAGCTTTGATATTAATGAGTTTTTTTGGGTTCAATGAAAACATGGTTGTTGTTCAATAATAAAATTAATCCTCAAAAATACAACTTGCCTAATAATTCTGCACTCCCTGTAGGTAAGTCCTACAATGGGGATCATGACCTAGATACATTGAATATTGAATTTGAATTGGTACTTAGAAGCTGGTATTAAGATCAGTAGATTATCTCAGCCCTATTAGTGACGGCAATGATCCCAATATGAAGTGTCTATTTCCTATAGTTCCAGGCAGAAACCGATGTGGGGTAGATGTAGGATTCCTTAATAATGTTTCTAGCATACATGTACAAAACGGACGGCTACCACATCCTGAGAATGGACGGGACAGACACCATATTATGCTTAATATTCCCTTGGAGACATATGTTATATTATTCCTTTGAATCATGTGCTGTAATATGTTCTATTAACTTGCATCCCATACATTATAAACATGAATTGTAATGGAAATGTAATTGGAATTGATTGTGGACCAGATGATTAATACTCACTCCAGAAGTGATGGCCATTTTTTAATTTATTATTGTTTAATTTGCAACTCTTTAATTTTCATTTAGACTCAGTCATGTATTAATGATATCATGTATGTCCGTTCTCTGTAATTTTTGATGCAATTTATTCTATCACACTTGCAGTGTCTGACGAAGGCCCATGTGCCGAAAACGTTTACACACGAAATTGCCACATGTCTATATTGATTGATGCATAAATAAAAAGCATTTCAACTGAAGTTCGATCGCTGTGATCTTTAAACTAATTGTATACTGGGGTGGGAACCCTTTACACAGCAAGAACAACACGGAGTGCAACAAAGCTCCTATAAACTACAATATGATCGCCAGTTCTGGGAGAGAATGCCAGGAATCAGCTGGACACAAACGCAAGATGCAGCAGTTTGTATTTGGTCGATTCCGATACATGCCGCAGATGTGAAAGTAGCCTTGCTTTCATACATGAGTACTATTTACTGGTAATGACTATTAATGGGTGTATAACATGATTGACTCCATGTCTACTGCATATAATGAGCCAGTCCATAAACCTAATAAACATAATCAATAGCCTCTCCTCAGTGAGGTGTTTCTAGACTGATGGTTGTTTCTCCCTGGCCAAAAATTAGTAAAAATCAGATAGGAGAACTCTCACCAAACCCATTAAAGAATGCTAACAGCCTTAGGGTGGTAGCATACTAAGGAAGGAATTTATCATTCCCCCATGCCTTTATTTGGCATTAATAAGTCACAAAACCGCATTTTTGCAAACAAAAATCAGAAAGGGGTGGGGTGTAGGCGGGACATCCATAATTTCTTATGCCAGAAACTGGCCTTAATAATGAATGGAATTTACAGCAAGTTGTCATAGATTTCAGACTGGCAGGTCTGTACCTCGTCATCATGCCTTCTCCAGCATCGCAGCTGCTATAAAAAATGCAGAACTTTTATATTGGTGTTATTTTTTTGTTAAAAAAATAAATGCCATGGCCAGATGTTACATGTTGGCCTATAGGAAATGATAAAACTGTGTTTGTAATGCCATTTTCTAGACATTTCATTTAAATTAGGCTGAGCTGCACCTAGACCATATGACTGATGTACATGTGGCCTGGGGTAAGCAACAAAAAGGCTTTCTCAAACAGCTAATTAACAGGAGTGTCCAAGTTTTGGACCCCCACTGATAATCCCTTTAAAGAGTCTCTGTCAGCATGACTAATCATATTAAATCAGACCTGGTGTGGACATACACTCACCTAAAGAATTATTAGGAACACCATACTAATATGGTGTTGGACCCCCTTTTGCCTTCAGAACTGCCTTAATTCTACGTGACATTGATTCAACAAGGTGCTGATCGCATTCTTTTGAAATGATGGCCTATATTGATAGGATAGCATCTTGCAGTTGATGGAGATTTGAGGGATGCACATCCAGGGCACGAAGCTCCCATTCCACCACATCCCAAAGATGCTCTATTGAGTTGAGATCTGGTGACTGTGGGGGCCATTTTAGTACAGTGAACTCATTGTCATGTTAAAGAAACCAATTTGAAATGATTTGAGCTTTGTGACATGGTGCATTATCCTGCTGGAAGTAGCCATCAGAGGATGGGTACATGGTGGTCATGAAGGGATGACATGGTCAGAAACAATGCTCAGGTAGCCCGTGGCATTTAAACGATGGCCAATTGGCACTAAGGGGCCTAAAGTGTGCCCAGAAAACATCCCACACCATTACACCACCACCACCAGCCTGCACTGTGGTAACAAGGCATGATGGATACATGTTCTCATTCTGTTTACGCCAAATTCGGACTCTACCATTTGAATGTCTCAACAGAAATCGAGACTCATCAGACCAGGCAACATTTTTCCAGTCTTCAACAGTCCAATTTTGGTGAGATTGTGCAAATTGTAGCCTCTTTTTTCCTACTTGTAGTAGAGATGAGTGGTACCCGGTGGGGTCTTCTGCTGTTGTATCCCACCTTTCTTTCCCATTCTGACATTCAGTTTGGAGTTCAGGAGATTGTCTTGACCAGGACCACAACCCTACATGCATTGAAGCAACAGCCATGTGATTGGTTGACTAGATAATCGCATTAATAAGAAATAGAACAGGTGTTCCTAATAATTCTTTAGGTGAGTATATATTCACTGTTATACTTATATAAATGAGGTACTTGGAGTACCATAAGGCTGGCTATAGTGCTAGCACAACATCTCTGTGCTCTCTGTACTTCGCTCTCCCTTTTAAGTGACAAGGGCTAGACATCTTGTTAGACATCTTGTACAGTCCTATGTTCTTGTGGCAGCACTGAGGTTCGGAGACTCAATGCTTTTCCATTGAATCAGACGTCTCTTTCTGAGTTTGGGAAGTACCAGAAGATCCACTGTGCAAGTGCCAAGTCGGCTCACTGACTTGGCACCTGCACAGTGGATCTGATGAGCGCTGCTTTTAGAACTCAACAGATCCATTTTGTAAGCATCGAATCAATGAGCCTCGGCACTGTCATGAGAACACAGGGCAGGATGAGAAGTCTAGCTCTGTCACCCAAAGGGTAAGAAGAAGTGCAGAGAGCATAAGGATGTTGTGCTAGCACTATGGCCAGCCCCCTGGTGCTCCAAGTACCTAATTTACATAAGTATAAAAATGAATATATGTTTGCACATTAACCCTAGAGAGGAAAAAAAATAGATCATTTTACTCTGCATTATAAACCCTAACAGGCAACATGCTTGCTTTAATAGGGTTAATCATGCTGACAGAGGCTCTTTAAAATGAACATGGGGAAACATATAAAATGTATTTATACATTTCAGCTTGCAATGCATGAAAAAAAAAGAAAAAAAAATTGAAATAAGTTTTACAGCCGCAATATGTTCTATTTAAGTGAAAACAGGCCAATGTGTGGTTTTAATTTCAAAATTAGATTCAGGAAGAATCAATTATTATTTTATTATTATAAGCAGCCTGCTGTCCAAATACAATTTTTAAAGTATGAAACTTGCTATTAATAACATTCTTAAGATCTTCTAGCCACATTAAAAAGCAACATTTTGCCCTGTTTTGTGTTTGTTTTCCTTGTAAATGCATTGTATATGTTCACTCATGTATAATTACTGTTATCATTCATTTTAGCAAACAATTACATAAATTCAAGGTTTTTAGAAATTATCTAACGTTTCAGTTTCACAGTTTCTAATTACAATATTTTACCTCGACTGTTGGGACATATGGGTCCTAAGGCTAAGTTTTTGCCTGACAATTCTCTATTAATTATATATATTTTTTACATTTTTTTTGAGAATTTCCTTTGACTAAGATCCAAAAAGTACAAAATCTCTCAAGTAAGTATGTGACCAAGCTCCATCTATTTGTGGCAGCCATTACTGCAAAATCATGTGGCCATTGACCAAATACTGTATGCATAGGTTTTTAAAGTTTTACTATTTTTGTACAATAAAAACACTTTTGCTCAGATTTACTAATGTATGTGGGCTAGAAATGTGACTAAACAAGTGGCGCAAAATGGTGCAGTTTGGTTTTTACACTTTTTCAGACATGCAAGAAAGAGGAGGGTTTATCAGAAACTGGACAAACTGGACGGAACTTCATATGTAAAGGGATGGGGCTTAAGATGTGCCATTTTGCAGTACAATTTTGGCTCAATTCTGATCTAAACATTTGAATACAAAAAATCTCAAAGTAAGATTGCGTTCAGGATGCGTTCAGTGAAACTCGCACCATTTTGCAAGCAAGTTCAGTCAGTTTTGTCCTCATGCACACGACCGTTGTGTGTTTTGCGGTCCGCAAATTGCGGTTCCACAAAACACGGATGGCGTTGGCGTCCGCGCGAGTTCCGCAAGAATAGGACAGGTTATATATTTTTTGCTGACCAAGGAGCGGAGCAACGAATGCGGACAGCACATGGAGTGCTGTCCGCATCTTTTGCGGCCCCATTGAAGTGAATGGGTCCGCATCCAAGCCGCAGAAACTGAGGCTCGGATGCAGACCAAAACAACGGTCGTGTGCTTGAGGCCTTTGTATGCGATTGCGTTAAGTTGTTCAGTTTTTTTCCGGGTGGGTGCAATGCGTTTTTCACGTGCGTGATAAAAAACTGAAGGTTTACAAAAAACATCTCTTAGCAACCATCAAACACACTGCATCCGCACTTGCTCGTGGATGCAATGTTTTTTTACTGAAGCCCCATTCACTTCTATGGGGCCTGCGTCGCGTGAAAAACTATTGAATATAGAACATGCTGCGATTTTCACGCAACGCACAAGTGATGCGTGAAAAACTTTGCTCATGTGCACTGCCCCATTGAAATGAAGGGGTCAGAATTAAGTGCAGGTGCAATGCGTTCACGTCATGCATTGCACCCGCGCGGAATATTCGCTCGTGTGATTCATTATACTGCCGCCAATTGCTGATGATTCGTTCATTGTAAAAAAAATAATTAAATGTGACATTTTTAAATATACATTTGATTATCTGCCTATTTCTCTCGATTTGCGACATTTTAACGCCAATATCACTAAAATGCGACTTTTTAAAACCGAAACGCACCATTTCAGCTATCGCTGCCAGACTGCACTTCTGACTTTTGAAACATACTTGCGACTTTTAAAGCATATTTGCGACATTTCCAGTGGTAAATTGCGGCTTTTGTCTCAGACTAGGGATGTTTTTGTTGAAAGTCACTCTACTGACAGAACCCTGCTGTTTAGCTCATTTATATTACATAAAAATAATTGCATCTTACCCATCACTTGTTCCCTTTTTGACAAAAATTTTGCATCTTTATGCCATAAATGTGACTTTTTAAACAAAAAACACCACCACAAGAAGGCCTCCTGTGCGCCCCGTGGCCGTTCAAAATGCAGGCCGTAATGCACGAACACCGACCGTGGGGCAGCTGCAGCGGATTGCAGACCCATTCACTTTAATGGGTCAGCGATCTGGCCGTTCCACAAAAAGATAAGACATTGCGGAACATAGGTATGGGACGAAACCCCACGGAAGCACTCCTTAGTGCTTCCATAGGGTTCCGTTTCGTGCTTCCGTTCCCGCACTATTCCGCATCTCTGGATTTGCGGACCCATTGAAGTGAATGTGTCCGCATCTGTGATGCGGAATGCACATGGAACGGTGCCCATGTATTGCGGATCTGCAAATGCCGCCCGCATTACGGCAAAGGGACACCTAAGGTCGTGTGCAGGAGGCCTAAGGTGGCTTAATTATCTGCAACAATTTGAGCTATTTCTGCCGATAAGAGGATGATAAATGAGGTGTAATATGCGCCAATTTGATATCCCTGCCCACTTTGACAATTATAACTAATTTCTGGCGTGATGCATTCTTTATGGTGACAATTCTGGAAAAAACACTTGATATATTTGGCACAAATCCAAACGCCATTCTTTTTGGTGCATTTTACACCATAATTCTGGCGCAACATGCTTAGTAAATGTCCCCCATTGTATGCAATAACGAGCTGTGGAGTTCCACCATTAGAAAAGTGAGAGTGTAAGTGTACCACAGGTAAAGATCATAGTATGGAATAAATTCAAGGCCTTTAATCTTGAGATCTGGATTAATATGAATTTATATAAAACACAGCAAAGTGGGTTCTGGTAAACCTTGTAAAAATTCTCTAAATTAATAATACTCTTTAAACTATAGGGTTGATTCATTAAAATGAAAAAAAGAAATGTATATTGGCATTCCACAATGTGCTAAAAACAGAGTGAATGAAGTCTATACACTATGCACCCAATTTAAATACCATATATCATAAAGTATTTATTTGTAGAGTAAGAGAAGTTCATGGTGCAGATGTGAAGTAGGCTCAATTATTTTGGAATAGGTATTACACTGTATATACTAAAATATAACAATCATCTTAAATATAAACTGAAATAGCTTGCCAGGTATACAGGAAAAATATATGACTAAACTAAAGAACAGTTCTTAGAAAAGAGTCTCTTAAGTTAACTTCAATGTAAAATAACTTTTGAGAGTTAATTTTGGGCAAGTTTCTTGACCAGGTGCATTCAGGTAAGGGTACAGTATGGTGTGGGCCTTTGGAAGTCCTGCCTTTCCTTGGTATAAATATTACCTTTTATTGGGGAGTGGTGCTACATTGTATCATTGTTCCGGGTGAACATACCTAGCTACAGGTGTGGGTATGACCTCCACCCACCCCTAAAACAGTATGCCCCTTCCATAGCTTGTCTGCACAGCATTGCTTGCGGTTACCTACCGTGCAGGGCAATACAAGAAAGCTCCATTTAAGTGAAATGGGCCGTGCTGCACTTCCCTGGTGGTCCAGGGGTACTGTCTGCAGAGAAAATTACTGAAGAAGCCACAGTGCTTAACAGCCATTAAATTCTGAGGTTCAGATTAGAAATTGATGGCATATGAACTCAGCAAGCCTGACCCACCGGTATACCGCAAAGTCTATGATAGAACAGTAATCTGTCATCTCTGTGACTGTTTATTGTTCATATGACCCTTACAATCTACATAATTCTTAAGTCAAACATATGTTTGACATCCTCTGCCCCATACATTGCAGGAATATTGATGTCATTTTCACCAGGGATAATAAAGAAGCGGTTTAGTATTGTGGCATTAAATTGCACAGCTAATTTCACTTTGGTAGAAGCTAGAAGATGCACCACTTCTAAACAACCGCAATGTCTAGCATTCACCACAGATGATACAAGATTATTTGGAAAACTAGAAAACAACCCACTATAAAATATAGTGCTATATATTAGTTTTTTTAGAATATTCATCATTATTTCCATCTAAACACATGATTCCAGCCTGCTTCTTGCTTGTGGGCCAATGAGCCATTGGCCCACAAGCAACTTAAGCAGGGAGGAATCATGACTTCAGATGGAAAAAATATAGTGCTATATGTTCGTTTTTTTAGAATATTCGTAATTTTTTTCCATCTGAAGTGAACACATGATTCCTACATGCTTCTTGCTTGTGGGCCAA
The DNA here is from genome assembly GCF_014858855.1 of Bufo gargarizans. Taxonomy (NCBI): domain Eukaryota; kingdom Metazoa; phylum Chordata; class Amphibia; order Anura; family Bufonidae; genus Bufo; species Bufo gargarizans. The sequence goes on along the minus strand of NC_058084.1, from coordinate 392,240,322 downwards.
TGACGCTGGTGCACCCTTTGAAGTTATCGCACGTGCCTTCTCCAACTTCCAACTTAGGCTCCAGCCTGGAGCACCTGCCCAACCCCTACTATCCCTGCAGAACGGTCTGCCTCTTTCTCTGCCTGTGATTTTCTAAATTACACTCTGCTAAGTCTGTCGAGAAGAGCAGTATTTATGGAAGAAAGTATATCGTAGCCCTCAATCAGTGTTTGGTGGAAAAGGGTATATAGCAATAGCACTCCTCAATCAGTATTTTGTGGAAGAAGGTATATGGCACCCCTCAATCAGTATTTGGCAGAAACAGGTATATAGCACCCCTCAATCAGTATTTGGCGGAAACAGGTATATAGCACCCCTCAATCAGTATTTTGTGGAAGCAGGTGTATCGCAGCCCTCTATCAGTATTTGGAGGAAAAAGGTATATAGCAATAGCACCCCTCAACCAGTATTTAGTGGAAGAAAATATATGGCATGCCTCAATCAGTATTTGGCGGAAACAGGTATATGGCACCCCTCAATCAGTTTTTTGTGGAAGCAGGTGTATTGCAGCCCTCAATCAGTATTTGGTGGAAGAAGGTATATAGCAATAGCCCCCCTCAATCAGTATTTTCTGGAAGAAGGTATATGGCACCCTTCAATCAGTATTTGGTGGAAACAGGTATATAGCATCCCTCAAATCAGTATTTGGCGGAAACAGGTATATGGCACCCCTCAATCAGTTTTTTGTGGAAGCAGGTGTATTGCAGCCCTCAATCAGTATTTGGTGGAAGAAGGTATATAGCAATAGCACCCCTCAACCAGTATTTAGTGAAAGAAAATATATGGCATGCCTCAATCAGTATTTGGCGGAAACAGGTATATGGCACCCCTCAATCACTATTTTGTGGAAGCAGGTGTATCGCAGCCCTCAATCAGTATTTGGTGGAAGAAGGTATATAGCAATTGCACCCCTCAATTTTGTGGAAGTAGGTATATGGTACCCCTCAATTAGTATTTGGTGGAAATAGGTATATAGCACCCCTCAATCAGTTTTTGGCGGAAACAGGTATATGGCACCCCTCAATCAGTATTTTGTGGAAGCAGGTGTATCTCAGCCCTCAATCAGTATTTGGTGGAAGAAGGTATATAGCACCCCTCAATAAGTATTTTGTGGAAACAGGTGTATTGCAGCCCTCAATCAGTATTTGGTGGAATAAGGTATATAGCAATAGCACCCCTCAATCAGTATTTTGTGGAAGAAGGTATATAGCATCCCTAAATCAGTATTTGGTGGAAACTAGTATATAGCACCCCTCAATCAGTATTTGGCGGAAACAGATATTTAGCACCCCTCAATCAGGATTTTGTGGAAAAAGATATATTGTAGCCCTCAAGCAGTTTTTTTGGAGGCAACAGGTATATCACACCCATTGCAATTAGTTACTCCAATAGCGTTTGTCCCTCTATCTAGTTGCCGTTTTGGCAGCAGAACCGCACACAACTGCTGCACAATACAAATACACTAAAATATGATTTCTATGTTAGAAAGCATATTATAAGTATATCACACCCTCTATGTCACACCTATCGATAGCACACCTATTCTAGTCCTTAAAAGGACTTTTGTGGCATTATTAGCTAATGTTTGGTGTCCCTAACTGTACTTGCTCCAAAATGAAACCTTTCCCTACACTGGCAAAACACATAATGTAAAATGGCTGCCATATCGGGTTCTGTTATAGGGTAAGGGGTGTGTCCATGTGCTGAAATGTCTCAATTGGCTGTCCTGTCCCACCTGATGGATGTGTCGTGGGTCAAAGTTTGGTGCTATACAAAAAAATATGGCACGTGTGAATATCACCATAGGTAATGCCTATTTCTGTTTTATTCATAGACAAAATATTTGATTATAAATAAACCAGCAATATTTATTAGCTTTTGAAACCTAAAACATTATTAGCAATATGATAAGGATATAGACTCTTATTATGGGTTTTATGTGGAGGGAAAAATATCTGAAGAAAAAAACCTGGATGTCTCTCCCAGGATTCAACCTTGAATCTCTGCATGCAACACTAAGCCCTGAACATCAAGCTATAGCATTACCACATAGAGGCATATGTTTTTTGATGGTTGCAAGCTAACACATATTACTGGTGCCTATAATCATATATTGTGCTTGTTAAAAAAGTATATATATATATATATATATATATATATATATATACACAGTAGAGACCAAAAGTTTGGACACACCTTCTCATTCAAAGAGTTTTCTTTATTTCCATGACTATGAAAATTGTAGATTCACACTGAAGGCATCAAAACCATTAATTAACACATGTGAAATTATATAAATAACAAAAAAGTGTGAAACAACTGAAAATATGTCATATTCTAGGTTCTTCAAAGTAGCCACCTTTTGCTTTGATTACTGCTTTGCACACTCTTGGCATTCTCTTAACCCCTTAAGGACCGGGCTCATTTTCACCTTAAGGACCAGGCCATTTTTTGCAAATCTGACCAGTGTCACTTTAAGTGGTGATAACTTTAAAACGCTTTGACTTATCCAGGCCATTCTGAGATTGTTTTTTCGTCACATATTGTACTTCATGATACTAGTAAAAAAAAGTCAAAAAAATTAATTTTTTTGCATAATAAAATACCTAATTTACCAAAAATTTGGAAAAATTAGCAAATTTCAAAGTTTCAGTTTCTCTACTTCTGTAATACATAGTAATACCCCAAAAAATTGTGATGACTTAACATTCCCCATATGTCTACTTCATGTTTGAATTATTTTGGGAATGATATTTTATTTTTTGGGGATGTTACAAGGCTTAGAAGTTTAGAAGCAAATCTTGAAATTTTTCAGAAATTTACAAAAACCCAATTTTTAGGGACCACTACAGCTCTGAAGTCACTTTGCGAGGCTTACATAATAGAAACCGCCCAAAAATGACCCCATTCTATAAACTACACCCCTCAAGGTATTCAAAACTGATTTTACAAACTCCGTTAACCCTTTAGGTGTTGCACAAGAGTTATTGGCAAATGGGGATGAAATTTGAGAATTTCATTTTTTTGCCTAATTTTCCATTTTAACCCATTTTTTCCACTAACAAAGCAAGGGTTAACAGCCAAACAAGACTGTATCTTTATTGCCCTGACTCTGCTGTTTACAGAAACACCCCATATGTGGCCATAAACTACTGTACGGCCACACAGCGGGGCGTAGAGTGAAAGGTGCGCCGTATGGTTTTTGGAAGCCAGATTTTGCTGGACAGTTTTTTTGACACCATGTCCCATTTGAAGCCCCCTGATGCACCCCTAGAGTAGAAACTCCATAAAAGTGACCCCATCTAAGAAACTACACCCCTCAAGGTATTCAAAACTGATTTTACAAACTCCGTTAACCCTTTAGGTGTTGCACAAGAGTTATTGGCAAATGGGGATGAAATTTGAGAATTTCATTTTTTTGCCTAATTTTCCATTTTAACCCATTTTTTCCACTAACAAAGCAAGGGTTAACAGCCAAACAAGACTGTATCTTTATTGCCCTGACTCTACTGTTTACAGAAACACCCCATATGTGGCCATAAACTACTGTACGGCCACACAGCGGGGCGTAGAGTGAAAGGTGCGCCGTATGGTTTTTGGAAGCCAGATTTTGCTGGACAGTTTTTTTGACACCATGTCCCATTTGAAGCCCCCTGATGCACCCCTAGAGTAGAAACTCCATAAAAGTGACCCCATCTAAGAAACTACACCCCTCAAGGTATTCAAAACTGATTTTACAAACTTTGTTAACCCTTTAGGTGTTGCACAAGATTCAATGGAAAATAGAGATATAATTTCAAAATTTCACTTTTTTGGCAGATTTTCCATTTTAATATTTTTTTTCCAGTAACAAAGCAAGGGTTAACAGCCAAACAAAACTCATTATTTATGGCCCTGATTCTGTAGTTTACAGAAACACCCCATATGTGGTCGTAAACTACTGTACGGGCACACGGCAGGGCGCAGAAGGAAAGGAATGCCATACGGTTTTTGGAAGGCAGATTTTGCTGGACTGGTTTTTTGACACCATGTCCCATTTGGAGCCCCCCTGATGCCCCCCTAGAGTAGAAACTCCATAAAAGTGACCCCATCTAAGAAACTACACCCCTCAAGGTATTCAAAACTGATTTTACAAACTTTGTTAACCCTTTAGGTGTTGCACAAGATTCAATGGAAAATAGAGATACAATTTCAAAATTTCACTTTTTTGGCAGATTTTCCATTTTAATATTTTTTTTCCTGTAACAAAGCAAGGGTTAACAGCCAAACAAAACTCATTATTTATGGCCCTGATTCTGTAGTTTACAGAAACACCCCATATGTGGTCCTAAACTACTGTACGGGCACACGGCAGGGTGCAGAAGAAAAGGAATGCCATACGGTTTTTGGAAGGCAGATTTTGCTGGACTGGTTTTTTGACACCATGTCCCATTTGAAGCCCCCCTGATGCACCCCTAGAGTAGAAACTCCAAAAAAAGTGACCCCATTTTAGAAAGTACGGAATAGGGTGGCAGTATTGTTGGTACTAGTTTAGGGTACATATGATTTTTGGTTGCTCTATATTACACTTTTTGTGCGGCAAGGTAACAAGAAATAGCTTTTTTGGCATGTTTTTTTTTTTTGTTATTTACAACATTCATCTGACAGGTTAGATCACGTGGTAATTTTATAGAGCAGGTTGTCACGGACGCGGCGATACCTAATATGTATACAATTTTTTTTATTTATGTAAGTTTTATACAATAACTTCATTTTGAAAACCAAAAAATTGTTTAGTGTCTCCATAGTCTAAGAGCCATAGTTTTTTCAGTTTTTGGGTGATTATCTTGAGTAGGGTCTAATTTTTTGCGGGGTGAGATGACAGTTTGATTGGCACTATTTTGGGGTGCATATGACTTTTTGATCGCTTGCTATTACACTTTTTGTGACGTAAGATGGCAAAAAATTGCTTTTTTTACACAGTTTTTTTTTTTTTTTTTTTACGGTGGTCACCTGAGGGGTTAGGTCATGTGATATTTATATAGAGCCGGTCGATACGGACGCGGCGATACCTAATATGTATATTTTATTTTTATTTATGTACATTTTACACAATGATTTTATTTTTGAAACCAAAAAAAATCATGTTTTAGTGTTTCCATAGTCTAAGAGCCATAGTTTTTTCAGTTTTTGGGCGATTATCTTGAGTAGGGTCTCATTTTTTGCGGGATGAGATGACGGTTTGATTGGTACTATTTTGGCGTACATGCGACTTTTTTGATCACTTTTATTACCTTTTTTGGGAAGTAAGGTGGGCAAAATTTCAATTTTCTCATAGTTTTTATTTTTTTATTTTTATGGCGTTCACTGTGCGGGGAAAGTAACATGACCATTTTATAGATCAGGTCGTTACGGACGCGGCGATACCTAATATGTGTAGTGTATTTTATTTTTTTAATTTTTATTCAGTGATAAATGTTTTTTTTTTTTATCTTAACTTTTTTCACTTTTTATTTGATTTTTTTGACCCAGACCCACTTGGTTCTTGAAGATCCAGTGGGTCTGATGTCTGTAAAATACAGAACAGAACCTATATAGGTTTCTGCACTGTATTTTACTTACACTGAACAGGTCTATGCTTTCAGCACAGATCTGTTCAGCACCATGGACAGCAGGACGCCTGATCAGGTGTCCTGTTGCCATGGGAACCTTCCCCGTCTGCTCAGTTATGGTCAGAACTTCGCAGACGGGGAAGGGTAAGGACGGGGTTCTGGGGGGGCTGTCTGGGGGCTCTCTCCTTCTCCCATCGGGGGGCTGCAAAGGCACAGCAGCCCCCCGATCGGAGAGGGAGGGAGCTCCCTCTTACTGTTAACCTTTTCCATACAGCGGTCCGTACGGACCGCTGTATGGAAAGGGTTAAACGGCTGACATCGCATCAACGATGTCAGCCGTTTATACCAGGGTGCCAGCAATGTGCTGGCACCCTGGTATACCCACTGTACACCAACGATTATGCAATGGGAGGCGGGCGGGGGATCGCGATCCCGCCTGCCGCACCGCCCGCCTCCCGCAACGCCCCCACTGCATGCGACACCCCCCCTGCACCACCCGCCGCCATCAAATCGTGCAGGGGTGCAGGGAGGGGTTAACAATATTGATTTCGGGCACTCTGAAGTTTCTGATCCCCGCGGTCAGGGACCGCGGGGATCAGAAACGGCAAAAAGCGCAGCAAACCGCAGGTCTGAATTGACCTGCGGTTTTCTGCGATCGCCGATACGGGGGGGTCAAATGACCCCCCCCTGCGTTGTTACGGGATGCCGGCTGAATGATTTCAGCCGAAATCCCGTTCCGATTAACCCCAGCGGCGCCGGAATTAAGATTTTAAGTTAGGACGTACCGGTACGCCCTTGGTCCTTAAGGACTCGGGAAATAGGGCGTACCGGTACGCCCTATGTCCTTAAGGGGTTAATGAGCTTCAAGAGCTAGTCACCTGAAATGGTTTTCACTTCACAGGTGTGCCCTGTCAGGTTTAATAAGTGGGATTTCTTGCCTTATAAATTGCGTTGGGACAATCAGTTGCGTTGTGGAGAAGTCAGGTGGATACACAGCTGATAGTCCTACTGAATAGACTGTTAGAATTTGTATTATGGCAAGAAAAAAGCAGCTAAGTAAAGAAAAACGAGTGGCCATCATTACTTTAAGAAATGAAGGTCAGTCAGTCCGAAAAATTGGGAAAACTTTGAAAGTGTCCCCAAGTGCAGTCACAAAAACCATCAAGCGCTACAAAGAAACTGGCTCACATGCAGACCACCCCAGGAAAGGAAGACCAAGAGTCACCTCTGCTGCGGAGAATAAGTTCATCCGAGTCACCAGCCTCAGAAATCGCAGGTTAACAGCAGCTCAGATTAGAGACCAGGTCAATGCCACACAGAGTTCTAGCAGCAGACACATCTCTAGAACAACTGTTAAGAGGAGACTGTGTGAATCAGGCCTTCATGGTAGAATATCTGCTAGGAAACCACTGCTAAGGACAGGCAACAAGCAAAAGAGACTTGTTTGGGCTAAAGAACACAAGGAATGGACATTAGACCAGTGGAAATCTGTGCTTTGGACTGATGAGTCCAAATTTGAGATCTTTGGTTCCAACCACCGTGTCTTTGTGTGACGCAGAAAAGGTGAACGGATGGACTCTACATGCCTGGTTCCCACTGTGAAGTATGGAGGAGAAGGTGTGATGGCGTGGGGGTGCTTTGCTGGTGACACTGTTGGGGATTTATTCAAAATTGAAGGCATACTGAACCAGCATGGCTACCACAGCATCTTGCAGTGGCATGCTATTCCATCCGGTTTGCTTTTAGTTGGACCATCATTTATTTTTCAACATGACAATGACCCCAAACACACCTCCAGGCTGTGTAAGGGCCATTTGACCATGAAGGAGAGTGATGGGGTGCTGCGCCAGATGACCTGGCCTCCACAGTCACCGGACCTGAACCCAATCGAGATGGTTTGGGGTGAGCTGGACCGCAGAGTGAAGGCAAAAGGGCCAACAAGTGCTAAGCATCTCTGGGAACTCCTTCAAGACTGTTGGAAGACCATTTCAGGTGACTACCTCTTGAAGCTCATCAAAAGAATGCCAAGAGTGTGCAAAGCAGTAATCAAAGCAAAGGGTGGCTACTTTGAAGAACCTAGAATATGACATATTTTCAGTTGTTTCACACTTTTTTGTTATGTATATAATTCCACATGTGTTAATTCATAGTTTTGATGCCTTCGGTGTGAATCTACAATTTTCATAGTCATGAAAATAAAGAAAACTCTTTGAATGAGAAGGTGTGTCCAAACTTTTGGTCTGTACTGTATATATATACAGTATATATATTAGCTTTCTGGGCAGATCTCAATGTGGTGAAGCTATAGTACATACTGTATATGATATTTACATGCCAGCACACAGCTCTAGGACACAGCTTTGCCCTCAGCCTGATGCCTAGCCCTGTCAATCATAGGTTGGAAGGAGTGTGCAGAGAACATGGGGGTGTTACAAAGCAATGGTCAAAGGATTCAGCCCGCCTCCTGGTGCTCAAACTTCTCATTTGAATATGAATAAAATGCAGATTTCTCTACAGCTGTTTAACATGCAGTCTAAATAAAAGTATTGTTTTAATCAGTATGTCTGGTTTAATAGGGTTGATCCTGGTGACAGGTCCAGCCAAAAAAGTATACATAGGCCAATATATTTACTTGTTTGTTTGCATCCACATTGACATCATTATTACAGGCATGATTGCCTTTCTTAATGTGGAGCAAATTAATAGCAATTAACAACAACAGTAAATGGATCCCATATACTTCTGACTTTGAAAGGAAATAAAATGTGTTTGGATTTATTTTAGATTGTGTACAATTACAAATCATATAATTTCTTAGCCAATATAATTACCGATTTTCTCAACCATTTCCCTCCAGTTAGAATTCGACTGGATAACACTAGACCTCATCCGAGCTACAGGTTGATGATATGTCAATATCATGGTACAGTCTGTAGATTCCCAAACTATTGTTCTGATTTGCTGCTAAACCATTTGCTTTCTTTTTTGCCCAGCCTGCTGTACCTGATGAAAAAAATCATACTTGTTTGCTCCATGCCTCTCTGTTCCAGCACCCTGGCTCCATTCTGTGGCTTTCTGGTCCCCATCTTGCAAATTTCTGGATAGACAGGGTCACATGAGTCGCTACAGCCAATGACTGGCCTCAATGGTGACAGGTCCCAAAGTGGCATGTCATTCACCAGTGACAGTGCCTCATGACTGAAAGTATGATGGAAACAGCCTTGGAGTCACCAAACCTGAACATAGCTGCAGGGAGCAGGTAAGTATAGATTTTTTTGACAGGTCCAGCCCCCTTTTATTTTTTGTACATGAATATGAATTGAGAAGTTTAATCATAGTTATTATAGATGAGCAAATTGATGCTGACAAAATGGATTGGATCCGAATTTCAGGAATTACTCGATTCACAATGAATCCGAATTTCCTCACGCTTCATGGTAATGAATACATTTTTTTCCTAAAATGGCTGCTGCACATGTTAGGACATGGAGCAAGGAACTCTGGGAACGAGGGATCACCCACAATGCCATGCATGCAGCCAATTAGCAGCCAGCCTGCCCTGTGATGTCACAGCCCTATAAATTGCCTCAGCCATTTTCTAGTGTACTTAGTGCAGGGAGAGATGTCAGCAGGCGCTAGGGACAGTGCTAGGAAAGACTTGAAAACTTATTTTGCTCAGTAGAAGTTCAGGGAAAGAGCGTTATAAGTGTAGGAAAAGGATAGGGAGGAATTATTACACAGTATTGAAGCAGAAAAGGGTTCAATAGAATGTACAGCCTGGCTAATAGGAACAATCCTAATACCTCTTGCTGCACTGACTGCGGATCCAAATTGCCATTATACTGCTGCTCATTTCAGGTTTCCAATAGATGATACCGCTGTAATTCCAGCAAACTGTTCTTGTTATTGGGGTCTTATTAGCCCTTGTGTGGTGCAGTTATATGTATGTTCTAAAACCATTTTTTGTTGTCAATTAGTGGGAGGGGGGAGGGGATTATTTGCCATTGTGTGGTGACATGAGAAAATTACAGCCCTTTCTGGCGTGTATTAGTGGCAAAAAAAATAATTATTTCACGGCCGCAGTTATATGTTCTAAAGCCTTTTTTTGGCTTGTATTAGTGGGGAAAAATAAAAAGGGCTTATTAGCCGTTGTATAATGAACTGAGAAAATAACAGCCTTTTTTGGAGTGTATTAGTGGCAAAAAAATAATGGCTTATTAGCCGTTGTGTGGTGAAGTGGGGGAAATGACAGCTCTTTTTGACGTGTATTAGTGGCAAAAAAAAGTATTATTTCTCATGCACGGCCGCAGTTGTATGTTCTAAAGCATTTTTTTGGCGTGTATTGGTAAGGGGAAAAAATAAAGGGGCTTATTACAAACCGGATTCCCAAAAAGTTGGGACACTAAACAAATTGTGAATAAAAACTGAATGCAATGATGTGGAGATGGCAAATGTCAATATTTTATTTGTAATAGAACGTAGATGACAGATCAAACGTTTAATCCGAGTAAATGTATCATTTTAAAGGAAAAATACGTTGATTCAAATTTTCACAACAAATCCCCAAAAAGTTGGGACAAGTAGCAATAAGAGGCTGGAAAAAGTAAATTTGAGCATAACGAAGAGCTGGAAGACCAATTAACAATAATTAGGTCAATTGGCAACATGATTCGGTATAAAAAGAGCTTCTCAGAGTGGCAGTGTCTCTAAGAAGCCAAGATGGGTAGAGGATCACCAATTCCCACAATGTTGCACAGAAAGATAGTGGAGCAATATCAGAAAGGTGTTACCCAGCGAAAAATTGCAAAGACTTTGCATCTATCATCATCAACTGTGCATAACATCATCCGAAGATTCAGAGAATCTGGAACAATCTCTGTGCGTAAGGGTCAAGGCCGTAAAACCATACTGGATGCCTGTGATCTCCGGGCCCTTAAACGACACTGCACCACAAACAGGAATGCTACTGTAAAGGAAATCACAGAATGGGCTCAGGAATACTTCCAGAAACCATTGTCAGTGAACACAATCCACCGTGCCATCCGCCGTTGCCAGCTGAAACTCTACAGTGCAAAGAAGAAGCCATTCCTAAGGAAGATCCACAAGCTCAGGCGTTTTCACTGGGCCAGGGATCATTTAAAATAGAGTGTGGCAAAATGGAAGACTGTTCTGTGGTCAGACGAGTCACGATTCGAAGTTCTTTTTGGAAATCTGGGACGCCATGTCATCCGGACCAAACAGGACAAGGACAACCCAAGTTGTTATCAACGCTCAGTTCAGAAGCCTGCATCTCTGATGGTATGGGGTTGCATGAGTGCGTGTGGCACTGAGCGTTGCATTTTTCAACAAGATAATGCCAGACCACATTCTGCATCAATCACAACATCATGGCAGTGTAGGAGAAGGATCCGGGTACTGAAATGGCCAGTCTGCAGTCCAGATCTTTCACCTATAGAGAACATTTGGTGCATCATAAAGAGGAAGGTGCAACAAAGAAGGCCCAAGACGATTGAACAGTTAGAGGCCTGTATTAGACAAGAATGGGAGAGCATTCCTATTTCTAAACTTGAGAAACTGGTCTCCTCGTTCCCCAGACGTCTGTTGAGTGTTGTAAGAAGAAGGGGAGATGCCACACAGTGGTGAAAATGGCCTTGTCCCAACTTTTTGGGGATTTGTTGACACCATGAAATTTTGATTCAACATATTTTTCCCTTAAAATGGTACAATTTCTCAGTTTAAACTTTTGTTCCGTGATTTATGTTCTATTCTGAATAAAATATTAGAAGTTGGCACCTCCACATCATTGCATTCAGTTTTTATTCACGATTTGCATAGTGTCCCAACTTTTTGGAATCCGGTTTGTAGTTGTTGCGTGGTGAGGCGGGAAAATTACAGCCCTTTTTGGCATGTATTAGTGGCAAAAAAGTATTATTTGCCATTCATGGCCGCAGTTGCATGTTCTAAAGCCTTTTTTTGGCGTGTATTAGTGGGGGAAAAATAAGAGGCTTATTAGCCGTTGTGTGGTGAAGTGAGAAAATTACAGCCCTTTTTGACATGTATTAATTTCCTTTTTATTTACTTATTTGATCTAACAGTATGTCAGACAGAGATGCGAAAGGCCCTGCACAGGGGAGAGGTACAGGCCTAAATGTTTCTGGCGCAGGCTCAGGTCACAGCAGAGTAAAGAGGTGTGGCAGCAGTGGTTGACTCGATCTTCGACTTTGTCGCAAGTGACATCAGACACCCCCAGCCAAGAGTCAGTGGGTTCGTCAGACACAACCCTTAGATGGCATGGCCCAGGAGCAGGCCCTGTGACCTCACCTGTCCTCAAACTGCCTCTGTCCTTTTCTGTTCCCTCTACCAGAGAAGTACTATAGCTCAGCTCCTTTACAGCGAGGACGAGCTACTAGAGGACAGTCAGCAGATACTGCCCAGCAAAGATCCGGAGGAGACATACACCGCTTCCTCTGGTAGGCAGGCAAGTAGCGATGAGGAGAGTGGCGAGGGAGCTGGTGTTGCGAGCGGTTAGGCTCCTGGCTCAGAAACCGTTGAGGAGGACATCAGTGACGTGCAGACAGTACTTGATGATGATGTAGCTGATCACAATTGGGAGCCAGGTGACAAAGGGGCTTCATCATTATCGGGAGAAGAGAGTGGCAGCTTGCATGTGAGGCAGCGGTGGAGCCAGCAAGTCTGTAGCATACCTGGGAGTCAGCAGGGTGGCAGCAGTGGGAGGTCGGGAGCCAGACATGCCTGGGGTAGACCACCTGCTTTGCAGGAGCCTACCAGCCCAGAAAGTAGTGGTGCAGGAGTTTATGAAGGCAGTGTGGCAGTTTTTGTTAAGCCACCGGGAGTGGTGAACATGAGCATTTGTCAAATCTGTGGGCAGAAGGTGAAGCATTGCCAGGGTGCCAATGGCAACATATGCAGCTTCACTATAAAGTGGCACGGGAGAACTGTGGCTCCAATGTGGTGGCCCAGCCTGCTACAGCAAATGCTGCTTCAGCCACTGGCACACACCTGATTTCAGGCAGTCAAGGCTCCACCACCTCAGCTGAAGGAAGCTGTCTCTCCTTCCCATCATCTGCTGGTCCTGATGCTCCTGCTCCACCTGCTCCTCATCCTAGTCAGTCATTCTATCACCAATCGATCACAGAAGCGATTGCCAAGAGACAAAAGTATGTCTGCACTTATCCAATGGTACAGAAGCTGAATGTGCTCCTGGCCAAGTTGCTGGCACTGCAGTCCCTCCCTTTCCATGTGGTGGACTCTGCACATTTCAGAGAACTGAAGGCTTGTGCCGAGCCGAGGTGGAGAGTCCCAAGCCATCATTTCTTTGCCAAAAAGGCAATACCAGCCCTGCACAAATATGGAGAACAGAAGGTGGGCCAGTCCTTGAAACTGTAGGACCATTGGGTAAATGTGGTTCCTGCCCAGCCAAACCAGCAACTTAGCGAGGTGACGCCGCTTCCGCCTCCAAGTTCTCATGCCATTGGTCCTGCAGCAATGTCCACCTCTGCCTCCTCATCCCCCAACTTGTCCTCAGCCTCCACTGCAGGGAGAATTCACCAGCATAACACATGTGCAGGGCACGGCGGTGTCACACTGTTCTGCATCTAGTTTGCCTGGGCGAAAGGAGTCACACAGGGGAGGAACTGCTCCACGTCCTTCATCAAGTAATCGAATCCTGGCTTTCTCCGCGACAACTCAAAATCGGAACCATGGTGACCAACAATGGGAAGAATATGGTGTAGGCGCTGTGTCAAGGAGGGCTGAGCCATGTGCCCTGCATGGTGCATGTGTTCAATCTGGTTGTCAAGCATTTCCTGAAGTCTTCCACCCATTTGGAAGACATTCTAAAAATGACCAGGAAAATTTGCATGCACTTCAGCCTCTCGTACATCGTCAAGCACACCCTCCTTGAGCTACAGTGGCAGAACGGCATCCCCCAACATAGGGTGATATGCTGCGTTTCCACCCGTTGGAATTCCACCCTCCATATGTTGGACCTACTGTATGAACAGAGAAAGGCCAATAACGATTTCTTGATGATACAGGCGGACAGAGGTACTCCTCTGTGTAACTTCGATCTTAGCAAGTGGCAACTCATGCGTGACACCTGCCATTTGCTTGTGCCTTTTGAGGAGCCCTCTTTATTTGTCAGACGCCAGGACTACAGGATGAACAACAACATTCCACTATTCATATCCTGGAAAAGATGCTGCTAAATATGGCTGGTCAGGGGACTGGAGATGTGGTGCCTACATCTCAGCCACATGAGCCCTATGGTGACTGAAGTGGAGGAGGACGACATTGGAGCACAATGTATAGCAAAATGGGTGTTTTTTACACAGGTGACAGGAGAGGAGGAGCAGGAGCAGCTGGAGGAGCAAGAGAGAGAGAGATGAGGAAAATGATGCAGATGACCCAGACACACCGCGGCAGTATGCAGTGGAGATAAAGGCAGGGAGTCACTCCGAGTCACTTGTGCAAATGGCCCGATGCATGCTCACTTGCTTGTGTAGTGACAGACGAATTGTCAGCATTCGGCAGACGGATGACTACTGACTACTGGCTCTCCACCATGTTAGACCAACGCTACCAGTCCAAAATGGGGGCCTTTTTGACACCCAGTGAGAGGGAGGGCAAACTGAACTACTTTTGGAGCATCCTATGTAGTCAGTTGGCTGCTGCCTATCTGTGCCATTGTCCATCCTCTCATAGGTCTGACCAGGCGGGCCCTCTGCACTCACGTTCCACTCCCATAGCTGCTAGGGAAGGGTCGGGTGGAAGGAGCAGTACCAGCTGCATCAGCAGCAGCCTGAGTCTAGAGTCTCTGATGAGGAGCTTTCTTCACCCGCATAGTGAGGAAACTACTCACCAGCAGCTAGACATAGATCAGAACCTGAACCAGCAGGTGGTGGCATACTTGGAGCGCACCCTGCCAGGCATCATTGAAGATCTGCTGGACTACTGAGCAGCCAAACTGGATTTGTGGCCGCAACTGGCCAAGTTTGCCCTGGAAAAGCTGTCCTGCCCGGCCAGTAGTGTGGCATCAGAGTGGGTGTTTAGTATGGCAGGGGGCATAGTTACCCCAAGGAGAACTTGCCTGTCCACCCAAAATGTGGAGAGACTGACCTTTGTCAAGATGAAGCAGGCATGGATAAGCCAGGATTTCCACCCACCAATGCATGATACATCAAATTAGATCATCCATGCTGCCTCACCCAAACCTTGACTGGTTTCTTCTGGCTACCTGCCTCAGCTAATATTCTGATGCTTCCACCCTCCTGATGGCACACATCTGATGCCAAGTGCTCCTTCTTACACCCACCATCGTCAGCGGGAACTGTTAGCGCCACCCACCTCCCCACTCTGTCACCGGGTCACTCTGTGGTCTCCTGATGCTGCTGCCACCTCCACACTATGTCACCTTGCCACTCTGTGGTCTCCTGATACTGCTGCCACCTGCACACTGTCACCTTTTCACTTTGTGGTCTCCTGATGCTGCTGCCATCTCTACACTATGTCACCTTGCCACTCTGTGGTCTCTTGATGCTGCAGCTACCTCAACACTATGTCACCTTTCCACTCTGTGGCTTCCTGATGCTGCTGCCACCTCCTCACTATGTCATTGTGCCACTCTGTGGTCTTCTGATGTTGTTGCTACCTCCACACTATGTCACCTTGCCACTCTGTGGTCTCATGATGCTGCTTCCACCTCCACACTATGTCACCTTGCCACTCTGTGGTCTCCTGATGCTTCTGCTACCTCAACACTATGTCACCTTTCCACTCTGTGGCCTCCTCATGCTTCTGCCACCTCCTCACTCTGTTATTGTGCCACTCTGTGGTCTCCTGATGCTGCTACTACCTCCACACTATGTCAAATTGCCACTCTGTGGTCTTATGATGCTGCTGCCATCTCCACACTATGTGATTGGGCCACTCTGTGGACTTCTCATGCTATTTCCATCCTCCCCACTTCATGACTGGGCCACTTTTTTGCCTTTTTAGCCTGGTTGACATAATCATTTATTTTATCCTTCTTGTGATCTGTCAGAAGGAAGGAAAAATGAGACATACAACAGATCCTGTCTGTGTAGCAGCTATAAGGCCTGTATGGTCCAATAAGAATTGGCTTATGATTTTGTAGCCAAAAGCAGGAGTGGGTACAAAACACAGAAGACATGCAAATATTCCATTCATGTGTCATCTCTGTTTTGGATTCCCTCCTTTTTTGGGGGGGCATTAGCAATACTGATGGATTACTGAACAAATGCTGACCGAGTAAATGGGGAAGGTCAACAGACAGGATGTGTTTTTTGGGGGTTATTGTTCTGACGGATCAGAGGAAGGGCAAAATAATCAGTGACGTCAACACAAACTTACTGCAGACACCCTCTCCACTCTGGGAGGCTCTAAATGTATAAGCGTTTAATAGAACAGGTTCTGTAGACATCTATGTGGAATCAGCTGACGACGGTGTAAAATAAATTAGCTCTTTTACGGTATAGTAGGATCTTGGGCCTCTGCATGGTTCTTCATACCTGATGCTAACATCGACCTGTAAGCTTGAGTTCACACTTGAGTTATTTGGTCAGTTTTGGCCCCGTAACTGCCCAAAGAAGTGAAGTATGCAGTGATTCTAAGAGCGACGCCTGTTATCTGTGTGTCATACTGAATCACAGTATAGTTTCAAAACCACAGCAGACTCACTATGTGTGCGATAAGTAGAGGGAATAATGCTAGCGGCGCTCACCCGGATGTTGCAAGTAGTACCTTTATTCCTATGAAATCGAATACAAAGTTCAGCAGGCTGGGGCGGACAGGAGCGTGTGTATGCTGAGTGATCAACAGGCGACGGCCGTTTCGTGCACCTTGCGCTTCCTCTGGCCTCTGACCTCATCACGCTACCTGTGCGCTCCCTTATAACAGGTCTCAAGTTGCCTAGGCAACCTCCGACGCTGAGGCATATCAGTAATCAGCTTCCTGAACAGTGACTGAACCATGTACGCGGTATCGGATATAAAATCATCCCTGACATCTACTACATTTACATGCAAAGGCTAATCTACATGTGTGTCTCCTTCATAAATATACACTTAAATCATTGCGGTCGTTTAACCCTAACGGTCCCATCGCACTTGTGCGAATGATCCAATCTGCCTCCCTCTGCATAAGGAGGCGATCTCTGTCCCCCCTGCAGGTGGTGCAGATACATGCTCCAGGGCCACAAACTTTAAGCATTTTACATTGCTATCATGCAATCTCACCACGTGTTCAATCAATCTTGGGCATCCTTTTCCTGATCTAACAGAATTTATGTGCTCCCTGAACCTCTCATACATAGGGCGAATAGTCTTCCCTATGTAGAAAGATCCACAGGAGCACAAGACCAGGTAAACTACATACTTAGTTTTGCATGTGGTGAACTGCATGAGCCTGTGTTCAATGCCCGCAAAGAAGACATATTTGCCTTGTATAACCTGTTTACAAAATGAGCAATCGCCACATCTGTGGCTCCCTACTGGGGTACATTCAGTGAGCCAATTTTTTAATATTTTTTTTTTATTTACCTTTAATCCTTATTTCCCCCCTCCCCCCATCCCACCCTTCCCAAACCTATATCCCCCCACCCTATGTATCCTACTCTTTCTATTATACAATTAGAGTTCATCAAGTTTTCCCATCTTTTATTGTTGGTACCTCGGGGCGCATCCATCTTCTTGCTATCAATAAACGAGCTATAAAACATGATTTGTATAACATTATTTCATTCTCCTTTAATAGCTCATGGGAAGTTTCATCCAAAATACATACAGAAGGCGTCCATTGGATTTTAAAATTAAAAATATCCCCGATTAATTCAATCAGACTGCACCAAAATGGTTGAATCTTTGGGCACCTCCACCACATATTAATAATGTCCGCTTTATCATTCATACATCTAGAACATAGTTTGGGCGTTTTAGCTGAAACTTTCTTGAGCCATTTTGGTGTTATATATAAACGGTGTAATATCATAAACTGAGTTACCCTATGAGAGGGGTTCCTCAGATAAGGTTTAAAACACCAAAATTGTCCCCACTGATCGTCTGTTATTATCCCTATATCATTCTCCCATTTTGATTTACTATTACAAATAAATCCCTCACTTCTAGTTTCTCGTATCTTTAAGCTTGACACCAATTTGTGCTTTCCTTTCCAAGCTACTATATAATGAATCACCTCATGTGGTTTTATCACTATATCTTCCTTTTTTATAACCTTTTTGACAATATCCACCAGCTGAATATATCTAAAATAACTTTGTCTATCTTCCCTTACATTCATTAATAATGTGTCCCTATCCTTCAGTGTTTCATTTTGAAAATATTGTGAAATATGCCATAGATCCTTATCAGTCCAATATTTGGCCTCTTTCAAGAAGGTAACATTACCTAACAACCTATTATACCATAATGGTGTGATTTTAATCTGCCCCTCTAAATTCAGTGACTTTTTAACTTTACTCCATACCCTCACCAATAATTTTACCAATGGGATCTTATATAGGTGCATACTTTCCAGTTGTCCTGATTCAAGTAATGTGAATGCCTAAGTATTTGAAACTGTCCTGGGGACTAAGAATCTTTAATTTTGCCTCTGAAATCACATTCTTGTCATTCAGAGGAAGGAGAGTCGATTTATCCCAGTTAATTAGTATACCTGATTGTCTACCAAACTCCTCCACCAGCAACATGACACGTTGCAGATCCTTATTTGTATCATCCAGGAAGAACAGCAGATCATCTGCATATAGAGAGATTTTGTCCTCACTCCCCCTTAGTCCAAAGCCCCGCAAATCCACGTCCTGCCTAACCTTTATAGCCAGGATTTCTATTGTCTGGGCAAAAACCAAGGGGGAGAGAGGACAACCCTGTCTCACCCCTCGTTCTATACAGAAGCTATCAGATAATATACCATTAACTGATATTCTGGTTTTGGAATCTGTATATATAATCTTCATCCAGCCTAGGCCAATACCACATTTTGTCATAGCTTCCCATACAAAGTCCCAGTTCACAGAGTCAAATGCTTTATGCGCATCTAATGATAGAATAGAGCATAATTCTTTATTATTCTCTGTAAACTGGATATTTTGACCCTATAAAGACCCTCAGCAAGCTCATTGTTGTGGACCTATCCGGAATAAATCCGTTTTGGTCCTCATGGATCAGATGTACTATGACCTTCCTCAACCTTTTCGCCAAAATCCTATCCAGAATTTTACAATCATTATTCATGAGTGAAATTGGGCGGTACGATATGGGATCCAATCGTTCCTTATCTTTTTTTGGGATTAAAATAATCGTCGCGTCTCCCATAGACTCTGGGAGACATCCTATAGCTTTTGAGTGTTCAAATACTTCCATAAGTCTTTTTGCCCAGAATTCTTTATCTCTTTTATATAGTTCATTTGGAATACCGTCCGGGCCTGGTGTTTTACCAGATGGTGCTTCATTTATTGCTACTAATATCTCCTTTACGGATATAGGCCGGTCTAATGCTATCTGTTGATCATCATTGAGTTTTGGGGTTCCTATTTCTCGCACATATTTTATCATCTCTTCTCCATGTAGCTGGGTTTTTACTGAGTACAGTTCTTTATAAAAGGTCTTAAATATATCCCGTATTTTTTCCTGATCATTATATAGTAGGCCATCTTTTCCTCTAATTGCGGCGATATTCTCAACCGCCTCCATGTTCTTGATTATCTTGGATAGAACTTTACCCTCACTATTAGTCTTTCCTTTAGTTCTTGAGCTTGCTTTTTGTAACCTGCTTCCGTGCTATTTATGCATCTGAGCTGTATAAACTTGCCGTATGGTACTGCTTGTTTTACGCTACGTGGATGATAGCTATCATAGTGCAGCAGGGAATTAGTAGCCGTAGGCTTGCGGTAACCCATGGTGACTATTGTGCCATTCTCTATAGTAACCATGACATCAAGGAATTATAAAGTTCCACCTCCGAAATTCAAGATGAACTTCATGTTCATGTCATTATGGCTATTGAGAAAATGCACAAAATCCTCACAAGACTGCCTCGGGCCCTGCCACACCATGAAAATATCATCCACGTAGCGCAAAAATAATTTTATATACTGCAGGTATGGGTTAGAGGTAGAGCAGACATAACAGTCCTCAAACACTGACAAAAACAAATTAGCAAAGGTGCAAGACACCGGTGTGCCCATGGCCGTACCATGGATCTGCCTGTACCAGCGTCCCCCAAAAGTAAACATGTTATTGCTGAGTACAAAATTAAGTGCCTCCTGGACAAACATGCAATAGGTATCACTCTTGTTAGTTTTGCTGAGAACTTTGATGACAGCCTGCACACCCTCCCCGTGTGGGATACGGGTGTACAGGCTTTCCACATCAAGTGACACTAAATTAAAATCGTCCTGCCACTGGAAGTGATTCAATGCCTCCAGAAAGGAGTTAGTGTCCTGTAAATATGTAGGGGCGTGTGACAAGAGTGGTCTAAGCAGCCAATCCAGGAATTTAGATAGAGTCACTAACCCTATCCCAGCCACAATGGGGCGTCCTGGTGGATGGGTCAGTGACTTGTGAATCTTAGGTAGAAAGTAGCAAGTAGGTCTCTTGGGGGATGGTGGCACAAGCTGATCCATGATACGCGCCGTAAAAAAATCCAAATCAATATATCGCGTCAGTAGCTCGCGGAGTTGTACTAAGATGGTGGGGATAGGATCCCTGTCCAGTTTTTGGTTATACCGAAGTGTCTCCTAATTGCTTGTATGCCTCCTGCATATAATACTCCTTAGTAAGGAGTACAATATGGCCCCCCTTGTCCGCTGGTTTCACTATGACATCCTCTCTATTTGAAAGCCATTTAATGGCTAACCATTCTTCTTTGGTAATGTTATTTTCTACCTTGGGATATACCAAGGCTTTTACATCTCATAATGTTTGTTTATGTAAGACGTCAATGCTACTCCCAGCAGGCAAGGGGGGACAATATGTGGACTTAATGCCCCCCTCAAAGCGACCTGCTCCTAGAGTGGGGGCCGGGGGATCACCCAGTTCTATGTCAGTAAAAGACTCTAAACAGGCAATTTCCCTTTCACTGTAGGGTTCCTCAATATTGAAACCCAAAAGATTGGTATGGGCTGGGATTTCTCCCTCCCTCTTGGAGCCCAAAGTAAAAGGGGAATTACCATACATTTTATGTAACTGTAGTTTACGAATAGCCTTAAAAAGGTCAATTTCAAAAGTAACAGGGTTAAATTTCTCAACCAGACTGAAACTGAGTCCTTTGTTGAGAGCAGTAATACATGGGGGAGGAAGTTCAAGAGTGGTCAGATTAATTGCAAGATCCTCTCTAGGTGTAGTGGTGAGTGAGTGTGATGCTGCATCGCACAGTGTTCTTCACCACTACATAGGCTCTCTGCAGCCAGGAAATAGCTGTTTGTTAACACAATTTGCCACAAATTAATTTGGATCAAATCTTTTCGAAAAATTCGGCAAACTGACCAAATCAAATTTTTGAGAAATTTACTCATCTCTTACAGGTATATTTGTTACCCCAATTTTTCGCATTTTTTCAAGATAATCTTGAAAGTCTATTTTACTTTAGATGTGTTCTTTATTTTCCCCACATTTTATTCTAGAAGCAGAACGCTAGTCATTGCAGTGTGTATGTTACTAGGCGTTACACAAGCTATGTCTAAATTCTCACCGAAACCCAGAGAGTGCAATCGAATCTGTTCTATTTTTCTGACAGTTTGTAGAATATTTATAGAATATTTAACTTACTCCCAGAGTACAAAGCAGAGCAGTTCACGGGGACAGTCATAAAACATACAGCTGTTTTAATTTACACTAAAGTGTTGGACATGAGTTTACTGCTCCGCACAATGGCAGGATTTCTCCACTCTGTAACAAGTACCCAGCAGTTTTTGGTTGCTTGCTTCATTTTATCCAGCCTCTCCTTGGGTGTACCTGGCAAGGAATACTACATTACCACAAGTGTATTAGGCAGTCTAAAAATGAAAGGGTCATCTGACTTTTTATAAAAAAGTCTTTATAATCCCCAAAGTACACAGTGAAGAATTTGATGTCCTCTGCAGCCTTTGTTTTATTACACACTATGCTTGTTCTGTTGCATTGTTCATAGGCATGCATTCCATCTTTTTAAGTATATAATATTAAGCTTTGTGAGTTTGTGCAGGTGCCTTTTTTTGGCGGTGGACTGAGATTTTGATGTGTGGACGAAGTGAAAGGGGAAGGTCTCTGTCTGTTATTTAATGAGTGGTCACTGTTTTATATACAGCAACGGGCTTTGTAAGTACTTTCTGTAAGTACAGCTCACAGGACCATATCAGTATACAAGCAACTTTATTAAATACTCCCAGAAACGTATGCAATCCAATAAAAAAAAAAATGTGAATGCAAGTATCACATAAAGTTGCCATCTTAAACTACAATCTTTTATAATTTCAAGATAAGTGAACCCCTTGTACTTCAACCAGTGCTGTTTTTTAATTACATATTTTTTTCCCCAAAAACTGTTACAAAGCTTCTACAGTTAATATGTGTTGGTAAGGACTCGTTCACATGACCATTGCCCCTCCTTTGCCGTATTGCGGCCTGCATTTGTGGATGCGGACCCATTCACTTCTAAGGGTCCGCAAATCCGGAGATGCGGAATGGTGCGAAACGGAATCATGGAACGGAACACTACGGAAGGACTACGGAGTGCTTCCGTGGGGTTCTGTTCCGTACTTCCGTTCGGCTTAAAGATAGAACTTGCTCTAATTTTTTGCGGAACGGATGAATGCACCCCCATTCAAGTTGAATGGATCTGGATTCATCCCGTTGGCCATATGGAGGTTGCCCGTGCATTGGGGACCGCAAATTGCGGTCCCCAATGCACGGAACAGCCCACGTACGGCTGTGTAAATGAGCCCTAACTGTATTTTCCAGCATCACCAGCAGTGTATATTAGAGATGAGCAAATCAAAGTTGATGAAGTGAAATAATATCCAAATTTCAGGAATAATTAGATTTGCACCGAATCCAAATTTTGTCATGCTTCGTGGTAACTAGGGATGAGCGAACTCGAACTGTATAGTTCGGGTTCGTACCGAATTTTGGGGTGTCCGTGACACGGACCCGAACCCGGACATTTTCGTAAAAGTCCGGGTTCGGGTTCGGTGTTCGTCGCTTTCTTCGCGCTTTTGTGACGCTTTCTTGGTGCTTTTTGAAAGGCTGCAAAGCAGCCAATCAACAAGCGTCATACTACTTGCCCCAAGAGGCCATCACAGCCATGCCTACTATTGGCATGGCTGTGATTGGCCAGAGCACCATGTGACCCAGCCTCTATTTAAGCTGGAGTCACATAGCGCCGCCCGTCACTCTGCTCTGATTAGCGTAGGGAGAGGTTGCGGCTGCGACAGTAGGGCGAGATTAGGCAGATTAACTCCTCCAAAGGACTTGATTAACTGATCGATCTGCAGCTGTGGATCATTGAGCTGCTGATCCTCAATTGCTCACTGTTTTTAGGCTGCCCAGACCGTTTGTCAGTCACATTTTTCTGGGGTGATCGGCGGCCATTTTGTGTCTTGTGGTGCGCCAGCACAAGCTGCGACCAAGTGCATTTAACCCTCAATGGTGTGGTTGTTTTTTGGCTAAAGCCTACATCAGGGTGAAGCTGTCACACCAAGTGCATTTAACCAGCAATAGTCTGTTCATTTTTTGGCCATATACAAAATCAGGGGCAAGCTGCGCCTGTCACCAAGTGCATTTAACCCTCAATGGTGTGGTTGTTTTTTGGCTAAAGCCTACATCAGGGTGAAGCTGTCACACCAAGTGCATTTAACCAGCAATAGTCTGTTCATTTTTTGGCCATATACTAAATCAGGGGCAAGCTGCGCCTGTCACCAAGTGCATTTAACCCTCAATGGTGTGGTTGTTTTTTGGCTAAAGCCTACATCAGGGTGAAGCTGTCACACCAAGTGCATTTAACCAGCAATAGTCTGTTTATTTTTTGGCCATATCCCAGTCTAATTCTGTCACTAAATCCATACCGGTCACCCAGCGCCTAAATACTAGGCCTCAAATTTATATCCAGCTAAATCTGTCCCTAGTGCTGTAGCTGGGCGAGTTATTTAGTGTCCGTTCAAGCACATTTCTTGTTCTGGGTTGAAATACAATTCCCAATTTAGCAATTTCATAATTTAGTGGTTTCTGCTATATCAGAGCTATTTGAAATCTATCCCTAAAAGGGTATATAATATTCAAGGTGCACATTGGGTCATTCAGAATAACTTCACACACACCCGCTACTGTGTATTTCCAAGTCTAATTCTGTCACTAAACCCATACCTGTCACGCAGCGCCTAAATACTAGGCCTCAAATTTATATCCAGCTAAATCTGTCCCTAGTGCTGTAGCTGGGCGAGTTATTTAGTGTCCGTTCAAGCACATTTC
Source organism: Bufo gargarizans (assembly GCF_014858855.1). NCBI lineage: Eukaryota > Metazoa > Chordata > Amphibia > Anura > Bufonidae > Bufo > Bufo gargarizans. The sequence continues at coordinate 392,216,192 of NC_058084.1, read as the reverse complement.
TTGTTCTGGGTTGAAATACAATTCCCAATTTAGCAATTTCATAATTTAGTGGTTTCTGCTATATCAGAGCTATTTGAAATCTATCCCTAAAAGGGTATATAATATTCAAGGTGCACATTGGGTCATTCAGAATAACTTCACACACACCCGCTACTGTGTATTTCCAAGTCTAATTCTGTCACTAAACCCATACCTGTCACGCAGCGCCTAAATACTAGGCCTCAAATTTATATCCAGCTAAATCTGTCCCTAGTGCTGTAGCTGGGCGAGTTATTTAGTGTCCGTTCAAGCACATTTCTTGTTCTGGGTTGAAATACAATTCCCAATTTAGCAATTTCATAATTTAGTGGTTTCTGCTATATCAGAGCTATTTGAAATCTATCCCTAAAAGGGTATATAATATTCAAGGTGCACATTGGGTCATTCAGAATAACTTCACACACACCCGCTACTGTGTATTTCCAAGTCTAATTCTGGCACTAAACCCATACCTGTCACCCAGCGCCTAAATACTAGGCCTCAAATTTATATCCCGCTAAATCTGTCCTTAGTGCTGTAGCTGGGCGAGTTATTTAGTGTCCGTTCAAGCACATTTCTTGTTCTGGGTTGAAATACAATTCCCAATTTAGCAATTTCATAATTTAGTGGTTTCTGCTATATCAGAGCTATTTGAAATCTATCCCTAAAAGGGTATATAATATTCAAGGTGCACATTGGGTCATTCAGAATAACTTCACACACACCCGCTACTGTGTATTTCCAAGTCTAATTCTGGCACTAAACCCATACCTGTCACCCAGCGCCTAAATACTAGGCCTCAAATTTATATCCCGCTAAATCTGTCCTTAGTGCTGTAGCTGGGCGAGTTATTTAGTGTCCGTTCAAGCACATTTCTTGTTCTGGGTTGAAATACAATTCCCAATTTAGCAATTTCATAATTTAGTGGTTTCTGCTATATCAGAGCTATTTGAAATCTATCCCTAAAAGGGTATATAATATTCAAGGTGCACATTGGGTCATTCAGAATAACTTCACACACACCCGCTACTGTGTATTTCCAAGTCTAATTCTGGCACTAAACCCATACCTGTCACCCAGCGCCTAAATACTAGGCCTCAAATTTATATCCCGCTAAATCTGTCCTTAGTGCTGTAGCTGGGCGAGTTATTTAGTGTCCGTTCAAGCACATTTCTTGTTCTGGGTTGAAATACAATTCCCAATTTAGCAATTTCATAATTTAGTGGTTTCTGCTATATCAGAGCTATTTGAAATCTATCCCTAAAAGGGTATATAATATTCAAGGTGCACATTGGGTCATTCAGAATAACTTCACACACACCCGCTACTGTGTATTTCCAAGTCTAATTCTGGCACTAAACCCATACCTGTCACCCAGCGCCTAAATACTAGGCCTCAAATTTATATCCCGCTAAATCTGTCCTTAGTGCTGTAGCTGGGCGAGTTATTTAGTGTCCGTTCAAGCACATTTCTTGTTCTGGGTTGAAATACAATTCCCAATTTAGCAATTTCATAATTTAGTGGTTTCTGCTATATCAGAGCTATTTGAAATCTATCCCTAAAAGGGTATATAATATTCAAGGTGCACATTGGGTCATTCAGAATAACTTCACACACACCCGCTACTGTGTATTTCCAAGTCTAATTCTGGCACTAAACCCATACCTGTCACCCAGCGCCTAAATACTAGGCCTCAAATTTATATCCCGCTAAATCTGTCCTTAGTGCTGTAGCTGGGCGAGTTATTTAGTGTCCGTTCAAGCACATTTCTTGTTCTGGGTTGAAATACAATTCCCAATTTAGCAATTTCATAATTTAGTGGTTTCTGCTATATCAGAGCTATTTGAAATCTATCCCTAAAAGGGTATATAATATTCAAGGTGCACATTGGGTCATTCAGAATAACTTCACACACACCCGCTACTGTGTATTTCCAAGTCTAATTCTGGCACTAAACCCATACCTGTCACCCAGCGCCTAAATACTAGGCCTCAAATTTATATCCCGCTAAATCTGTCCTTAGTGCTGTAGCTGGGCGAGTTATTTAGTGTCCGTTCAAGCACATTTCTTGTTCTGGGTTGAAATACAATTCCCAATTTAGCAATTTCATAATTTAGTGGTTTCTGCTATATCAGAGCTATTTGAAATCTATCCCTAAAAGGGTATATAATATTCAAGGTGCACATTGGGTCATTCAGAATAACTTCACACACACCCGCTACTGTGTATTTCCAAGTCTAATTCTGGCACTACACCCATACCTGTCACCCAGCGCCTAAATACTAGGCCTCAAATTTATATCCCGCTAAATCTGTCCTTAGTGCTGTAGCTGGGCGAGTTATTTAGTGTCCGTTCAAGCACATTTCTTGTTCTGGGTTGAAATACAATTCCCAATTTAGCAATTTCATAATTTAGTGGTTTCTGCTATATCAGAGCTATTTGAAATCTATCCCTAAAAGGGTATATAATATTCAAGGTGCACATTGGGTCATTCAGAATAACTTCACACACACCCGCTACTGTGTATTTCCAAGTCTAATTCTGGCACTAAACCCATACCTGTCACCCAGCGCCTAAATACTAGGCCTCAAATTTATATCCCGCTAAATCTGTCCTTAGTGCTGTAGCTGGGCGAGTTATTTAGTGTCCGTTCAAGCACATTTCTTGTTCTGGGTTGAAATACAATTCCCAATTTAGCAATTTCATAATTTAGTGGTTTCTGCTATATCAGAGCTATTTGAAATCTATCCCTAAAAGGGTATATAATATTCAAGGTGCACATTGGGTCATTCAGAATAACTTCACACACACCCGCTACTGTGTATTTCCAAGTCTAATTCTGGCACTAAACCCATACCTGTCACCCAGCGCCTAAATACTAGGCCTCAAATTTATATCCCGCTAAATCTGTCCTTAGTGCTGTAGCTGGGCGAGTTATTTAGTGTCCGTTCAAGCACATTTCTTGTTCTGGGTTGAAATACAATTCCCAATTTAGCAATTTCATAATTTAGTGGTTTCTGCTATATCAGAGCTATTTGAAATCTATCCCTAAAAGGGTATATAATATTCAAGGTGCACATTGGGTCATTCAGAATAACTTCACACACACCCGCTACTGTGTATTTCCATGTCTAATTCTGGCACTAAACCCATACCTGTCACCCAGCGCCTAAATACTAGGCCTCAAATTTATATCCCGCTAAATCTGTCCTTAGTGCTGTAGCTGGGCGAGTTATTTAGTGTCCGTTCAAGCACATTTCTTGTTCTGGGTTGAAATACAATTCCCAATTTAGCAATTTCATAATTTAGTGGTTTCTGCTATATCAGAGCTATTTGAAATCTATCCCTAAAAGGGTATATAATATTCAAGGTGCACATTGGGTCATTCAGAATAACTTCACACACACCCGCTACTGTGTATTTCCAAGTCTAATTCTGGCACTAAACCCATACCTGTCACCCAGCGCCTAAATACTAGGCCTCAAATTTATATCCCGCTAAATCTGTCCTTAGTGCTGTAGCTGGGCGAGTTATTTAGTGTCCGTTCAAGCACATTTCTTGTTCTGGGTTGAAATACAATTCCCAATTTAGCAATTTCATAATTTAGTGGTTTCTGCTATATCAGAGCTATTTGAAATCTATCCCTAAAAGGGTATATAATATTCAAGGTGCACATTGGGTCATTCAGAATAACTTCACACACACCCGCTACTGTGTATTTCCAAGTCTAATTCTGTCACTAAATCCATACCGGTCACCCAGCGCCTAAATACTAGGCCTCAAATTTATATCCCGCTGAATTTGAATACAATACATTGGGCCAAATAATATATTTGTTGTTGTGGTGAACCATAACAATGAGAAAAACATCTAGTAAGGGACGCGGACGTGGACATGGTCGTGGTGGTGTTAGTGGACCCTCTGGTGCTGGGAGAGGACGTGGCCGTTCTGCCACATCCACACGTCCTAGTGTACCAACTACCTCAGGTCCCAGTAGCCGCCAGAATTTACAGCGATATATGGTGGGGCCCAATGCCGTTCTAAGGATGGTAAGGCCTGAGCAGGTACAGGCATTAGTCAATTGGGTGGCCGACAGTGGATCCAGCACGTTCACATTATCTCCCACCCAGTCTTCTGCAGAAAGCGCACAGATGGCGCCTGAAAACCAACCCCATCAGTCTGTCACATCACCCCCATGCATACCAGGGAAACTGTCTCAGCCTCAAGTTATGCAGCAGTCTCTTATGCTGTTTGAAGACTCCGCTGGCAGGGTTTCCCAAGGGCATCCACCTAGCCCTTCCCCAGCGGTGAAAGACATAGAATGCACTGACGCACAACCACTTATGTTTCCTGATGATGAGGACATGGGAATACCACCTCAGCATGTCTCTGATGATGACGAAACACAGGTGCCAACTGCTGCGTCTTTCTGCAGTGTGCAGACTGAACAGGAGGTCAGGGATCAAGACTGGGTGGAAGACGATGCAGGGGACGATGAGGTCCTAGACCCCACATGGAATGAAGGTCGTGCCACTGACTTTCACAGTTCGGAGGAAGAGGCAGTGGTGAGACCGAGCCAACAGCGTAGCAAAAGAGGGAGCAGTGGGCAAAAGCAGAACACCCGCCGCCAAGAGACTCCGCCTGCTACTGACCGCCGCCATCTGGGACCGAGCACCCCAAAGGCAGCTTCAAGGAGTTCCCTGGCATGGCACTTCTTCAAACAATGTGCTGACGACAAGACCCGAGTGGTTTGCACGCTGTGCCATCAGAGCCTGAAGCGAGGCATTAACGTTCTGAACCTGAGCACAACCTGCATGACCAGGCACCTGCATGCAAAGCATGAACTGCAGTGGAGTAAACACCTTAAAACCAAGGAAGTCACTCAGGCTCCCCCTGCTACCTCTTCTGCTGCTGCCGCCTCGGCCTATTCTGCTGCTGCCGCCTCGGCCTCTTCCTCCGCCTCTGGAGGAACGTTGGCACCTGCCGCCCAGCAAACAGGGGATGTACCACCAACACCACCACCACCACCTCCGTCACCAAGCGTCTCAACCATGTCACACGCCAGCGTTCAGCTCTCCATCTCACAAACATTTGATAGAAAGCGTAAATTCCCACCTAGCCACCCTCGATCCCTGGCCCTGAATGCCAGCATTTCTAAACTACTGGCCTATGAAATGCTGTCATTTAGGCTGGTGGACACAGACAGCTTCAAACAGCTCATGTCGCTTGCTGTCCCACAGTATGTTGTTCCCAGCCGGCACTACTTCTCCAAGAGAGCCGTGCCTTCCCTGCACAACCAAGTATCCGATAAAATCAAGTGTGCACTGCGCAACGCCATCTGTGGCAAGGTCCACCTAACCACAGATACGTGGACCAGTAAGCACGGCCAGGGACGCTATATCTCCCTAACTGCACACTGGGTAAATGTAGTGGCAGCTGGGCCCCAGGCGGAGAGCTGTTTGGCGCACGTCCTTCCGCCGCCAAGGATCGCAGGGCAACATTCTTTGCCTCCTGTTGCCACCTCCTCCTTCTCGGCTTCCTCCTCCTCTTCTTCCACCTGCTCATCCAGTCAGCCACACACCTTCACCACCAACTTCAGCACAGCCCGGGGTAAACGTCAGCAGGCCATTCTGAAACTCATATGTTTGGGGGACAGGCCCCACACCGCACAGGAGTTGTGGCGGGGTATAGAACAACAGACCGACGAGTGGTTGCTGCCGGTGAGCCTCAAGCCCGGCCTGGTGGTGTGTGATAATGGGCGAAATCTCGTTGCAGCTCTGGGACTAGCCAATTTGACGCACATCCCTTGCTTGGCGCATGTGCTGAATTTGGTGGTGCAGAAGTTCATTCACAACTACCCCGACATGTCAGAGCTGCTGCATAAAGTGCGGGCCGTCTGTTCGCGCTTCCGGCGTTCACATCCTGCTGCTGCTCGCCTGTCTGCGCTACAGCGTAACTTCGGCCTTCCCGCTCACCGCCTCATATGCGACGTGCCCACCAGGTGGAACTCCACCTTGCACATGCTGGACAGACTGTGCGAGCAGCAGCAGGCCATAGTGGAGTTTCAGCTGCAGCACGCACGGGTCAGTCGCACTACAGAACAGCACCACTTCACCACCAATGACTGGGCCTCCATGCGAGACCTGTGTGCCCTGTTGCGCTGTTTCGAGTACTCCACCAACATGGCCAGTGGCGATGACACCGTTATCAGCGTTACAATACCACTTCTATGTCTCCTTGAGAAAACACTTAGGGCGATGATGGAAGAGGAGGTGGCCCAGGAGGAGGAGGAGGAGGAGGAGGAAGAGGGGTCATTTTTAGCACTTTCAGGCCAGTCTCTTCGAAGTGACTCAGAGGGAGGTTTTTGGCAACAGCAGAGGCCAGGTACAAATGTGGCCAGCCAGGGCCCACTACTGGAGGACGAGGAGGACGAGGATGAGGAGGAGGTGGAGGAGGATGAGGATGAAGCATGGTCACAGCGGGGTGGCACCCAACGCAGCTCGGGTCCATCACTGGTGCGTGGCTGGGGGGAAAGGCAGGACGATGACGATACGCCTCCCACAGAGGACAGCTTGTCCTTATCCCTGGGCAGCCTGGCACACATGAGCGACTACATGCTGCAGTGCCTGCGCAACGACAGCAGAGTTGCCCACATTTTAACCTGTGCGGACTACTGGGTTGCCACCCTGCTGGATCCACGCTACAAAGACAATGTGCCCACCTTACTTCCTGCACTGGAGCGTGATAGGAAGATGCGCGAGTACAAGCGCACGTTGGTAGACGCGCTACTGAGAGCATTCCCAAATGTCACAGGGGAACAAGTGGAAGCCCAAGGCCAAGGCAGAGGAGGAGCAAGAGGTCGCCAAGGCAGCTGTGTCACGGCCAGCTCCTCTGAGGGCAGGGTTAGCATGGCAGAGATGTGGAAAACTTTTGTCAACACGCCACAGCTAACTGCACCACCACCTGATACGCAACGTGTTAGCAGGAGGCAACATTTCACTAACATGGTGGAACAGTACGTGTGCACACCCCTCCACGTACTGACTGATGGTTCGGCCCCATTCAACTTCTGGGTCTCTAAATTGTCCACGTGGCCAGAGCTAGCCTTTTATGCCTTGGAGGTGCTGGCCTGCCCGGCAGCCAGCGTTTTGTCTGAACGTGTATTCAGCACGGCAGGGGGCGTCATTACAGACAAACGCAGCCGCCTGTCTACAGCCAATGTGGACAAGCTGACGTTCATAAAAATGAACCAGGCATGGATCCCACAGGACCTGTCCGTCCCTTGTCCAGATTAGACATTAACTACCTCCCCATAACCATATATTATTGGACTCCAGGGCACTTCCTCATTCAATCCTATTTTTATTTTCATTTTACCATTATATTGCGATGCTACCCAAAGTTGAATGAACCTCTCCTCTGCCTGTGTGCTAGGCCTAAATATATGCCAATGGACTGTTGCAGTGGTGGCTGACATGAAGCCTGATTCTCTGCTATGACATGCAGACTAATTCTCTGTTGACATGAAGCCAGATTGTCTGTTACGGGACCTCCCTCCTCTGCCTGGGTGCTGGGCCTAAATTTATGACAATGGACTGTTGCAGTGGTGGCTGACGTGAAGCCTCATTCTCTGCTATGACATGCAGACTGATTCTCTGCTGACATGAAGCCAGATTGTCTGTTACGGGACCTCTCTCCTCTGCCTGTGTGCTAGGCCTAAATATATGCCAATGGACTGTTGCAGTGGTGGCTGACGTGAAGCCTGATTCTCTGCTATGACATGCAGACTGATTCTCTGCTGACATGAAGCCAGATCCTCTGTTACGGGACCTCTCTCCTCTGCCTGTGTGTGTGCTGGGCCTAAATATATGCCAATGGACTGTTGCAGTGGTGGCTGACGTGAAGCCTCATTCTCTGCTATGACATGCAGACTAATTCTCTGCTGACATGAAGACAGATTCTCTGTTACGGGACCTCCCTCCTCTGCCTGGGTGCTGGGCCTAAATATATGCCAATGGACTGTTGCAGTGGTGGGTGACGTGAAGCCTGATTCTCTGCTATGACATGCAGACTAATTCTCTGCTGACATGAAGCCAGATTGTCTGTTACGGGACCTCTCTCCTCTGCCTGTGTGTGTGCTGGGCCTAAATATATGCCAATGGACTGTTGCAGTGGTGGCTGACGTGAAGCCTCATTCTCTGCTATGACATGCAGACTAATTCTCTGCTGACATGAAGACAGATTCTCTGTTACGGGACCTCTCTCCTCTGCCTGTGTGTGTGCTGGGCCTAAATATATGCCAATGGACTGTTGCAGTGGTGGCTGACGTGAAGCCTCATTCTCTGCTATGACATGCAGACTAATTCTCTGCTGACATGAAGACAGATTCTCTGTTACGGGACCTCCCTCCTCTGCCTGGGTGCTGGGCCTAAATATATGCCAATGGACTGTTGCAGTGGTGGGTGACGTGAAGCCTGATTCTCTGCTATGACATGCAGACTAATTCTCTGCTGACATGAAGACAGATTCTCTGTTACGGGACCTCTCTCCTCTGCCTGTGTGTGTGCTGGGCCTAAATATATGCCAATGGACTGTTGCAGTGGTGGCTGACGTGAAGCCTCATTCTCTGCTATGACATGCAGACTAATTCTCTGCTGACATGAAGACAGATTCTCTGTTACGGGACCTCCCTCCTCTGCCTGGGTGCTGGGCCTAAATATATGCCAATGGACTGTTGCAGTGGTGGCTGACGTGAAGCCTCATTCTCTGCTATGACATGCAGACTGATTCTCTGCTGACATGAAGCCAGATCGTCTGTTACGGGACCTCTCTGCTCTGCCTGTGTGCTAGGCCTAAATATATGCCAATGGACTGTTGCAGTGGTGGGTGACGTGAAGCCTCATTCTCTGCTATGACATGCAGACTGATTCTCTGCTGTCATGAAGCCAGATTGTCTGTTACGGGACCTCTCTGCTCTGCCTGTGTGCTAGGCCTAAATATATGCCAATGGACTGTTGCAGTGGTGGGTGACGTGAAGCCTCATTCTCTGCTATGACATGCAGACTGATTCTCTGCTGTCATGAAGCCAGATTGTCTGTTACGGGACCTCTCTGCTCTGCCTGTGTGCTAGGCCTAAATATATGCCAATGGACTGTTGCAGTGGTGGGTGACGTGAAGCCTCATTCTCTGCTATGACATGCAGACTGATTCTCTGCTGACATGAAGCCAGATTGTCTGTTACGGGACCTCTCTCCTCTGCCTGTGTGCTAGGCCTAAATATATGCCAATGGACTGTTGCAGTGGTGGCTGACGTGAAGCCTCATTCTCTGCTATGACATGCAGACTAATTCTCTGCTGACATGAAGCCAGATTGTCTGTTACGGGACCTCTCTCCTCTGCCTGGGTGCTGGGCCTAAATTTATGACAATGGACTGTTGCAGTGGTGGCTGACGTGAAGCCTGATTCTCTGCTATGACATGCAGACTGATTCTCTGCTGACATGAAGCCAGATCCTCTGTTACGGGACCTCTCTCCTCTGCCTGTGTGTGTGCTGGGCCTAAATATATGCCAATGGACTGTTGCAGTGGTGGCTGACGTGAAGCCTCATTCTCTGCTATGACATGCAGACTGATTCTCTGCTGACATGAAGCCAGATTCTCTGTTACGGGACCTCTCTCCTCTGCCTGTGTGTGTGCTGGGCCTAAATATATGCCAATGGACTGTTGCAGTGGTGGCTGACGTGAAGCCTCATTCTCTGCTATGACATGCAGACTAATTCTCTGCTGACATGAAGACAGATTCTCTGTTACGGGACCTCCCTCCTCTGCCTGGGTGCTGGGCCTAAATATATGCCAATGGACTGTTGCAGTGGTGGCTGACGTGAAGCCTCATTCTCTGCTATGACATGCAGACTAATTCTCTGCTGACATGAAGACAGATTCTCTGTTACGGGACCTCTCTCCTCTGCCTGGGTGCCGGGGCCTAAATATCTGAGAATGGACTGTTCCAGTGGTGGGTGACGGGAAGCCAGATTCTCTGCTATGGAACCTCTCTCCAATTGATTTTGGTTAATTTTTATTTATTTAATTTTTAATTTAATTCATTTCCCTATCCACATTTGTTTGCAGGGGATTTACCTACATGTTGCTGCCTTTTGCAGCCCTCTAGCTCTTTCCTGGGCTGTTTTACAGCCTTTTTAGTGCCGAAAAGTTCGGGTCCCCATTGACTTCAATGGGGTTCGGGTTCGGGACGAAGTTCGGATCGGGTTCGGATCCCGAACCCGAACATTTCCGGGATGTTCGGCCGAACTTCTCGAACCCGAACATCCAGGTGTTCGCTCAACTCTAGTGGTAACGAATCACATTTTTTCCTAAAATGGCTGCTTCACTTGTTAGGACATGGAGCAAGGAACTCTGGGAATGAGGGATCACCCACAATGCCATGCATGCAGCCAATCAGCAGCCAGCCTGTCCTGTGATGCCACAGTCCTATAAATGGACTCAGCCATCTTGGATTCAGCCATTTTCCAGTGAACATAGCGCAGGGAGAGATGTCAGCAGGCGCTAGGGACCGTGGTAGAAAAGAGTTTCAAACAATTATTTTGCTGTATAGAAGTTCAGGGAAAGGATATGGAGGAATCATTCCACAGTATTGAAGCAGTACAGGATTCAGTAGGGGAGTTTACAGCCTGGGTAATAGGAACAATCAGTGGCGTAGCTATAGGGGTCGCAGCGGTCGCAATTGCGACCGGGCCCCTAAGTCAGGGGGGCCCACGGGGCCCCCTCAGCCAGGAGAACGCGGCCCGCAGCTGATATCAGTTTTAACTGCGTGAAACCAGATTCACATGGGGCGGAGGCGGGGCAGAGGCGAGGCCCTGCGTGACGTGCTCTGTGCAGGGCAGGCTAAGTAGGAGGAGGGAGGGGGAGCGGCTTCAGTTGAGGTCAGAAGACGAAAGAGGAAGCTGTGTGCAGCCGCCGGTACTGACTGACTCCGCCTCCTCTCCTGGCTGACTCCGCCTCCTCTCCTGGCTGAGAGCTCCCCTCCTCAGCTCCTCCTATCCTGAGCCTGCGACTGCCTGCCAGACTGTCTGCTGTGCTGAGGTGAGCGTGGCTGGCTGGACCATCCGACCGGACCAGGGTCCTGGTGGTCCGGTCCAGACCAGTTAAAGTGTATGTCTGTGAACTGTGATTGTCCCTGAGTGAGTGAGTCTGGTCCGGGGGCCCTAACCCGCCTGGTGGGAGCGCCTGTGATAACTAAGCCCAGCAGCCCCAGACCAGTCAATACCCGCTCCTTTAGGAAAAAACAAATCAGTACTCTCATCAAATGTGACTGCAGGCAGCACAGCAGCAGGCCAGAAGCGATCGATCAGCCAGGATTAATGTGCACAGCCTGGGTGGGAGGCCCCCCCTTACCCTGGCCTTAGGCAAGTGACAAACTGCCCCCCCCCCCTCAATCAGAGGCAAGTGACAAACTCAGCTCTGCTACATCTACAATGAGCAACTACAACAAATGTAATGCCAAACTGCAGTTCCTCTATGTGATTGTGATGCCTTGGATAGCTTCCACTGGACCCACAGGCTGTGGGTCCAGTGGAAGCTATCCAAGGCATCACATAGAGGAACTGCAGTTTGGCATTACATTTGTTGTAGTTGCTCATTGTAGATGTAGCAGAGCTGAGTTTGTCACTTGCATAAGAATGAGGGGGGCAGTTTGTCACTTGCCTAAGGGAGGCCTCCCACTGTGCACATTAATCCTGGATGATCGATCGCTGCTGCTCTCACATCTGATGAGAGATTTCCTAAGGGGGTATTGACTGGTATTAGGGACGGGCTGGTGGATGAGGGCAGCCACTCAGTCCTGCCTATGGATCACACAGTGTGCACTTAGTTATGCCCAGGCCCCATGCCAGGGGGTCCCTGATGTATTAACTGACCAATAACATGGAGATCCCAGTGCCAGCTGCCTTGCTGGTGGACGATTGGCATATACTTCTGCTGTGGGTCACAGCAGAAGTATATGCCAATCGTCCACCAGCAAGGCAGCTGGCACTGGGATCTCCATGTTATTGGTCAGTTAATACATCAGGGATGTATTAACTGGCGGCGTGATAAACTGGGTGTGGAGCACAATCCTGTTAGTTTAGCTTGAACATGGTGGGTGTGCAGGGGTCTGGTGGTGTTAGGAAACGGTATTGAGGGTAGGGGGGCCCCAAATTGAACTCTTGCACCAGGGCCCATGAGCCTATAGCTACGCCCCTGGGAACAATCCTATCACACCTTGCTGCACTGACTACAAATCAAAATTGTCATTATACTGCTCTGTAATTCAAGCAAATCGTTCTTGTTATTAGGGTTATTAGCCGTTGTGTGGTGAAGTGAGAAAATGATGGCCTTTTCTGGTGTGTATTAGTGGCTAAAAATATATATCGATAGCTGTTCAGCGGTGCAGTTACAGTGAGGAACAGGAAGTATTTAAACACCCTGTGATTTTGCAAGTTCTCCCACTTAGAAATCATGGAGGGGTCTGAAATTTACAATGTAGGTGCATTCCCACTCTGAGAGACAGAAATTTTTTTTTTTCATATTGTATGATTTTTAAAGAATTTATTTGTCTTGCACTGCTGAACATTAATATTTGAACAACTGAGAAAATCAGTGTTAATATTTGGTACAGAGGCCTTTGTTTGCAAATACAGAGGTCAAACGTTTCCTGTAGTTCTTGACCAGGTTTGCACACACTGCAACAGGGATTTTGGCCCACTCCTCCACACAGATCTCCTCTAGATCTGTCAGGTTTCGGGGCTGTTGCTGAGCAACACAGAGTTTCAGCTCCCTCCAAATATGTTCTATTGGATTTAGGTCTGGAGACTGGTTAGGCCACTCCAGAACCTTGATACGCTTCTTACGGAACCACTCCTTGGTTATCCTGGCTGTGTGCTTTGGGTCGTTGTCATGTTAAAAGACCCAGCCACGACCCATCTTCAATGCTCTGACTGAGGGAAGGAGGTTGTTTCTCAAAATTTCACAATAAATGGCCCCATTCATCCTGTCCTTAATACAGTGCAGTCGTCTTGTCCCCTTTGCAGAAAATCACCCCCAAAGCATTATATTACCATCCCCATGCTTCACAGTAGGGATGATGGTCTTTGGATGCAACTCATCTTTCTTTTTCCTCCAAACAAGACGAGTGAAGTTTAGACCAAAAAGTTCTACTTTGGTCTCATCTAACCACATGACTTTCTCCCATGCCTCCTCTGGATCATCCAGATAGTCATTGGCAAACTTCAGATGGGCCTGGACATGTGCTGACTTGAGCAGGGGAACCTTCCGTGCAATGCATGATTTGAAACCATGATGGCGTAGTGTTCTACCAACAGTGACCTTTGAAATTGTGGTCCCAGCTCTCTTCATGTCATTGACCAGCTCCTCCCTTGTAGTTCTGGGCTGATTTCTCACCTTTCTTATCATCAGTGATACTCCACAAGGTGAGGTCTTGCATGGAACCCCAGTCCGAGCCAGACTGACAGTTGTCTTTAGCTTCTTACATTCTTCAACTATTGCTCCAACAGTTGATCTATTTTCACCAAGCTGCTTGGCAATTGCCCCATAGCCCTTTCCAGCCTTGTGGAGATCCACAATTTTGTCTCTGGTGTCTTTTGACAGCTCTTTGGTCTTTCCCATGGTAGTAGTTGGCATCTGACTGACTGTGGGGAGGACAGGTATCTTTAAAGAGCCCAGACAAGTAGAGGTGGACTTTTTAAAGGCACAGTAACAGGTTTTTGAGAGCCAGAATTCTTGCTGTTTCTCAGGTGTTCAAATACTTATGTTCAGCAGTGTAAGACAAATACATTCTTTAAAAATTATACAATGTAATTTCCTGATTTCCTGGCAAAAAAAATATATTATTTGCCATTCAGCGGTACAGTAATATGTTCTAAAGCCTTTTTTGGATTGTATTAGTGCTAAAAAAAAATATATTTGCCATTCAGCGGCGCAGTTATATGTTCTAAAGCCCTTTTTGGCGTGTACTAGTGGAAAACAAAGTGGCTTATTAGCCGTTGTGTGGTAAAGTGAGAAAATTACAGCCCTTTTTTCTGGCGTGTATAAGTGGCAAAAAAATATATATATTTGCCGTTCAGCGGTGCAGTTATATGTTCTAAAGCCATTTTTGGCTTCATCAGTGGCACAATGAAAAGTATTTGCCGTTGTGTAGTGAAGTGAGAAAATTGCAGCCATTTTTGGCGTGTATTAGTGGCAAAATAATATATATTTGCCGTTCAGCTGTGCAGTTATATGCTCTAAAGCCCTTTTTGGCAGGTATTAGTGGCAAAAAAATATATATTATTTGACGTTCAGTGGTGCAGTTATATGTTCTAAAGCCTTTTGTGGCATCTATAAGTGGAAAAAAATAAGGGCCTATTTGCCGTTCAGCGGTGCCGTAACAGTGCCTTACAGAAGTATTCACTCCCTTGACTCTTTTCGTATTTTGGTACACTGAGGAAGGGGTGAGAACAGACCCCGAAACGCGTTTGGTGCCGAGATCCCCCTGAATGGATAGTGCTGACTTATGCTGAAGCACCGTAAAGACCCCAAATTTACCCCGACTAATACAGGACCCGACGCGCATTGCAAATAAGATTCTAGCTGGAATACAACACGTGCACCCATTCCAAAAGGTGATCCAGCGCGCAAAGAGGTGAGCCTGTACACTCAACAAGTGCCGGCTCTAATACATACGGAGCGGCACACAAGAGTGATAAAGGGGAAAAGGGACTAGTGCGGGAAAGGCCCGAACCGGACCAACCAGCATATCAACCCAAGTGGAATTGTCTGAAGAGCCCATCCAGCGCAGCGAAACAGTGAGTACTAGCGGGACGCCGCACATTCCAACCACTGTAACTAAGAACTGTGCTGGTCCTGTGACTCCACTGAATAAGTTACTCCACTAGCAGGGCAAAATCTGTGGTGGTTCGCTCCTCTGGAATTTATAAATATTAATGGAGACGTAAATTAACAGGAGGACTGTATTGCCGAACCCTTAGGATAATTATCGGGACTCAGAACATCATATTTTATTTCATTTTTACAGTTTTTTATTCCATTTTTTAAAGAATAATACTGCAGATATTTCATCCGGATTTTTAGGATATTATGTGATACCAATGTGTGTGTATTGTTACTGTTCTTAGAATTTAGATACATTGTATTACTTGGTTGATATTAATAAACTGTGTGGCTACATATATTGGGAGAGTGCCCAGTATTTATTTTACCACTAACCAAACACTGCCATGAAGACCAAGAAACTCTCCAAACAATGTTGAGAAGTACAAGTCAGGGTTAGGTTATAAAAAAATATCCAAATCTTTGATGATCCCCAGGAACACCATCAAATCTATCATAACCAAATGGAAAGAACATGGCACAACAGCAAACCTGCCAAGAGATGGCAGCCCACCAAAACTCACGGAATGGGAAAGGAGGGCATTAATCAGAGAGGCAGCACAGAGACCTAAGGTAACCCTGGAGGAGATGCACAGTTCCACAGCAGAGACTTTAGTATCTGTACATAGGACGACAATAAGCTGTAAGCTCCATAGAGTTGGGCTTTATGGCAGAGTGGCCAGAAGAAAGCCATTACTTTCAGCTAAAAGCAAAAAGCCACGTTGTGAGTTTGCAAAAAAGGCATGTGGGAGACTTCCAAAATGTAAGGAGGAAGGTGCTCTGATGAGGCTAAAATGTAACTTTCGGCCATCCAAAAAAAACGCTAGGTCTGGCGCAAACACATCACATCACCCAAAGAACACCATCTCCACAGTGAAACATGGTGATGGCAGCATCATGCTGTGGGGATGTTTTTCAGCAGCCAGAACCTGGAAAATGGTCAGAGTTGAGGGAAACATGGATGGTGCTAAATACAGGGATATTCTTAAGCAAAACCTGCACCACTCTGTGCGTGATTTGAGGCTAGGACGGAGGTTCACCTTCCAGCAGAACAATGACCCCAAACACACTGCTAAAGCAACACTTGAGTGGTTTAAGGGGAAACATGTAAATGTGTTTGAATGGCCTAGTCATAGCCCAAATCTCAATCCAATAGAAAATCTGTGGTCAGGCTTAAAGATTGCTGTTCACAAGCGCAAACATCCAACTTGAAGGAGCTGGAGCAGTTTTGTAAGGAGGAATGGACAAAAATCCCAGTAGTAAGATGTGGCAAGCTCATAGAGACTTATCCAAAGTGACTTGGAGCTGTGATTGCTGCATGTAGCCATGTTCTGTAAATTAAATGATGCAAATCCTTAAACAACCCATGTTAATTACAGATTGTGAGGCATCAAAATACGAAAAAAAGTCAAGGGGAGGGGTATGCTTTTGAAAGGCACTGTATATGTTCTAAAGTCCTTTTTGCGTGTATTAGTGGCACAAAAATATTTAATATTTGCCATTTATCTGTGCAGTTATATGTTCTAAAACACTTTTTTTGCATGTATTAGTGGCACAAAAAAAAGTATTTGCCAATGTGTGGTAAAGTGAGAAAATTACAGCTCTTTTTGGCATGTATTAGTGACAAAAAATATCCATATTTGCTGCTCAGCTGTGCAGTTATATGTTCTAAAGCCTTTTGTGGCATTTATAAGTGGAAAAAATAAGGGTCTATTTGCCGTTCAGCAGTGCAGTTATATGTTCTAAAGCCCTTTTTGGTGTGTATTAGTGGAAAACAAAGGGGATTATAAGCCATTGTGTGGTGAAGTGAGAAAATTAAAGAATTTTTAATTTCTTTTTTTTTTATTTATTTCATCTAACAGGCCATGCACAGGGGAGTGGCAGAGGCCTAAATGTTTCTGGCGCAGGCACAGGTCGCATCAGAACAAGGGGGCGGGTCAACAGGAGTCGCAGCGAGAGGCCTGAGCTCCCGGTGTCATCTAGCGGTCGTGACTTGACCAGCAACCAAGCCGTTCTTGAATGGTTGATTCGGTCATCCACTTTGCCCCAAGTGACATCAGACACCCCCAGCCAAGAGTCGGTGGGTTTGTCAGACACAACCCTTAGTTGGCATGGCCCAGGAGCAGGCCCTGCACCCTCACCTGTCCTCAACCTGCCTCTGTCCTTTACTGTTCCCTCAGCCAGAGAAGTACTATATGCTGTTGGCTCAGCTCAGCTATACAGTGATTACGAGCTACTAGAGGACAATCAGCAGCTACTGCCCAGCCAAGATCCGGAGGAGACATCCACCTCTTTCTCAGGTAGGCGGGCAATTAGTGATGAGGAGAGTGGCGTGGGAGCTGGTGTTGCGAGTGGTCAGGCTCCTGGCTCAGAAACTGTTGAGGAGGACATCAGTGACATGCAGACAGTACTCGATGATGATGTAGCCAATCACAATTGGAAGCCAGGTGATGAAGGGGCTTCATCATGATTGGGAGAAAAGGGTGGCAGCATGCGTGTGAGGCAGCAGTGGAGCCAGCAAGTCAGTAGCGTGGCCGGGAGTCAGTAGGGTAGCAGCAGTGGGAGGATGGGAGCCAAACGTGCCTGGGGTTGACCACCCACTTTGCAGGAGCTTACCTGTCCAGTAAGTAGTGGTGCAGGGGTTCATGGATGCAGCGGCGCTAGCAGTCAGTCAGTGTGGAGTGTTGGGGTTAAAATCAACTTATCTGCATTGTGGCAGTTTTTTGTTAAGCCGCCAGAGGAGGTGAACATGGCAATTTGCAGAATCTGTGGGCAGAAGGTGAAGCGTGGCCATCGGGTCGTCTGCACTCACGTTACTCTGCCATGGCTGCTGTGGCTGGATGGGGGGTAGGAGCAGTTCCAGCTCCATCAGCAGCAACTTGAGTCTAGAGTTGCTGATGAGCAGCTTTCTTTACCTACCTAGTGAAGAAACTACTCACCAGCAGCAGCTACACCTGGAGCAGGTCCTGAACCAGCATTGGGTGGCATATTTGGACAGCAATCTGCCACTCCACATTAAAGATCAGCCAAACTGGATTTGTGGTCACAACTGGCAGAGTTAGCCCTGGAAAAGCTGTCCTGCCAGGCCAGAAGTGTGGTATCAGAGTGGGTGTTTAGTGGGGCGGGGGCCATAGTTACCCCAAGAAGAACTCACCTGTCCACTTAAAATGTGGAGAGACTGACCTTTCTCAAGATGAATCAGGTGTGGATCAGCTAGGAGTTTCACCCACCAATGAACAATTTGAGAAAAAAAAAAGGAAATGGATCGCACATCCACTGCAAATGCTATGATCTCATCCCTGCATATCTGCAGGAGACAGCACTAAATAGCGCATGTGTACCACCTCCATGCTACATGCTAGCCAGAAAAACAGCACAGTGGCCCCCGTGCAGCCCCGCACCATGTGAACAGTTGTCTAAGCTCACCTGCTCTGAAGCTCTCAGGAACTCCAACTGAGAGCATGATAGGCTAATTTAACCCTTACTACAGAATACTGGGCTAATTAAAATCACCTGACTAGTGGAAGGAGTGCTGACCCAGGGACAGAAACTCTATGTAATGAACAATTTGAGAAAAAAAAGGAAATGGATCGCACATCCACTGCAAATGCTATGATCTCATCCCTGCATATTTGCAGGAGACAGCACTAAATAGCGCATGTGTACCACCTCCATGCTACACACTAAATAAGGCATTAGTGTACATTTTCTAAGGGTTCTAACCTAAAATTGGTGCGGCGCTGCACGGCGACCACCAGCGCTGTGGCGCCATCCTGACCGTGCCAGACCTAGCTCTGGGCCCCACCAACCAGCCAGAAAAACAGCACAGTACATTTTGATCAAAAGGCAATAAGCCCACTTACCACGCCAAGGTTGCCTCTTTGAGTGGCCTCCTCCTGATGCTGCTGCTTCCACCTCCACACTGTCATTGTGTTACCCTGTGGTTTCCTTTGGATGCTACTTCTGCCTCCACACTCTGTTATTATGCCACTCTGTGGCTTCCTGATGCTGCTGCCACCTCCACACTGTCATTGTGCCACGCTGTGGCCTCCTCCTGATGCTGCTGCCACTACCTCCACATTCTGTCATTGTGCCACTCTGTAGTGTCCAGTTGATGCTGCTGCCACCTTACACTGTCATTGTACCACTCTGTGGCCTCCTCCTAATGCTGCTGCCACCTCCAGACTCTGTGATAGGGCCACTCTGTGGACTTCTAATGCTGTTTCCACCCTCCCCACTTCATGACTGGGCTACTATTTAGCCTTTCTGCCTGGCTGACATCATAATTTTTTTTTACCCTTCTTCTGATCTGTCAGAAGGAAGGAAGAATGAGACACACAATGGATCCTGTCTATGTAACAGCTGTAAGGCCTGCATGACATGGTCCCTATTTTGCATCAGAATTGGCTTATGACTTGGTAGCCAAAAGCAAGACTGGGTCAAAAACACAGAAGACATGCAAATATTCCATTCACATGTCATCTGTTTTGGATCCACTCCTGTTTTTTTTTTTTGGGCTTTAGCAATACGGATGGATTACTGACCAAATGTGAAGGCGGATGCTCCACAGACAGGATCCGTTTTGTGGGGGTTATTGTTCTGACGGATCAGAGGAAGGGCAAAATAATTTGTGACGTCAACACAAACTTGCTGCTGAAACCCTCTCCACTCTGTCGGGGGGAAGGGGGGGCTCTACTTGTATAAGTGGAATCAGCTGCCGACGGTGTAAAAGTAGTGCGCTTCTTCTTGACGATAACATTGACCTGTAAGGCTGAGTTCACACTTGAGTTATTTGGTCAGTTTTGGCCCTGTAACTGCCCAAATAAGTGAAGTATGCAGTGAGTCTAAGAGTGACGCCTGTCATCTACATGTCATACTGACTCACAGTATTATTTCACTATTCATGTTACTGCAAGGCACAGTGTTCTACACCACTATAAAGGCTCTCTGCAGCCAGGAAAAGCCGTTTTTAACACTATTCACCGAGAATAAATTCGGATCTAACCAAATTTTTTCAAAAAATTTGGCGAAGCAGCCGAATCAATTTTTTTTATAAATTTGCTCATTTCTAGTGTATATATTTCGCTGCAGATGTTACGCAAGTGCCCATTTTTCCCAAAAACTTGTTGCTAAGGGCTCTTTCACACTTGCGTTCTTTTCTTCCGGCATAGAGTTCCGTCGTCGGGGCTCTATGCCGGAAGAATCCTGATCAGGATTCTGCAGCAGAGCGTTTAATGCGCATGCGCCGGCCCGTACATCCCGATCTAGCCGGCGGAAGTAAACTACCAAAATATCGGGATGTACGGGCCGGCGCATGCGCATTAAACGCTCTGCTGCCTCTGCCCTAGTGGGTAATGGAGTGCGCAGGCACAGGCGCCGGATTTGTCATTAACTGGAGGATGGTATCTGACGAACCGAGGGCGGGCCAGAGGGGTGAAAGGGGAGGGGTTTGATTTGAACAGCGCCGTGGAGCCTGGGCACCGGCCGCATAAACGCCGCCCCTGGGCACCTTCAGAACCTGATTAGCATATGGATTAAAAGCGTTTTTAAGAGAGAATAGGCGACGGACAGCAATATGAAAGGTAAGATTATAATATGGGGAATGTAATGGTTATCATGATGTTTGTGTTGTGTAATGGTCATTTTAGGTGAAAGACTCCCTTTAAAGGATATTGATGCAAACTGAAAAACCCCTTTAAGTGTTTTTTCTACATGGGCCAGCTGACAGGCAGTTATTGGGAATGAACAGTTCATTTTGATTAATTGCCTGATGGCTTATCAGAGGGTTGAACTTCATTTACATGTAGCAATCATCTTCTCTGTATGGAAATGGTCGATCACTACTGCAGTTGTTAGTCCTCATTAACCCCTTAAGGACACAGCCCTATTTCACCTTAAGGACCAGGCCATTTTTTGCAAATCTGACCACTGTCACTTTAAGTGCTGATAACTTTAAAACGCTTTGACTTACCCAGGCCGTTCTGAGATTGTTTTTTCGTCGCATATTGTACTTCATAACACTGCTAAAATTGGGTCAAAAAAGTTAATTTTTTTGCATAAAAAAATACCATATTTACCAAAAATTTTGAAAAATTTGCAAATTTCAAAGTTTCAGTTTCTCTACTTCTGTAATACATAGTAATACCCCCAAAAATTGTGATGACTTTACATTCCCCATATGTCTACTTCATGTTTGTAGCATTTTGGGAATGATATTTTATTTTTTGGGGATGTTACAAGGCTTAGAAGTTTAGAAGCAAATTTTGAAATTTTCAGAAATCTGCAAAATCCCGCTTTTTATGGACCAGTTCAGGTTTGAAGTCACTTTGTGAGGCTTACATAATATAAACCACCCAAAAATGACCCCATTCTAGAAACTACACCCCTCAAGGTATTCAAAACTGTTTTTACAAACTTTGTTAACCCTTTAGGTCTTCCACAACACTTCATAGCAAATGGACATACATTTTTAGAATTTAGATTTTTTGGAAAATTTTCCAATATAATCAATTTTTTCCAGGAAAAAAACAAGGGTTAACTGCCAAACAAAACTCAAAATGGGTTGCCCTGATTCTGTAGTTTGCAGAAACACCCCATATGTGGTCGTAAACTACTGTTTGGCCAAACGGGAGCACGTAGAAAGAGGGGAACGCCATATGGGTTTTGGAAGGCAGATTTTGCAGGACTGGTTTTGTTTATACCATGTCCCATTTGAAGCCCCCTGTTGCACCCCTAGAATAGAAATTTCAAAAAAGTGACTCCATCTTAGAAAGTACACCCCTCAAGGTATTCAAAACTGGGTTTACAAACTTTGTTAACCCTTTAGGTGTTCCACAAGAGTTATTGGCAGATGGAGAAACAATTTAGAAATTTCTATTTTTTGGAAAATTTTCCAATATAATCAATTTTTTCCAGGAGTAAAACAAGGGTTAACTGCCAAACAAAACTCAAAATGGGTTGCCCTGATTCTGTAGTTTGCAAAAACACCCCATATGTGGTCGTAAACTACTGTTTGGCCGAACGGGAGGACATAGAAGGAGGGGAACACCATATGGGTTTTGGAAGGCAGATTTGGCAGGACTGGTTTTGTTTATACCATGTCCCATTTGAAGCCCCCTGTTGTACCCCATGAATAAAAATTTCAAAAAAGTGACTCCATCTAAGAAAGTACACCCCTCAAGGTATTCAAAACTGGGTTTACAAACTTTGTTAACCCTTTAGGTGTTCCACAAGAGTTAATGGCAGATGGAGAAACAATTTAGAAATTTCTATTTTTTAGAAAATTTTCCATTTTAACCCTTACTTTATTACAGAAAAAAATGGGTTAACAGCCAAACAAAACTCAAAATGGGTTGCCCTGATTCTGTAGTTTGCAGAAACACCCCAAATGTGGTCGTAAACTACTATTTGGCTAAACGGCAGGACATAGAAGAAGGGGAACGCCATACGGTTTTTGGAAGGCAGATTTTGCTGGACTGGTTTATTTACACCATGTACCCTTTCAAGCCCCTGATGCACCCCTAGAGTAGAAACTCCATAAAAGTGACCCCATCTAGGAAACTATGGGATAAGGTGGTTGTTGTTTTGGTACTATTTTAGGGGTAAATATGATTTTTGGTTGCTCTATATTACACTTTTTTGAGGCAAGGTAACAAAAAAAAAAAAATTCTAACATTTTTCTACATTTGCTATTTAGTTTTGTGGAACACCTAAAGGGTTAACAAAGTTTATAAAGTAACTTTTGAATACCTTGAGGGGTGTAGTTTCTTAGATGGGGTCACTTTTTTGGAGTTTCTAGTCTAGGCTACATCAGGGGGGGCTTCTAATGGGACATGGTGTCAAAAAAAAAAACTGTCCATCAAAATCTGCCTTCCAGAAACCATATGGAGTTCCCTTCGTTCTATGCCCTGCCGTGCGGCTATATAGCCATTTACGACCACATATGGGGTGTTTCTGCAAACTACAGAATCAGGGCCATAAATATTGAGTTTTTTTTGGCTGTTAACCCTTGCTTTATTACTGGAAAAAAAGGATTCAAATGGAAATTTTGCCCAAAAATGGGTGTTTTGGCACCGTTTTTATTTTATATTTTTAACACCGTTCATCCGAGGGGTTTGGTCAAATGTTATTTTTATAGCGACGACTTTTACGCACGCGACGATGCCCAATATGTATGGCTCTCAGACTTTGGAGACACTAAGCAGGCATCCTAAAACTGCGGCCCTCCAGATGTTGTAAAACTACAATTCCCACCATGCCCTGCTGATGGCTGTAGGTTGTCTGGGCATGCTGGGAGTTATAGTTTTACAACATCTGGAGGGCCGCAGTTTGAGGATGCCTGCACTAAAACTAATATTTTTTGGGGGAAAAAAAATTGTTTCTGTGTCTCCAAAGTCTGAGAGACATAGTGTTTTATGTTCTCTAGGGGACTGTTGGAGATTATAAAAATTTAGTACTCCATGGAAGTGTGATACTCCCTGAAGCAATCGATAACGCAGAGGCCCGGATGATCGGGGCAAGTGTCACACTGAGTAGTGGTGTCCTTCCGTATCCCCCTCTTGTGACACACTCTGCATCTTTTTTGGGTTCGTCCCTTCTTTCCAGTATGGGGGACCACACCTGGAAAGTGTTGGCCAGGGACGATCCGGGCGCCTCCAGTTCCCGAGGTACTCCGGCCTGCTCTTTCCCGGTCCGAAAAGATCAGGTCTTTGAGGACTGCCTCATAGAATTGGAGGAATGTCCCTGTGCTGCCAGCGCTTCGGGATAGTACAAAAGAGTTGTACATGGCAACCTGCACCATGTAGACCGCAACTTTTTTGTACCATGCCCGGGTTTTGCGCATGGCATTATATGGCTTGAGGACTTGATCAGAGAGATCAACTCCTCCCATATACCGATTGTAGTCGACGATACAATCGGGCTTGAGGACCGTTGCCGTGGTACCTCACACAGAGACTGGGGTGGTGCTGTTACCGTGGATTGTGGACAGCATAAGGACATCCCTCTTGTCCTTATACCTGACCAGCAACAGGCTTCCACTGGTAAGGGCACGGGTCTCACCCCTGGGGATAGGTACCTGGAGGGGGTGGGCAGGGAGGCCGCGTTGATTTTTCCGCACGGTCCCACAAGCGAACGTGGATCTGGCGGCAAGGGACCTGAACAAGGGAATGCTGGTATAAAAGTTGTCCACATACAAGTGGTAACCCTTATCCATCAGTGGGTACATAAGGTCCCACACGAGTTTCCCGGTAACACCCAGAGTGGGGGGACATTCTGGTGGTTGAATCCGGGAATCTCGCCCCTCGTACACACGAAATTTGTAAGTGTACCCTGAGGTACTCTCACAAATTTTGTATAGCTTCACGCCATACCTCGCCCGCTTTGTGGGAATGTATTGGCGGAAACTGAGTCTCCCCTTGAACGCAACGAGAGACTCATCAACCGCGACCTCCCTTCCAGGTACGTAGGCCTGCTGAAATGTGGCCCCAAAGTGATCGATGACCGGCCGTATCTTGTACAGCCGGTCATAGGCAGGATCACTTCGGGGGGGACATGCTGCATTATCGGAATAATGCAGACATTTCCGGATGGCCTCAAACCGGGAGCGTGTCATGGCCGTACTGTACAGTGGGGTCTGGTATAGGACGTCCCCACTCCAGTACAGCCTGACACTGGGTTTTTGCACTAGACCCATATGCAGCACGAGGCCCCAAAATGTCCTCATCTCGGCTGCACTGACCGGCGTCCAGCCACCGGGTCTAGCCAAAAATGAGCCCGGGTTTTGAGCGACGAACTGTTGGGCGTACAGATTCGTCTGCTCCACCATCAGATTCACCAGTGGGTTACTGAAAAAAAAACTAAAAAAGTCTATTTCAGTAAACCCCACTGTGGGAATCTGGATTCCAGGATTGCCAG
Source organism: Bufo gargarizans (assembly GCF_014858855.1). NCBI lineage: Eukaryota > Metazoa > Chordata > Amphibia > Anura > Bufonidae > Bufo > Bufo gargarizans. The sequence goes on along the minus strand of NC_058084.1, from coordinate 392,191,317 downwards.
CGAAATCCGGAATCTCAGGCTCAAAGTCCACTGGGGGACACCAGCTAAGTTCATCGGCAGGGGGGGTCTGGGGTCTGGTAGCTGAAACAAAAAAGTTTGGAATAAATGTGCTTTTTTTTTTTTTTCTAACTTTTCCCTTCTATCCCTGCCTAAAGGTGCCTCTCCCTCACTGACCCTAACCTACCTGGGTGGCGATGGGTGCAGGAGGGTGATGGATGCCGATTAGGGGGACACAGGAGCTGGTGCTGGACGATGCTGCACGGTCAGGGTGCTGGACAGGAAGAGGAGGGGAGAGAGGAGCGCAGGAAGTTTGAATCTCGCGCCTCTCTCCCCTGCACCAATCAGCACCCTGGACAGCGGCGTTCAGCACCAGGGCCAGCTCCGCCTCTGCAAATCCTTGGACTGCGATTGGTGGTGTAAAATTACGCCACCGATCGCAGTCTTTTTCCGGTTCATCGGGTCACAGGACACCCGAATGGACCGGAAACGCAGAAAACCGCAGGTCTGAATTGACCTGCGGTTTTCTGCGATCGTCGATGCGGGGGGGTCAAATGACCCCCCCCTGCATTGTTACAGGATGCCGGCTGAATGATTTCAGCCGGCATCCCGTTCCGATTAACCCCCGCGGCGCCGGCATCGCTATTTAAAGCCATGACGTACCGGTACGTCATGTGTCCTTAAGGACTCGGGAAACATGCCGTACCGGTACGTCATGTGTCCTTAAGGGGTTAAGCAGATTCCTGTTTACCCATTGGGAAGTGCTGCCAGCAAACAGTGATTTTATGCCACAGGAAAGATGTGAACCGATCGACCAATGAAACAGCATCTTGGGGTTTGATATTGTACAAGCTCCATGCACATAGCCTTGATTCTCTGATATAAATGAAAACATATTACTAACAAATTACTATATTATCATTAGTGATGAGTGAAGCGAGCTTCAGATGCTACATCTGAAGTCGCTTCGTTCAAAACTTCGGATTTATACTGTACGGAGATTTGTCTCTGTACAGTATTAACCTGCATGGGCTCCGATGAGCGAAGTTAGTTATTCGTGAAGTCGCGCTATACTTTGGTGAATAACTTCGGTAATTAATTTTTAAAGTGGAAAACCATTTTAAAACTTGAAACCAAACTCGGCTTCAGTTCCGAGGTAACAGTAAGAACCGAAGCCGAGTCAAAGTCTTGCACTACTTTGCGAATAACTAACTCTGGCTCATCGTAGCCCATACACAATAATACTGTACAGAGAGGGATCGCCGTGCAGTATAAATCCGAAGTTTTGAACAAAGCAACTTCAGATGTAGCATCCGAAGTTCGCTTCACTCATCACTAGTTTTCATCATTAAATTAATTTATCTAAAACCATTCTAAAACCATTCTGCTACTCCTATGTCTACTGTGCCTACTCATGATGAGCCCTTTCAAGGTGGTATTGTATGACTATACAGGTCCTTCTAAAAAAATTAGCATATTGTGATAAAGTTCATTATTTTATGTAATGTACTGATAAACATTAGACTTTCATATATTTTAGATTCATTACACACCAACTGAAGTAGTTCAAGCCTTTTATTGTTTTAATATTGATGATTTTGGCATACAGCTAAAGAAAACCCAAAATTCCTATCTCAAAAAATTAGCATATCATTAAAAGGTTCTCTAAACTAGCTATTAACCTAATCATCTGAATCAACTAATTAACTCTAAACACCTGCAAAAGATTCCTGAGGCTTTTAAAAACTCCCAGCCTGGTTCATTACTCAAAACCGCAATCATGGGTAAGACTGCCGACCTGACTGCTGTCCAGAAGGCCATCATTGACACCCTCAAGCAAGAGGGTAAGACACAGAAAGAAATTTCTGAACGAATAGGCTGTTCCCAGAGTGCTGTATCAAGGCACCTCAGTGGGAAGTCTGTGGGAAGGAAAAAGTGTGGCAGAAAACGCTGCACAACGAGAAGAGGTGACCGGACCCTGAGGAAAATTGTGGAGAAGGACCGATTCCAGACCTTGGGGGACCTGCGGAAGCAGTGGACTGAGTCTGGAGTAGAAACATCTAGAGCCACCGTGTACAGACGTGTGCAGGAAATGGGCTACAGGTGCCGCATTTCCCAGGTCAAGCCACTTTTGAACCAGAAACAGCGGCAGAAGCGCCTGACCTGGGCTACAGAGAAGCAGCACTGGACTGTTGCTCAGTGGTCCAAAGTGCTTTTTTCGGATGAAAGCAAATTTTGCATGTCATTCGGAAATCAAGGTGCCAGAGTCTGGAGGAAGACTGGGGAGAGGGAAATGCCAAAATGCCTGAAGTCCAGTGTCAAGTACCCACAGTCAGTGATGGTCTGGGGTGCCATGTCAGCTGCTGGTGTTGGTCCACTGTGTTTTATCAAGGGAAGGGTCAATGCAGCTAGCTATCAGGAGATTTTGGAGCACTTCATGCTTCCATCTGCTGAAAAGCTTTATGGAGATGAAGATTTCATTTTTCAGCACGACCTGGCACCTGCTCACAGTGCCAAAACCACTGGTAAATGGTTTACTGACCATGGTATTACTGTGCTCAATTGGCCTGCCAACTCTCCTGACCTGAACCCCATAGAGAATCTGTGGGATATTGGGAAGAGAAAGTTGAGAGACGCAAGACCCAACACTCTGGATGATCTTAAGGCCGCTATCGAAGCATCCTGGGCCTCCATAACACCTCAGCAGTGCCACAGGCTGATTGCCTCCATGCCACGCCGCATTGAAGCAGTCATTTCTGCAAAAGGATTCCCGACCAAGTATTGAGTGCATAACTGAACATAATTATTTGAAGGTTGACTTTTTTTGTATTAAAAACACTTTTCTTTTATTGGTCGGATGAAATATGCTAATTTTTTTAGAAATTTGGGTTTTCATGAGCTGTATGCCAAAATCATCAATATTAAAACAATAAAAGGCTTGAACTACTTCAGTTGTGTGTAATGAATCTAATATATATGAAAGTCTAATGTTTATCAGTACATTACAGAAAATAATGAACTTTATCACAATATGCAAATTTTTTTAGAAGGACCTGTATAGGTAATGTTATCCAGCTCACCTGGTCGGCGTGTAATATCCCGTGTGCACGGAGTCAAGCCAGCAAGTTCCTGGGCGTAGACAAAGTGAAATAGAAAAAATAATTCCTGCACCTATTTTTCTTCCCATAAAATCTTCCTCTTTATTCAATCACATCATATGCGGGACAGTATCACAAACAAGCTGTTTACGCGTTTCGGAGACCTTTTCCTTAGTCGTAACGTATTGTATTGTATGACACATTTTAATATATTTTACTAATATATCTGTTCTCCAACAATGTTCATGGATGATAGACCTACATGGTCTTCTAAATCCTCTCCAGTCCATAGACATCCACTGTGCAGCTGAATTTGACTATGTTAACGCCCCTATTAATAGGTTAAATCTACAGGATGAGCAGACCCGTTTCTCTCTCTCTGCTTGGTGTAATATTTGCTTTTAGCATTCTTTTGGTGAACACAGCTTAATGCTTTTTTCATTTGTTATTTTATGCGAGTCCTCAGAGTACTACGATATAATGCTAATCGAGACAGCAGAACAGGAACATCCTGTGCAAATGTGAACGTCCATTTGCTTAAAGGGATTTTCCAGTTTGAATCAACATTCTTTAAAATAATAATTTAAGGCTACTTTCACACAGACGGATCCGCTCATATAATGCAGGCGCTGGATCCGTTCAGAACGGATCCGTCTGCATTATATTGTAAAAAAAATTCTAAGTGTCAAAGTAGCCTCAGACGGATCCGTCCAGACTTTACATTGAAAGTCAATGGGGGACGGATCCGTTTGAAAATTGAGCCATAGTGTGTCATCTTCAAAGGGATCCGTCCCCATTGACTTACATTGTAAGTCTAGACGGATCCGTTTGCCTCTGCACGGCCAGGCGGACACCCGAACGTTCGGGTGTCCGCCTGCTGAGCGGAGCGGAGGCTGAACACCGCCATACTGATGCATTGTGAGCGGATCCACATCCACTCAGAATGCATTAGGGCTGAACGGAAGCGTTCGGGGCCGCTTGTGAGAGCCTTTGAACGGAACTCACAAGCGGAGCCCCGAACGCTAGTGTGAAAGTAGCCTAAGCTGTAATTTTGTAATGTATTTCTTTTACCTTTATTTTCCCTATCTTCTGTTCTGGGCTGTGGTCACATGACCATGTCTATGCCGCTTTTTCTTATTTCCTATAATGTTATGTCCATGGGTGTGTTATGGCAGTAACAGGGGCAGTGATAGGGGAGTGTCTATGTACCTAGCCGGGTGCGAAGGGGCGGTGCTGGAGCAGATGCAGAGAAAGGAGAAGTGCATCATGGGTTTGGTTGGATACAGCAACAGGAAGTGCTACATTCAGAATGGAAACAAGAAGGAATTTTTTTTCTCCTAAATTGAAGAAAATTGGCTTCCAGTTCATGTTTTTTTTGTCTTCCTCTGGATCAACTTGCAGGATAACAGGCTGAACTGGATGGATGTACAGTTTGTATTTTATATATATTGCGGTCCACAAATTGCGGAACGGAACGGACGGCCCATTATGGAAATGCCTATTCTTGTTCGGGATTGTGGACAAGAATAGGACATGCTCTATATTTTTGGCGATACCGCATAACAGAATAACAGATGCGGAACAACAGATGCTGTCTGAATCTTTTGCGGCCCCATTGAAATGAATGGGTCCGCACCAGTTCTGCAAATTTGCTGGTCGTCTGAATGAGCCCCTTCTGAGTTACACTTGGAACATGTTGGAATTTTTTACCCACAGATTCTGAAGTCTATGAGAAAACCTCCATACATCTGTATACACAATTTTAGGCACATGGACGCATATACTGTTGGCATCGTATTATGGATCCATACAGCACAGATCCGTAATACAGGTATATACAGAAGGCCGCCAGGGTTAGGACAGTGAACTATATATTTGAAAGCCTTTAAAATACTTTAGTGTTGGGGATGTAATTTAACAATGTGATAAAAAAAATAGAAGATATTGTATAGAATATTTTTCTACCTCTGTTGTTGCTGGAGACACTGCAAGGTTGCCATTTTGTTTTAAAAAATCAATTGCTACATTACCTCCTCACACAATCTGTGCAATGTATACAATACATTATGGAGTATAGTGTGTATTGTGTATTGAGTATAGTGTGCTGTGTGGACCAGTTAAGTGCTCCCCTATGCAGTCTATAAGAAAATCTTTATCTTTACACATCTTCTGTACACCGCAGTATATTACATAACACATGTAACCTGAAGATGTGCACTGTAACATATGTTGTATACAGCCATCCACATTGGCATACACTTGAATAGCACAGCTGTACTTACTATGTTAGCTTGGAGATCACAAAAAAACTAACAGCCAAGGAATTTAGATATACTTTTACATCCATGTAAGTACAAATTTACTTTTTCCTAAGCCTCCTATCCGATGTCATCTTAAAATAATTTGCTGATTTGGCAGTTAGACCTTCCCAAGAGAATGAAATGAATAAAAACCCCATAGTTTGAATACTATAGAATAAAAATAGGATTTTTTGCATTCCCTGTGCAGTCTGTAATAACAGGTGTAACATCTGAAAAGTACACAACCAGTATCATAATGCAAGGAGAAACTGGATGTAATGGTGTCCATAAAACATCAGAAACATCTAGTGCTGAATTTAACTCCAAGTTATATCTTCAACGTTCCGTTATAAAGGGTTATTCAACCAGTACAGAAGCTTTGGTTTTCCCTCCCACCCCAAAGTCCCTATATATGGGATTTTGACACATGCTCGCTGAGGCCACCAATCAAGCAATTCTCTGCAGGATGTCATCCAACACAACAGTCTTAAGCCTGTATTACACTGCCCAATTTTTTGGCAGATAATCGCTTTGCATGAACGCTCATTAGTGATCATCTGGCAGTGTAATACTGCCATTGATTTCCTGATGAACGAGCAAACACTGGATCTTCAGGCAATCCAAATCTTTTGACGTGTTAAAAAATTATCGTTTTCAGGCGGAAGATTGTGGTGTCTAATAAGGATATGTCTCCGGCAAATCGCTATACAGCATGAGTACGAGCAATGACATAGTGATCGCTCCTCTCCATGCTGTGGAGGAGATCGCTGCTTGAAATAAACGCTTCCCTCCTGACAATCGTCTGCCACATCGGGCTGTGTAAATACAGCTAGTGATGAGTGAAGCAAGCTTCGGATGATACATCCGAAGTTGCTTTGCTCAAAACTTCAGATTAACCCTGTACGGAGATCTGCCTCCATACGGCATTAAAATGTGTGGCCTCCGGTGAGGCAAAGTTAGTTATTTGCAAAGTAACATAAGGCTTCATTGAATAACTTTGATACTTGATTTTTAAAGTGGAAAATCACTTTAAAACTTTGAACAGAACTTTGACTGGTACCTCAGAACCAAAGCAGAGTTTGTTCCAAGTTTTAAAGTGGTTTTACACGTTAAAAATCAAGTACCAAAGTTATTCAACAAAGTGTTGCGTGACTTCGCAAATAACTAACTTCACCTCACCGGAGGACGTACCGGATGAATCTCTGTATAGAACTAATCCAAAGTTTTGAGCGAAGAGACTTTGGATGTAGCATCTGAAGCTCACATCGCTCATCACTAAATGCAATCTTAAGACAGAAGTGTCTACCCAATAGTTCAACGTAGTGTCAAAAAATCATTTAAAGTAGCTTGAGACACAAGTGTTTTGGGGGGTTTTTTGGAGTAAAAAATAATCTGGTGATGAAGTATGCAATAATGATGTCCTAGATGTCTGACACAAGGAAAGCTTGGGCTCTGTTAATAAAAGGCTGAACTTCTATAGTGGAGGCAGTTTCTTTATAGTACATTTGAACTAATTATGCATTTCTGTTAGTTGTTCTTTCTCCCCACTACAATAGGCTGCAAAAAGTTTCAATATGTACAGTATCTATAACACACAATGAAGGAATACGATGATGAAGAAATTAGCTTGGTTTATGCAACTTTGGTGTCTATTTGAATAATAGCATTGAAGCATATTTTTGGGTGCAAATATGCTTACTCGAATCTTTAGAACTGTGATGCACAACTGGCAGCCTGGGATGGGTCTCATGTACTTGATTTGCGCCTCCAGGGGAAGGTAAATTCTTATGACATGAACATTCCTACACACTGTAGAACCTTGTAGAACAGAAGATCCATGATATGTGAATCTCAACACAGGTTCTATTCTAGTCCATATCTATGGATCAGAATTGCCCTTTCTATTAATGTGAGTGAGGAGAATACAGAATGCACACAGAAGCTATCATATTTTGCTGAACAGTTTTTTGAGGCTGGACACAGCTGTGTGCACAAGGCTTTACCCTAATATGCAGGCGCTGTGATGTGCTCTCCTTCAAAAATGTTGATGTCTGTTTGGATCTATGTTATAAGCATGTATTTATGTACACCAAATTTAGAAAATGTGGCAATCTGATTGATAAGTTTGATGCATCTTTAAATATGTCCACAGTTGTTACTCAAACTTTGCACCTCTGGAGTGGTGAAGTGACATTTGTGCAACTTTTTAATCTCCTAAATCTGGCCTACACTACTCAATAACAAAACTAACCAAGTCAGCACAAAAAAATTGCAGGGCTTGAGAAAGTCCCCCCTGTGTGTGTGCATCCCCTTGAGCAAACCCTGGCTGTGGCGATGTGGGGCTGTCAAAATCTGCATTTTAAACCCCCACAAAATGTCAAGTTGACCACAAATGCTTTAGAATAAGGCTAATTTCATACTAGTATTATCACCATCCAGCAGGCTGTTTTGGCCCGCCTGCTAAGCTCACCAAATCGGATGTAGCAGATACAGCCTTTACCCGCCGGAACCCATTGATTATAATCTTGGCACTTGGAATCTTGGCACAAATGCCATAAGCAGGCCGGATCCCTGTCAGGTAACTAAGGGGCCTAGCAGTGGTTGGTAGTAGGATGGGTAACTAAGCCAGTTCTACTTTACACCAGTTTGATAAATGACCCCCTTTTTCTTAAAGTAAACTATTCTGACAGCATTTGGGTTAATTACAAACATCAACAATATTGTTCTCCTCATTCATCGGAATCAAAGCCTCCGCTGATTGGACCGATAACTGGCAATTTTTTTTTTTTTTTAAACCTTTTCCAAGGATAAGAAAACACGACAAGAGATATTTCTTTGGTTTATTGTCAAAATCAACAAAATTGGCAACTGCATTCAGGAATTTCCTGTGCGTTTCCCAAATGATTATCATTGTTATTATTTGAAGCAAAGTTATATTGCAAGATGAATATTTTTAGGGGCCAATTAAATTAAAGGAAAAGCTTTCGATGGGTCCGTCTTCTGTAATGCATCTGTAAGTTTGTGGCTGTTAGCTGTGGCATGTCTTTTCTCAAGCAATATATTTTAGAAGAACCAAACATTCCCCAGTCTCAGTTTATGTCAATACATTTACGTCGCCTGACTCCCCCTGGGAATAGAAAAATTGCTGCAAGCTTTACAATTACGTTTTTGTTGTAGCTAATATTTTGCTGATAACGGGACATATAAAGCAGCTTATTGCTCTATTGATTGGTAAGTGCCAAGAAAAACAAAGGCCACGACATAGAACTTGAAGAAGTGCAAAATGTTTATGAATTCTAATCTCCAGCACATGAATAAATACATCTGACAAACTGCAGAGTACCTTACAAGGGCCTTCCCTGACCTCCGTAATTGAAGTTCAATTGCATGTGCAGTGTTTAGAGAGCCAAAGCTCGTCCTGCCAGTGTTTAGCGCTCGGTTCCTCCATTAAGCTCTGATTTATAAAGCCAAACAGCAGATAATAGGAGGTAATTGTTTTATTAATCACTGCCACGTGCATTTGGAATATAAATTTATAGACTTTTACGTCCGTCTTTTACTTGCCGAATTTCCTCATGCTTCGTAGTAACAAATCGATTTTACCTGAAATGGGGCAAAAATAAAATCATACTCACCTCACCCTTTTGAATGTGAAAAGCCAACTGCTGCCCTCTTCATTGAAGATCCTGAGCAAAATCTTGTGCATGGTGACTTATGAAATCACCACGATGGCCGACGTGATCAAGATGGCTTCACAGTCAAATGGATGAGGTAAGTATGATTTTATTTTATTTATTTTTTATTGTAGACCTTAATATTAATGTCAGATGCCGCAATCAGCAATAAATGCAGCATCCGAAGGGTACAATGACGGGGAGCTGCGCAATCGCCGTTCCCTGTCATTGCACCTACTACTTACAAAGAAGTGCGGTTCACGACAAATTAATTCGTCATGAGGCAATACATTTTTTCGTTAAATTCGGAGCAGCAGCCAAATCGAATTTTCAAGAACTTCACTCAACACTAAATATATCCCATACTTATTTAATTTTATATAGATTTGTTACGTAAAAGTGGCTGAGCATAGGTGCAGGCTAAATGATTTACCCACAATGGGTTATTGACTTTTTTTGTTTTTATAATACTAGATTCACACATGCAGTTTTTGTTGCAATTGGTGATGTATTTTTTTTAGCCAAACCAGAAGTGGATTCAGTAGAAAAACATGCCATAAGTCCTTCTTTTACACATTTCCTTATTGGATCCACTCCAGACTTGTACATGATTTATTCTTTCCAAGTTTTCCAAAGGACCAAGGGAGATTTGTTACATGTAGAGGAAATTCGATTTAGATATCAATATAGGAAAGTGGTCTTTACATTTAGAGTTGTTAATCTATGAAATGCCCTACCCATCAGGTAATAATGACAGATATTAGAGGTTGTCCAAGATTTTAATATTGATGGCCTATCTTCAGGATAGGCCATCAATATCAGACCAGCGGTTGTGCAACTCCTGGCACCCTATTAATCATCTGTGTTCTGGGGAGCACTCTGGCCTCTTCCAAGGCCTGTGACTAGTGATGAAGGTTCAGAAAAATTGAAAACCATTTTAAAACAGGAATCCTAAGTCAGCTTTGGTACCGACTGGTACCTCTGTATTGAAGGAAATTTCGGAACCAAGTTTTAAAATTGTTTTCAAGTTGAAATATCAAATCCAGAAGTTATTCACCAATGAGACTATGGCACTCACTAGAGCAGCGTAGCCTCCTCAAACTGCTGATTTGTGAGGGCGGTAGGTAGAGATGAGCGAAGTTTTGAAAAATTTGATTTGGCAGCTTTGCTGAAGTTCTCCAAGAAATTTGATTTGCTACAAATTAATTTGTCATAATTCGCTATAAATCAGGTATCCTCAGGCTGAGCTGAGTGCGGGTTGCATCCATGCTGTTGTGAAGAACCGCTTGGCTAAATAGCCCACAACTGCCTTTCAGTTAATAATGAAGACCACACTGTATAGTCGTTCTTCACTGTTTATGGCTGTGCAGAACGTTTAATGCACCTTTAAACAGGGGGTATTGCTGGTATAAGGTTTGGCTGGTTAGGTGGGGGCACAATATGCAAATTATTGTAATATCCTTTAGGTTATTTGACCGTAAACACAGAATATTAATCAGCTCTGGCATACCTTCTTCTCCAACCCCAGCGCTCTTCTGCCCTGTAGGTCGGGTGCTCTTTTTCTACCATCTGCTTTTCTTCCTTTTCCACATCATCTAATATCGATGAGACTATGTCATCAGGAACATCCAGCTCCTGCTCTCTCTGCATCTTGCTGACTTTTCTAGGAAGTAAAACAAGCAAAAAGATGAGGATGGTTATCATTAGAGATGAACAAATTTGTCAAAAATTCGATTCGCCGGTTTGACCAAATAACTCAAGTACGAATTTAGCCTTACAGGTCGATGTTAGCGCCAAGAAGAAGTGCACTCCTTTTACTCCCTTTGTTAGCGTCAGATATAAAGAACCGTGCAGAGGCCCAAGATCCTACTATAGCGTGAAAGAGCGCACTTCTTTTACACTGTCGTCAGCTGATTCCACATAGATATCTACAGAACCTGTTCTATTAAACACTTATACAAGTAGAGCCCCCCGACAGAGTGGAAAGGGCGTCACCAGTAAGTTTGTGTTGGTGTCACTGATTATTTTGATGGGGCGGGGGACAGGAGACACATCATGAGGGAGAGGGTTAATTAGGTATGAAAAGGGGGGTAGGTTTTATTAGGGGAAAAGAATATAATAATGTTTTGTTTATAGTGAATTGGTATTGTTTGAATTTCTAATAAAATGTTAAACGAAAAAAAAAAAAAAAAGATTAGTAGCATATCACACCCTGAGAGTGAAAGCAGCAGGATTCCTCAGCAGTGCAGAGTATTTCAGGAGAGGAGTGTGCAGATCTTGTTGAAGATTGTGGACTAAGAGTTTCAAGGTGGAAAGAGCAGGGCCCCCAGAAGCACCGAGTATTTCAGGAGTGTTCTGGTTGTGTTGGAAAATACAGACAGGATTAATGGTTCTCAAAATGCTTAGAATTAGAGATGGCCTTGCGGTTTGCCCGTCGCTTGTTTTGTGGCGAACTTTGCTCATTCGCAATTCGCCGAACATTCAAACATGTGGCGATGTCCTGGAGAGCGATATTCTTTTGCACTGCGCTGAACTTTGACCCATGACACATCCGTCAGGTGGGACAGGACAGCCAATTGAGACATTTAAGCACATGGACACACCCCCAACCCTATAACAGAACCCGATCTGGCAGCCATTTTACATTACGTGTTTTGCCAGTGTAGGGAGAGAAAACACCAAAAATAGCTGCCAGAGTCTCAAAATCATATACGCAAAATTCTTTCTTATAATACAATGTTAAAATATACATAAAACACAATAGTTAATGGTGGTGAAGAAAGTCAAGGATAAGATGCCCTGACGGGTCACGTGGATCAATTATAAAGGTAGGCTGAGGAAGAGGCAGGCCGTTCCACAGGGGTGGTAGGGGTCGGGCAGGTGCACCAGGCCGGAGCCTAAGTTGAGAGTTGGAGAAGGTGCGTGTGATTCACTCAGCCTTCAGCTTCTGCACCCTCCTCAACTTCTGTATCTGCACCCTCCTCACTCTCTGCTGTGTGCACCCCCAAAGACACCACCACTACCACTACCATAGCCCCTCCATTCAAGTCAGAGGAATTATTTTCCCATCCATTCCCAGACCTTACCGATGCGCAACAACTCTTGGCATCGGATGAGGAAGAGGAGGAGGAGGTAGCAGCGGCCTCCACCCAGCGTTCTGACAATAGTTCCCATATCAGCCAAAGGAGGGTGGTCCCCGCTGTTGCTGCCTACTCCGAGATCTCTAATGTCAGTGGTGGTGAAGGTGATAATAATGACGTGTCGATGGACATCACGTGGGTGCCCACAAGAGACGAAGAGGAGGGAAGTTCAGAGGGAGAGACAGGGCAGATAGGGAGGAGAAGGAGGAGAAGCAGGGAGAACTCGCAGTGCACAGGAGGCAAAAAGCAGACTGCAAATGTATCTGACGCTTCCAGGACACCAGCACATGGCTCCGCAGTGTGGGCTTTTTTAACTTAATAATAGTGTTGCCATCTGCAGCCTTTGCTGTCAACGCGTAAGTCGTGGTAAGCCGAACACTCTCCTAGGGATGACCGCCTTAAGAATGCACCTGGCCTCCCATCACAGAGCCCTCAGACTGAGCTCCACATCCTACCTCTTCTCCTTCTCCTCTCTCCTCCCATTCTCCACCTTCCACCGTGCCATTGTCGCGCAAGCCTGGCACAAGGCAGGCTTTTGTTGACCAAATGTTTGAGCGTAAAAAAATGATGATGCCGGATAATCCTCTTGCCCAACGGCTAACCGCTGGCTTGTCGGAACTGCTAGTCTGCCAACTACTGCCATATAAATTGGTGGACTCGGAGGCCTCTAGAAAATTTGTGGCCTTTGGCACACCACAATGGAAGGTCCCGAAAGTAAATATTTCTCCCAGGATGGCATCCCTTAAATATATGGCCATGTTCAGCGGCAAGTTAATATATCTCTGGCACACAGTGTCGGTGCCAAGATACATCTGACCACAGACACGTGGTCTAGAAAACATGGGCAGGGAAGGTGCATAACTTTTACTGCCCACTGGGTGAACCTTCTGGTGGCCATCAAGCATGTAACCCGTGGCACCCGTGTGGATTTGGTGCTACCACCACGGATTGCTTGCAGGCCTGCCTCTTCTTGTCTTCCTCCTACTCCATCCTCCGTTCACTCCTCTGCTGACTCCTCCTTTTCCACTGCTACCGCCTCTTCCGCTACACCACCCAAGCTCCCCAGAACCTATTTGACGTGCAAGGTGAGATGTTGCCATACTGTGCTGCGGCTGTTGTTCCTGGAAGCCAAGAGCCACACTGGTCCTGCACTGCTTTCAGCTCTGTGGTCATGGGCCGATCAGTGGATAACCCTGCTCAATTTGACAGTTGGTAAAGCGGTGTGCGACAATGGTGCCAATCTGCTGAGCGTGATGAAACAGGGCAAAATGACACACATGCCATGCATGGCACACGTTCTGAACTTAGTCGTGCAATGATTAGTTGCCAAATACCTAGGGGTCAAGAACGTCTTGTGGCAGGCCAGGAAAATCTCTGGCCATTTTAGAAGATCTTACACGGCCATGGTTCGCCTTGCTGAAGTTCAGTAGTGACTCCACTTGCCCGTCAGGCGTCTAATTTGTGATTGCCCGATGAGCTGGAACTCCACCTTCTATATGCTTGATAGGCTGCTCCAACAGAAACGTGCTGTTAACGACTACCTGTACGAACTCTGCGGCAGGACAGGTACTGGGAGCTTGGTTTTCTTTTTCACAGTGCCAGTGGCTGCTCATGAGCGACGCATGCAGACTTCTGCTCCCATTTGATGAGATCACCAAACTGGTCAGTCACAGCCAGGGCACCTTCAGTAAAATTGTACCTTACGTTCATTGCGTCATGTCATTGATCAAGTCGTCGAGGAGCAGGAGCTAGAAGATGAGGAAGTCGCAATGTTGAATTAATTCCCAGGGGGGGCTACTCCATCTGAGACAAGTCAGCAGGGGTCAGAAGAGAAGTCAAAGGAGCATGGTGCCTGGGGGGGAGGAGAAAAAGGAGCAAGAAGAACTTTTCTGGGATCCCTGGTGTTGTCCGTGGCTGGGGGGAGGAGACCAAGGATGACATTCTCCTGGGTGATGAGCAGGAGTCCGGGCGCTCCACCGCTTCCAATTTAGTGCAAATGGGGGCTTTCATGCTCCAGTGTTTGAAGAGGGACCACCGTATAAAAAGCATAAAGGTCAAGGACCTGTACTGGGTTGCAACGTACTTAGACCCCCGGTACAAACACAAAATGGTGGACATGTTACCAGCATCACAGAGGGCTGTCAGAATGCAGCATTTCTAGGCCTTGCTGTGAGAGATGCTGCATTCTGATGTTGCGGGCACTGGCAGAGGAATTTCCACTCACAGCGAAACAGGTGTGGGTACCAATCTTACCGTGCCTGAAAAAATAGGGTGGTTTGAAGATGTGTTGATCACTTCGGATAGGAGATCATTCTTGCAGCCAACCCATTGACAGCCATCTTCTAGATCCAGCCTCAGGGAATGTCTAGACTGACAAGTGTCCGACTACATGGGGTTAACGGTAAATGTAGACGCTCTGAGAAGCGAGAAACCCCTTGACTACTGGGTGTGCAGGCTTGACCTGTGGCCATAGCTGGCACAATTTGCCATGGAACTCTTGGCTTGCCCCTTGTTGAGTGTCCTGTCCGAAAGGACGTTCAGCGCAGCAGGGGGGATCATGACCGATAAGCACACTTGCCTAGCTCACGACAGTGGGAACTACATGGATGGCATGGATCTCAGAGGAATTCAACACCTGTGATGACCACGTGTAATTGAGTTTTCTCATGCCAGCCCACACATATCCCCCACAACCCCGAACAAAGAATGGTCCTTGCCTTATGCATATAATGCGCCATAAAAGGTCTTTTATGTCAGGTGAATGCCTAATTTTTGGACCTGTACTGGCCGACAGTTGCATATTTATCCTGTGACCGCCTAATGTACCTCCAGCCACAGAATCTAATGTTATTTGCTGTCAGGTGAATGCCTATTGCCTAATTTTGTGTGCCTGTACTGGCCGACAGTTACATATTTATCCTGTGACCGCCTAATGCACCTCTAGCCACAGAATCAAAAGTTCTTTGCTGTCAGGTGAATGCCTATTTCCAAATTTTTGGGGCCTATACTGGCCGACAGTTACATATTTATCTTGTGACCGCCTAATGTACCTCCAGCCACAGAATCTAATGTTATTTGCTGTTAGGTGAATGCCTATTGCCAAATTTTTGGGGCCTCTACTGGCCGACAGATACATATTTATCCTATGACCTCCTAATGCACCTCCAGTCACAGAATCCAAAGTTCTTTGCTGTCAGGTAAATGCCTATTGCCTAATTTTTGGGGCCTATACTGGCCGACAGTTACATATTTATCTTGTGACCGCCTAATGTACCTCCAGCCACAGAATCTAATGTTATTTGCTGTCAGGTGAATGCCTATTACCTAATTTTTTGGGCCTGTACTGGCCGACAGTTACATATTTATCCTGTGACTGCCTAATGCACTTCCAACCACAGAATCAACTCTTGTTGAGTGTCCTGTCCGAAAGGACGTTCAGCGCAGCAGGGGGGATCATGACCGATAAGCACACTCGCCTAGCTCACGACAGTGGGAACTACATGGATGGCATGGATCTCAGAGGAATTCAACACCTGTGATGACCACGTGTAATTGAGTTTTCTCATGCCAGCCCACACATATCCCCCACAACCCAGAACAAAGAATGGTCCTTGCCTTATGCATATAATGCGCCATAAAAGGTCTTTTATGTCAGGTGAATGCCTAATTTTTGGACCTGTACTGGCCGACAGTTGCATATTTATCCTGTGACCGCCTAATGTACCTCCAGCCACAGAATCTAATGTTCTTTGCTGTCAGGTGAATGCCTATTGCCTAATTTTTGGGGTCTGTTCTGGCCGACAGTGAATTTTTTTTTATCTCTAGTCACATAATCACACCCCTGTCTCACTCCTCTGCCTCTCATTATGGTGGCGTATGAACCGCATTCACCATAGGAACTTTTAATATCACAGGGTCATGTGACTGTGCTCCCCACCCTGTACTGTGCCCCCTTTACCCTGCATTGTGCCCTCTTACAACATCCTGTGCAGTGCCCCTAGTCATTCCCTGTACTGTGTCCTCATATACCCTTTTATCCGGTCACGGTATGGCGGTGTTATCCGGTCATTGTACAGAGGTGTTATCCGGTCAATGTATGGCGGTGGTATCCAATAACTGGATGGCCATAACTGTATCCCTTTCCCTGCCCATGCCATCCTTTTTTAGACCTGCCATGAGTGGGAAAAATATGCAGATTACAATGCTAAGGACCTTTGCGCCACAATCTGTGTCAGAAATACACCTAACATAGATGTATTTCTATATAAGAAATGACTACTTAATTGTATTATTTTTCGTTGGAAGGGCTAATATCTTTATATCATATAGATTCTAGTATATTATACTGTGATATAAATATAAAATAATCAGCAGGCACTTCACCATCTGTATTTCACACATGTATAACACATTTATTAGTATTTAAAATGTTTTTTTTAAAAAGATAGACAATATATTAAAATAAAATAAAATAAAAGGTAGATGACAATATATATATATTATACACACAATATAGAATGTTAGTAACTATAGATAAATGTTGTAGAGTCAATTTATAATACAATAAAAAAATTACTTGAATAATCGGATAAAAAATTTTGATGTTAAAAAATTCGGATGTTAAATAGCAGGTAAAATGTCTTTAGTATATTTCTTCTGTAGTTTCCAAATATTATACGAATATATAAAGTATTTCTTGTATTTATTGGTATAGATAGTCCAACATATTCCAAATATTGAATCAGTTTGCAAAAATGTTCGTACTATATTATATTATAGTTGCTTTATATTCAATCAATGATTTTCTCCATATATTTCCTTAAGTTGTACCAAAAAGAGATCTGATATTCGCAATAGAATAGTGCAATTATAATTCGTCAATGGGTGGTTTTCGAATAATTTAGTGTAGGTAATCTTGTTATAAAATTCGATTATGCTTGCTGTGTAGGCGTCCCTCTCACAGTTAAGTTGACTCACCCAAGTCTGAAGCACTTGTGTCTGCGATATATTGGTTTCATTCAGATGTCAATGGCTCTTGGTATCAAATGGAAGAAAGTTGAAGTTGTTGGAGATCTTGTATAGTCCTTACTTTTTCGATTCCTTAATCCTTAATCCTGCAGGATGGTTTGGTCTATAGTTTGGTCCCTTTAATCCGCCGGATTAAAGGGACCAAACTATAGACCAAACCATCCTGCAGGATTAAGGATTAAGGAATCGAAAAAGTAAGGACTATACAAGATCTCCAACAACTTCAACTTTCTTCCATTTGATACCAAGAGCCATTGACATCTGAATGAAACCAATATATCGCAGACACAAGTGCTTCAGACTTGGGTGAGTCAACTTAACTGTGAGAGGGACGCCTACACAGCAAGCATAATCGAATTTTATAACAAGATTACCTACACTAAATTATTCGAAAACCACCCATTGACGAATTATAATTGCACTATTCTATTGCGAATATCAGATCTCTTTTTGGTACAACTTAAGGAAATATATGGAGAAAATCATTGATTGAATATAAAGCAACTATAATATAATATAGTACGAACATTTTTGCAAACTGATTCAATATTTGGAATATGTTGGACTATCTATACCAATAAATACAAGAAATACTTTATATATTCGTATAATATTTGGAAACTACAGAAGAAATATACTAAAGACATTTTACCTGCTATTTAACATCCGAATTTTTTAACATCCAAATTTTTTATCCGATTATTCAAGTAATTTTTTTATTGTATTATAAATTGACTCTACAACATTTATCTATAGTTACTAACATTTTATATTGTGTGTATAATATATATATATTGTCATCTACCTTTTATTTTATTTTAATATATTGTCTATCTTTTTTAAAAAACATTTTAAATACTAATAAATGTGTTATACATGTGTGAAATACAGATGGTGAAGTGCCTGCTGATTATTTTATATTTATATACCTGTTAAGAGATTGGGTGAATCACTTGCAGCAGAGCACCATTACCGTGGTGTCAAATAGAGAGAGCCACTATAATTTATAATTTCATTATATTATACTGTGCCCTGTATTTCCCAGTAGAAAATGATCCTTGGGAAACACAGTCCTCATCCCTGACCACCAGGACCAGGTAGCACTCTGTCAGTACATGGCGGCCTCCCCTCTCCGCTATGCTGCTCTGCTGTGTACTGGTGCTTATTCTGACACTAGGGATGGGTTCACATCCTATTTTTGCCATCCATTTAATGCATACCAAAAATGTATGGGTTAACAGATGCCTCAGACTGATGCCGTACAGTGGCGTCCGTTCACCATGCAGTTCTATGGTAGAATTTTTTTTTACATTAACGTATGCATTTTTTTAAATGGACTCTGCAGGATACAAAAATGTGGAGTGCTGCACATCTGTATACATTAAACCGATATGAAATACAAATGTTCTAGGCTGTAGCAGGGCACATTTTTGAGAGTTTCCCTTTAAGACGCATAAAAATGGCCCCTGATTAAAATAAATAATTTTTGTGGGAATTTTTGCCAATGATCCCCCTCTGTTATATCACTGTCCATGTTGTGGGACTATTTGTGTACTTCTAGTAAGTGTTTGCTGGCTGAAAATATGACCTGAAGGTTTTTTAGGTTTGCCCGCCATTAAAGTGAATGGGGCCCGCCGCAAACTCGCGGTTCACGCAAATTTAAGGCAAAAGGGCGTTTGCGAATCGTTCTGGCCGATGTTCATCCATCACTACTTAGAATCAACGTTGGAAAAAATAAATATGGCATCAGAGGTGTGTGAGGGTGCCATCACGATAGGACGGGTACGCCATCCAGGACACATTGTATATGTGGGCAAAATACAGAATATAACCAGGAAACAGATTTAAGAATGTGGACAATTCGATCTGATAATTGGTGGCAGTCCTTGTAATGACTTATCTGTGGTCAACCCGCATCGGAAATGCCTTTATGGGGTCAGAGGACAACTGTTTTTTGACTTTCCACGATTACTAGTTATTCGACAACGTGGTTGTGATGGAGAAAGTATTCCAAAAAACTATTTCTCTCTCCTGGAGATAAATCCTGTCAAGATTGATGCCAGGGCGGTATCAGCTGCTAATCGAGCCATATTTTTCTGGGGGAACCTGCCTGGCATGAACAGGCCTCTAGTAGCTACAGACAATTAGAAGACAAAGCTTCAAGAATTCTTGGACCCCGGAAGGGTCGCAAAGTTCATCAAGATTCAAACCATAACTACCAGCCCCTGGTCTCTTCGTCAGGTAAAACATTACACGTTCCCAGTCATCATGGATGGGAAAGAGGACATCCTGTGGTGCACGGAGATATAGAGGGTCTTCAGATTCCCCTCGCACTATACGGAGGTCGACAGAAGCTCCTGGGAAGGTCATGAAGCGTCCCGGTCATCCGGCGTCTATTCGCTCTGCTGAAGGATTATTTTGAAAGTGTGTAGAAGCCACTTGGAGCACCCACGCTGCAGATTCATAATGAGGACACTCAATTTTATAAAATTACATTATTATATTAGGAAAAAAAATATATGAAGTCTCTTCATCTCCCAAGTGTGATCAGCCGCATCATCATCATCGAGTACTGTCTGCACGTCACTGATGTCCTCCTCAACCGTCTCTGGGTCAGGAGCCTGACCGCTCGCAACACCAGCTCCCATGCCAATCTCCTCATCACTACTTGCCCGACTAGTGGAGGAAGTGGCGAATATCTCCTCCACATTTTGGCTGGCTAGTAGCTGCTGACTGTCTTCTAGTAGCTCGTCCTCACTGTATAGTGGAGCTGATTCCACAGCATACAATCCTTTTCTGGCTCTGGGGACAGGGCAGGTTGAGGACAGGTGAAGGCACAGGGCCTGCTCCTGGGCCATGCAAACTAAGGGTTGAGACTGATGAACCCACTGACTCTTTGCTGGGGGTGTCTGATGTCACTTGTTATGAAGTTGAAGATCGAGTCAACCACTCAAGAACCCCTGGGTTGCTGGTCACAACAAGACCGCTAGCTGACACTGGGAGCTCAGGCCTCTCTAAGTGACCCCTGCTGCCACGGCCCCTTGCTCTGCTGTGACCTCTTCCTGCGCCAGAAACATTTACGCCTCTGCCACTCCCCTGTGCAGGGCCTGGCACTTGTCTGTCGGACATACTGTTAGATCAAATAAAAATAAATAAGAAAATAAAACAAACCAAAAAAAATCTTTACTTTTCTCACTTCTCCACACAATGGCTAATAAGCCCTTTTTTTCAACTAATACACGCCACAAAAGGTTTTAGAACAGATAATTGCACTGCTGAGGGGCAAATATATTTTACTTTTGCCACTAATACACACCACAAAAGGCTTTAGAACAGATAACTGAACCACTGATCGGCAAATATATTTAACTTTTGCCACTAATACAAGCCACAAAAGGCTTTAGAACATATAACTGCACAGCTAAGGGGCAAATATATATATTTTCCTCTAATACACACCACAAAAGACTTTAGAACAGATAAGTGCACCGCTGAGCAGCAAATATATTTTTCTTTTTCCATTAATACACGCCACAAAAGGCTTTAAAATAGATATCTGCACTGCTGAACGGCAAATATATATTTTCCTTTTCCGCTAATACACGCCACAAAGGGCTTTACAACAGATAACTGCACCGCTGAGTGGCAAATATATTTGTTCTTTTTCCGCTAATACATACCACAAAAAGGCTTTACAACAGATAACTGCACAGATGAGCGTCTAATATATTTTACTTTTGCCACTAATACACAACAAAAAGGGCTGTAGTTTTAGCGCTTCAGCACACAACAGGTAATTTTTCCCACTAATGCAAGCCAAAAAATGCTTTAGAACATATAACTGGACCGCACAAGGGCAAATAAGACGTAGAAATATTTCCTTGTAATAAACCCTGTTAATGCCTGTATCAATCAGCACTTGCACCCTGATAAAAATGGTTTGCTGGAATTACAGAGCTGTATAATGGCAATTTGGATCCCCAGTCAGTGCAGCAAGGTGTAATAGGAATGTTCCTATCACCCAGGCTGTAAACTTCCCCTAATGAACCCTGTTTAACATAAATGCTGTGGAATGATTCCTCGCTAGCCTTTCCCTACACCTTGATTAATCTTTGCCTTCATTTGTACATTTATTTTTTTAGCACAATGAAGATTTTTCTAACACTGTTCCTAGCGCCTGCTGACATCTCTCCCTGCACTAAGTACACTAATAAATGGCAGAATCTAAGATAGCTGACGGCATTTTTTAGGGCTATATCATGTAAATCAGTCGGCACTGTGTGGTAGCGCGTGGGTGCACGGTCCTACGGTTGGTATCCCAAACATTAATGATAATAATGCAGGTCTGATACTCCAAAGTTGCGCTATAATTATTCTTTTATTGTCACTCTGTGATGCGTTTCGGCACCCGTAGTGCCTTTGTCAAACAGTGAAAAACCACCATAGCAAACAAACTTAAATACCCCGCCAAAACTCTAAAGCCCTGACATCACATTGTCACGGCAACTAATTAAATAATGAAATCAGAGCTGAGAGCGTGTGCGGAATGAAGATCAGCAGTCCACCATAGTAGCATGATCCGGATGAAAATGAATTATCTTACATTTAAATGCCCTGTAGCCTATCAAGCATATACAAGGTGGAGTTCCAGCACGTCGGGCTGTCAGAAATCAGATATCTTACGGGCAGGTGGTGTCTCCGCTGAACGTCAGCAAGGCGAGCCATGGCCGTGTAAGATCTTCTAAAATGGCCAGAGATTTTTCTGGCCTGCTGCAAGGCGTCCTGGACCCAGGGGTACTTTGCAACGAATCGCTGCACAACTAAGTTCAGGACATGTGCCATGCACAGCACGTCTGTCCTGTTGCCCTGTTTCAGTGCGCTCAGCAGATTGGCACCGTTGTCGCACACCACTTTACCAACTGTCAAATTGAGCGGGGTTATCCACTGATGAGGCCTGTGACCGCAGAGCTGAAAGCAGTGCAGGACCAGTGTGGCTCTTGGCTTCCAGGCATAACAGCCGCAGCACAGCATGGCAACATCTCCCCTGGCACGTTGAATACGTTCTGATGAGCTTGGAAGATGCAGCGGAAGAGGCGGTAGCAGTGGAAAAGGAGGAGTCAGCCAAGGAGGAGACAAAGGATGGAGTAGGAGGAGGAGAAGAGGAGGCAGGCCTGCATGCAATCCGTGGCGGTAACAACAAATCTACACGGGCGCCACGGGTTACATGCTTGACGGCCATCAGAAGGTTCACCCAGTGGGCAGTAAAAATGATGCACCTTCCTTGCCCATGTTTGCTAGACCACGTGTCTGTGGTCAGCTATATCTTGGCACCGACACTGTATACCAGATAACCAGAGATATATTCAATTGCCACGGAACATGGCCATATAGCTCTGGGACGCCCTTCTTGGAGAAATATTTCCATCTGGGGACCTTCCCTTGTGGTATGCCAATGGCCGCAAATTTTCTAAAGGCCTCCGAGTCCACCAGTTTATATGGCAGTAGTTGGCTGGCTTGCAGTTGCCACAATTCAGCAATCAGCCATTGGGCAAGAGGGTTATACGGTGTCATCAACTTTTTATGCTCGAACATTTGGGCCATGGAAGCCTGCCTTGTGCCAGATAAACGCGACAACAGTGGAAGGTGGAGTGCAGGACAAATGGGAGCAGAGAGGAGAAGGAGAAGAGGCAGGACGTGGAGCGCCGTGAGTGTGGCTTTGTGGGTTCTGACAGCGTTTCTCCCACTGGGCTCGGTAATGGGAGGCCAGGTGCCTTTTTGTGGGCACCCACGTGACGTCCATCGACACGTCATCATTGTCACCTTCACCACCACTGTTATTAGATATCTTGGATTAGACAGCAACAGCGGGGACCACCCTCCTTGGGCTGATCTGGGTAATGCCATTGCTACATCCTCTTCCTCATCCGATGCCAAGAATGGCTGTGCATCTGTAAGGTCTGGAAATCGATGGGAAAATAATTCCTCTGACTCGAGTGGAGGGGCTGGTGGTGGTGTCTTTGGGAGTGCACACAGCGGAGAGTGAGGAGGGTGCAGATACAGAGGATGAGGAGGGTGCAGAAGTGGAAGGCTGAGTGAGCCACTCAACCAACTCTAGTGGATCCTTTGACGTAATCGTACGCACCTTCTCCAACTTCCCACTTAGGCTCCGGCCTGGTGAGCCTGACCGACCCCTACGACCCCTGCGGAACCACCTGCCTCTTCCTCTGCCTCTCATTTTCAAAATGCCCCTGTGCCAAAGTCCCTAGAGAAGAGCAGTATTTGTGGAAGCAGGTATATTGCAGGCCTCAATCAGTATTTGGTGAAAGCTGGTATATCACACCCCTCAATCAGTATTTTGCGGAAGCAGGTATATAGAACCCCTATATCAGACTGCAAAAATATTGCAGTACTATAGAGTACTTTGAAGAAGGAAATTTGAAAAAGCATATGTAATTAACAAATTAGAACCCATTAAGTAAGATGTGAAGAGGATGGATTGTGACACTTTACTACAAAAGATAACACAAGGGATAAAAACAGAGAATAAAGAGAAAAATAAAAATAATAAAAAAGAAGAAGACATTATTAGAGTCCCTTTAATAAAACTGTACAGTGAAAAAGAAGTAGCCTTCAAACGTATTGTTAAAAGACACTGGGATATACTCAAACAGGATAAATTGATAGAAGAAAAGATACCAACATGCCCTATTTTACTTTTAAAAAAGCACAAAATTTGGTCAGTTTAAAAGCCCCCCCCCCCCCATAGGCCTAAATAAAAAAGCAAAAAATGATATTAACTATAAAAATAACCATAAGGAAGGTTTTTTTTTTCCTGCAGAATATGCAATAATTGCAGAACAGTGAAAAACAGGATTGGAGAAATTAGGGATGGTCCAGACCTGCATAAAATTGAGGATAATATCACATGTAACACAAAAGGAGTGATCTATTATATAAAATGTCCATGTGAGAAAATATATATAGGTCGAACTAAAAGGGCTCTCAAAACAAGAGTTGGAGAGCATATAAAAACATACAGAAAAAATATGATGGCCATCCCTTTATCACGTCACTACATACTGTAGAACACCATGAAGGCCAATTTTCAGGCTTGGTATTTGGAGGTATTGAGAAAGTAAAAAAGAATACGAGAGGTGGGGACTATATCATTCAAATGTCACGATGTGAAAGCAAATGGATATACATGCTGAATAGCACCTAGGGGTCTGAATCAGGAAATCAAACTCTTTGCTTTTTTCTAATTACCTCCCTTTTAAATATAGTTGGCCAAGATATAGCTGGAAGGAAACAGTTTGCATAAAACTCACAGTAAAAATCATATATGAAATACCTCCATGAATTATAGCATTGATAGCCAGTAATGTAGTGGGAAACAGGCTTAAGATCGATTCCCTCTTTGTGTATGAGTTGTCCTGGGAACGGAATGCCCTGACCAAGAAACACGTGTGTTTTGAAACGCGTTGAGAGGCTTTTTTCCCTGGAGGCACCCGTACTCACAGGTGTGACGTCACACAGGAACAATCCCTGACTAACTCTTACCAGCTTTCCCGTACGCACGCTAGCTACCGGTTGGAGCAGCGTGCACATGAAAGGGCAAGCAAGAAGACAGGGCCATTTTACTACAGCGCTTCGAAAGGAATAAGGATCTCGCCGGCATTATACCACCAAAGACAGCGGGAACATCGGGACGGCTGGAAACTTAGAAACATAGGTGAGAACATTTTACACATACAGTACCTACAATACAGACCAAAAGTTTGGACACACCTTCTCATTCAAAGAGTTTTCTTTATTTTCATGACTATGAAAATTGTAGATTCACACTGAAGGCATCAAAACTATGAATTAACACATGTGGAATTATATACATAACAAAAATGAAAATATGTCATATTCTAGGTTCTTCAAAGTAGCCACCTTTTGCTTTGATTACAGCTTGCACACTCTTGGCATTCTCTTGATGAGCTTCAAGAGGTAGTCACCTGAAATGGTTTTCACTTCACAGGTGTGCCCTGTCAGGTTTAATAAGTGGGATTTCTTGCCTTATAAATGGGGTTGGGACCATCAGTTGCGTTGTGGAGAAGTCAGGTGGATACACAGCTGATAGTCCTACTGAATAGACTGTTAGAACTTGTATTATGGCAAGAAAGTGGCCATCATTACTTTAAGAAATGAAGGTCAGTTAGTCCGAAAAATTGGGAAAACTTTGAAAGTGTCCCCAAGTGCAGTCACAAAAACCATCAAGCGCTACAAAGAAACTGGCTCACATGCGGACCGCCCCAGGAAAGGAAGACCAAGAGTCACCTCTGCTGCTGCGGAGGATAAGTTCATCCAAGTCACCAGCCTCAGAAATCGCAGGTTAACAGCAGCTCAGATTAGAGACCAGGTCAATGCCACACAGAGTTCTAGCAGCAGACACATCTCTAGAACAACTGTTAAGAGGAGACTGTGTGAATCAGGCCTTCATGGTAGAATATCTGCTAGGAAACCACTGCTAAGGACAGGCAACAAGCAGAAGAGACTTGTTTGGGCTAAAGAACACAAGGAATGGACATTAGACCAGTGGAAATCTGTGCTTTGGTCTGATGAGTCCAAATTTGAGATCTTTGGTTCCAACCACCGTGTCTTTGTGCGAGGCAGAAAAGGTGAACGGATGGACTCTACATGCCATGGTTCCCACCGTGAAGCATGGAGGAGGAGGTGTGATGGTGTAGGGGTGCTTTGCTGGTGACACTGTTGGGGATTTATTAAAAATTGAAGGCATACTGAACCAGCATGGCTACCACAGCATCTTGCAGCGGCATGCTATTCCATCCGGTTTGTGTTTAGTTGGACCATAATTTATTTTTATTTTTACTGTGTAAGGGCTATTTGACTATGAAGGAGAGTGATGGGGTTCTGCGCCAGATGACCTGGCCTCCACAGTCACCGGACCTGAACCCAATCGAGATGGCTTTAGGTGAACTGGACCGCAGAGTGAAGGCAAAAGGGCCAACAAGTGCTAAGCATCTCTGGGAACTCCTTCAAGACTGTTGGAAGACCATTTCAGATGACTACCTCTTGAAGCTCATCAAGAGAATGCCAAGAGTGTGCAAAGCAGTAATCAAAGCAAAGGGTGGCTACTTTGAAGAACCTAGAACATGACATATTTTCAGTTGTTTCACACTTTTTTGTTATGTATATAATTCCACATGTGTTAATTCATAGTTTTGATGCCTTCAGTGTGAATCTACAATTTTCATAGTCATGAAAATAAAGAAAACTCTTTGAATGAGAAGGTGTGTCCAAACTTTTGGTCTGTACTGTATATTGATTGCAGATAAATACCTAATTAGATATACCAATATAAAGAAGTGTCTTTTCCTCAGCGCGTAGATCCACTTAACCCTCAACTACCCAAATAGGTATATAGAACCCATAAATCAATATTTGGTGGAAGCAGGTATATCGCACCCCTCAATCAGTATTTTGTAGAAGCCGGTGTATCGCAGGCCTCAATCAATATTTGGTGGAAGCAGGTATATCGCACTCTCAAATTGTGGACAATATCCAGCTCACCTGCTGCCTCTATCCCTTGAATCGACTTCCCTGATCCACGGAATACCTTGGTAAGAACGTAAACTTGTAAGAATGAAGAGATGAATCCAGCATTGAAGTTGAAAATAATGTGGGTTCCTTTATTCAATATACTACAGATCCATACAGTGACAGCATCACCTCTGTGTTCCAAGTGATCGTCTACGCGTTTTGAACAAACATGTTTTTAATCATGACTGATCAGGATTCGAAATGGTGATGGCTATAAGGGCTAGTCACAACCACTCCTCCCATCTCCAGATGGTGATTAGAAGCAGTAAATTGCAACACACCCAAGCCAGAGCCAATAAGAAAATATGAAGTTAACATTAGAGTAAGTTAAAAATGTGTAAAAAAACAAATGCGTGCATTTGCAATATGTGCTGTTCAGGCTCTTATGTCTAAATCAGGAATGACAAGATATATAAACCAATCTCACATAAAAAGATAGAAAAAATAATTTCCTGAAAAGCTGCATAGTCTGAACAGTGGTTTCCAATGTTAAAAACAAAACAAAAAAATGCATATCAAACACGGCAGATATAACTTCGTAATTGCTCCTTTTGAAAGAAATATAGAAATAAATATATAAGCACATCAGCAATGGACTCGATCCTAGTACAAATACATAAGTTATTTTTTCAAGTTCAAGCCATTCGGATGCCTTGTTTTTAATCGAAGAATCCAAAAGGCTTCCCTCTGTATTAAGCGCATTTGGAAATTGCCCCCTCGAATAGAAGGCAAAACTCGAATAGAAGGAAAAAGTTTGTAAGCTCCTATCATGCACTGAAATAAAGTGCCTGGCTGCATTCGAAATATTGACATATGAAGAATTAGTAACATATGTTCCAAGATTCTGTTTTTCAACCTTCTTATAGAGCTTCCAACATAAAGGCGGTCACATTGTGTACATCTGATAACATAAATGACCGCAGTGGTATTGCAGTTTATGTAGGAACTAATGGGGAAAGTTGAAGTATGTTATAAATTCTGGAACATTTTGGTGGGCAGGACATAACTGCATGTTTTGCAGGGATGGCTGTCGCACCGTGTGAACCCGGTATATTTGAGCCAGGTGCTTGCCTGGGTTCTCTGTGGAATAGAAGTGAAAAGAGAAGGGGACAGCGAAGAAGCCAGCGTGGGAGACCGTCTGGCTGCCACTCTATAGCCATCCTGCAGTAAACCATGTAAAATGTCATCTTCATGTAGAATCGATATACATTCCAAAACCACCTGTTTAACCTGCTGGAATTGGTTACTATACGTAAGAACCAAGGTAGACAGTTTGTTGCAATTTTTCCTACCTGCTGTATTCTCACCGTACCCAACCTTATCACTCCTCCCGAAAAGTAATGTCTTGCGATTTTTCATCTGTGCTATTTTTTCAGCTCTTTTGATCATCCAACTCGGATAGCTTCTTGCCAACATACGTGACGTGATGGTACGGCATTCCATGGTGAAGGCCACATCATCGCTGCAGTTTCTTCTGGCACGCAGCATTTTGCCTACCGGTATAGATTTGATAGTATGCATGGGATGGTGGCTATTAGCTCTCAAAATCGCATTACCAGCAACCGGTTTGCGATAAGTAGATATATGTATATTCGAATGTGGAATACCCAAAAGAGTTAGATCGAGAAAATTAATCGTGGACCTGTCCTGTGAATGAGTGAATCTCAAATTATAAGGATTGTCATTGAGATAAAATCAGGTATAGCAGGCACATCGCCGCTCCAAACAATGAGCAGATCGTCAATGTACCTGCCATACCAATCCAATGCCGGCACGTACGGATTGTCAGTGGTACATATATACCTTTCCTCCCAGTAATACATGGTTAAATT
This sequence comes from Bufo gargarizans, assembly GCF_014858855.1. Classification (NCBI taxonomy): domain Eukaryota; kingdom Metazoa; phylum Chordata; class Amphibia; order Anura; family Bufonidae; genus Bufo; species Bufo gargarizans. Next base: position 392,162,639 of record NC_058084.1, on the reverse strand, counting down.
CGCTAGGGAGGGGGAAAATGTATCCCCCATCGAAACTCCCTGGGTTTGCGAAAAGAACAGACCGTCAAAAGAAAAATTGTTATGAGTCAATAAAAATTCATTGACTTCTATAATATAATCTATAAACAGTAACTTGTGATGGCTGTTCTGTACTTGTGAAAATGAAATTCCAGTGCGAATAAAGCCACGTCATGGGGGATGGAAGGATAGAGCGAAGAAACATCACAGGTGAACCAGGTAAAACTGGAAGACCATTGTTTCTGATAAAAACTTCTAAGAACCTCTCCAGTATCTTTGATATACCCTGGCGCTCGTTTGACAAGGGGCTGTAAAATCGCATCTAACCACTCTCCTAATTTTTCAGTTAAAGAACCGATGCCAGAAACAATGGGGCACAGTGGGTGGATTTAAACCATTATGAATTTTGGGTAAAGCATGTATGATGGGTGTGATCGGCGACTCCACTTGTAGGTACAAAAATTGCTGTGGCTAAAATAGCCTAAGTCTCTGCCCTTATCCAAAAGAGTGAGATATTGTACCTGAAAGGCGATAATTGGATCAATTTTCAATTGTTTATAAGTGGAAGTGTCCAGAACAATAGCCATCATTTGTTGCTTGTAAACCATTTTGTCCAATACCACCACTGTGCCCCCCTTGTCTGCCATTTTTACAATAACATTACTTTTATCTCTTAGTTCAAGAAGGGCATTTCTTTGGGATTTGGATAAATTATTTTGTTGGGAGCTAACTTTTTTTGGGACAGAGAGAAGTTGTTTCTTGACAACTTCTTGGAAAAGGTCCATTCCTGGCGTGAGTGAATTCAGAGGGTAGAATCGCGAGTTCGGAGTTAGAAAATCTGGAACCTCGTAAGTCGCAATGCTACCATCCGAATCTGACTGGAGCTCAATCAAATTAACCAGAGACAATTGTTCAGTAAAAGACATACTAGTAAACTCATTGATACAGTGCTGTGGATGTGAGAGCTGGTTGGACAAATCCTCATACCCATGAAAATGTCTCTTGACCGTGAGATCTCTAATACATTTATTTATATCTATGAGGTTTGAGAACAGATCAAAGTCATGGGTCGGAGAAAAGTTCAAACTAAATCTCAATATACCGATCTGGGTGTCAGTTAATATCTCATCTGATAAATTAATAACTTCAAAATCATTAACAGTACCCACAGTGGGTTTCATTTCTTGTGATGTTGTGTGGCCATGATATGCGGCTTTCTTGTGTTTGCGGCCCCCTTTGAACTTTTATCACCTTTGCCTTTACTTTTTGATTTTTTTCAATACGAAATCTTATTGGACAAAGTTTCGGTTTCATGTTCAGTCGAGGCATCATCATACTCAGAATTAGACTGCAAACATTCAGACTCTGAAGAAAAACTGACAGTCCGTACTCTAGCCGGAGACTTGTTTCTGTTCTTTGATTTTGAGGATGGGTCTTGGTGTATTACGCATTTGTTCTCTCCTCCCCCACTCATACACTTATTTGTTGTGATAATCATATAAGTCTCTCTGAAACTTTCTGTGCTTAATTTCGAAAATGCTTTCTTCAAGTTGGTGAACAGATGTATCAATTTTTTGTTGAAGGGCATCATGCTCAGTAAGAGATTCATATTGTTTGAGATTCAATTTACACTCATCAATCTCTGTTTGTAAACCTGCCAGCTTGAGACCCTCCTGTTCCACAATCAAGGACATCAATTTGAGTGAACAGTCGGTAAGAGTTTTATTCCATTCTTCCACAATGAATCTGAAAAAACAACAGTGGGGATCTTCTTGAGTCTTAGACCCCTGGGTATCATCGATTTTTCTAAATATTTAGTGAGAGTAGTGTGGTCCCACCACAATCTTATTTCTTGTAATAGAAGTTTTTCCAGTTCAAACCCAAGGTTGTTCATGCCTAGTTGATTATGTATAGGCATGTCATCCGTAAAAAAAAACTGGTCCGCTTTGGTTATGCGGTCAGATGCAGATACGAAAGCCATATTTAGATTTGCCAGATACAATCAGTCCAGAGGTAAAGACGCTGCAATGTACACTGTATTCGGATCCGTCGGAACAAACTTTGGAAGGGGATAGGCAGGGAGACACGGAAAAACTTCATATAGAATTACAATTGTGGACAATATCCAGCTCACCTGCTGCCTCTATCCCTTGAATTGACATCCCTGATGCACGGAATACCTTGGTAAGACCATAAACTTGTAAGAATGAAGAGATGAATCCAGCATCGAAGTTGAAAATAATGTGGGTTCCTTTGTTCAATATAGTACAGATCCATACAGTGACAGCATCACCTCTGGGTTCCAAGTGATCGTCTATGCGTTTCGAACAATATACTGGGTTCAGACGGTGCGGCAGCCATTCCTGCAAAACATGCGGTTATGTCCTGCCCACCAAAATGTTCCAGGATTCAGAACATACTTCAACTTTCCCCATTAGGTCCTACATAAACTGCAATATCACTGGGGTCATTTATGTTATCAGATGAACACAATGTGACCTCCTTTATGTTGGAAGCACTATAAGAAGGTTGAAAAACAGAATCTTGGAACATTTGAATTATGTTACCAATTCTTCGTATGTCAATATTTTGAATGCAGCCAGGCACTTTATTTCGGTGCATGATAGGAGCTTACGAACTTTTTTCGCCTTTGGATTTGAACAAGTTTTGCCTTCTATTCGAGGGGGCAATTTCCAAAGGCGCTTAATACAGAGGGAAGCCTTTTGGATTCTTCGATTAAAAACAAGGCATCCGAATGGCTTGAACTTGAAAAAATAACTTATGTATTTGTACTAGGATCGAGTACATTCCTGGTGTGCTTATATATTTATTTGTTTATTTATTTCAAAAGAAGCAATTACAAAATTATATCTGCCATGTTTGATATATTTTTTTTGTTTTGTTTTTAACATTGGAAACCACTGTTCAGACTATGCGGCTTTTCAGGAAATTATTTTTTCCATCTTTTTATGTGCGATTGGTTTATATATCTTGTCATTCCTGATTTAGACATAAGAGCCTGAACAGCACATATTTCAAATGCACGTATTTGGTTTTTACACATTTTTAACTTACACCAATGTTAACTTCATATTTTCCTATTGGCTCTGGCTTGAGTGTGTCGCAATTTACTGCTTCTAATCACCACCTGGAAATGGGAGGAGTGGTTGTGACTAGCCCTTATAGCCATTGCCATTTCGAATCCTGATCAGTCATGATTAAGAACACGTTTGTTCGAAATGCGTAGACGATCACTTGGAACACAGAGGTGATGCTGTCACTGTATGGATCTGTAGTATATTGAATAAAGGAACCCACATTATTTTCAATTTCATCTCCTCATTCTTTCAAATATCGCACTCTCAGTCAGAATTTTGTGGAAACAGGTATATAAAATCCCTTAATCAGTATTTTGTAGAAGCAGGTATTTCGCACCCCTCAATGAGTATTTTGCGGAAACAGGTATATAGAACCCCTCAATCAATATTTGGTGGCAGCAGGTATATCACACCCCTCAATCAGTATTTTGTGGAAGCCGGTGTATCACAGGCCTCAATCAATATTTGGTGGAAGCAGGTATATCGCACCCCTCATTCTGTATTTTGTGGAAGCAGGTATATCAAACCGCTTAATCAGTATTTTTTGGAAAGCGGTATATCGCACCCCTCAATCAGTATTTTGTGGAAGCAGGTATATCGCACCCCTCAATCAGTATTTTGTGGAAGCAGGTATATCAAACCCCTCATTCAGTTTTTTTGGGGGGCAGCAGGTATATCACACCCGTTGCAAATAGTTTTTCCAATAATGCTTGTCCCACTATATACCTGCAGTATCGCAGCAGAACCGCAACAACTGCTGCACAATACAAATGCACTATAATATACTTTCTATGTTAGAAGGTATATTATAAGTATATCACACCCCTCAGTATATCACCCCTATCGATATCACACCTATACCAGTCCTTTAAAGTACTTTTGTGGCCCTATTAGCTAGTGTTTGGTGTCCCTAATAGTCTGTTCCTGCTCCACAAAGCAACCTCTCCCTACACTGGCAAAACACAGAATGTAAAATGGCTGCCAGATTGGGTTTTGTTATAGGGTGGGGGTGTGTCTATGTGCTGAAACGTCTCAATTGGCTGTCCTGTCCCACCTGATGGATGTGTCATGGTTCAAAGTTCGGTGCAAAGCAAAATAATATGGTGCATGCGAACATCACCATATGTTTGCATGTTTGGCGAATCGCGAACGAGCAAAGTTCGCTGCAAAACGACCACGGCGCGAACCACAAGGCCATCTCTAGTGGTGATGGTGAACACACTGAAAGAGTTCAAGAGGGGCCTTGATGTATTTCTGGACTGTAATAATATTACAGGCTATAGACTAGAGAGGGGTCATTGATCCAGGGAGTTATTCTGATTGCCTGATTGGAGTTGGGAAGGAATTATTTTTCCCCTAAAGTCAGGAAAATCGGCTTCTACCTCTCAGAGTGATTTTTACCTTCCTCTGGATCAACTTGCAGGATAACAGGCTGAACTGGATGGATACATGTCTTTTTTCAGCCTTATAAACCATGTTACTATGTAAAGGATGAGGCACTAGGTGTCTGATTGCGAGCACAGATAGCACATCCCCCAATAAATCTCTCCACATGCCATGACACTCCAGAAGAACAGCAAACCTAAGATTTATAGGAACAAACAACATTTGAGTATGGTTTCTCTGGAGGTGTCTGAGATTCAACTTGTGTGTCTTATTTAGCTTCTGCTCACCCCTCCCCCTCTCCTCTTTAAAGTCTTGTGTTGACTTGTGTAATATGATCCTTCTGTGGAGCTGACCCATCCTGGACAGGTTTAAGATGAATTTCAAAGTAAAAAGCAAGGTGTCTTATGGTCCCTTGTTTTATTGATTTATACAAAATTGTTTAAAAAGTTTCAGCAGACCAGTGGAGTAGCTTCTAGGGTCTTCACGCGAGAGCCTGCTTCTCGCCACCACTGCTTCCTGCTGCTTGTAGTAGGTTCGCACACACTCATGCTGGCTCTTGAAAGGCCAGTGCACACAGCCAAATCTTCTCCACCCAATGGCGGGTCGCAAAGGAATACTTAAGCCACTTTACCCGTGAGATAGTGCCTGAAGAATAGTTCCAGTTCACTAGTTTCTGAAAAGGTGCACTAGTTTCTGAAAAGTCAACTCTGAGAGTTAGTGGGCTGGTGGTTCCCCTGCAGATCCCTGTATAGGGGCTTAAGGGTGATTACCAGAGGGTCCACTTAGATAATGCCCTTAGGAATAGCCCCAAGCCAAATGTGTTCAAATCTGTTATTTTGAAATGTAAACCAACCATACCAATTACAGTTACTTTTACAATCTAATAATTACAGATCCTGTTCTGTATCTGTAGCTCCTCACTACAGGTTCAGCTGAAGCTAGACATCACTTATACATGTAGAGAGAAATATTTGCTTAGAATGATGCATCAACAGAATTCACTCTCGGTTTGCTTATTTAGATTACTTTCTGTTTAGTTTATCTGAAAGCAGATGGTTCGTAGATGAATGTCACTTCATTGGTATTTTAAAATGAAGGCCTTCTTTCAATCAACATGAGGAAAGATGGTGGAAGTGATGAGAAGGATGTTATTGTTTATAAGAAAAATGTTTTAAAAGTAAAGCAAAACCTAAATGCAAGACTTTTGGCAGGTTTTAAACTAAATTAGAAAAACGACTTTATTCGCTGGTATGTAGGACTTGAAGATCGTGTTACACAAGAAAACGAACTGACAACTGACAGACTAACATTACATATCAATTAAAGAGAATCTGTCACTTGATTTGAGGCCAATAAACTACCACCATCACTTTATACCTTATAGTAATACCGACGGCGTACTCCCGATGCAGAAATTAAACCAGAGTGCATCTTACTGCACTGCGCTCAAGAGAAGAGTACAAGGCATCTGCACATCTGAGACTTTGAGGAGGCAGCAAGCTGGAAGGGAGATTTTGACTCTTCATTCAGTGATGCCTTCCCCATGACCATTCACCGATAATTAACATACAGTGTATGCTATATTATAAATCCTGCTGAAGCCAACAATTTATACAAGGACATCCTTATAAACTAGTCTTAATGATGTAACTTGGTGGTGGTGATTTCTCAACCTAAAGCGATAGGTTCCCTATAAATGTTTTTTAGGTGCTATCTGCTTTGGTAGTCCTGTTGCCTCCATCCCATTTTCCCCTTTTTGTGCTGACAGTTCAGACTCTGTTTACAGTGGGGTACAAAGAAAATTAAGCCCCATAGTGAAGATAAAACTAAGTACCCTTTCAAGTTTTGCTTAACACCACTGGATTCCAAACCACCTGTGACAGGAGCTCCTAGTGCCAACATTCTATTTTCACAACTCAAGTACATTCACCATTTTCTTGTTATTGCACCACTGGTGGAGACCACAGTACATTCTTACCACATTTTAATTTGGGAACAACTTGGAATTAGCTACCTCTCTCTGGATACACCATAACAGCTACATTTAATAATTCTATGGTAATGTACACCTTTGCCTTTGAAGACAACTTTTTTTTGCATCTATCCATGTATCTGCAACAGCAATCTAGATGACTCTTTGAATGGTCTTAAAAAATAGTGCCCATCCTTAGGACAGCCATATACATAACATTTTGGTGTAGAGAAACCAGCACTCGCATTCAAGAGCACGCTGCATGGGAGAGGACGGCAATCCACAGCAATATATATAAAGAATCCCAGCAGTCGTGTCTTAGTGCAAATCAGATGTCTTTTATTCCATAAATGAAAAGACCAGGACCAGGTTTCGGCAATGTGCCTTCATCAACAGGTAAACCCTTGGCTGAACCCTTGTTTGGCCAAAACCTATCCCTACTGATCCCCTCATACAAACAAGTAATAGATGCTTGGCTAGTCCCACCGAAATCGGCAGGTTTAGCCAACATGCATCTAACGAGTGTGGTCAGATTTAAAGTCCAACTTTTCCAACACATAACAGATTAAAATTTTAGGACAGTCCTAGTATCAAAGCAGTGTTTACCACAATCTGTTTGGTTGGTGCAATCATGATAGTTTGCTAGGATGCTAATCTGCCATTAATTAATATGAGAGAAAAATCGGAGCTGAGGAAGTGCATTCAAGCATCTTTAGTATCCGACAGACAGCAGAGTATTCTGATAAGTTGGGATCACGCATTCTATTGAAGTCTGGTTGTTAAGTAACATTGGTATCAATATATTTCAGAATATCCTACTTTCCAAGTATTGTGCTCAGAGTGGAGGTTTTCTTTAAAAAAAACTGTAGAAAGAGCTGGCTCAACATCAGGACTCATTTGAGAGTCGAATTTAATAATAACATGTCTATTAAATTGCCTTATATGTTGTTTTCTGTGAATTTAACAACACACAAGACTTGCTTCAGCTAAAATGATATTTCTTTTAATGTAGGTATTATAATTACAGAGTAATTTAATTTATTACTCTGAGATCTGACCTATGTGTCCATACTGTAACCTTGCCTACATCTACACTGCATGGGAATTTATCAAGCAGAGATGTCGTGTTTTTAACTAATCATTGGGGATCGAAAAGAAAAAAAAAAATTCATTAGTAACCTAAACCAGATATGAGATGAAAACCTCAGGGGTGAGAGGCTTGTGTTTAAATCACAGCACTACACTACCTTTACCATTGAAGAACTGAAAATGTGACTTATGCAGGCTCCCAGCCAAATGGTTCAAATTACACATTGGCTGGAAAACAGATGAATCCCCAATCTCTTATTTAACTTTACCCCCTAGTCAGGCAAAGCAGACCAAACCTTGGTAGGATAACAGTAAGGGAATGAGTTTGAGTGAGTATAACCTTTGATCCTTAGCCAGTTTTCACTTACCTACAGCAGGGTGCATTTTGTAGCCAACATGCAAATACAAAGCAAGGAATCTTATAAAAACAGAGCCATACATTGTACATTTACTGTTGGCCGAGTAGCACTTAACCAGAATTGTATGTTACCCACCTAGTTGTTTTAGTTATTTAAGGAAGTTAATATTTATCACATTGATTATTTTCATTGATTCATATTCAGTATATGGAACACAGAGGTGTAAGCTCAAGGGCCCCAGTGTAAAATCACAGGTCATTTACAGTACTAGTCTGGTCTTAAAGAGAATGTGTCATCAGAAAATGACCTATTGTTTAAATCAAATTTTTATGTTAACCAGACTTTTTTTATATATAGTTTTTGGTGATTTTTGTTTTAACTTTACATCACTATCTATAGTTAAAAAAACATCTAAAATAATACAGTTTTCACACTGGCCACTAGGCCTAATAATATGTTGAGATTTCCTGTTCTTTACATGTACCTTTTCAGTAGCTATTGCATTATCATCACAGACAGTAATGCAATGACAGATATTATATAGAGAGAGAGAGAGAGAGAAAGAGAGAGAGACAGAGAAAAGGCAGAATCCATAATTCATAATAGCTGATATCACAGCTTATCTTCTCCCTAATGGCCCCTGCACAGGTCACAGAGCATGCCTAGAGAAATCACACATAGAAGTCAATAGGATCAGCTTCTGTCCATCGTATCCCTGATCCATGAGGCTGCTAAAAAAAAAACAAAAAAAAAAACAGGAAGTCTTAACATATTTTAGGACTAGTGGCCAGTTTGGAAACTGCATGATTTTAGATCTTATGAATGTTTTTTTTTTCATCTAGATAGTGACATGGAAAACTAAAATAAATCACTAAAAATTCTTAAAAGATATGTTTAACATAAAAATGCAAACAATAGATTATTTTCTTATGCCAAATTACTTGAATGTGCATATAGAACTTTTGGGTCCTCTCAGGCTCCAGGGCTTCAGTTTGTCTGTAAACTCCACCTGATATACTCTAGATATGACCACTGAGCCCGACAAGAAATGGAGTTCTAGGAAACAAAGCTTACTTGAATATCATAAAAAAACACACATTGGTTTCTTAGAAGGGAAGCTCATGATGTCCAGATACAGTACAATAATTTGTATATGTGAATAAGTACAATAACTATACAAACTGTAAAATATATATTTATATACAAATAAGTTGTTCCATTCAGTTAGACCTTATGTAAAATACTGAATGTGCAAAAAAAACAAACACAACTATTGAGCTCATATATAAAAATTGACTTCATCATGTTGCCAATATCAACCAATGACAGTGTCACGGGGCGCCGATGATGCTCATACTCTCCACAGCACAGACGGTGTCCCGCCTCTGTGCATGAGCGAGGATGCATGCAGTGTCCTCGTCTCCTAGGTGATAGGGGATGGGAAGCACCCGGCCGCACACTTCTCCTCAGCGCGGCCGGCGTCCTCGGTTCCTCCAGCAACCAGAGTAAGTCTGAGCACCGAGCTGGGCACTTGGTTCTCAGCTGTATGCAGCAGGGTGAGTTATGTGATGCTGGCCATGTCACATGAACCCTGCTAGTCAGTATTTAACAGGTAGCCTGCTGGCCATATGTTGCCTGTTATTTAGGTTCCACCTGCAAATGTGTCTGACCTGGCATACTTACCTCCTGCTGATATCTGACGATCCTCTGCCTGATCCTTGTGTCCTTTTGCTGCTCTTCTGGTATTCTGACCCGGACTTCTCCTGACGATCCTCTGCTGCCTCCTTTGGTACTTCACAACTCTCCTGGTATTTCTGAACCCAGCTACTCCTGACTATTCTCTGCTTGCTCCATTTGTACTTCGTTACTCTCCTGATATTTGACTTGGTCCGTTCACGTTCTGTTGTATGTCTGGTCTGTCCTCCCTGCACTTATTCTAAGTTAGGGACTGCCGTGCAGATGTCCCCTTTCATTAGGACTTGAGAGGCAAGTAGGCAGGGCCAGGGGTGAGGGTGGAGCACAGTGGTCACTTCCCTCCCCCGTGTGTGTGTACGCGACCATTACAGACAGCACACTTTACTTTTTACAGAGCAGTAAGGATCATGATTGGTTGCTATGGGTAATAAGGACTATTAGACATTTTTGATAAAGAAAGCACATAATTAATAATCTTCCATGACTATGTGACCACAACTTTTCTAATAGTATAAGTGACTGAACTATAAACATGATCTAGAGGATGCAAAAGGGGTTTCGCAGAAGACTGCTTTATGGCTCTGTTATATACGGAGCAGTAATAAGGCTGCCATAGAGGGGTTTAGGCCATTTAGTGCCCTTCTGTACACCTCTAAATCCATACTAAGCCGTATAAAACCTATTAGGAGACATTGAATATATGTGCACAGTTGTGTGAGCTCTTAAAGTAGTTGTGCAGTGTCAGGATATTGATGATATTGATGATCTAAAATACAGTGGCCCTGGAAAAAAAGTGGACCATTCAAATTTACAGAAGTTGGGGCAACACAAGTAGACAGGGCAAACACAGCCCTACCATCTGCAGTGTCGGCCACAGACCTCTTACAACCTGAGGTCTGAGATGTCTGTGTTCCTGTATAGGCTTCATACTTGTGTCCTGTTTCCTATGAGGGTGAACGGTGAGGCAGGAAGCCGTGGGCTCTTGTGTCTGTCACAGTATTTAACCATATCACTGTCTTGATAATGGTGATACAGTTAAGTTGAGGAGGGCACCTGTTGTACTTGGCTGGTTACATAAGTACCTAATGCTCCCATCGTTAATTAATGTTGAGACTGTCAGGTCATTACATACTTGGATGTTTCAGGGGCCCCCTGGGCATTGGCCCACCAGGCAATTTCCCTGTAGGGTCTATGGCCAGTCCATCCCTACCTACCCTACAATCTAGATGGCACGCATTTAAACATTGATGAGAACGCAGTGCTCGTACAAGTGCTGTGGCTGATTGTCGGGGGTGCGGGGAGACATATTCTAACAAATCCATTTTTCTCATCAGTCGGGGCTTCTTCATCTGTGGTGCTTACAAGAGTGACAAGCTCCATCCATGACAATTTCCTGCCTGTGCCACTGCATCTGATTATCAGCACAAGGGCACAGGCTCTGCTTTGAACAGTGTCTGTGCAGGCTCATCTGAATGAATTCTCTAGTCCAGCTGTTACCAACTTGTTACCAACTTGTTACCAACTGGGGGGGGGGGGGGGGGGTCTCTGCATGGTCTGCCCCCCCCCCCCAACTGGTAACATCCAGCCTGGACCTTTATTGAAAATAGCAAGTAATTAATTCATAACTTCTGAAGAAATAATAGAGGAATGGTACAGCATACAGTCATAAGAAGAGATGCTCCAGAATAGTTATTACACAGGGAATGCCAGTAGTTACTAAAACAGACATGTCAGGAGAAGTGACAGTTCCTCTTTAAGACATAGCTGTTGCTAGGCAGAATAAGCACTGTATAAACACTACTAGCACAGTGCTCATTGTTTGAGACTTAAATAAACTGAAAATGTAGAGATTGAATGAATCTGGTGTCATTTCTGTTACCGCATGCAAACAATCTACAGCGTGGATGACATGCTAGACAGTGAAGCTGTTGAGAGGATTTTGGAAACGTTTTTACACTATATGTATGCATTACACTTGATATGTCTATAAACCCAACATTGACGTTACTTTTCTTTCAAATGAAGCTTAATGGGACACTTCTGTCAGGAAGGGGACACAAGGGGAGCAGGTCACCATCCTCAGGACAGGCCATAAATATCAGATTTTGGGGGTCCAGTACCTGGGACATCGGCCGATCAAACGTTTGAAGAGGTTGGTGCTCCGTGAGCGCCACTGCCTTTTCCTAGGCCATGTGATGTCACGTTCATGTGGTCTAGTTGCAGCTCAGTCCCATTGAAGTGAATGGGCCTGAGCTGCAATACTAAGCACAGCCACTATCCAATGTACAGCCTTATCCTTGGAAAGCTGCTGGGAGCCTGCCGCTCTCACCAAAGCTCTGGCGAGCATGGTAGCTTCCTGGAACAGGTGCTCGGCGGAGTTCTGGGACTTGGATAGGTCGTCATTATATTTCCCTGGATAACCCTTTAAAAGAGCCAGGACAGAAAATAGAATATATGCAGTGACTTCAAAAATGTATATTCAGAAAACATTCTAGCAGTACTCTATATGTGAGGAGATAATCTGTATATTTAGTGCCCTTGTACATGGCGTTCAATGGAACATGCAACAATATTAATGTGTCAAATTTACACAGAATCCAACAGACAAATGTTCTGTATGCTTTCTTATGAAATCAGAGGCATAAAGGAGGTATATAAAGGGGTTCATGCACCTCCATGCAACTATAAGTTAAATGTCACAATTTGGAGTAATTATAGAAAAGAGTAAATAGATTTTGAATTAATCAAATTTGTCGAATTCAGATTCTGAGTCTAAATCTTTCTGCCATTCGATTTGGCTGAATTTCTAAAATGGTGGACACCAATTTACAGATCAAAAGACAGAGAAGAAGGCATCTGTTACCAAAAAGTACATATAACTGCACCGCTGACCGGTAAATATATTTTTTCTTTTTCAACTAATAAACAACAAAAAGTGCTTTAGAACATATGACTGCACCGCTGAACGGCAAACATATTTTACTTTTGCCACTAATACATGACAAAAAGGGCGGTAATTTTAGCACTTCACAACACAAAGGCTAATAAACCCTTTTTTCCCTCTAATACGAGCCAAAACATTCTTTAGAACATATAACTGCACCGCACAAGGGCAAATAAGACATATAAATATTCCCTTGTAATAACCACTGTTAATGGCTGTATCAGACAGCACTTGCACCCTAATAAGAACGGTTTGATGGAATTACAGAGCTGTATAATGGCAATTTGGATCCCCAGTCAGTGCAGCAAGGAAGATTAGGATTGTTCCTATTACCCAGGCTGTTACTTCCTTTACTGAACCCTGTTCTACATACAGTCAGGTGCATAAATATTAGGACATCGACACAATTCTAACATTTTTGGTTCTATACACCACCACAATGGATTTGAAATGAAATTAATTTTCCCTTCAGTTTTTCAGAGTTGACAACAACAGATTCCAAATGCAAATAGCACACTTGAACTGAACTCTGGACCTTTTATCTGCTCATTGTATTTGGGATAATGAGGGAATAACACACAGCTGAGAAGCCAATTGTCCCATTACTTTTGGTCCCTTAACAAGTGGGAGGCACATATGCAAACTGTTGTAATTCCTACACCGTTCACCTGATTTGGATGTAAATACCCTAAAATTAAAGCTGGCAGTCTGCAGGTAAAGCACATCTTGTTAGTTTAATTTCAAATCCATTGTGGTGGTGTATAGAACCAAAAATGTTATAATGGTGTCGATGTCCCAATAGAATTGCGTCCGCGTCCCAATATTTATGGACCTGACTGTAAATGCTGTGGAATGATTCCTCCCAATCCTTTCCCTACACGTTGAATAATCTTGCCCTGCACTTGTTAATCTTTTATTTAGCACAATTACGTTTTTTCTAACACTGTCCCTAGCGCTTGCTGACGTCTCTCCCTGCACTACGTTCACTGGTAAATGGCGGAATCTAAGATGGCTGAGGCTATTTATAGGGCTGTGACATCACAGGGCTGGCTGGCTGCTGATTGGCTGCATGCATGGCATTATGGGTGATTCCGCCCTCCCAGAGTTCCTTTCTCCATGTCCGCACACATGCAGCAGCCATGTTAGTAAAAAATGAGATTTGTTACCACGAAGCGCGAAGAAATTCAGCTTCGGTGTGAATCGAATTCTTCCTTAAATTCAGGTCAAATTCCACTTCATCAACTTCGATTCGCTCATCTCTAATAATAATAATGAAAAAATTTTTAAAAAAACTGACAGTACAGTGTGTTGTTAATAGGCTGTTTATTACCACCGGCTACCATTCATATATGAATAGCCATGTATGTTGCTGACACAGACATTACTAATGCTGTCTTGGTGTTAAAGAGCTTGAAAGGGATTGGATACAGTCCTTGGAGACCTCAGATTGTCATACACGACTTTTCAGGGCAATCTGAGCACTTTCGATTCCGATCACATTCATTTGTCCCTGAAACATTAGATTTCCAGGTTCATTAGATTCAGACCTGAAACAGATTTCAAGATATTTGCTCATCTCTAATCAAATACTAAACAAAGACCCTGCTCCATACAGTACTTATCATTTACAATCTATTCTTACGCCCCCTGCCACCAGTCCTGGTCTTTCCCATATGTGTCCAATCCGCAGTAACATTTTTTCTCTTGTGGCATAGTGGTTCTGCATTTTTATGACATGGTCATAGAGGTCGGGCACAAGAGACAGTCACCCCTTGGCATCAGTGTCTGAGGGTGCCATTTTTTAAATATAAGAAGATGCCAGTATTATAAGTGGGACATGGCTAATGTGGGGCACTGCAGATCTTGCATTCAGGTCTAGGAGATTCAAGTTACCCCTCTGTGGTGATTTCATGTTATGCCAATATGTATGTAATATCAGAACTAGAGACGAGCTGAGTTCTGTAAAATTGATTTTCCTCCAATTCGACCAAATTGAGGTCTGATTAGATTCGGAAACAAATAGAAGATACTTAAATTGCCCAGAAAAGCTGTGGATGACCTTCCGGTCTCTCTCCTGAATCGAATCACCTAAATTGTATAAAATCAGAATTTTTCTAATAAATTTGGGGTAATTCTATAGAATTCAGTCTTTTATTTCTATTCACTACACACTTGCCTGACAGGGACTGAGAATGAATTCAGTATTTAGAGTATACAAAAAAATTGTTTTCCTGTGTATTAGAGCTTTATTGTAGTCTTATTAGATATACTCTATGACAAACAGTGATACTGGCCGTATACATGACTTATCTGCCAGTACATCCAGCTCATGTTTGTGGAATTTGCCTACAATGTAAAATATATTACATTGCCAGATCCCATCCCCCTAATGTTCTTTGCCAAAAAAAAGTCTTTTGGCAGACAATTATTGAGTTTCTATGATAATGCAGATGAGTTACTTTTTTAATATTTCTCCTTATTTCATAGATCTGCTTATTATTATTAAGGTAAAAACACGCTTTGAACCGGTATTTTATTTCTAGCGAGTATTTTCTTAACTTCGTCACCAAGAAATAATTGCACGAAAGGCTCAAAAGGAAAGAAAAAGTAATAGTAAAATCTTGAAACGTTGTTTTCCTTTTTACAGGTTTGTACAGTCATTAATATAAAGGTTTTCGAAGGCCAACTTCTATTAAAATGTGTCACTGACAGACTTTTAAACATTGCTGGAAAATCACTTAGCATTATTAAACTACTACTTAATCATCACTGTAAGATAAATACATTTCCTCTCCTGAAGGGAAGAGAACAAATGCCAAAAATCAGATCAGATAAACAAATGGAAACTGGTGAGAAATAAAATGACTAAATTTCTTTAATGGCAATAGATAACATTCTTGTTTAATCGTTTTAATGAAATTGTGCTGGATGTTTAACATTGGTAGAGGGGATGATGGGAGTCTATTACTGCTGATTATGGGCTCGGAATAGATCAGGCAGTTTAACTAAATAAAGTGTCCATTTGCAGGAAACTAAGCCATCTAGTCTCAAGGTTTCTTGGCTGGTCTTCTTTATGGGTACTCAGCGAGGCTGACACCAAATGAATGTTTTTGGCATGTAACAGAGATAAATAAAACATCTGGGGTAGAGTTTTTGTCTTGCAAGCCTTCATTGGGATTTAAAAAATGTCATCAATGGCAAAATTATTGCAGTTCAAGTAAAAGGAACCATATTTTTAGCTTTATAAGACTAAGTTCCCCCCCCCCCCCAAAAGTTGGAGGGAAGTGGCCTTGTGTATTATAAAGTAAATACTAATGAGCGCTTTCATAATTTTCATGTCTGGTCACAGTATAGAGTGACCCCAGCAGAAGTCCAAGGAGCAGTAAGTACAGGAAGAACACACCGCCCAGAGCAGGAGAGGTAAGTTGTTTTTTTTTATTTTACTCTCGGATCTGGGGTCGATGAACACTGGAGATCTGATTGGGGAATCTGATAAAGATTGGGGGTCTGATGAAAATTAAGAGGTCTGAACTGAGGTCTGATGAAGATTGGGGGTCTGATTGAGGGTCTGATGAAGATTGGGGGTCTGATTGATGGTCTAATGAAGATTGAGGGGTCTGAACTGAGGTCTGATGAAGACTGGGGGTCTGAACTGAGGTCTGAGGAAACATTTTCTTTTTCCTAGTTTTTTCTGTTCTAAAACCTAGGTATGTCTTATGATCAGGTGTGTCTTATAAAGCAAAAATACATGGTGCTATGATAACTAGTAGTTTGCATGCAAAACAATATGAATTTATAATTCTTGAATTCTTTTAAAGGGATTTTTTCAAGGAATTTAGATATTGATGATCTATCCTGAGCATAGTGGCTGCCTGAAACATCTGATCAGTAGGGATGTTACATTCTGATATTATAACATTGATTTTGCTACTGAGAGAAAAACATGTCATTTATACTAAAATGAGTGTGCTGATTCCAAATATGAACTCAGAATTTGCCTGCCACGTCTAGATTTTAAACCCTTAAGGACCGACCCTGGTATTTTCCATTTCTGCGTTTTTGTTTTTCACTGCTCGCCTTACCATAGTCCTAACTTTTTTATTTTCCATTCACATAGCCTTATGAGGGCTTATTTTTTTGCAGGACACGTTCTACTTTCCAATGGCACCATTTACGGTTGCATACCATGTAGTAGGCAGAGGGGAAAAAAATCCAAATGGGGTAGAATTGGGAAAAAATGCAATTCTGATAAAGTTTTTTTTTTTTTACACTGTACACTATGTGGTAAAATTGACCTGTTATATTCATTCTCCAGATCAGTACGGTTACAATGATACCAGACTTGTATAATTTTTCTTGCGTTTTAGTATTGAAAAAATGGCTGATTGCATACATGTGCCATGGGTCTCTGCTATTTAAAATAGCAGAAACCCACCTGCTATGGAGCCTGCTGCAAGTTATAATATTTATGCATTATATTGGAGATATTCCAGTGTACTACAGGCCCCAAAAATTATTCATTTACCGTATAGAAAAGAACAATTAATAATGTGGCTGGAGGAACATTAGGCAGTCACCGTATAACAATTTTACTGTTGGCCAGTGAGATTACAGGCTCAAAAAAGTATGCATTCACCGTGCAGAAAATATCAAATGATTATGTGGCTGGAGGTATATTAGATGGTCTTTGGATATCAATTTTTACTGCAGGCTAGTGGACTACAGGCCCCACAAATTATTTATTAATCGGACAGAAAACATCAAGTCATTATGTGGCTGGAGGTATATTAGACGATCATTGGATATCAATTTTTACTGCAGGCCAGTGTAGTACAAGCCCCAAACTTTAGGCATTCACCAAACAGAAAACATCAAGTGATTATATGGCTGGAGGCATATTAGACGGTCAATGAATATCAATTTTATTGCAGGCCAGTGAACTACAGGCCCCAAAAATTATTCATTTACCGTATAGAAAAGAACAATTAATAATGTTGCCGGAGGTACATTTGGCGGTCACCGTATAAAATTTTACTGTTGGCCAGTTAGATTACAGGCCCAAAAAATTATGCATTCACTGTACAGAAAAGATCAAGTGATTATGTGGCTGGAGGTATATTAGATGGTCTTTGGATATCAATTTTCCTGCAGGCTAGTGGACTACAGGCCCCAAAAATTATTTATTCATCGGACAGAAAACATCAAGTCATTATGTGGCTGGAGGTATATTAGACAAACATTGGATATCAATTTTATTGCAGGCCAGTGGAGTACAGGCCCCAAACATTAGGCATTCACCTGACAGAAAATATCAAGTGTTATATGGTTTGAGGTATATTAGACAGTCATTGGATATCAATTTTAATGCAGGCCACAGGAGTACAGGCCCCAAACATTGTGCATTCACCGTACAGAAAAGATCAAGTGATTATGTGGCTGGAGGCATATTAAACGGTCAATGGATGTCAATTTTACTGCAGGCCAATGGACTACAGGCCCAAAAAATTATTCTTTCCCCGGACAGAAAACATCTAGTGATTATGTAGCTGGAGGTACATTAGGTGGTCACGGTATAACAATTTTACTGTTGGCCAGTTATATTACAGGCACCAAAAATGATGCATTCAACGTACATAAAAGATCAAGTGATTATGTGGCTGGAGGTTTATTAGACACCAATATCAATTTTATTGCAGGCCAGTGGAGTACAGGCCCCAAACATTAGGCATTCACCTGACAGAAAATATCAAGTGTTATATGGTTGGAGGTATATTAGACGGTCATTAGATATCAATTTTACTGCAGGCCAGTATAAACACATGTCAAATATATATGTTTAAAAGAACTAAAAATATAAAATTGGATTAAAAACTTGGCTAACGAAATTCCCCTTCTTGAAAAAAAACCAAATGATAATAGTTGAAATTCGATAACACGTGGTCGTCACAGGTGTTAAATTTTTCCATTGCCCCAAACATTAGGCATTCACCTACAGAAAAGGCCTTTTATGCCACTGTATTTAAATAAGACAGGGACCATTATTGTTCTGGGTAGTGGCGGATATGTGTGGGCTGGCATGAGGAAATTCAATTAAACGTGGTCGTCACAGGTGTTGATTTCCTCAGAGATCCATGACTCATTTATTTTTAGAAATGTGTGATAGTCTACACTGTCATGAGCTAGGCAAGTGCACTTATCCCCCCTGCTGCGCTGAACGTCATTTCCGGCAGGACACTCGACGAGGAGTTAGCCAAGAGTTCCATGGCAAATTTGCCAGCTTTGGCCAAAGGTTAAGCCTGTACACCCAGTAGTCAAGGCGTTCCTCTCTTCTCAGAGCGTACACATTAGCCGTTAACTCAATGTAGTTGGACACCTGTCGGTCCAAGTGTTCTCTGAGGCTGGATCCGGAGGGCGGCTGTCAATGGGTTGGCTTCAAGAATGATTTCATATCGTAAGTGACCAACACATCTTCAAACCGCCCTCTTCTTGCATGCGCTGTAGGATTGGTACGCGCAACTGTTTCTCTGTGGGTGGAAATTCCTCTGCCAGCACCCGCAACAGCAGAATGCAGCATCTCTCGAAGAAAAGCCTAGAAATGCTGCATTCTGACAGCCCTCTGTGATGCTGGTAACATATCCGCCATTTTGTGTTTGTACCAGGGGCCTAAGTTACGCTATTATCAGCATAACCATCCCACTTCTGTGTCTACACAATTCAGGATGACGCTTTGCATGTGGAAGAGGTGGTGACGGGGGAAGACATTACACAGGGTGATAGCTAGACTACCCTCAGTTCGTCTTCTCAGCGCAAATTGGATGATGAAGAGGAGGAGCAGGATACTGTTGCCTCAGCTACAGAGGGTAGTACCCATGGAATTTTTATTCCATCTGTTCAGCGTGGGTGGGCAGAAGAGGATGAGGAGATTTAGAGTGATCCTCCTGATGGCGACAGCAAAGTCTTGCCTGTTGGTACTCTGGCACACATGGCTGACTACATGTTAGGCTGCCTTTCACGCGACCCGCACGTTATATGCATTTTAAACAACACGAATTACTGGTTGTTCACCCTTCTCGACCCCCGCTACAAAGAGAACGAGCAAAACGGTGCAATACCAGAAGGTCCTTGTTGAAAAATTGCTCCCAAAATTTCCATCTGACAACGCTGATGGCAGAGTCCGTAGTTCCTTGGGCAACCGAGGAGGGGAGACAAGGGGAACACACAGCAGTTCCAACAGAGTCAGGACAACAGTCTCCAAAGCCTGGGACAGTTTCATGACACACCGCCAGCACCCTCACCCTGATGTGTGGCCTACTGTCACAAGGAGGGAACAATTTTGGAAGATGGTGAAGGAGTACATAGCAGACTATGTCAGCATCCTCAATAATCCCTCAGTGCCTTACAACTCCTGGGTGCCCAAGCTGGACATGTGGCATGAACTGGTGCTCTACACCACCTTGAAGGGGTTGGCCTGCCCTGCCGCCAGCATTTTGTCTGAGCAGGTATTTAGTGCTACAGGTGGCATTATAACAGATACGCGTATCCGCCTGTCAACTGAAAATTGCAGAGAGGTTGTTTCTAAAAATGAACAAGGCCTGGATTTAATTTTTTAGAGGGTCAGCTCACCAGCAGGCCCTCGCATATAATGTTTTACAGGGTCAGCTCACCAGAAGGCCCTCACCTACAATGTTTTACAGGGTCAGCTCACCAGCAGGCGCTCATATATAATATTTTACAGGGTCAGCTCACCAGCAGGCCTTCACCTACAATCTTTTAAATGGTTAGGTCACCTGAAGGCCCTTGCATATAATGTTTTACAGGGTCAGCTCACCAGCAGGCCCTCACCTACAATGTTTTACAGGGTTAGCTCACCAGCAGGCGCTCATATATAATATTTTACAGGGTCAGCTCACCAGCAGGCCTTCACCTACAATCTTTTAAATGGTCAGGTCACCTGAAGGCCCTTGCATATAATGTTTTACAGGGTCAGCTCACCAGCAGGCCCTCGCATATAATTTTTTACAGGGTCATCTCACCAGCTGGCCCTCACCTACAATCTATTACAGGGTCCGCTCGCCAGCAGGTCCGCACCTAAAATCTTTTACAGGGTCAGTTCTCCTGCAGGCCCACACCTAAAATCTTTTATAGGGTCAGCTCACCTGCAGGCCCGCACCTAAAATCTTTTACAGGGTCAGCTCACCTGCAGGTCCTCACCTAATTTGTGCGCATTCTGCCTTGCTTGGATGTGGTAGATGTAGTCATTTCTAAGGCTCCCTCTCCAGAATCGAACACCGATTCATTGTCACCACGGAATGAGCTGAAAATAACATCAAAAGTTGATAGGGCAGACATCTGAATGGATCGTCACCGTCACAGGGACGTGCGATCGCCCCAGGTTATCTAGAGTCACCAAAGCTGCAGCAGACCCTTGCCCATAATGTTTTAGATGTTCAGATCAGCAGGCCCTTACTTCAAATGGTTTTGAAGGTCACCAACAGGCCATCAATCATAATTTTTCGAAGGCTGCGTATGATGCCCTCCTTTATGTGTAACAAAGGGTGTATTGGAGTGTCGGCTCCTTGTAATTTTTGGTAGCCCTTTCACTTAGTGCAGGCATGCTCAACCTGCGGCCCTCCAGCTGTTGTAAAACTACAACTCCCACAATGCTCTGCTGTAGGCTGATAGCTGTAGGCCAGGCATGTCCTAACTGCGGCCCTCCAGCTGTTGCAAAACTACAACTCCCAGCATGCCTGAACAGCCTACAGCAGGGATGTCAAACTCGTGGCCCTCCAGCTGTTGCAAAACTACAACTCCCATCATGCCCGGGCATACTACAGCTATCAGGGAATGATGGGAGTTGTAGTTTTGCAACATCTGGAGGGCCATGAGTTTGACATCCATGGCCTACAGTGTAGGCTGTTCAGGCATGCTGGGAGTTGTAGTTTTGCAACAGCTGGAGGGCTGCAGGTTGAGCATGCCTGACTTAGTGCATAGGCTTTATGAGTGTAGGAGTCCCACTACCTAAACAATTGTACCACAATATGAATGAGGCCCTCCTGATATATGTACAGGTTGTATCAGAGTGCCTCTTCCTTGTAATTGTTGGCAGTACTTGCACTTTATATGCAAGTAAATTTACAGGAAAGAATGTTTCTTAACAATTTTTCCTCTAAAATCATTTTTATCTTTGGTTTTGTGCGTATTATTGTCATTCTGTAAAAGTGACTTACTATTCGGACAACATCGTTCCCAGCAGCGACCTGGGAGTCCAAGATGCATCCAGACATCCTCTCCATGCTGTTCCAGAACCATTTTGGTGGTGTTTCCATCAATTTCTGACCTATGAACCAGGCAACCCTTCTCTCTTTAGAGCAGGGGGTGCCTGGTTTGATGCTTTGGTTCTCCCATTGACTTCCATTATACTCGGCCAGAGCACCCGAGCACCCGAGCATTTTGGTGCTTGATCAACACTAATACTTATGCATAGCGAATTGGTTTTTGCCCAGTAGCAGACGAAAAGTTTTGATTAGTGTGATCATCAATATCTAAGTTCCAAAAACCCATTTAATAACATGCTTTTTTTCTGAGATATTTTTTATTATGCCATTTTTCTGATACAAAGAGTTCCAAATCTAGCGCAGCCATCCCTTCTGTGTTTACCTACTCGACATCGCAGCGGGAAGCAGGTGTAATTACAAGCCGTCCAGGCATGGGATTCAGCCGGTTCGCTCCGTTTCTACAGATCCGGTTGTTAAAATTACAGCTGGATCGGAGAACCGGCTGAATCCCGATCCGGTGCGGCGGGAGATGAGCGCTTGCATTGTGGAAGCGCTCATCTCCCTACATTCATCTGTATCACCATCCTCAGGACGGCGATGCAGATGAACACTGCAGCAGGGCAAGGAAGAGGCGTCCCCCTTCCCTGTTCCTCTGATAGGCTGCTGGCCTATCAGAGGCTGATGCAGCCGGCGCGATGACGTAATCACGCTGCCTGAGCCGTACAGCATGGGACACAGGCCGGAAGAGGCCTGCATCGCATCGCTGACAGGGTGGAGGAAAGTGTTTTTTTGTTTTTTTTATGCTTTTCTGTGGCGAAACTGGGGGCATTGTTTGCACATTTGCAACATTATGGGAGTATCTACTGGCTGCATGGCTAACACATGGGGGACACTATGGGGGTATCTACTGGGGACATTACTGGCACATGGGGGACACTATGGGGGGCATCTACTGGGGGCATTGCTGGCACATGGGGACACTATTAGGGCATCTACTGGGGACATTGCTGGCACATGGAGACACTATGGGGTCATCTACTGGCACATCACTGGGGACACTATGGGGCATCTACTGGGGACATTGCTGGCACATGGAGACACTATGGGGTCATCTACTGGCACATCACTGGGGACACTATGGGGGCATCTACTGGGGACATTGCTGGCCCATGTGGACACTATGGAGGCATCTACTGGGGACATTTCTGGCACATAAGGACACTACGAGGGCATCTACTGGGGGCATTGCTGGGGACACTATGGGGGGCATCTACTGGGGACATTGCTGGCACATGTGGACACTATGGGGGCATCTACTGGGGGCATTGCTGGCACATGGGGGATACTATGGGGGGCATCTATCGGGGGCATTGTTGGCACATGGGGACACTATGAGGGCATCTACTGGGGACATTGCTGGCACATAGGGACACTATGGGGGCATCTACTAGGATATCATTTGGGACACTATGGGGGACATCTACTGGGGACATTGCTGACACATGTGGACACTATGGAGGCATCTACTGGGGACATTGCTGGCACATGTAGACACTATGGGGGCATCTACTGGGGACATTGCTGGCACATAAGGACACTATGGCGCATCTACTGGCACATCACTGGGGACACTATGGAGGCATCTACTGGGGACATTTCTGCCACATGGGGACACTACGAGGGCATCTACTGGGGGCATTGCTGGGGACACTATGGGGGGCATCTACTGGGGACATTACTGGCACATGTGGACACTATGGGGGCATCTACTGGGGGCATTGCTGGCACATGGGGACACTGAGGGCATCTACTGGGGACATTGCTGGCACATAGGGACACTATGGGGGCATCTACTGGCACATCATTTGGGACACTATGGGGGACATTGCTGACACATGTGGACACTATGGAGGCATCTACTGGGGACATTGCTGGCACATGTAGACACTATGGGGGCATCTACTGGGGACTTTGCTGGCACATGGGGACACTATGGGGCATCTACTGGCACATCATTGAGGACACTATGGGGGGCATCTACTGGGGACATTACTGGCACATGTGGACACTATGGGGGCATCTACTGGGGGCATTGCTAGCACGTAGGGAACACTATGGGGGCATCTTATATTGGCACATTATGGGGACACTATGGTGTTGGAGGGGAGGAAGAACACTATGGGGGCATATTATATAGGCACACTAAGGGGGCACTAAGAAGGGGCATTTATACTGGCACATTCTGGGGGACACTATGGAGGAATCATATACTGGCACATTTTGGGGGCACTATGGGGAAGAGGAGAGGAACACTATGTGAGCATTTACCAGGCGCATTATATAGGGATGTTTTATACTTGCACACATTATGGGGACACTATGGGTACATTAGCTCAACTGGGGGCACTGAGGGAATTTTTTGTACTGGCACACAGAACGGGAGCATTTCTGAAGTATTGCACATTATTATTATTATTATTATTATTATTATTATTATTATTGAAGGTGGCAGGTGAGTTGTTAAAAAGATAGGAGGATGATGGAAAAGTAGGAACCTAAGATGTCTTTTGTCAAACTGCAGAGACAAGAGATGGGTGAAAAATCATCATGGCGGTCTGCTCTAAAAGGAGAAGATAATGAGAAGTAGGAGAAGTAATTTGATATAAGAGGTATGTGGTGCTGTATTCTGGTTAGCACTAAATATAATATGTATGCAAATATGTCTTTAGTGCTAGGTACAAATGTGTATAAAATGTATATGGTGTAGGTAAATCTACTGTAAGTGTAGCCTAGGGGTCATTTATATACTGTATGGTGTATATTTTATATGTGATTATGTGAGTGTAGTGTCTATATAGTCTGTTTATGTATGCATACCTCCCAACCATCCCAGATCTGGCATAACTACGGTGTGGGGGGGCACAATGGAGACAGAGCAGGGTTGGGACATGTACATATAGACATTGGGGGGAGTTAGAGGTGTAGGCCAGCGCTGGAAAAAAAACTTCAAGATTGATAGTTTAGCGCCTTAGGCTTTTTAAAAGTTTTGTGGTATGTGTGTGTGTACACATGGGGTATTTATGTGTATGTGTGTTGCATATATATGGTGTATGTATATGTAAACATGTGTCGTGACGCCGCGTATTTGCCGTTGGGTAGGGAACGTGTTCTTAAAAATTAGAATTCCACCCCTGAAGCCGTCCCATTCACTTCTATGGGATGGCTCTGTAGTATACACCTGAATAAGAAGGATCCATCCCATAAAAGTGAATGGGAAGGCTTGTAGTTACACCTGCTCGCTGCTGGGATGTTGACGGCGGGCAGATAAACAATAAGGGGAAGGCTCAGCACGCGACCTTCTCTTCAACCTGCCTATCGGCGGGGTGCCAGGTGTTGGACCCCGCTAATCTGAAACTGATGACCTATCCTGAGGATAGGTCATCAATAAAAATATTTCAGAAAACCCCATTAAAATAATTTAGGGCTTTACTGAATAGTTCTTTATTACTAAGTTCAGTACAAAAGCAGTATGCACTATGCTCCTAAACTCCCTCTAGTGATAGGAAACCAGTGATATATCTTTTAAAGGGGTTAATCATTCAGCCAATTATCTTTTACTTTTTTTTCTTTTTCTTTTTTGCAGGAATGATGAGGATAAAAACCTTAAACAATAAAAGCTAAGTGCATAAGGGGGTAAAAAACTAGTAAAACAGTGCTACGCATTTCAAGAGCGTACTGCTCTCTTTCTCACAAGCTCAAATTGCTTTGTTTCCATTTATTATCCTTATCATTTCTGCATTTGCTGGTGGGACTTCAGCTGTTGCCTGTTTGGGGTTACCAACACCCGGTACCCGGGATGCACAATTCCTTCTGGTAAGGCTCTGTATTCATTGAGTGGGTACCCTTACCTAGTCAGGTTTCACACAGGGCAGCATCCTTGTACAGTACTTCTCTTATTAAAGGGCTTCTGTCACCCCACTAAAGTCATTTTCCATTTTTTGGCTGCTTAAAATCCTTATACTGCGATTTATCAATATATAGTCCTCTTACTCTTTTTCGTTCACCAGTTTCTTCATAAAACGCACTTTTATAATGTGAAAATTACCTCTCTAACAGCAAGTAGGGCGGCTACTTGCTGGTAGCAGCCGCATCCTCCTTTCAAATAAACGCCCCCCTCCTCCTGCTGATTGACAGGGCCAGCGAGCGCTCTCGTTCTCTGGCTAGCCCTGTCTGCCTTCTAAATCTCGCGCCTGCGCCGCACCGGTCTTCAGTCGGCGCAGGCGCACTGAGAGGAGGATGCTCGCTCGTCCGCTTCATCCTCAATGCGCCTGCGCCGGGTGTAGATGTGACGTCAGCGGCGCAGGCACATTGAGGATGGAGCGGCCGAGCGAGCGTCCTCCTCTCAGTGCACCTGCGCCGACTGAAGACCAGTGCGGCGCATGCGCGAGATTTAGAAGGCAGACAGGGCTAACCAGAGAATAGTGGGGTGACAGAAGCCCTTTAAAGTTTTTTTTACAAGCTCAGAAT
Organism: Bufo gargarizans; assembly: GCF_014858855.1. Classification (NCBI taxonomy): domain Eukaryota; kingdom Metazoa; phylum Chordata; class Amphibia; order Anura; family Bufonidae; genus Bufo; species Bufo gargarizans. Next base: position 392,136,276 of record NC_058084.1, on the reverse strand, counting down.
GTGTAAAATATAATAAGTCAACCTCACCTTTCCAATCCCCCACCACTCCAGTTCATAGGCCTCTAAATCCCCCGCCAGTCTCCCCTTCCTGGTCTCCATGATCATTCTTTAGCCACTGACTGAGGCTTGTCACCGCTATGGCCAGTGATTGGCTGAGTGGTCAATTTTTTTTGTTGAGAGGGATCAGGAAGAGACCAGTGGGGAACCAAAAGGCACCAGAACAGGGGCAGCAGAGATTGGTAAGGTGAGTATAACATTTATTATATTATTATTTTTCAACAATTTGAGCCTTTTAACAATTGAATCAGCCATTAACCTTATGTCTCTCCAAAGAATTTGAAGCTCTGTATAAAAAAGAGCTGCAGCCAATATAAAGATATATGGAGATAATAATCAACAGAATTTGGACCTATTTAGATGGGAAAATACTTTCACAAACTTTTACTTTAGTTACTAAACTTGAAGCTATGTGACAAACAAACAGTTTTTATAAGCCTATTATTATTTTTCAGAATCCTCTAGAATATGAACATATAAAACTTTATAATACAATTTATTTAAAGGGAAACTATATATCCATCACACATTGTAGATGTGCAACGAAAAGGAAAATCCAGCACTGCTAAAACCCAGCTTGACCTTTATTTCTTTTGAAGTCAATACAAATGTATGGGAACACAACACTCTGGACAATGTTGACGCTTTACGAACACCACCGTGTTCTTAGGCCTCTTGCACCCGCACTGAATCCAGACCCATTCACTTCAATGAAGCTGTGCACATGAGCGGTGATTTTCATGCATCACTTGTGCTTTGCGTGAAAACCGCAGTATGCTCTATATTGTGCGTTTTTCACGCAATGCAGGCCCCATAGAAGTGAATGGGGCTGCATGAAAATCGCAAGCATCCGCAAGCAAGAGCGGATGCGGTGCGATTTTAACGCATGGTTGCTAGGAGATGATCAGGATGGGGACCCGATCATTATTATTTTCCCTTATAACATGGTTATAAGGGAAAATAATAGCATTCTTAATACAGAATGCTAAGTAATCTAGGGATGGAGGGGTTAAAAAAATAAATAAATTAAACTCACCTCATCCACTTGTTTGCGCTGCCCGGCTCGTCTTCTTTCTTCTTCTTTGATGACCTGGGAGGAAAAGGACCTTTGGTGACGTCCCTGCGCTCATCACATGGTCCATCACCATGGCGATGGACCGTGTGGTGGACCATGTGATGAGCGCAGTGACGTCACCAAGGGTCCTTTTCCTCCCAGGTCATGAAAGAAGAGAAGCCGGGCTGTGCAAACAAGTGGATGAGGTGAGTTTAATTTATTTATTTTTAACCCCTCCATCCCTTATTTACTTAGTATTCTGTATTAAAGGGGTTCTTCACTTTCATTTAACTGATGATCTATCCTCTGGATAGATCATCAGCTTCTGATCGGCCGGGTCCGACACCCGGGACCCCCGCCGATCAGCTGTTTGAGAAGGCAGCGGCGCTCCAGCAGCGCCGCGGTCTTCTCACTGTTTACCGCCGGGCCGCCCGCCCACTGACGTCACGACTAGTATCAACTAGAGTGGGCGCGGCTAAGCTCCATTCACTCGAATGGAGCTTAGCCGCGCCCACTCTAGGTGATACTAGTCGTGACTCTAGTGGGCGGGCGGGCCAGCAGTAAACAGTGAGAAGGCTGCGGCGCTGCTGGAGCACCGCTGCCTTCTCAAACAGCTGATCGGCGGGGGTCCCGGGTGTCGGACCCCGGCCGATCAGAAGCTGATGATCTATCCAGAGGATAGATCATCAGTTAAATGAAAGTGAAGAACCCCTTTAAGAATGCTATTATTTTCCCTTATAACCATATTATAAGGGAAAATAATACAATCTACACAACACCTAACCCAAACCCGAACTTCTGTGAAAAAGTCTGGTCTGGGTACCAAACATGGCGATTTTTCTCACGCGTGTGCAAAACACATTAAAACGCTTTGAAAATCATGCATTTTCCCGCGACGCACCCTCATCCTATCCGGCCCTCACACACGATGCCCGTGTGAAAGAGGCATAAGTCTTAACCTCAGTTGTATATTTGTGCATGTCAGCACATTCAAATATTCTTGTTCTAATATCAATCCATTCCCCCAGTACAGATATGCAAATTAGCCCCTTGGTGCAACAAGGGCATTGCTGTTGCATCTTTTTACAACCAAGGCTCCGCTCATCTACTTTGCTAGCCACACAACCACCGCACATTCGGCCTATGTGCCGTACATGGCTGGAGATATCTGGGAAAAATTCCATTTGCCCAGATATCTCCAGCCATGTTCTGGATGTGTGCTGAATGTGCTGTCAAGAGACTTGAGGGTTAGGTGTGAGTGCATCTTTACTATGTATCCCCATCAGTCAAAGCGTTGGGGGCGTGACTGGGAAAGAAGTTCAGTGGCGCAATGGAGGGCAATGCCCTCATTGCACCAAGGGGATACTTTGCATATTATTAAAGGGTGAAATTCCAAACTGGGGAAATGGATCAAGATGGGAGCAATAACATTAGAAACATGTCAGATGGATTATATGAAGATTTGATGTGACAGATTCCCTTTAAGGCCTCATGCACATGACCTTATGTATCTTGCAGTCTTCAAATTGCAGATCCGCAAAATACACACTGTCGGTGTTGCATCCGCATTTTTTACAGATCCATTGATTTCAATGGGTCTGTGTTCCGCATTCTTCTGCCAAATTTAGGACATGTACTATCTTTTTGCAGAACAGACATACAGAAAGCACACGGATCATCCGCATCCGTATGCTCATTCTGCAAAAAGGCAGAATTTGTCCACAAAATGCAGATCATCAAGCCATGGAAGTCAATGAGTCTGCAAAAAAAATGCACACAGACCGCATTTGTATTTTGTGGATCCCCGATTTGTGGACCTCCAAATGGAAATGGTCATGCTCATAAGGCCTAATAAGGAAAGTGACATCTTCATTACTTTCCAACATCCTATAGTTCCCTTTTTCCTGTCTCCAGAGTCTCTGTAAATATTCTTAAATCTTTTCAACCACCAAAAATGTGTGCGTTCTTTAGGATGCAACCTCTGGGACACTCACATGGAACGAGGAGGCCTTTCACTGAACAACCAGGCACAACACCGTCCTTGTGTGTGGCTGTGTCTGGTACTGCAGTCCAGCAACATTCAAGGGTTGCTTATGGTGCCTATGTTAACCCTTTAACTGTGCCACTGTTTCTGAAAATATAGAGAAGGATTTGCTATAAATATATTTATATATATATTATATATAGAGAGAGAGAGCGAGAGATACAATGCAGCGTGTAATAGAAGCCCAGTGGCAGGCACAATGATCACATCTGCTACATCTCTGACTGCTGGAACCATTGTGCATATGAAATGTCTCCACAAAATAACAGAATTTTCTGTAATATACAGACTTAAATATCTACTTTTATTATTATGCTATACAAAGAAATTATCTCCAGTTACATAATGCAAAACCATTTGACTCTATTTCCTGGGCTAAATTGTCCTTATATTATACATTTATAGTGTATTTTACAGGTGCTGTGCAGTGCTTTTTAGGGACCTGCCTTTATTAAATATATTCCCAGTTTTCTTGCAAACGAAGCGTAATATGTAATTTGTGATGTATGAATGGTGTAATTTATATTGCTTGCTTTTGATTCCTTGCAGCATTAAAGTGGACAGCTTTATTTCTACTGTAACTCCTTTAGATTCTCATATTTCGTAATAAAGAATCATATTAAATGACTATAAGCATTAAAACGAATATATATATAAGATATTATAAGATACTTGTGATTGCTTCGTTGGATGATATTGGTGTTTGCACATTTTATATGGCCTATTGTTATGCAGCCTTACAGTATCAGTATTTAAAAAAAAATTATAATAATAATTTTCAGAATATGAATAACGTATCATGGTAATCATAAAACAAAAGGGAAAACACAAAAAGAAACATAAACCTTACCAGGTACAATGTAAAGTCATAGGAGGATGGAAGTTGTCCAGCATATTGAGCAAAATTGGTTCTTTGGGATTGTTTAAATCCCGACTAACACTCAAAAATAATAAATAGATCTCAGAAATTCCTGAAAGACCTCCACAGTTTCCAACATTCTTTATGTTTGATAATTTAGTGGTTCTCCCATGCTGCTAATTCTTCAAATATGTAGATTTAGTCTACCTTATTTATCAATTGAGACAGGGTGGGCAGGTCTGATTTAAGCCAACATTTTGGGATCAGCAGTCTAGCTGCACATAGGAGGGATTTAAATAATTTAGGGGATGAAGAGAGTTGGGAGGTGAGAACCCAAGTAATGCAATCTGAGGTGAGATGGGGAAATTCGTATTGCACACTTCGTTGCAGTTGGCAAAGATCTCAGACCACCAAGTTTAAATCCGGGGGCATGTCCATCAGATGTGGAAAAAGGAGCCTTTATGCTCAAGATATCTCCAACAGGCATCCGAGCTATCCGGGTTGAAAAGACACGTGACATCGTGGGTTTTATACCACCTAGTTAGGATTTTTTACCCATTCTCCTGTGTTCGCACACGTCTGTAATTTCTGTGGGGTGTCATAAAAAGTGAAGAAAGTTGAGGATGGGACCATGAGACCTTTAGATCTCTCTTCGAGAGACCAATGAAGGCGCGTTTGGGCATCAGAATTGGGTACAGATTAGTTTGTAAATCTTTGAAATAAGTTTGGGGGTGGTTTTCGTTTTAATTAGGCTTTCAAACCAAGTAATTGGGCGTAATAGGGTGCTTTTGGGAATGTGTTTCATAGTGAAAGATCTTAAAAATGAAATTAGAGGGGGGGATTTATTTCTGTGAAAAAGGCGAGAATGCTTCTTGAGTCAAGAACCTCGTCTCCCTCACCAAATAGGGAGATGGCACTGATTGTAGAGTAGCGCACAGTTTTGGGTAAGCTATCTCTAAGTGCTAGGCGAGACCTCAACACCCACTAGTAGGCTGGTGAAAGGATGTTTAGCACAAGTTTGTTCCATGTGTACCCAGGATCTATGTTGGGGACCAGTGAACCAATTGACCACTCTGGATAAAGAAACCGTTGTACCATAAAACTCTGGGTCTGGGAGGCCAATCCCTCCATGTGACTTAGGTTTATTGAAAGAAGAGTATGTCTGACGCGGTCTCTTCCCTTCCTGTAATAAAGTCTTGAAATGGCGTTTTAATGTATTGCAGTATGTTTTTGGTACAGTAATGGGCAGGGCCTGCTGTAAATATGTTAATCTAGGTAAAATCAGAGAGGTGATGATATTCTTCCTCCCAAACCAAGATAACATTAAGGGTTCTAAAGTAATAAGCTGCTCTATTATTGATTGTAGGAGGGGGTATAGTTTAAGTTGAATATTGTCGACCGATTGGAGCCAATTTTAACCCCAAGATATGTAATAAAAAGTGAGTACCACGAAAACGGGAAGGAAGCCATTAAAGGGGTTCTGCACTTTCATTTAACTGATGATCTATCCTCTGGATAGATCATCAGCTTATGATCGGCGGGGGTCCGACACCCGGGACCCCCGCCGATCAGCTGTTTGAGAAGGCAGCGGCGCTCCAGCAGCACCGCGGCCTTCTCACTGTTTACCGCCAGGCCGCCCGCCCACTGACGTCACGACTTGTATCAACTAGAGTGGGTGCGGCTAAGCTCTGTTCACTTGAATGGAGCTTAGCCGCGCCCACTCTAGTTGATACAAGTCGTGACGTCAGTGGGCGGGCGGCCCGGCGGTAAACAGTGAGAAGGCCGCGGCGCTGCTGGAGCACCGCTGCCTTCTCAAACAGCTGATCGGCGGGGGTCCCGGGTGTCGGACCCCCGCCGATCAGAAGCTGATGATCTATCCAGAGGATAGATCATCAGTTAATTGAAAGTGCAGAACCCCTTTAAGTCAGATTTGGTAGCTGGGGGTAGATCAAGACTTAAAATTTGGGATTTCTTTTTTTCTTTTTTTATTTTTATTATATTTTTATTATAAGTTTCAAGTAGAACAACAGGTAACAGGGATACCAAGGTTTCGGCTCGCAGGCCATATTAAAGTTGTACAGTGACATAGCAGATAGATGGTATATACAACCGTACAGCGCCATTTATGGTTCGATACACAAATCAATCACTATCGTAATCTAGGGGGTATAGACTCAGTGAAGTACATATGAGATATAACAAACGAGAGAGGTCATCCTCAGGGCATTTAGGACTATGACAGAAGGACGAAAGGATGTCTTTCACACAAGAGCCCTATTACTTAGGGTGGCATTGCTAAATGGTTGCATATTTATATTCTATTTTAGTGACACTCCAGTAGGTCGCTCTGCGATTTAGGAGATCTATATTTAGACCACAAGGACCACTTCTTGAGAAAGGTTACATGGGTACGAGTTTCCCAGGATGACAATTCCTCAAACCTATGAATCTGATCGATTTTTTGAATCCATTGTTCAATAGGCGGGACTACTGGTTGTAGCCAGTATTTCGGAAGCTGTAGCCGAGCAGCGAGTAGCATCTGTGAGAACACCAATGAAGGTTTTTCATCCCCCTTGTTACAGGGAAAGGATAAGAGAGCAATTTGGGGAGAGGGAGAAATTGAGGTGCCACAGACCTTATTTACAACTGAAAAGACCTCGCCCCACCATTTCAGTATCAGGGGGCAGGTCCACCAAATATGTAGGAAAGTTCCCTTCTCCTCAAGACACCTCCAGCATGCGTCAGAAGCAGACCTGGTATATCTTGATGTTTTATCTGGCGTATTATACCACCTGGTAAGGATTTTATATCCATTTTCCTGAATTCTGACACAGCGGGATGCCCTGTGAGGGGAATCTAGCAGTTTGGGTAGGGATTCATAAGGAATTGTAATGTCTAGGTCTTGTTCCCATTGCGTCACAAAGGATGGTTTAGCTAGCATGGGGGGTAACCGCAGTTTACTGTAGACCTGTGAGACGAGTTTTTTGGGTGGTGAGCGTAGGGATATCTGGGATTCCAGCCATACTTGTGGACGAAGTAGGTCCCCGAATTGAACATGTTGTTTCAAGTAGGCTCTAATGTAAGTAACTGAGAAGAAATCCCGTGGATGAGGATTTAGTAAAGCATTGATATTTACCAAGTCCATCCACTCTCCAGTTGGGAGGGCAAGAGAGGACACAGGGGTAGCGGAAGACAGAAGCTCTGATGAGGTTGCGCTTCTCAGGGCAGGAGGGGCAGTGTGTAGGATATCAGATACAGTTAGCGTAGGAGAGGGAAATGGGATATGGCAATGTGTGGAAGAGGTCCACTTCCATATCTCGAGCGTGGCCCTAAGAATTGGGTAATGAGACATAAAACTCGGGAAAACCAGTTTATGACCTAAAAGAAGAGCTCTAGCTGATCTATTCAAGATATCTAATTCTACCTGTACCGCTACTGAAGGAGGGGAAGGGCGTAACCATGCAATTGCACGTGAGAGGAGAATGGCCTTCCCATACAGTTCGGGACTTGGTAAGCTTATTCCCCCTGCGTGTCTGGGCTTGGTGAGAAGAGCAGATGATAATCTCGCTTTCCTTCCGTTCCAGATGAAGGATCGGAATTTTTGCATGATTGTGTCGTAATAATGCTTAGGGACAGGGATGGGGAGGACTTGCTGAAGATAAGTAAGTCAAGGGAGTATTATAGAGGATAGAAGATTTTTGCGACCAAACCAGGACAATGTCGGGTTGGATCGGGCCAGGTTGTCTATTGAATCAAAAAGTGATTTCTTTAAGGGGGTGTAGTTAAGAGAAAAAAGTTCAGCTACTTCAGAACTAATCTTTACCCCTAGGTAAGTTATATTGGGAGAGGACCAATTAAATGGGGAGTCCAACATCAGTTGGTGTCTGGTTGCCCTTGATATGCCTGAACAGAGGACCATTGACTTGCTGGCATTGATTTTGAAATCCGATAAGGTACTATATATGTTTAAATGAGTCTGAATTCGAGGTAAGGAGACCTTCGGATTAACCGTCATTATCAGAACGTCATCTGCAAAGGCAGCTAACTTCTGTTCCCTGCCTCCCAAACATAGACCTACCACCTCCTGGTCCAATCTTATAGTGGCAAGCAATGGCTCGAGAGCCAGTATAAATAAGAGGGGTGATAGGGGGCAACCTTGGCGTGTCCCATTTCTAATGGAAAATGGGGAGGATAGGGTGCCATTGACTAGGACAGAGGCAGTTGCATATTTATACATTGAGAAGGTCGCTTGGTCGAAAGGGTCAGGTATGCCGAATCTCAACAGAACGTGTTTTAGGTATAACCAGTTGATCCGGTCGAATGCTTTTTCCGCATCTGTACTAAGTAAAAGCAAGGGCGAAGAGATCCTTTTGGCGTGACAGAGGGTATTGATCACCCTGGTGGTGTTATCTTTGCCCTCTCTGTTGCGGATAAAGCCGACCTGGTCACCATGAATTAACTGAGGGAGGAGGATGGCTAATCTGTTAGCCAACATCTTGGCCAGGAGTTTGAGGTCTATGTTTAGGAGGGAGATGGGTCTATAATTGGGGCACAATTTAGTGTCTTTCCCTTCTTTAGGAATAAGGGTGATGTTTGCCGCAGTCATATCTCTGGATAGGGGAGTACCCTGGAGAGTCAGGTTACAAACTTCTAGGAGGTGTGGGAACAGGAGTTCGTGAAATGTTTTGTAGTAAGCTAGCGGGAGACCATCAGGGCCCGGGCTCTTTCCTGATGGCATTTGGTTCATTGCTGTTTTGAGTTCATTTAGAGAAAAGGGGGCTTCAAGAGCTAGCTTCTGTGATGGGGATACTTTAGGGAGTTTAGCGGCGTCAAGGAAGGATGACATTACAGAAACATCAGTTTCCGGATCTACACTAGAGGGAAGGTTATAGAGGTCATTGTAGTAGGAGCGAAAATGTGCAGCAATCCGAGTCGATGAGAAAACAGGAGTCCCATCTTGTGAGGATAATTGATGGACGTAGTTTGCGGATCTCCTCCCTTTGATCCTATTCATGACAAATTTGGTGGCCCTATCTCCATGGGCGAAAATTTTGTGCTGAGAATTCATGTAAAATTTAGCTGCCCTGGAAGTTAGGAGGGATCTAAGCTTGGCCCTATATCCTGACAACTCCTGAAATTGAGGGTCGGAGGGTTTAATTTTGTGTTGAGATTCTAGCCTCTGGATATTTTTTAACGCGTCATCGATTTCTTTTTCTCTAACTTTCTTTAAATGCGTGCCTATGCTAATGAAGTGACCCCTGATTACTGGCTTGTGAGCGTCATAGAGAGTATTTATCTGGAGTTCCGTATTTTTATTCAGTGAAAAATACTCTGTGATATGTTTGGAAATCGCCTCAATTGAGTCCTGGTATCCCAGGAGGGACTCATTCAAACGCCAGTGGAAACACGACGGGGTTTCATGGAGAGCAAGGACTGTCATAAAAACTGGGGAATGATCCGATAAGTGAATAGAACCTATAGATGACTCCTTACATAGATGTATGTGTTCCTTAGAAATAAACAGGTAATCTAATCTGTGGTAGGAGCCATGCATAGAGGAATAGAACGTGAAATCTAAAGTATTGGGATGATGAGATCGCCACACATCTATCAGATGTAACTCCCATAGGAGGTTCCTAATTACTTTTAAGGATTTGTTAGAGTGGGATGATTTGTGAGAGGAAATATCCAGTTGTGGCAGTAATGCCACGTTGAAGTCGCCCCCTGCAATTACTATGCCCTCCTTGAAGGATTCGATGATGGGGAAAATGTCCGAGAACCAGCGAGATTGATTTGAGTTAGGGGCATATAGGTTGATTAAGGTGTAGGTCTGCGACCCAATGGTGCCCTTGAGTAGGATGTACCTTCCCTCTGGGTCCAGTATCTGACTAATAAACTTGAAAGGGATTTTCCTTTGTAGCCCTATGCTGACCCCACTAGATGCTGAGGAGTTACCCCCGCAATGATACCAGTTAGAATAGTGGGAGAAGCGCATGTCAGGGTAGCGGTTGAAGCGAAAATGTGTCTCTTGTAGAAATATCACCCCAGCCCCGGCTTTTCTTAGAAAGGCAAAGATTTGGCTCCGTTTTGATGGGGAGTGAAAACCCTTGACATTGTAAGAAGCTACCAATAGGTCAGCCATTAAGAAATGTGTATGTGGGATTACCTTGTAGCTGGTGAGACTTTCCCCAAGAGAGCATTTCAGATTTGTGAAGGTCCGCTGCCTGGTGTATCATGGTATACGCTGAAGAAAGGAGGTCACTCCATGTCAGTGGTGGAGACAAATACCTTGGATGAGGGATAGGGGTAAAAATAGAAAGGGTAAACAGAACATAACAGGTTAGACAAACATTACATGAGTGAACAGACATAACGGGGTATGTCGTATAAAAGGAGGGGTTCAAATGGCCTTTAGACCGGTTAGGAGACCGTATAACGCCCAGGTAAGGGCTATGTTTGGGCAAGGATGGGAAGAAAAAACTTTTCCTTTCAGAGAAAGGCAACATTAAATCACTATGATGACTAGACCCTGATTTGAATGTCTCAAAGCTAAGGGTTCTAAAAGACACCATTATCTGATACAATCAGGCCAGAGCCATAAGAGTCCCTCTAGTATTCTTGAGAAAGGCTCCTTGGGGTAAGATGTTGGCCTCTTTTCTTGGAGCGGGAGGACTTCGGTGTACGAAGGACTTCAAAGGGGACCACGCTGGGGATATCAGGCAGGATGCTTAGGTCCTGGAAGAGTTCTCAATTTTCGATCGGCATGGGGGTCACATTCAATGACTCATACACCACTGTGAGATCTGTGAAAGACGAAACATTAACCCTTTTGCCTGCGTACGAGAAGGTTAGTCCAAATGGGTAGGACCAGCGGTACAAAACTTTGTTGGATCGAAGCCAGTCTGTCAGGATCTTGAGGGATCAACGTTTCTTCAGGGTTGACGGGGCCAAATCTTGGAATATCTCGACCTTGGAGTCCTCATAGGCCAAATCCGGGTGGTTACGCGCTGAATCCAGAATAGCAGCCTTTACTTGAAAGTTAAGGAACCTGCAAATGATATCTCTGGGTGGTTCTGTGGGCTTTGGCTTGGGCCTCAGGGCACTATGCGCTCGTTCTATAATGATTTCTTGCGGATGATCAGGGCCCAATAGTGAGCCGCATATTTCAATGATGGCGGCTGACACTTCACCAGGGGGGACCGATTCTGGCACTCCTCTAAACCTCAGATTATTTCGGCGCCCCCTATTCTCTTGATCCTCCAGTGAGTTGTGGAGGTCATTCAGGTATGAGGCGCAGCGTCGGAAGGAATCAGATACCGATGCCTGATGATTGAGAATCGCCGCTTGGCGCGCCTCCAGGGACTCCACTCGCTCCCCCACATGTCTCACCTCGTGCCTGCATGCAGATAGCTCTGCCAGGATCGGTTCCATTACTCTGTTCAGAGCACGGTCGAGGTACTTTCTTGTAAGCGAGAGATCAGCAGTGGGATGGGAGCCTTCCGAATCGCTTTCCCCTTCCGACAGTGTAGATGCGCGCTTCAGGGCTTTGAGCTGTGGTGTCGGCGCCATCTTGGGTTCTCTGGAGGCGATCGTGGCAGCAGCCTTCTTGAGAAATTTCTCCATATCTCCGCCCGATGCCTGGTTCTTGGAGGGAGCAGGTGTGTCACCATGCTTTGCATTCCCGATCTTGACCATTTTCTGCTACAGTTAGCTGATTTTTGCTGGCGTTAGGGACGAGTCTCCTCACAGAGCAGAGAGCTATGCGACCATCTCCATCCGGCGCTAGCTCCGCCCCCCCCCCCCAAAATTTGGGATTTCTTCATGTTAATTTTGAAGTTAGATAAATAGCTGAAGTGTTCCAAAATATTGTAAATGATAAGGAGTGATGTTGTAGGGTTAGTATATAATATCAGCAGATCATCAGCAAAGGCTGCAACTTTGTGTACATGTTGACCCAGTTTTACCCCATCTATTCTGTCCTCCCTTCTTATTGCCTGCAAGAGGGATTCCATGGTTAAAACAAAGAGAAGTGGTGAGAGGGGGCAGCCCTGTCTGGTTCTGGTTCGGATAACAAAAGAGGGGGAAAGAGTGCTATTAATGATAATGGAAGCTGAGGCATTTGAATACATAGAGAATTCTGCATTGACAAAAGGGGTAAGGAGCCCGGATGCCAGTAGGGTCAAGTGCATATAATCCCAGTTCACTCTGTCAAATGCCTTCTCAGCATCGGTGCTAAGAAAAATCATGGGTTGTTTAGATTTTTTGAATGATGTATAACATTAAGAACTCTAGAAGTATTATCCTTACCCTCTCTGCATTGGATAAAACACACCTGGTCCCCATGAATTAGACCAGGCAGGAGCAGGGATAGGCGTTGTGGCAAAACCAACCTCGCCACTGGGTTGTACTAACTTTGAAGTTGAAGACAGACCGGCCGCACAGCTTACTTAAATCTGTGAAACTGTTTTGGGCAGGAAAGCCATGCTTGCGGCCGGCCAAATGTGACTTCCATGGAATTCGGGAACTCCTGCTCGGATCTGAGTGATTTTTGGATGTGTTGTTCACCCAGATCGGAGCTGTCCATGGATGTATACATTGTGGGGATGTGCAGGGTTTTGGGGTGTTTTCTGGGTGTTGGGAAAAATGTGTGTGTTCTGTCTGTGAGTGATTGTGTTAGTCCATTATGCTTGGTAATTGTATTTTGTTCATTGCGTCTCAGACAATGCCAGTGTGTTAGTTAATTGCGTCTCAGACAATGCCAGTGTGTTAGTTAATTGTGTCAAAGACAATGCTCATTGTATTTTATTGATTGCGTTACAGACAGAGGAAAGGGGGTTTTGTGTACAATTGCTGGGAAGGTGTCAATACTGTAAATGCATGTGATTGGCTAAAATATAAACTGTCACAGTCTTCTACAAGGGCCCCAGGGGGAGTGTCCCTTGCTAGGAGACCTGCATAAAAGGCTGAAAAATAACCCATTAAAGTCTTGCTGTTTTACATTCAACTTAGAGCCTCGTCTCATGTGTGTGGGGATTGCTATACGTGTATACACTCCTGGCTATTACTTCTAGCTCTTGTAAGAGCTGTTCCTGGCTCCTGTGGTGGTTTTGGTGTAGAGCGGAGTGCTTGGAGTCCTCGGGAAGCACTGGGAGCATCCATCAACGGAGGTACCCGGCCGGGGTGCTAGGAGATCCAATACAGGCGCGATGCTAGTATTTTTGTGAATAATTTAAGATCAAGGTTCAGTAGGGAAATCAGGCGGTAATTCGCGCAATTAGATCTGTCTTTCCCCTCTTTAGGGATCAAGGAGATGTGTGCGCTTGTCGAATCCTCTGAAAATGGAACACCAGATAGGGCACTGTTATACATCGAAAGGAGGTAAGGGTTTAGAATCTTTTGGAAAGTATGGTAGTATAAAGCAGGGAGGTAATCGGGGCCAGGGCATTTCCCAGTAGGAAGTTGTTTAATGGCCATTTCTAGTTAATTTAATGTGAAGGGAACTTGTAGAGTACATGCTTGTGAATCCGATATGGAGGGTAATGAAATGGAGTGTAAAAAGTAATTTACTGTCTGCTGTGTAGGAGTGGGGGGCTTTATCTCTCAATTTATTGTCACATTGGTTATATAACTCGTGATGAAATTTACAGAGTTGGTAAAGACCTCTCTCCCACCAGCAACCTTTACCTTATGAATATAGTTGTGTGATTTCTTCTGTTTGATGCATTGCATTATGAATTTGGAAGCCTTATTCCTTATGAGCATAGTATTTAAATTGGGAGTGGAGATAATATTTAGCTGAAATCAAGTTCAATGTAATCTTTAGTTGAGCTCTTAGGTCTGTAAGTTCTTTAAGGTGTTCGTCTAGCAGAGATTGTTTATGTAATGTTTCTAGTCTTTTGATCTGGGTGAGTAGAATAGCAATGCAGGCTGTTCTTTCTTTTTTAATTCTCGCTCCCATGCTGATAAATTGTCCTCGCATATAGGCCTTATGTGTATCCCATATAGCATGGGGGGAGGTCTCTGGGAGAGAGTTGAGCACAAAAAATTCCTCTAGAAGACTTGCGCTCGTTAGAGATAAGTTATTCATTTAATCGCCATCTGATTGAGCGGGGGGGGGGGGGGCAATGAGGATGCGGCGATGGTAATAAACACAGGAGAATGGTCCGATAAGTGCATGTTGCCTATGGAGGTCTTGGTACAAAATTGTAGGTGTTTCTTAGAAAGGAATAAATAATCAAGTCTCTGATAGGAGCCATGTACATTAGAGTAAAAGTTGAAGTCGCGTGTGGAGGGATTAGTCAGTCTCCATACATCATGTAGGGAAAGGGATTGTAACTAGGGATGAGCGAACTCGAACTGTATAGTTCGGGTTCGTACCGAATTTTGGGGTGTCCGTGACACGGACCCGAACCCGGACATTTTCGTAAAAGTCCGGGTTCGGGTTCGGTGTTCGTCGCTTTCTTCGCGCTTTTGTGACGCTTTCTTGGCGCTTTTTGAAAGGCTGCAAAGCAGCCAATCAACAAGCGTCATACTACTTGCCCCAAGAGGCCATCACAGCCATGCCTACTATTGGCATGGCTGTGATTGGCCAGAGCACCATGTGACCCAGCCTCTATTTAAGCTGGAGTCACATAGCGCCGCCCGTCACTCTGCTCTGATTAGCGTAGGGAGAGGTTGCGGCTGCGACAGTAGGGCGAGATTAGGCAGATTAACTCCTCCAAAGGACTTGATTAACTGATCGATCTGCAGCTGTGGATCATTGAGCTGCTGATCCTCAATTGCTCACTGTTTTTAGGCTGCACAGACCGTTTGTCAGTCACATTTTTCTGGGGTGATCGGCGGCCATTTTGTGTCTTGTGGTGCGCCAGCACAAGCTGCGACCAAGTGCATTTAACCCTCAATGGTGTGGTTGTTTTTTGGCTAAAGCCTACATCAGGGTGAAGCTGTCACACCAAGTGCATTTAACCAGCAATAGTCTGTTCATTTTTTGGCCATATACAAAATCAGGGGCAAGCTGCGCCTGTCACCAAGTGCATTTAACCCTCAATGGTGTGGTTGTTTTTTGGCTAAAGCCTACATCAGGGTGAAGCTGTCACACCAAGTGCATTTAACCAGCAATAGTCTGTTCATTTTTTGGCCATATACTAAATCAGGGGCAAGCTGCGCCTGTCACCAAGTGCATTTAACCCTCAATGGTGTGGTTGTTTTTTGGCTAAAGCCTACATCAGGGTGAAGCTGTCACACCAAGTGCATTTAACCAGCAATAGTTGGTTTATTTTTTGGCCATATCCCAGTCTAATTCTGTCACTAAATCCATACCGGTCACCCAGCGCCTAAATACTAGGCCTCAAATTTATATCCAGCTAAATCTGTCCCTAGTGCTGTAGCTGGGCGAGTTATTTAGTGTCCGTTCAAGCACATTTCTTGTTCTGGGTTGAAATACAATTCCCAATTTAGCAATTTCATAATTTAGTGGTTTCTGCTATATCAGAGCTATTTGAAATCTATCCCTAAAAGGGTATATAATATTCAAGGTGCACATTGGGTCATTCAGAATAACTTCACACACACCCGCTACTGTGTATTTCCAAGTCTAATTCTGTCACTAAACCCATACCTGTCACGCAGCGCCTAAATACTAGGCCTCAAATTTATATCCCGCTAAATCTGTCCCTAGTGCTGTAGCTGGGCGAGTTATTTAGTGTCCGTTCAAGCACATTTCTTGTTCTGGGTTGAAATACAATTCCCAATTTAGCAATTTCATAATTTAGTGGTTTCTGCTATATCAGAGCTATTTGAAATCTATCCCTAAAAGGGTATATAATATTCAAGGTGCACATTGGGTCATTCAGAATAACTTCACACACACCCGCTACTGTGTATTTCCAAGTCTAATTCTGGCACTAAACCCATACCTGTCACCCAGCGCCTAAATACTAGGCCTCAAATTTATATCCCGCTAAATCTGTCCTTAGTGCTGTAGCTGGGCGAGTTATTTAGTGTCCGTTCAAGCACATTTCTTGTTCTGGGTTGAAATACAATTCCCAATTTAGCAATTTCATAATTTAGTGGTTTCTGCTATATCAGAGCTATTTGAAATCTATCCCTAAAAGGGTATATAATATTCAAGGTGCACATTGGGTCATTCAGAATAACTTCACACACACCCGCTACTGTGTATTTCCAAGTCTAATTCTGTCACTAAACCCATACCTGTCACCCAGCGCCTAAATACTAGGCCTCAAATTTATATCCCGCTAAATCTGTCCTTAGTGCTGTAGCTGGGCGAGTTATTTAGTGTCCGTTCAAGCACATTTCTTGTTCTGGGTTGAAATACAATTCCCAATTTAGCAATTTCATAATTTAGTGGTTTCTGCTATATCAGAGCTATTTGAAATCTATCCCTAAAAGGGTATATAATATTCAAGGTGCACATTGGGTCATTCAGAATAACTTCACACACACCCGCTACTGTGTATTTCCAAGTCTAATTCTGTCACTAAACCCATACCTGTCACCCAGCGCCTAAATACTAGGCCTCAAATTTATATCCCGCTAAATCTGTCCTTAGTGCTGTAGCTGGGCGAGTTATTTAGTGTCCGTTCAAGCACATTTCTTGTTCTGGGTTGAAATACAATTCCCAATTTAGCAATTTCATAATTTAGTGGTTTCTGCTATATCAGAGCTATTTGAAATCTATCCCTAAAAGGGTATATAATATTCAAGGTGCACATTGGGTCATTCAGAATAACTTCACACACACCCGCTACTGTGTATTTCCAAGTCTAATTCTGTCACTAAACCCATACCTGTCACCCAGCGCCTAAATACTAGGCCTCAAATTTATATCCCGCTAAATCTGTCCCTAGTGCTGTAGCTGGGCGAGTTATTTAGTGTCCGTTCAAGCACATTTCTTGTTCTGGGTTGAAATACAATTCCCAATTTAGCAATTTCATAATTTAGTGGTTTCTGCTATATCAGAGCTATTTGAAATCTATCCCTAAAAGGGTATATAATATTCAAGGTGCACATTGGGTCATTCAGAATAACTTCACACACACCCGCTACTGTGTATTTCCAAGTCTAATTCTGTCACTAAACCCATACCTGTCACCCAGCGCCTAAATACTAGGCCTCAAATTTATATCCCGCTAAATCTGTCCCTAGTGCTGTAGCTGGGCGAGTTATTTAGTGTCCGTTCAAGCACATTTCTTGTTCTGGGTTGAAATACAATTCCCAATTTAGCAATTTCATAATTTAGTGGTTTCTGCTATATCAGAGCTATTTGAAATCTATCCCTAAAAGGGTATATAATATTCAAGGTGCACATTGGGTCATTCAGAATAACTTCACACACACCCGCTACTGTGTATTTCCAAGTCTAATTCTGTCACTAAACCCATACCTGTCACGTAGCGCCTAAATACTAGGCCTCAAATTTATATCCCGCTAAATCTGTCCCTAGTGCTGTAGCTGGGCGAGTTATTTAGTGTCCGTTCAAGCACATTTCTTGTTCTGGGTTGAAATACAATTCCCAATTTAGCAATTTCATAATTTAGTGGTTTCTGCTATATCAGAGCTATTTGAAATCTATCCCTAAAAGGGTATATAATATTCAAGGTGCACATTGGGTCATTCAGAATAACTTCACACACACCCGCTACTGTGTATTTCCAAGTCTAATTCTGGCACTAAACCCATACCTGTCACCCAGCGCCTAAATACTAGGCCTCAAATTTATATCCCGCTAAATCTGTCCTTAGTGCTGTAGCTGGGCGAGTTATTTAGTGTCCGTTCAAGCACATTTCTTGTTCTGGGTTGAAATACAATTCCCAATTTAGCAATTTCATAATTTTGTGGTTTCTGCTATATCAGAGCTATTTGAAATCTATCCCTAAAAGGGTATATAATATTCAAGGTGCACATTGGGTCATTCAGAATAACTTCACACACACCCGCTACTGTGTATTTCCAAGTCTAATTCTGGCACTAAACCCATACCTGTCACCCAGCGCCTAAATACTAGGCCTCAAATTTATATCCCGCTAAATCTGTCCTTAGTGCTGTAGCTGGGCGAGTTATTTAGTGTCCGTTCAAGCACATTTCTTGTTCTGGGTTGAAATACAATTCCCAATTTAGCAATTTCATAATTTAGTGGTTTCTGCTATATCAGAGCTATTTGAAATCTATCCCTAAAAGGGTATATAATATTCAAGGTGCACATTGGGTCATTCAGAATAACTTCACACACACCCGCTACTGTGTATTTCCAAGTCTAATTCTGTCACTAAACCCATACCTGTCACCCAGCGCCTAAATACTAGGCCTCAAATTTATATCCCGCTAAATCTGTCCCTAGTGCTGTAGCTGGGCGAGTTATTTAGTGTCCGTTCAAGCACATTTCTTGTTCTGGGTTGAAATACAATTCCCAATTTAGCAATTTCATAATTTAGTGGTTTCTGCTATATCAGAGCTATTTGAAATCTATCCCTAAAAGGGTATATAATATTCAAGGTGCACATTGGGTCATTCAGAATAACTTCACACACACCCGCTACTGTGTATTTCCAAGTCTAATTCTGTCACTAAACCCATACCTGTCACCCAGCGCCTAAATACTAGGCCTCAAATTTATATCCCGCTAAATCTGTCCCTAGTGCTGTAGCTGGGCGAATTATTTAGTGTCCGTTCAAGCACATTTCTTGTTCTGGGTTGAAATACAATTCCCAATTTAGCAATTTCATAATTTAGTGGTTTCTGCTATATCAGAGCTATTTGAAATCTATCCCTAAAAGGGTATATAATATTCAAGGTGCACATTGGGTCATTCAGAATAACTTCACACACACCCGCTACTGTGTATTTCCAAGTCTAATTCTGTCACTAAACCCATACCTGTCACGCAGCGCCTAAATACTAGGCCTCAAATTTATATCCCGCTAAATCTGTCCCTAGTGCTGTAGCTGGGCGAGTTATTTAGTGTCCGTTCAAGCACATTTCTTGTTCTGGGTTGAAATACAATTCCCAATTTAGCAATTTCATAATTTAGTGGTTTCTGCTATATCAGAGCTATTTGAAATCTATCCCTAAAAGGGTATATAATATTCAAGGTGCACATTGGGTCATTCAGAATAACTTCACACACACCCGCTACTGTGTATTTCCAAGTCTAATTCTGTCACTAAACCCATACCTGTCACCCAGCGCCTAAATACTAGGCCTCAAATTTATATCCCGCTAAATCTGTCCCTAGTGCTGTAGCTGGGCGAGTTATTTAGTGTCCGTTCAAGCACATTTCTTGTTCTGGGTTGAAATACAATTCCCAATTTAGCAATTTCATAATTTAGTGGTTTCTGCTATATCAGAGCTATTTGAAATCTATCCCTAAAAGGGTATATAATATTCAAGGTGCACATTGGGTCATTCAGAATAACTTCACACACACCCGCTACTGTGTATTTCCAAGTCTAATTCTGTCACTAAACCCATACCTGTCACCCAGCGCCTAAATACTAGGCCTCAAATTTATATCCCGCTAAATCTGTCCCTAGTGCTGTAGCTGGGCGAGTTATTTAGTGTCCGTTCAAGCACATTTCTTGTTCTGGGTTGAAATACAATTCCCAATTTAGCAATTTCATAATTTAGTGGTTTCTGCTATATCAGAGCTATTTGAAATCTATCCCTAAAAGGGTATATAATATTCAAGGTGCACATTGGGTCATTCAGAATAACTTCACACACACCCGCTACTGTGTATTTCCAAGTCTAATTCTGTCACTAAACCCATACCTGTCACGCAGCGCCTAAATACTAGGCCTCAAATTTATATCCCGCTAAATCTGTCCCTAGTGCTGTAGCTGGGCGAGTTATTTAGTGTCCGTTCAAGCACATTTCTTGTTCTGGGTTGAAATACAATTCCCAATTTAGCAATTTCATAATTTAGTGGTTTCTGCTATATCAGAGCTATTTGAAATCTATCCCTAAAAGGGTATATAATATTCAAGGTGCACATTGGGTCATTCAGAATAACTTCACACACACCCGCTACTGTGTATTTCCAAGTCTAATTCTGTCACTAAACCCATACCTGTCACCCAGCGCCTAAATACTAGGCCTCAAATTTATATCCCGCTAAATCTGTCCCTAGTGCTGTAGCTGGGCGAGTTATTTAGTGTCCGTTCAAGCACATTTCTTGTTCTGGGTTGAAATACAATTCCCAATTTAGCAATTTCATAATTTAGTGGTTTCTGCTATATCAGAGCTATTTGAAATCTATCCCTAAAAGGGTATATAATATTCAAGGTGCACATTGGGTCATTCAGAATAACTTCACACACACCCGCTACTGTGTATTTCCAAGTCTAATTCTGGCACTAAACCCATACCTGTCACCCAGCGCCTAAATACTAGGCCTCAAATTTATATCCCGCTAAATCTGTCCCTAGTGCTGTAGCTGGGCGAGTTATTTAGTGTCCGTTCAAGCACATTTCTTGTTCTGGGTTGAAATACAATTCCCAATTTAGCAATTTCATAATTTAGTGGTTTCTGCTATATCAGAGCTATTTGAAATCTATCCCTAAAAGGGTATATAATATTCAAGGTGCACATTGGGTCATTCAGAATAACTTCACACACACCCGCTACTGTGTATTTCCAAGTCTAATTCTGGCACTAAACCCATACCTGTCACCCAGCGCCTAAATACTAGGCCTCAAATTTATATCCCGCTAAATCTGTCCCTAGTGCTGTAGCTGGGCGAGTTATTTAGTGTCCGTTCAAGCACATTTCTTGTTCTGGGTTGAAATACAATTCCCAATTTAGCAATTTCATAATTTAGTGGTTTCTGCTATATCAGAGCTATTTGAAATCTATCCCTAAAAGGGTATATAATATTCAAGGTGCACATAGGGTCATTCAGAATAACTTCACACACCCGCTACTGTGCATTTCCAAATCTAATTCTGTCACTAAACCCATACCTGTCACCCAGCGCCTAAATACTAGGCCTCAAATTTATATCCCGCTAAATCTCTCGTTACCGCTGTCCTGTTGTGG
Organism: Bufo gargarizans; assembly: GCF_014858855.1. Classification (NCBI taxonomy): domain Eukaryota; kingdom Metazoa; phylum Chordata; class Amphibia; order Anura; family Bufonidae; genus Bufo; species Bufo gargarizans. The sequence continues at coordinate 392,115,207 of NC_058084.1, read as the reverse complement.
CTGGGAAAGTTATTTAGTGTCCGTCAAAGCACATTTTTTGTTCTGGGTTGAAATACAATTCCCAATTTAGCAATTTCATAATTTAGTCGTTTCTGCTATATCAGAGCTATTTGAAATCTATCCCTAAAAGGGTAGATCATATTGAAGGTGCACATAGGGTCATTCAGAATAACTTCACACACACGCTTCTGTGCATTTCCAAGTCTAATTCTGTCACTAAATCCATACCGGTCACCCAGCGCCTAAATACTAGGCCTCAAATTTATATCCCGCTGAATTTGAATACAATACATTGGGCCAAATAATATATTTGTTGTTGTGGTGAACCATAACAATGAGAAAAACATCTAGTAAGGGACGCGGACGTGGACATGGTCGTGGTGGTGTTAGTGGACCCTCTGGTGCTGGGAGAGGACGTGGCCGTTCTGCCACATCCACACGTCCTAGTGTACCAACTACCTCAGGTCCCAGTAGCCGCCAGAATTTACAGCGATATATGGTGGGGCCCAATGCCGTTCTAAGGATGGTAAGGCCTGAGCAGGTACAGGCATTAGTCAATTGGGTGGCCGACAGTGGATCCAGCACGTTCACATTATCTCCCACCCAGTCTTCTGCAGAAAGCGCACAGATGGCGCCTGAAAACCAACCCCATCAGTCTGTCACATCACCCCCATGCATACCAGGGAAACTGTCTCAGCCTCAAGTTATGCAGCAGTCTCTTATGCTGTTTGAAGACTCCGCTGGCAGGGTTTCCCAAGGGCATCCACCTAGCCCTTCCCCAGCGGTGAAAGACATAGAATGCACTGACGCACAACCACTTATGTTTCCTGATGATGAGGACATGGGAATACCACCTCAGCATGTCTCTGATGATGACGAAACACAGGTGCCAACTGCTGCGTCTTTCTGCAGTGTGCAGACTGAACAGGAGGTCAGGGATCAAGACTGGGTGGAAGACGATGCAGGGGACGATGAGGTCCTAGACCCCACATGGAATGAAGGTCGTGCCACTGACTTTCACAGTTCGGAGGAAGAGGCAGTGGTGAGACCGAGCCAACAGCGTAGCAAAAGAGGGAGCAGTGGGCAAAAGCAGAACACCCGCCGCCAAGAGACTCCGCCTGCTACTGACCGCCGCCATCTGGGACCGAGCACCCCAAAGGCAGCTTCAAGGAGTTCCCTGGCATGGCACTTCTTCAAACAATGTGCTGACGACAAGACCCGAGTGGTTTGCACGCTGTGCCATCAGAGCCTGAAGCGAGGCATTAACGTTCTGAACCTGAGCACAACCTGCATGACCAGGCACCTGCATGCAAAGCATGAACTGCAGTGGAGTAAACACCTTAAAACCAAGGAAGTCACTCAGGCTCCCCCTGCTACCTCTTCTGCTGCTGCCGCCTCGGCCTATTCTGCTGCTGCCGCCTCGGCCTCTTCCTCCGCCTCTGGAGGAACGTTGGCACCTGCCGCCCAGCAAACAGGGGATGTACCACCAACACCACCACCACCACCTCCGTCACCAAGCGTCTCAACCATGTCACACGCCAGCGTTCAGCTCTCCATCTCACAAACATTTGATAGAAAGCGTAAATTCCCACCTAGCCACCCTCGATCCCTGGCCCTGAATGCCAGCATTTCTAAACTACTGGCCTATGAAATGCTGTCATTTAGGCTGGTGGACACAGACAGCTTCAAACAGCTCATGTCGCTTGCTGTCCCACAGTATGTTGTTCCCAGCCGGCACTACTTCTCCAAGAGAGCCGTGCCTTCCCTGCACAACCAAGTATCCGATAAAATCAAGTGTGCACTGCGCAACGCCATCTGTGGCAAGGTCCACCTAACCACAGATACGTGGACCAGTAAGCACGGCCAGGGACGCTATATCTCCCTAACTGCACACTGGGTAAATGTAGTGGCAGCTGGGCCCCAGGCGGAGAGCTGTTTGGCGCACGTCCTTCCGCCGCCAAGGATCGCAGGGCAACATTCTTTGCCTCCTGTTGCCACCTCCTCCTTCTCGGCTTCCTCCTCCTCTTCTTCCACCTGCTCATCCAGTCAGCCACACACCTTCACCACCAACTTCAGCACAGCCCGGGGTAAACGTCAGCAGGCCATTCTGAAACTCATATGTTTGGGGGACAGGCCCCACACCGCACAGGAGTTGTGGCGGGGTATAGAACAACAGACCGACGAGTGGTTGCTGCCGGTGAGCCTCAAGCCCGGCCTGGTGGTGTGTGATAATGGGCGAAATCTCGTTGCAGCTCTGGGACTAGCCAATGTGCTGAATTTGGTGGTGCAGAAGTTCATTCACAACTACCCCGACATGTCAGAGCTGCTGCATAAAGTGCGGGCCGTCTGTTCGCGCTTCCGGCGTTCACATCCTGCTGCTGCTCGCCTGTCTGCGCTACAGCGTAACTTCGGCCTTCCCGCTCACCGCCTCATATGCGACGTGCCCACCAGGTGGAACTCCACCTTGCACATGCTGGACAGACTGTGCGAGCAGCAGCAGGCCATAGTGGAGTTTCAGCTGCAGCACGCACGGGTCAGTCGCACTACAGAACAGCACCACTTCACCACCAATGACTGGGCCTCCATGCGAGACCTGTGTGCCCTGTTGCGCTGTTTCGAGTACTCCACCAACATGGCCAGTGGCGATGACACCGTTATCAGCGTTACAATACCACTTCTATGTCTCCTTGAGAAAACACTTAGGGCGATGATGGAAGAGGAGGTGGCCCAGGAGGAGGAGGAGGAGGAGGAGGAAGAGGGGTCATTTTTAGCACTTTCAGGCCAGTCTCTTCGAAGTGACTCAGAGGGAGGTTTTTGGCAACAGCAGAGGCCAGGTACAAATGTGGCCAGCCAGGGCCCACTACTGGAGGACGAGGAGGACGAGGATGAGGAGGAGGTGGAGGAGGATGAGGATGAAGCATGGTCACAGCGGGGTGGCACCCAACGCAGCTCGGGTCCATCACTGGTGCGTGGCTGGGGGGAAAGGCAGGACGATGACGATACGCCTCCCACAGAGGACAGCTTGTCCTTATCCCTGGGCAGCCTGGCACACATGAGCGACTACATGCTGCAGTGCCTGCGCAACGACAGCAGAGTTGCCCACATTTTAACCTGTGCGGACTACTAGGTTGCCACCCTGCTGGATCCACGCTACAAAGACAATGTGCCCACCTTACTTCCTGCACTGGAGCGTGATAGGAAGATGCGCGAGTACAAGCGCACGTTGGTAGACGCGCTACTGAGAGCATTCCCAAATGTCACAGGGGAACAAGTGGAAGCCCAAGGCCAAGGCAGAGGAGGAGCAAGAGGTCGCCAAGGCAGCTGTGTCACGGCCAGCTCCTCTGAGGGCAGGGTTAGCATGGCAGAGATGTGGAAAACTTTTGTCAACACGCCACAGCTAACTGCACCACCACCTGATACGCAACGTGTTAGCAGGAGGCAACATTTCACTAACATGGTGGAACAGTACGTGTGCACACCCCTCCACGTACTGACTGATGGTTCGGCCCCATTCAACTTCTGGGTCTCTAAATTGTCCACGTGGCCAGAGCTAGCCTTTTATGCCTTGGAGGTGCTGGCCTGCCCGGCAGCCAGCGTTTTGTCTGAACGTGTATTCAGCACGGCAGGGGGCGTCATTACAGACAAACGCAGCCGCCTGTCTACAGCCAATGTGGACAAGCTGACGTTCATAAAAATGAACCAGGCATGGATCCCACAGGACCTGTCCGTCCCTTGTCCAGATTAGACATTAACTACCTCCCCATAACCATATATTATTGGACTCCAGGGCACTTCCTCATTCAATCCTATTTTTATTTTCATTTTACCATTATATTGCGATGCTACCCAAAGTTGAATGAACCTCTCCTCTGCCTGTGTGCTAGGCCTAAATATATGCCAATGGACTGTTGCAGTGGTGGCTGACGTGAAGCCTCATTCTCTGCTATGACATGCAGACTAATTCTCTGCTGACATGAAGACAGATTCTCTGTTACGGGACCTCTCTCCTCTGCCTGTGTGTGTGCTGGGCCTAAATATATGCCAATGGACTGTTGCAGTGGTGGCTGACGTGAAGCCTCATTCTCTGCTATGACATGCAGACTAATTCTCTGCTGACATGAAGACAGATTCTCTGTTACGGGACCTCCCTCCTCTGCCTGGGTGCTGGGCCTAAATATATGCCAATGGACTGTTGCAGTGGTGGCTGACGTGAAGCCTCATTCTCTGCTATGACATGCAGACTGATTCTCTGCTGACATGAAGCCAGATCGTCTGTTACGGGACCTCTCTGCTCTGCCTGTGTGCTAGGCCTAAATATATGCCAATGGACTGTTGCAGTGGTGGGTGACGTGAAGCCTCATTCTCTGCTATGACATGCAGACTGATTCTCTGCTGACATGAAGCCAGATTGTCTGTTACGGGACCTCTCTCCTCTGCCTGTGTGCTAGGCCTAAATATATGCCAATGGACTGTTGCAGTGGTGGCTGACGTGAAGCCTGATTCTCTGCTATGACATGCAGACTAATTCTCTGCTGACATGAAGCCAGATTGTCTGTTACGGGACCTCTCTCCTCTGCCTGGGTGCTGGGCCTAAATTTATGACAATGGACTGTTGCAGTGGTGGCTGACGTGAAGCCTGATTCTCTGCTATGACATGCAGACTGATTCTCTGCTGACATGAAGCCAGATCCTCTGTTACGGGACCTCTCTCCTCTGCCTGTGTGTGTGCTGGGCCTAAATATATGCCAATGGACTGTTGCAGTGGTGGCTGACGTGAAGCCTCATTCTCTGCTATGACATGCAGACTGATTCTCTGCTGACATGAAGCCAGATTCTCTGTTACGGACCTCTCTCCTCTGCCTGTGTGTGTGCTGGGCCTAAATATATGCCAATGGACTGTTGCAGTGGTGGCTGACGTGAAGCCTCATTCTCTGCTATGACATGCAGACTAATTCTCTGCTGACATGAAGACAGATTCTCTGTTACGGGACCTCTCTCCTCTGCCTGTGTGTGTGCTGGGCCTAAATATATGCCAATGGACTGTTGCAGTGGTGGCTGACGTGAAGCCTCATTCTCTGCTATGACATGCAGACTAATTCTCTGCTGACATGAAGACAGATTCTCTGTTACGGGACCTCCCTCCTCTGCCTGGGTGCTGGGCCTAAATATATGCCAATGGACTGTTGCAGTGGTGGCTGACGTGAAGCCTCATTCTCTGCTATGACATGCAGACTAATTCTCTGCTGACATGAAGACAGATTCTCTGTTACGGGACCTCTCTCCTCTGCCTGGGTGCCGGGGCCTAAATATCTGAGAATGGACTGTTCCAGTGGTGGGTGACGGGAAGCCAGATTCTCTGCTATGGAACCTCTCTCCAATTGATTTTGGTTAATTTTTATTTATTTAATTTTTATTTTAATTCATTTCCCTATCCACATTTGTTTGCAGGGGATTTACCTACATGTTGCTGCCTTTTGCAGCCCTCTAGCTCTTTCCTGGGCTGTTTTACAGCCTTTTTAGTGCCGAAAAGTTCGGGTCCCCATTGACTTCAATGGGGTTCGGGTTCGGGACGAAGTTCGGATCGGGTTCGGATCCCGAACCCGAACATTTCCGGGATGTTCGGCCGAACTTCTCGAACCCGAACATCCAGGTGTTCGCTCAACTCTAATTGTAACCTTTTCTTGAGGCCTATTAAGGGCTGTGGTGGAGATTGCGGATTTCTTTGATGTGGAATCTAATAATGGTTCTAATGTCAGATTAAGAACACCTCCAAGCACCACTACACCTTCCAATGTTGGTTCTAATATGGATAAAGTTGTCAAGATCCATGTCATCTGATTAACATTAAGAGCATACAGATTTACAAAGGTATACATCTGGTTAGCAATGTTGCCCGTAAGAAGAATATATCTATCCTCTGTATCTTGAGTGTGGGAAATATAAGAGAAAGGAACATCCTTCCGGATCCCGATGCTCCCACCTCTGGAGGCCGCCGAGTCAAAACCGCAGTGATACCAATGTGAGAACACAGAGTGTTTAAGGTTAGTATACTTATTGAATTTAAAATGGGTCTCTTGAAGCATCATAACCGAGCATTTTTATTTTTTAAGTAAGAGCAGATTTTGAAGGGGAGTTAAGGCCTTTGACATTAAAAGTTGTCACTGTAATGTTAGCCATCTCTCCCATAAAAAATGGAGAATCCTCCATGAGCACCAACGCTATTTAGTGTTCCGTGTATGTATGAGATGGTGAAATACTTATCCCTCCAAGGCGGAGCATCGGGATTCCGCGGGGGCTGGACATAGTTAAGTGGCCGAACCTGGTAAAAAAAAGGAGATAAAAAACAAAAAACAATAAGAGACCAAACTTGAAGGCCTCTAGTAAAGAAGACCAACTGTAACTTGCTAGAGCATCTAAGCTCTAGAGAATCACAGGGGGGGATTGAAAAAGACATAGTGTAGCACCCTCAGTGAGATATTGGGTGAAGGATAGCAAAACAAACTTAAATATCCATCTCCCTAAAAAAAGGAAATCAAAGGAAAGGGGGTATCCAAGTAGCCTATTTGGCTGTAATGGGCATAGTGCCAGCCTGAAAATATAGTAGTGGGGAAAAATTGAGATTAGGAAAAAATACGTATGTGAAACCAAAAAGTTCCTTGTAAAGGATGAGGACCTGGTGAAGGTATCACTAGTCCTTGTCATCTAGAGAGTGTAGAAGATGTGGTCCTTCTTTTTGCTCTTTGAGACTTCAGGATCGTAGGAGTCTCCCAGGGCATGATCAAGGGGAGTTCTGGAAGGATTGCTAAGTCCAGGATAGGATCCCAGTTCTCAATCGGTAGTGCAGAGATCTTGAGCTTGTCGTAGGCTGAATGAAGAGATGTTGATAGGCTGGCCTTCATGTAGAAAAGAGAGACCAAAAGTTCCATCTATAGATTATCTTGTGGGCTCGGAGCCAATCTGTGAGTGGCTTTAAGGCTATCACTCTTTTTTCTTTTAAGGTTGACTGTGACAGTTCTTGAAAGACTGATATGTGGTGGTCTTCCTATAATATTGTCGATGTATTTCTGGCGCAATTTAATATGGCTTCTTTAACGGGGTAGTGCAGAAACTTGCAGATCACATCTCTGGGTGCCTCTCCTTGTTGAGAATTAGCTCTAAGAGCTCTGTGAGCCCTTTCTAGAATCAGTGAAAACTTCTTCTGGGATTCCCCTGAAGCGCAAATTATTGCATCTGCCCCGGTTTTCTTGATCTTTGATTGCTAAATAAATAGCATTTAGGTGGGCTTGACACTTATTTAAGCTGATGGACACTGCGCTCTGATGTTGGATGGCAGCAGCTTGGGCTTCCTCTAAGGCCTCCACTCTCCTCCCCACATGACGAACATCCTCCTTAATAGAGGCTAAGTCCTGGCTAAGGAGGCATAATGCTTCTGCTTCTTTCAGAAAAGCCCTTGATATAGGGAGGCCTTCGGACTCTGGGGAATCATCCCTACCTTTGCCCATATCTTCAGAAGCGTGCGATTTATGTCCGGCTGCATTCAGCTCTCCAGGCACCATTTTGGATTCTCTGGCAATGTAGGTAATCGCTGCCTTTTTGATAAATTTCTCCATCTCCCCGGCTTGAATGTTGTTTCTAGATGGACCGGACGGGTCAGAGGCTTTAGGTCCACCGATTTTGAACATATTTGATCCTTCACTTGTAGCTTAAATAAGCTAAGAGGGTTTAGCTAGAAGCGGAGCTGTGCTTCACCCTTCTATCAGCGTCCGGCGCAGGTTCCGCCGCCCCCACAGCATCAGTATTTTTAATTATTTTTGTTTTTCTTAGACCCTATACACAAAACTGGATCATGTCTCCATAAGAGGTTGTCTCACTTCAGTAATGGCATTTATCATGTAGAGAAAGTTATTACAAGGCACTTACTAATGTATTGTTATTAGCCATGTTGCTTCCTTTCCTGGCTGGATTCATTTTTCCATCACATTATACACTGCTTGTTTCCATGGATACAGACCACTCTGCAATCTATCAGTGGTGGTCGTTCTTGCACACTATAGGAAAAAGAGTCAGCCTCTCTGGTGGCTGGGACCATGGGAGCGCACATCACATAGGCTAGTGTTTTCCTATATTGTGCAAGCAAGACCACCACTGATGGATTGCAGGGTGGTCTGAAACCATGGACATGAGCAGTGTATAATGTGATGGAAAAATGTGTCCAGCCAGCAAAGGAAGCAATATGGACAATCACAATACATTAGTAAGTGCCGTGTATTAACTTTCTCTACATGATAAATGCCACTTACTGAAGTGAGACAACCCCTTTAAGGGGGCACATTTATTAGGACCAGTATTTTAGACACCAGTCATAAAAAAAAGTTCTAAACTGGCGGTGGATCTGCTGAAGTTATGAAGAGGCGCCGGCCTCTCCATAACTTCGGCACATCCAGCGCCAGTTGTAAATATAATGTGTTGAAGCCTTGTGGCACACTGCTTTCGTGCTGGAAGTAGGGTTCCCACCCTGTTATCAAATAATAAATAACTAGGGCACATAAACGTCCTATTGCCAGGTAGTGATTTATTATTATATTCATTATTATTTGTTTCTGGTATACATATATATATATATATATATATATCTGTATGGATATATATATATATATATATATATGTATTATGGTTGTTACTTTGGACTGTAGTCTGAGGAAGGCTTAAGAGATGAAACCTCACCTTATTGTATACAGCCGCACTTGACTTGAATAAAAAGAATCACCACCTGGCAATAGGACCTTTATGTGCTGGAGTTTTGTATTAGTTCTAAATGTAAGACAGCTATCGAGCTGTCTTATATTTAGACTTTTTCTATGCCTAAAATAGGCGTAGAAATTGGTGAATGATACGGGCCCGTCCACGCCATGCCCACAATTTTAGAACTGGCGTGAGCAGGACGAAGTCGCAGATAGTGACCCGAGACAAGTAGCAAAGGGAAGCAAATGAGCTGAGACCCAGCCCCAGGGATCAGGTAAGTATAATCACCAATGCGGGCCCCGTCAGTCTGAGAGGTCTGGAAATTAGTGCACAACTCCTTTAAACCTACCATCTTTGTCTAGAAATGTTACTCCAGTTTGATTGAGAGGGCCAGATGTGATGACATTTTTAATGTCTGGCGTGGCAGTTGCACAGAGAGCAGAGCCTCTAGGAGGATAATAGAATATATCAGAAAATAACTCACACACTACAATTAATGGCCCAGATGATAATAAAACACATTTCATAACTCTCTCAGCATGCCATTAGAGCTGCCCTATGAAAAATCATTATTCTCCCACTTCCCCAAGCCACCACTACATCTGTGCAGCAGCAGTATTGAGTTTCCGGAGGAACCTGGGTGGGAGGCCTGTGCTGACGTCGAAGCCCTGGGCCAATGAGGATGTGTTCTGGGGTTCCCGAGGGTTAGGACGAGTGGTCAGCTGGTGTGAGCTGCTTTTCTTCAGTATAAAAGTCTGGTGTCGGTGAATTTCTTGTCCTCTGGCTCCCCCTACTGTTCCTTTGTGTGTATTGAAGACTCCTTTGGCTTGGATTTCTGCATTTAGTATTCTTACTACATTTTTGGTTTCTGGCATTTTGGCATTGTATTGATCTTTTGGTTCTGACTTTTTGGCACTGCATTGTCCGACTGGCATTTGACTACCCTTTTAATGGTTCTCTGTTTGTTGTCCCTCTTTGTATGTCGTCCCTTCATGCATCACAGTATAAGGACTGTCGTGCAGTTGTGGGTCACTGCCTAGGGTGAGGCAAGTAAGTAGGGATGGTGGATCTAAGCTCTTTTAGGGATGCACTATCACTGTTTGTGTGTGACAGTAGTAGTTTTTCTTACAATTATGACCACAGAGAACTAGTTAGAGGTGCTGGAGAAAATTCTAATGTGATGCTATATCTTACACTGATTGGCGTGTGTACAGCATGACATCGTGGAATCCAGTTTCTGACAAATATCATTATTTTCATGTATGTACACTGGCAGGAGGGCAGACATGCAACACAACCCCAGGCGCACTTCTGGCCAAGATTAGGATTTATATATTTCATATGCAGTCTCATACACTTTCAAATACAATTTTTTTTCCCTCTTATATGTTCCCTGGACTGTGAATTTCAATACTGTAAATGAGATGACTACAGGTGCTCATAAATATTCCAACTAGTTTCCTTTGATACTTTTTATTGTACTTATAGGAGCAAATATTGGATTTAAGGAGCACTGGGTGTGGGGTGTGTTTAGTCACTGTAGTCACACCTGGAGCCGGAGATCAGAGGGGCCCTAAGGGTACAGCCAGATAGTCAGGTTTCCAGATGAAGTTTTGGAAGCCCAAATCAGAAGTGGATCATAAAAGGAAACAACGTTTAAAAGACAGTAGTGATGATCGAGCATGCTCGGCCGAACACCAGATGCCGAATACCACATGTGCTCGAGCACAATTCTCAAGTCTCCACCCCAGGGGTGTATCTATCACAAGGCAAACAAGGCATTTGCCTAGGGCGGCACTTGCCAATGGGGCGGCAGCATGAGAGAATGCCGCGCCCAGTACGTGCAACGCTCCCCGTTCTCACCATAGAGATGACGTAACCTCTTCCTGTCACATGACCCCTCCCTGTAAAAGACCTCAAGACTCGCCTTCGCCCTGTGAGACACGAACGCAGCGCAGCATGGACACTCGGCAGCGGGCACAGCGGCAAAATGAAGGCAGGCCGAAGACGGTGTCCGCAGAGCTGGCGGAACAGAGGAGGGAGGCTCGGGACTGCCTGCTGATGCTGTCTCAGCACTCCTACTGGTTTGACATCTGGAGGGTCTTCCTTCTGTTTGATCTGATCCTGTTCGTGTTCATCTACCTGCTACCCTGAGTCGGCGAATGGTGGCTGTAATGCCCTGTCTGCCCCCTGCAGTGTATGGACCACATAGGTGGGTGCCCCTACATTACAGTGGATCATGCCCTGTCTGCCCCCTGCAGTGTATGGACCACATAGGTGGGTGCCCCTACATTACAGTGGATCATGCCCTGTCTGCCCCCTGCAGTGTACAGGCGGCCTTTTATGGGTGGTAGCCTAGGAGTCCCATAAATACTAAATTGGCGATAAATATGGCGACTTAATGATCCCAGGGGGGCAGTTAGGGCTGTGTGTCTTTCCATAGCAAAGGCATAGGCAGAAGTTGTGCTTTTTTAATTTTTAGAATAATGATACACCCATTTTATTTAATGTATTTGTGCTAATTTCTGTGCTGTTGGAGGAAGGGGGGGGGGGTGAGGGGCAGTATTACACAATCTTTATATATATATTTTTTATATATATACAGATTGTGTAATAATGCCCCTCACCCCCCTCCAACCAACACAGAAATTAGCACAAATGCATTAGATAAAATGGCTGCCTGTATCATTATTCTAAAAATTAAAAAAGCGCAACTTCTAACACAAATGTATTGTAGAAAGGAAGAAGTGGGGTTTACAGAGGAAGGGGTTTGGCTTTGACAGAAGGGGTGGGTCAAATTTATATTAGGGGGGTGCCCGAGTTTAGTCTCGCCTAAGGAAGCATAAAACCAAGATACACCACTGCTCCACCTCGCACGTTTCTTGGCTGCTACACAGCCAATAAACGTGCAGATAAATACTCCCCTCACTGTAATGCCGTAGCCATGTTGGCTGCTGGCATTACAGTAATTGGCTGGCCGGAACGTGTCATCGGGTGCAATATAGCACCCGATGACGCATGTTCAGTTCATTCTTAGTCAGGGAGAGCTGTGCTGAGGAAGGGACAGACAATGTAGGGAGTGATTTAAGAATATTTTTTCTACCAACACTTTTCAGAGACTCAAAAGTCCTTTTTAAGGACTATTGTGTGTGGAAGCAGCAATCTATATTTTTAGCGCAACCTGTGCTAAATTGCTGAATCTTTACAAACCCAAAAATTCCTTTTAAGGACTATTGTGTGTGGTAGCAGCAATATATTTTTTTAAGCTCAATCTGCGCTAAATAGCTAAAACTTTACAGACCCAAAAGTACTTCTAAGGACTATTGTGTGTGGCAGCAATATCTATTTTTAGAGCATCCTGCGCTAAATAGGGTACAATAGATAGGCCGCTGCAGACAGCGACATTAGCTGCGCCACATCTCCAGTGTAAAGTGTGTGCATCCCCAAAAAATCTGTGACATCCAGTGTACTTTTCCGTAGACGGTGTCCGCTGCAGACAGCGACATTAGCGGCGCCACATCTCCAGTGTAAAGTGTGATTATCCCCAAAAAATCTGTGACATCCAGTGTACTTTTCCGTAGACGGGGTCCGCTGCAGACAGTGACATTAGCTGCGCCACATCTCCAGTGTAAAGTGTGCGCATCCCAAAAATATTTGTGACATTTGTGACATACAGTGTACTTTTTCCGTAGACAGTGTCCGTTGCGGACAGTGACATTACCTGCGCAACATCTCCAGTGAAAAGTGTGCACATCCCAAAAATATCTGCGGCATCCAGTATACTTTTTCCGTAGACTGTGTCCGCTTCTGACAGTGACATTAGCTGTGCCACATCTCTAGTATAAAGTGTGCGCATCCAAAAACTATCTGTAACATCCAGTGTACTTTTTCAATAGACGGTATCCGCTTCTGACAGTGACATTACCAGTGCCACATCTCCAGTGTAACATGTGCGCTTAAAAAATGTATCTGTGACATACAGTGTACTTTTTACATAGACGCTTTGGACAGTGACATTACCGGTGGTACCTCTCATGTATAAAGTTTCCTCACCTCAAATACCTGTGACATTCCCTGTAATTTTTTATTAGCCGCTGGGGACAGCATTGACATTATCTGCGGAATATCTCCTGTGTGACGTTTCCACATCCCAAATACCTTTTTAAAAAAATGTGTGCATCCAAATTCTTCGCTACTGTACGTGTGACGTACTTTTAAGCATATATAACATTTAATATGAAGACGGCGAGCAGTAAGGGACGGGTAAGTGGCCGTGATGCTGATGGTGAACACAGAGGCCATGGCCCTGGGCGCGGTGAAACTGTGACTGCTGCCAGAGCACAAGAAAAACAATCATCCATGAAAACTAGCTTTATGTCCCAGTTTGCAGGGTGGCGCAGGACACCACTCTTGAAGTCAGACCAGTGCGACCAAGTGGTTGGTTGGATTGTGAGCAGATAATGCTTCCATTTGGTTAAGATTTGGTTAAGCACCAAGTCTAGTCTTGATACTCCTTCCTCCCACCATGGAGAGTCTGGCCAAACAAGTGATCCCACACTCGAATATTCCAAGGACCTCTTTTAATCGCCATTCCTTGATTTGGCCCTCTCGCCAAGCATGCTTGAAGAGGGACAGATCTTGTGCCCTGATTCCCAAACTCTTGAGCATCCACGATCATAAGAACATGACGGTGGGAAATGGCAATTACTGTTTAATGAGGTGGATGATGATGAGACACAGTTGCCAATAACTCAATGGCATTTGCTGTCTCAAGAGGTTGATAAAAGGAGAGGAGACAGAGTTGTCAATCACTGAGGTTGTGGTTAGGTCAACAAGTTAAGAGGATGAGCAGAGTGAGGAAGTGGAAGAGGAGGTGGTGAACGATGAAGTCACTGACCCAACTGGGGAGGTGGAGTGCCGAGTGAGGACAGCAGTACAGAGGGGGAGGAATCTGCAGCCCCGCAACAGGGTATAAGAGACCCAACCTAGAACCAGGCATTGTTGTGTCTGATAATGGGCGTAACTTGGTGGCGGCTTTGGAGCTCGGCATGCTCAGACACATCCCATACCTAACCCATGTCTTAAACTTAGTGGTTCAGTAGTTTCTCAAAACCTACACCAATTTGCCTGAACTATTGGTGAAAGAGCACCTTGTGTGTGCACATTTCCGCAAGTCACAGACAGCTGCAGACGGTCTGTCAACGCTGCAGCAGCGTTTGAAATTGCCAGCTCACCGGCTTGTTGTGCAACATGAGCAAGAGCTGGAACTCTACGTTCCACATGTTGGCCAGGCTTTGTGAGCAGCAGAGGGCAGTAGTGGAATACTGGCTGCAATATGGTCGTCGCCTTTCAAGTCAGCTTCGGGTATTCACAAGCGAGGAGTGGGCATGAATGTCTGAGCTCTGTAAGGTTTTAAGAAACTTTGAGGAATCAACACAGATGGTGAGCGACAATAACGATATTATCAGAGTAACCATCCCACTTTTGTGTCTACTCAGACGCTCGCTGCTCACAAATAAGGACAACGTTTTGCATGTGGAAGAGGTGGAAATGGGGGAAGACATTACACAGGGTGATAGCCAGACCACCCTCAGTTCGTCTTCTCAGCGCGATTGGATGATGAAGAGGAGGAGGACAAGCAGGAGAAGGTGGCCTACGATACAGAGGGTAGTACCCATGGAAGTTTAGTTCCATCCGTTCTGCGTGGGTGGGCAAAAGAGGAGGAAGAGGATGAGGAGATTGAGAGTTATCCTCCTGATGAAGACAGCAAAGTCTTGCCTGTTGGTACTCTGGCACACATCGCTGACTACGAGTTAGGCTGCCTTTCCCGCGAACCACGCATTATGCGCCGTTTAGACAACACGGATTACTGGTTGTTCACCCTTCTCGATCCCCGCTACAAAGAGAACTTCTCATCTCTTATTCTGCTGGTGGAGAGGTACAATACCAGAAGGTCCTTGTTGAAAAATTGCTCCAAAGATTTTCATCTGACAACGCTGGCGGCAGAGTCCGTAGTTCCTTGGGCAACCGAGGAGGGGAGACAAGGGGAACACACAGCAGTTTCAACAGTGGCAGGGCAACAGTCTCCAAAGCCTGGGACAGTTTCATGACACCCCGCCAGCACCCTCACCCTGATGCGCGGCCTGGTATCACAAGGAGGGAAACATTTTGGAAGATGGTGAAGGAGTACATAGCAGACGTGTCAGTGTCCTCAATGATCACTCAGTGCCTTACAACTATTGGGTGTCCAAGCTGAACACGTGGCACGAACTGGTGCTCTACACCTTGGAGGTGCTGGCCTGCACTGCTGCCAGCGTTTTGTCTGAGCGGGTATTTAGTGCTGCTGGTGGCATTATAATAGATAAATGTATCTGCCTGTCAACTGAAAATGCTGACAGGCTGACTCTTATAAAAATGAACAAGGCCTGGATTGACCATGACTTCTCGGCTCCACCAGAGGAAAGCAGCTGAACATAAAGGCTCTTTAAATGTGTTGCTTATAATGTACTGAATACACTGTATTCTCATGCACCCCTTCCACCACAAACAAGGGTATATGGTTGAATCTTACTTTTCTCATCCTCCTCTTCCATCATATTAACATGCTTATTCGTCGCATATAATGCCTTTGCATATATGTCCTCGCATATAATGTTTCACAGGGTCATCTCACCTGCAGGCCCTGGCATATAATTTTTTAGAGGGTCAGCTCACCAGCAGGCCTTCACCTACAAGTTCAGTCTCACTATCCAAGAGTCTGGTCAACACAATCCTCACCGCTGGGGGTCGCGTAACAAGTTATCATGGAAGAGTCTCGTTCGTTATTGGAATTAAACAGACAATTCACTCCACCAACTAAGAACGTCCATGCACCACAGAATCAAGAAAGAGCTATCAATCTGTCAATCCTTTCCGTGTCCGGGCGAAGTTTCCCGTGTTGAGTCAAATTAGGCAGCAGGCTCCACCCCTGGTGGTGCCTTTCCGTCAATTCCTTTAAGTTTCAGCTTGGCAACCATACTCCTCCCAGAACCCAAAGACTTTGGTTTCCTGGAAGATGCTTGGCGGGTCATGGTAATAACGCCACCGGATCATCTGTCGGCATCGTTTATGGTCAGAACTACTACGGTATCTGATCATCTTCGAATCTCCGACTTTTGTTTTTGATTAATGAAAACATTTGTTGCAAATGCTTTCGCTTTGGCTCATCTTGCACCAGTCCAAGAATTTCCACTCTAGCGGTGCAATACGGATGCCCCCAGCTGTCCCTCTTAATCATGGACCTAGTTTGAAAAACCAACAAAATAGAGCTGGAGTCATATTCCATTATTCCTAGCTGAAATATTCAGGCGTCCCAGCCTGTTTTGAACACTGTAATTTTTTTTCAATGGTCAGCTAAGCATCAGGCACTCTCCCATAATTTTTTTAATGCTCAGCTCAGCAGCAGGCCCTCAACCATAATTTTTTAGAGGGTCAGCTCAGCAGCAGGCCCTTGCCTCTAATGTTTTAGATGCTCAGATCAGCAGGCCCTTGCTCCTAATGTTTTTGAGGGTCACCAGCAGGCCATCGATCATAATTTTTCAAGGGTGTGTAGGGTGCCCTTCTTTATGTGTAACAAAGGGTGTATTGGAGTGCTGGTTCAATGTTTTCGCAGCCCTTTAACTTAGTGCATAGGCTTTAAGAGTGTAGGAGTCCAACTACATGAACAATTGTACCACAATGTGAATAAGGCCCTCCTTAATGTGATATTCAGGTTGTATCGGAGTACCTCTTGCTTGTAATTTTTGGCAGATCTTGCACTTTATATACAAGTAAATATACAGGAAAGAATGTTTCCTAACAATTGTCCTCTAAAATCGATTTTATCTTTGGTTTTGTGCGTATAATTGTCAGTCTGTAAAAGTGGCATACTACTCGTACAACAACGTTCCCATCAGCGACCTGGGAGTCCAAAATGCATCCAAACATCCTCCCCATGCTGTTCCCGACCCATTTCGGTATTGTTTCCATCAATTTCGGACCTTTTCCTATGAACCAGGCAACCCTCCCCTCTTCAGAGCAGGGGGTGACTGGTTTAATGCTCGGGTTCTCCCATTGACTTACATTATAGTCAGGTGCTCTGTAGAGCACCCGAGCATTCCGATGCGTTTGGCCAGAGCACCCGAGCACTCAACCACTTTGGTGCTCGATCAACACTAAAAGACAGATAAAAGCTTAACTTTTTTTAAAATTCACTCCTGGTTTAGCTCCCAAAACTGCATCAGGAAACCTTAATGTGTAGCCGTACCCTAAAGGCTCCTCTGTTAAATAAGAAATATACAGTAAATGGTACTTGGTAGGTAAGGAGGGCAGCTACAGGTTTTTCATTGTGACCCAGTATTCTTCAAGTTATACTATGTCTTCATTGGGTTATTTAATGTCCTCACTGCATTGTCGACTGATCAAAGTGCAAGTGCAAAAAGTAATATAATTAGTGATACAGTGAAGATGTCATTAACAATAAAAGAGTAAAGTACAAGTGCTAATAGACCATCCAAACTGTTATCGCAACATAGTAGAGGTCTTTTATGAAAGACCAGTGTTTCACATGTCAGACAAAAATCCTGTTGACCTAAGATCTGATCAATGTAGCAAGAGGCACACTGCTCTTAATAAATTTGTAGCATCTTCTGCTGTCCAACGCCGCACAAAAACATGGAAAGTTACAAAATCCATGCAGATGTTGTCCTTGGTCAGATATTAAACTGAGGACCCCAGTGCTTCAAGACAACTGTGCTAGGCAGATAGATAGATAGATAGATAGATAGATAGATAGATAGATAGATAGATAGATAGATATTAAATTGCTGAAATTGTGTGCTTCAAAGGTGACATGCTAATGTGGAAAATATGCAGTCTGGCCTTTGAAGTTGACACTTTTTGTGTCTTACTGTAAGGGTAAAATAATTATGAAGTGAGTAGAAAATAGAACAAATGTAGCAGGAAATGTACATTTGAAATAATCAACCTTTTTTCTCCTCAAAAATTATGTTAAACTGAAAGAATTCTGTTAAAGTGAATGGGATCTGTATACATTATGCACTCAATTATTCTGTGTATTATCAATTATAATGTACAGTTGTTAAATTCCACAAAATCTACTTTCTTTTCTCGTCCTATTTCGCTTATCCAGAATTTCAAACATAATGTTTTGCATAAACTTTTTTACTTTTACATAGATACAATTATTACCTTTTCTGTAATGAACCTACATCATCTAGGAAAAAATATAAAACTATTCAACTATGTAACGGTATCAAACTATTGTCCTTGAAAGTCTTAAATACGTGTTTTATTTAAAAAGCAACTGTGGGTTGACTTTAAGAAGAAATTTATTTTGGGAAGAATGTGAGAAAAAGAAAAGATTCCAATTCACAATAGTAAATATTTCCCTAAACCCAAATTCAATAAAAGACACAGGGAGGCAGACATTGTAATTTTGCCAGTGAGTGTAACGTTTTGTCTTTCTTGAGTTTCTTTCCTTTTATCTTGAGTAAAGTCTGGCAGTGGTACATTTTATATGTGTTGTCTCAGAAATATTATATCTTCTCTAACTAAGTTTGCTCTGTTTGTGGTTAAGCATGCCATTTACTTTAGACAAATAGCCCCTTATCCCCTTTAAAGTAGTAGATAAAAAGGACTATCTTCATTAAGTGCCACTAGGAGACTGGCACCACTAACTAATCAGGAGATTCAGCAGCTTCATGTCCAAAGGATGCATCAAGTTCAAAGAAGATTGTGACATCCTGCTTGGTGTAGAGTTTCATGTGGAACTAGTAAACCTGCCCTGGGCTAAATTGGCCTTTTAAAAGTAATTTTCTTTCTCTATCTTTCCAGTGACATAATGTTACATATGATGTAAGCACTTAACAGTCTACAAAATCTATTATTTTAGGAGAGAAATAATAATAAAAACATTCTATCTATCTATCTATCTCCATTATCTATCTATCATTTATCTATCTATCTATCTATCTATCTATCTATCTATCTATCTATTGTATCTATCCATTGTATCTATCCATTATCTATCTATCTATCTGAAGAAAATTCCACTGCACTCCCCCCAAAAAATAAAAAAATTCTGCTGTATCGTCATTTATTCACTAGTGTCATGTTTCAGTCCTCTTACTGTGACTTTTCTAAAGCAATACAGAAGTGCAACAGTCCATTATATATATATATATATATATATATATATAGATAGATAGATAAATAAACGAAAAAATTCCACAGCACCTCCAAGGCGTAAAAAAGTATCTTTATTCACCAGACCTGCGACGTTTCGATCCGCTTTCTGGGATCTTTCTCAAGCAGTGACATA
Organism: Bufo gargarizans; assembly: GCF_014858855.1. Classification (NCBI taxonomy): domain Eukaryota; kingdom Metazoa; phylum Chordata; class Amphibia; order Anura; family Bufonidae; genus Bufo; species Bufo gargarizans. The sequence goes on along the minus strand of NC_058084.1, from coordinate 392,096,105 downwards.
ATCGGTAGTGCATTGTGCATATTTATACAGCTTTACATAGTTAAGTAATAATCAAATCAATGACATTAATCAAACTAAATTATCTCAAAATATCAGTGTAAAAACATTATCTGTGTACTTTTGCAATCTCATTTCTTAATATTAATATATAGAACGCAGTATAATGATATGGGCACTATTGCCACATAATAAAATCATCGTTACAATCATATATTCACACTTCATTATCCTGATTGTGACTACAAACATCTGTGAAAATCTTCATATTGACAAATAGTATACAGGTGTACCTTGAAAACATAATGATGAGGCAGGTCCTGGAGCGGGCGATGGAAGTGGTCCACATGGATCTGGGCGTACTAGTCCTTGCATTGCGCATGTCATAGGACCTTTCAAAACTTCCAGGTCACATGATCGCGCACCCGATCACCTGATCGCGAACCCGACCATGTGACAGGAACCCTCGCAAGGCGTCATGCGCTCCATCATTCCGTGGAACGCACGCTTTACTACCAGGCGTCCTAGCAACCAATCACAAGAGATCATCAAGTAACAAACACATCATAGGGCTATACTCAGTGGCACACAATGATGTGTAAAGACTCCAGTCAGGTCGCCGGCACTGTACGACTGGATTAGCACTGGATATGAGGGGTACATACTAGTGACATAATGCACGGCAGTACCGTAGTCTTAATACGGGGGTACAAAGTATACATAGCGGTAGTGATGAGCGGCAGGTGCCATATTCGATTTCGACGAAATTCGCGAATATTCTATAGAATATTCGTTTTATATTCATCGAAATCGAATATTCGTCATTATTCTAGTTATCACGATTAATATGCGATTTAAATAATCACATATTGCAATTTTAACTTAAAGGCTACTCTCCTATTGAAATAGCAATGCGATTAATTCAAGTTATAATAATCGAATTTCGATTTCAACTTAGCACTGCTATATTCCATATTCATTAATTCTAGCCTAATATGGAATATAGCAGTGCTAAGCTGAAATCGAAATTCGATTAATTCAAGTTATAATAATCGAATTGCGATTTCAACTTGGACCTGGTTTACTATATAATATAACGGATGTATTCGTCATATTCCACAAAACGAAGATAACGAAGTATTCTGCATCTTCGTTTTAGCTACCTATTCATCAACTTCGCTAATTCTAGCAATCATATAGGAAAGTTTACTATAGAGACAGCTAAGTTTAATTCGCTATGCGATTATATTACTTTGCTTTTTTTTTTAATACATAGAATAACTATAATACCTGATAATTATTATAATTATTCAATTTATAAAAAAAAAGCAAAGTAATATAATCGCATAGCGAATTAAACTTAGCTGTCTCTATAGTAAACTTTCCTATATGATTGCTAGAATTAGCAAAGTTGACGATTAGGTAGGTAAAACGAAGATGCAGAATACTTTGTTATCTTCGTTTTGTGGAATATAACGAATATATTCGTCATATTCGCTAATTCTACCAAGCCAACCATAGTAAACCAGGTCCAAGTTGAAATCCCATTGCGATTAATATAACTCGAAGTAATCGCATGGCGATTTCAACTTAGTAAAGCAAAGTAATATAATCGCATAGCGAATTAAACTTAGCTGTCTCTATAGTAAACTTTCCTATATGATTGCTAGAATTAGCGAAGTTGATGAATAGGTAGCTAAAACGAAGATGCAGAATACTTCGTTATCTTCATTTTGTGGACTATGACGAATACATTCGTTATATTCGTTTTGTGGAATATAACGAATATATTCGTCATATTCGCTAATTCTACCAAGCCAACCATAGTAAACCAGGTCCAAGTTGAACGCAATGCGATTAATATAACTCGAAGTAATCGCATGGTGATTTCAACTTAGCACTGCTATATTCCATATTAGGCTAGAATTAAGGAATATGGAATATAGCAGCGTTAAGTTGAAATCGCAATTCGATTATTATAACTTGAAATAATCAAATTGCGATTTCAACATAATTCTCAAATCCGACAGTACATTCTAGTATATGGAGACGTTCCCATGGTGATGGGGACGCTCCATGAGCACGGAAGTCGGCAGAAGCGGCAACGGGCACTGACTGGAGCAGCCAGGAAGCCAAAAATCCAAAGGACAGGTAAGAACAACTTTAGGGAAGTGGGAAAGAAAAAAATATAACAATAAAAAAAACGAATATTCGAAATATCAAATTTATAGCACTATATTCAAAATATTCGCGAATTAGCGAAGTGCCGATATTCGCAAAAAAAATCGATATTCGAATATTCGCGCTCAACACAACATAGCGGTAGTACCGCAAGTCTCCGATTTAAATAAACAAGGCGGTCAATATTATTATTATTCATGAACCCCCTAGTCTTGCAAAGAGTCCAACAAATATGGCACATGTTAGTCACACATAACCACAAGTTAGAGTACCAAATCTGTCAGCGAGCCGCCATTCCTGGACATCTAACATGACAGTAAAGGTAACCTCCTCTGGATTACGGGGGGAAAAAATATTCAAAATCAAGACCTAAAGCCCCCAGTGTCACCAACCTCTCAAATCAACGCTAATTCCTAATGTCCCACAGTCCGGACCCATGACAAAGTCATGCAGATCATGTGCATTGGACACTGAAGGAATGCCACAATGATGTTGTGTGTGACAAGAGTCCCATGCGACTGATATGAAAGATGAGGGCCATAAATATAGCTCCCATATGACTTCCATCGCCCGCTCCAGGACCTGCCTCATCAATATGTTTTCAAGGTACACCTGTACACTATTTGTCAATATAAAGATTTTCACAGATGTTTGTAGTCACAATCAGGATAATGAAGTATGAATATATGATTGTAACAATGATTTTATTATGTGGCAATGGTGCCCATATCATTATACTGCATTCTACAGGTCCTTCTCAAATAATTAGCATATTGTGATAAAGTTCATTATTTTCTGTAATGTACTGATAAACATTAGACTTTCATATATTTTAGATTCATTACACACCAACTGAAGTAGTTCAAGCCTTTTATTGTTTTAATATTGATGATTTTGGCATACAGCTCATGAAAACCCAAATTTCCTATCTCAAAAAATTAGCATATTTCATCTGACCAATAAAAGAAAAGTGTTTTTAATACAAAAAAAGTCAACCTTCAAATAATTATGTTCAGTTATGCACTCAATACTTGGTCGGGAATCCTTTTGCAGAAATGACGGCTTCAATGCGGCGTGGCATGGAGGCAATCAGCCTGTGGCACTGCTGAGGTGTTATGGAGGCCCAGGATGCTTCGATAGCGGCCTTAAGCTCATCCAGAGTGTTGGGTCTTGCGTCTCTCAACTTTCTCTTCCCAATATCCCACAGATTCTCTATGGGGTTCAGGTCAGGAGAGTTGGCAGGCCAATAGAGCCCAGTAATACCATGGTCAGTAAACCATTTACCAGTGTTTTTGGCTATGTGAGCAGGTGCCAGGTTGTGCTGAAAAATGAAATCTTCATCTCCATAAAGCTTTTCAGCAGATGGAAGCATGAAGTGCTCCAAAATCTCCTGATAGCGGCTGCATTGACCCTGCCCTTGATAAAACACAGTGGACCAACACCAGCAGCTGACATGGCACCCCAGACCATCGTCTGTGGGTACTTGACACTGGACTTCAGGCATTTTGGCATTTCCCTCTCCCCAGTCTTCCTCCAGACTCTGGCACCTTGATTTCCGAATGACATGCAAAATTTGCTTTCATCCGAAAAAAGTACTTTGGACCACTGAGCAACAGTCCAGTGCTGCTTCTCTGTAGCCCAGGTCAGGCGCTTCTGCCGCTGTTTCTGGTTCAAAAGTGGCTTGACCTGGGGTATGCGGCACCTGTAGCCCATTTCCTGCACACGCCTGTGGATGTTTCTACTCCAGACTCAGTCCACTGCTTCCGCAGGTCCCCCAAGGTCTGGAATCGGTCCTTCTCCACAATCTTCCTCAGGGTCCATTTACCTCTTCTCGTTGTGCAGCGTTTTCTGCCACACTTTTTCCTTCCCACAGACTTCCCACTGAGGTGCCTTGATACAGCACTCTGGGAACAGCCTATTCGTTCAGAAATGTCTTTCTGTGTCTTACCCTCTTGCTTGAGGGTGTCAATGATGGCCTTCTGGACAGCAGTCAGGTCGGCAGTCTTACCCATGATTGCGGTTTTGAGTAATGAACCAGGCTGGGAGTTTTTAAAAGCCTCAGGAATCTTTTGCAGGTGTTTAGAGTTAATTAGTTGATTCAGATGATTAGGTTAATAGCTCGTTTAGAGAACCTTTTCATGATATGCTAATTTTTTGAGATAGGAATTTTGGGTTTTCATGAGCTGTATGCCAAAATCATCAATATTAAAACAATAAAAGGCTTGAACTACTTCAGTTGGTGTGTAATGAATCTAAAATATATGAAAGTCTAATGTTTATCAGTACATTACAGAAAATAATGAACTTTATCACAATATGCTAATTTTTTGAGAAGGACCTGTATATATTAATATTATGAAATGAGATTGCAAAAGTACACAGATAATGTTTTTACACTGATATTTTGAGATAATTTAGTTTGATTAATGTAATTGATTTGATTATTACTTAACTACGTAAAGCTGTATAAATATGCACAATGCACTACCATTTATGTCACTGCTTGAGAAAGATCCCAGAAAGCAGATCGAAACGTCGCAGGTCTGGTGAACAAAGCCTTTTCTACTTTTTTAAGCTTTGGAGGTGCTGTGGAATTTTTTTGTTTATCTTATTGGAGGTGGATCGCCTCCACAGCCGCTGGCACTCCGTCCGCACCTTATAGACAGCTGTGCTGCCCACACTTCTCTACCTTTGCCTATATATATATATATATATATATATATATACTGTATATAGTTATAATTTATATATCTCATGACTTCCAATATGCAAATCATGTTTTTAATTAAGTGTTATTACTTTTCTTAGGAGTGGCATGAAATTTTATTCTACTATTTCTTTGGAGGTATTTTATAATGTCCACTGGAACACCATTTGTAAATTTGTCAATGGTGCTGCTCTTGTTTTTTCTTTTCGACATCTATCTATATATCTAACATATATATATATATATATATATATATATATATATATATATACCTACCTTTATATCTATCTAGAGATGAGAAAATCAAATCCAGCAAAGTTCAATTTGATCCGAATTTCAGGATAAATTAGATTTGTCGCAAAGCCGAATTTCTTCGTGCTCCGTGGTAGCGAATCGTTTTGACCTGAAATAGTGTAAAAAATCAAACTTACCTTCCATTTTCTTGCGACGGGCCGGCTGTCGCCATCTTGATTGAAGATCTCGGCTGAAATCCTGTGCGTCGTGCCGTTTAATGCCACCACGCCGGCCGGCGTAATTACGTCGTCTCAGCCGTGCAAGATTTTCAAGCAAGATGGTGGCTGCCAGCCCATCACAAGCAAATGGAGGGGGTAAGTATGATTGAATATTTTCTTTTCTGTTAATTTTACACTGTATCATTACTCTCAGATCCCGCGATCATGTATGTGTCCTTTCTCAGGGGGTGTGTCCTGTCTGCTACAGCTGATGGCAATTAAAGTATGAAACTGAGCATGTGTGTCCACCTCAATAAAGTGGACAGTGAAATTTGAAAAAGAGTTGGCAGATAGATTTCACTCTTTCTCTTGGCTATTCTAAATCCTTAATTATATGCAATTACAAAAACATTCAAAACCAGGTGCTGGTTTAAAAAGTTAAATATTTGTCATGGGACAACCCCTTTAAGGATTCTGTGCCCCACAGTGTACTGCAGTAGTGATAGTTGTGCTTAATTTAATTTTTTTTCAGAGATCCTCTATTATACACTTCTGTCTCTTGTCTCTCTCATATAGAAAGATTCAGGTGAGAATACATTGTCGTGACTAGTATCCGAATTTCAGGAAAAATTTGATTCGCCGTGAAACCGAATTTCCTCATGCTTCATGGTAACACATTGATTTTCCCTGAACTGGTTTAAAAACAATAAAAAAATAATCATTCTTACCTCATCTGCTTGAGTGCGAAGAGCCGGCTTACAAAAAAATTTGCTTTGTGATGAAGTAATTTGTCATGAAGCAAATTTTGGGGTAAAATTTGGTGAAGCAGCCAAATCAAATTTTAGAAAACTTTGCTCATCACTAGTCGTGCATGCTGGCACATAGTATGTCAATGCTCACAATGATAAAATCCATTGAATATGATGCCTGACCTGCAGAAAAAATGTTTTAGAGGAATCATATTAGGAAGGGAACATAATGCAGAATAGCAAAGGTTTATGTTGGAAATGTGGCAATCATTTTTTCCCATCCAAATACAATATTTATGCATGTAAATGTACAGCTTAAGCCAGTTGTACACATGATAGAGCTGGCATCTGAATGCTTGTTTGGACAAAGGCTATTTTTCAAAACTCCATGATAAATATGCACATTTGGCTGAGCAGGTTTATTCAAGTGGGTAGAAGGAAATAAGCCATTACTACAACCCTCTGGCAGTGGGATATCAGACTCGGGAACAAAGGATCTGAGATGTTGAAGTGCTGCCAAAGGAGAATTGTGCAATGCCACCAAAATCTGGGGGTTTGAATTACTAAGTTTTTATGCACTTGGCCAGATTTGGACTGACAAGTTGTGAAAAAAAGATCTTGATCTTGTGTGATTCAATGGAAATAGTAGCATGTATACCCACCCTTACTTGATATTTTATTTTATCATAGGGAGAGAATCCCAAAACAATCTCTAAAAAACATATCCCCTCTAACCAGAAAAAAAACATACACTTTGCAGTAGGGTGCTGTTACACGTTTCTGTTCCTGTGGGTAATGTTGACCTTGCTATGGTGGTAATATCACCCTTCTCCCTGCACTTAAGTTTTCTACGTACAGTATGGTAAGCCAAGTGGTATGCTATATGATGTGAAATATTTACCTTATGCCACTTAGAGATTCCAGGAAATAATGGGTGAAATGAGATTGCACTAATGTAGGTGAAACTCCTTGTGTATACTGTATGTAGGCCATATGACTAGCCATGTATTATATTGATGAGATCACCGGTAGCTTGTGGCAGGTGAGTGATGTCCTTGGTTTCAGATACATTAGACAAGATGTTGATGAGTGCAGCAACCATGTGTAATGTGAACTGCACTGTATGTGTTGAGGAACACTGTATATCACTGGTAAGTGTTGGCTGTGAAAGGGGTTAATTCTAGGTACATAACAGTGTTGGGTTCAGTAACAGGTGAGTGTAGGGATCACATGCCTGAGACATAAGCAGTGCAAAATGTGCATCAGTGCACCGCCAGGAGAGAGTGCCACAGCCTGTAATAGAGACTGCGCAGTAGTGCGCTGTGACAAGAAAGCGCCATGGGCTGTCAAGCTGTGAAGTAGAGGTGAGCGAACCAGAAAGTTGGTATATAACCCCCATCTAGCCTTGTAGGACTCAGACTTTTTAGGAAAACTTGTTATCTGTTTTTGTTTATTTTTTAGATTTTTCTTTCCCTTTCCCTCTCCCTAAGCTCTGGCACACGGCAGCAATAGTAAACATTTGTCTTTGGCTGCCCACATTTTATTTTGCTTTTGCAAAGCTTTTGTCTTCCAGCAGCCACCCACAGTGTCAGCAACATCACCAGATCCCAAAGGAGACGTGGCCCTGGCTGTTCTTTGGGAGATATGTGGCCTCTGCTCTTTACTGCTGCCGCCATCACACTCCTCCTCTGATATTGCCTCCTCCTCAGCACCCAGATCCGGCTCCCAGGTCCTGTCCAGCACACCATCATTATGATTTCTCACCCTCCCTTTCGCTTCAGGCTGTGGGATATCATGGTATGTTCTTTAGCCTCCACCCCTCCTCTGCTCTTTCCCGACTGCCACTGTTGCTGCCCCAATGCCAATAGCATGTCAAGAGGGGCCACAACTACTACCATCACCATTATGGCTATGCCTGGGGTCTGCAGCTTCCTCCTCCACCTCCTCCTCAGGGCAGAACAAATGCTGACAGCTCTCACACAAGTCATTAACAGGGAGATTCTCTTGACTATCTCTTTCTGGCACAAAGAGATAGATTCCGTATCAAATGCAAAAACATTTATTTGGTCATAAACATATCAAATACATGAGTATTAAAAGAACTAAAATAGAAAATATTTATAAAAGCATGGTTAAAGAAATCCCCCCACCCAAAAAACTAGATGTGTATATGGATGATCTGTAAGAAATGCAGAAATGAACACACTGCTGCCGATACAATATGCTGCTGATTAGAAAATACTATGAATCTCTTTTGCAACCTAAAAAGAAGCAACCTATGGAAAAAAGGTACACAAGAATGGAAATCCACAAAAAAACAACAACTTTATCCTTTATAAAGTGGGGTTCAATAGAGTACTCCAAATAGCCAAACAAACTTGCAGATTCATAGAACAAGGTTGTCAGTGATGTTGCATAAAACCCAGTTGTCAGGGATGCTGCATAGACAAAGCTGGTAAATGAAGGTTTAACAATTCTTTATTGTTAAACCTATATCTATCAGCTTTGTTTATGCAGCATATTCGCGCCTGCCATATTCTTTTACATTGTGCAGACCTTTGACCCATGACACATCCATCAGGTGGTACAGGACAGCCAATTGAGATATTTCAGCACATGGACATACCCCCTACCTTATAAATAAACCTGATCTGGCAGTCATTTTACATTCAGTGTTTTGCCAGTGTAGGGAGTGGTTGCTGTGTGGAGCAGGGACAGGCTGTTAGGGACACCAAACGCTAGCTAATAGGGCCACAAAAGTCATTTTAAGGACTGGTATAGGTGTGCTATCGATAGGTATGACTTACTGAGGGGTGTAATATACTTATACTTTCTAACATACAAAGTATATTATAGTGCACTTATATTGTGCAGCAGTTGTGTGCGGTTTTGCAGCGTTACCGCATCTACACAGAGGGACAAACACAATTTGAAGAAATAATTTCTACTGGTGTGATTTACCAGTTTCCCCCAAAAAAACTGATTGAAGCAGGGGTGTTATATACCAATAATATACGTTCTATATAGTGCATTTAGATTGCATTTCAGGTTTTGCTACGTTACTGCCTCTACAGAGAGTGAGAAACACTATTAAAACCAATAATTTCTACTGTTGTAATTTACAAGTTGCCCCCTCAAAAAACTGATAGAGGCAGGGGTGTGATATACCTTCTTCCACAAATACTGCTCTTCTATAGGGACACCACCATAGACACCACTACCACCACCACCACCACCACCACCACCACCATATCCCATCTGCTCGAGTCAGAGGAATTATTTTCCCATACATTCCAAGACCTTACCAATGTGCAGCCCTTCTTGGCATCGGATCAGGAAGAGGAGGTATCAACGGTCGCCACCCAGCAGTCTGACGACAGTACCCAGATCAGCCCAAGGAGGGTGGTCCCCGCTGTTGCTGCCTACTCCGAAATCTCTTATGTCAGTGGTGGTGAAGGTGACAAATCCAATGATGACGTGTCGATGGACGTCACGTGGGTGCCCACAAGAGAGGAAGAGGTAAGAGGGAGAGACGTAGCAGCAGATAGGGAGGAGAAGCAGGCAGAAATTACAGTGCACAGGAGGCAAAAAGCAGACTGCTAATGTATCTGGAACAAAACATCCACCATGCACGGTCACATCTGGCACTCCCAGGACGCTGACACATGGCTCCGCAGTGTGGGCTTTTTTTAATGTGTCCACTGCTGACAATAATGTTGCCATCTGCAGCCTGTGCTGTCAATGCATAAGTCGCGGTAAGCCCAACACTCACCTAGGGACGACCGCCTTAAGAAGGCACCTGGCGTCCAATCACCGAGCCCAGTGGGAGCAACACCATCAGAACCCACAAAGCCACAATTCCGTTGCTCACCATCCTGCCTCTTCTACTTCTCCTATCTCCTCCCAGTTATCCTTCACTCCACCTTCCACCGTGCCGTCATCGCGTTAATCTGGCAAAAGGCAGGCTTCCTTGCCCCAAATGTTTGAGCGAAAAAAGATAATGACGTTGGATAACCCTCTTGCCCAACGGCTGACCGCTGGCTTGTCAGAACTGCTAGCCCGCCAACTACTGCCATATAAACTGGTGGACTCAGAGGCCTTTAGAAAATTTGTGGCCATTGGAACCGCGGAAGGAAATATTTCTCCCAGAAGGGCATCCCAGAGCTATATGGCAACGTTCAGCGGCAAGTGAATGTATCTCTGGCACACAGTGTTGGTGCCAAGATAAATCTGGCCACAGACACATGGTCTAGCAAACACAGGCAGGGAAGGTACATAACTTTTACTGCCCACTGGGTGAACCTTCTGACGGCCGTCAAGCATGCAACCCGTGGCACCCGTGTAGATTTGGTGTATCTGCCACGGATTGCATGCAGGCCGGCCTCTTCTTCTCCTCCTCCTACTTCATCCATCTCCTCCTCCTTGACTGACTCCTCCTTTTCCACTGCTACCGTCTCTTCTGCTGCGCCCCCCAAGATCCACAGAACCTATTCGATGTGCCAGGTGAGACGTTGACATGCTGTGCTGCGTTTGTTGTGCCTGGAAGCCAAGAGCCACATCGCTCCTGCACTTCTTTCAGCTTTGCAGTCACAGGCAGATCAGTGGCTAACCCCGCTCAATTTGACAGTTGGTAAAATGGTGTGTGACAACGTTGCCAATCTGCTGAGTGCGCTGAAACATGGCAAAATGACATACGTGCCATGCATGGCACACATCCTGAATTTATCTGTGCAGCGATTCGTTGCCAAATACCCTGGGGTCCAGGACGTCTTGCGTCAGGTTAGGAAAATCTCTGACGTACTTAGACCCCCAGTATAAACACAAAATGGGGAAATGTTACCACTATCACAGAGGGCTGTCAGAATGCAGCACTTCCAGGCCTTGCTTCGAGAAACGCTGCATTCTGCTTTTGCAGGTGCTGGCAGAGGAATTTACACTCACAGAGAAACAGTTGCGGGTACAAATCCATGGAAGAAGAGGGCGGTTTAGAAATGTGTTGGTCACTTCGGATATGAGATCATTCTTGTAGCCAACCCATCAACAGCCGTCCTCCAGATCCAGCCTCAGGGAATGCCTAGACCATCAGGTGTCCGACTACATCGGGTTAACGGCCGATGTGGACGCTCTGAGAAGCGATAAACCCCTGGACTACTTGGTGTGCAGGCTTGACCTGTGGCCAGAGCTGGCACAATTTGCCATGGAACTGTTGGCTTGCCCCTTGTCCAGTGTCCTGTCCAAAAGGACGTTCAGCGCATCAGGTGGGATCGTGACCAATAAGCGCACTCACCTAGCTCACGACAGTGTGGACTACCTCACATTTCTAAAAATGAATGAGGCATGGATCTCGGAGGAATACAACACATGTGACTCGTCGGCCAAGTTTGATTGAAACTCCTCATGACAGCCCACAAATATCCTCCACCACCCGGAACAAATCATGGTCCCTGTCTTAGGTACATACAGCGGCATAAAAGGCTTTTTATGTCCGTTGAATGCCTAATTTTTTAGGCCTGTACTGGCCGACAGTTACATATTTATGTACCTCCACAGAATCCAAAGTTCTTTCTTTTTTTCATCCTCCTGTTCCATCATATCAACAAATGCTTATTTGTCGCATATAATGTCCTCACATATATACCCATCATATATAATGTTTTACAGGGTCAGCTCACCAGCAGTCCCTCGCATATAATGTTTTACAGAGTCAGCTAACCAGCATGCCTTCATCTACAATCTTTTACAAGGTCAGCTCACCAGCAGGCCAGCACCTAAAATCTTTTACAGGGTCAGGTTACCTGCAGGCCAGCACCTAAAATCCTAACCTAAAATAGGTAATTTGCATGCATGCTGCCTTGCTTGGATGTAGTAGCCATAGCTGTTTTTCAGGCGCCCTCTCCAAAATCGACCCATAATTCTCCCGTTACCCGTTGTCACCATGGTTTGCGCTGAAAATAACATTGAAAGTTTATTGGGCAGACTTCCGAATGGATTGTCGCCATCACCGGGACGTGCGATCGGCCCCAGGTTATCTAGAGTCAACAAAGCGGCAGCAGGCCCTCACCCATAATGTTTTAGATGGTCAGATCAGCAGGCCCTTGCTCAAAATATTTTTGAGGGTCACCAGCAGGCCATCAATCATAATTTTTCAAGGCTGTGTATGATGCCCTCTTTTATGTGTAACAAAGGGTGTATTGGAGTGCCGGTTCCTTGTAATTTTTGGCATCCCTTTCACTTAGTGCATAGGCTTTATGAGTGTAGGAGTCCCACTATCTGAACAATTGTACCACAATGTGAATGAGGCCCTCCTTTATGTGATATATAGGTTGTATCGGAGTGCCTCTTCCTTGTAATGTTTGGCAGCACTTGTACGATTTTATCTGGTTTAATGCTCGGGTTCTCCCATTATACTCAGGTGCTTTTTAGAGCTCCCGATCATCCCAATGTGTTCGGCCAGAGCACCCGAGCACTTTGGTGCTCGATCAACACTAGCATGGAGTTTTTCTGATTGCCTGATTAAAGTTGGGAAGGATTTTTTTTTCCTCTTAAGTTGGTAAAATTCACTTCTACCTCACTGTTTGTTTGTTTTTTGCCTTCCTCTGGATCAACTTGCAGGATAACAGTCCGAACTGGATGGACAGATGTCTTTTTTCAGCCTTAAAAACTATGTTACTATGTTTTTTTTCAGTAGTGAGTAAAAACTCACTACAATGGTCTCTGAACACGCTTGAGTACATATACTATTTCGTACATATACTATACCTATCTATTATTCCAACTCTTAATATTGTTCTCATTGATCCAAGTTCATATTTTTTAGATTTTTAGCTCTTACTGGCATATTCGTACATAATATAATTCAATTTATTTAATAAAGATTCAATGAACTCCCTAAGGAAGCCTAGAATCACGGTGCTGAGATGGTGTATAGAATCTGAACTATCATTCTGGAGAACTGGGCACTGAGATTTAGTTGAAGGACTTCAGTAAAATTAAATTGTCTTCTGTATATTTTTAAAAGCTTCCTGTGATTAGTGTTGAATCAAGTTCATGAAATCAATGCTCTTTCTTGTTATTTTTACATGATCTCTGATTTCTATTACAGTTTAAATTCAGAACAAACTTCTTTTTTTTATAGTTAAATGGTCTAATTTTGTTATATTTTAAGCTCCATTGGCTTTTTGCCCTTAAGTTATTAACAGATTTATTGACTTAAATGTTATAAAAATTGTTAATTTGCAGAATGACAATTAGGCCCCTTTCACACGGGCGTTGCGGGAAAATGTGCGGGTGCGTTACGGGAACACCTAAGATTTTTCTGCGCGAGTGCAAAACATTGAAATGCGTTTTGCACTCGCGTGAGAAAAATCACGCATGTTTGGTACCCAAACCCAAACTTAATCACAGAGGTTCAGGCTTGGGATCGGTGTTCTTTAGATTGGATTATTTCCCCTTATAACATGGTTATAAGGGAAAATAATATCATTCTGAATACAGAATGGATAGTCAAATAGCGCTGGAGGGGTTAAAAAAAATTAAAAATTATTTAACTTACCTTAGTCCACTTGTTCACGTAGCCCGGCATCTCCTTCTGTCTACTTTGCTGAACAGGGCCTGGGGTGAGCATTAATTACATGAACAGGACCTGTGATGACGTCACTCCGGTCATCACATGTTCCACCACATGATCCATCACCATGGTAAAAGATTATGTGATGGAACATGTGATGACCAGAGTGACTTCATCACAGGTCCTGTTCATGTAATTAATGCTCACCCCAGGTCCTGTTCAGCAAAGGAGACAGAAGGAGATGCCGGGGTATGCGAACAAGTGGACTAAGGTGAGTTAAATAATGTTTTTTTTTTTTTAACCCCTCTAGCGCTATTTGACTATGCATTCTGTATTCAGAATGCTATTATTTTCCCTTATAACCATGTTATAAGGGAAAATAATAATGATCGGGTCTCCATCCCGATCGTCTCCTAGCAACCGTGTGTGAAAATCGCACCGCATCCGCACTTGCTTGCGGATGCTTGCGATTTTCACGCAACCCCATTCACTTATATGGCGCCTTCGTTGCGTGGATTATCGCACCGCAACGCACAAAGAGGAGCATGCTGCGATTTTCACGCAACGCATAAGTGATGCGTCAAAATCACTGCTCATGTGAACAGCCCCATAGAAATGAATGGGTCGGTATTCAGTGCGGGTGCAATCCGTTCAACTCACGCATCGCATCCACGCGGAATACTCGCCCGTGTGAAAGGGGCCTTAGGAAAATACAGTTGTGCATTTAAAAAATCTTCTCACTTTCTTTCACCCCTTTCTCCTTTTAAAGAAAACCCCAAATGAAAAACCATATTATATTCAAGTCCCACTCCACAAGTGCCAGATTTCTCATGTGCATCCCCCACACTATGGAACGTATGGCCCCAGCACATTAGACTCTCATTCACTATTCAAACTTTCAAAAGAGACATGTAAATGTACCACTTTAGAAAAGTCTAAAACCTGCAATAAACCTGCTTTTACCACACTACTATCTATCCAGCTTCTATCATCACTTAATGCAGGGGTAGACTGACCATATACTCTACTGGGAAAATTCCTGGTGGGCCGAAACCTTCTGCAAAGCCACCAGCCAAGTGCATAATGCTCTGATGCTCCCAATTTTTATTAACGCTGAGATCATAGGTGCCCTGATTAGAGATGAGGAAATTTCCCAAAAATTAGATTCGGCCTTGATTTTTAAAAAAAATTTGGTTAGTTCCGAATTTATTTGCGGCGAATTGCGTTAAAAAACAGCTATTTCCTGGCTGCAGAGAGCCTTTATAGTGGTGTAGAACACTGTGCCTTGCAGTAACACGCATAGGGAATCTGCTGTGGTAGTGAAATAATACTGTGAATCAGTATAACATGCAGATAACAGGCGTTGCTCTTAGAATCACTGCACACTTCACTTATTTGGGCAGTTACAAGGCCAAAACTGACCAAATAACTAAAGTGTGAACTCAACCTTACAGGTAGATGTTAGCGTCAAGAAGAAGAGCACTCCTTTTACACCGTCGGCAGCTAATTCCACATAGATGTCTACAGAACCTATTAAACG
This sequence comes from Bufo gargarizans, assembly GCF_014858855.1. Classification (NCBI taxonomy): domain Eukaryota; kingdom Metazoa; phylum Chordata; class Amphibia; order Anura; family Bufonidae; genus Bufo; species Bufo gargarizans. The sequence goes on along the minus strand of NC_058084.1, from coordinate 392,080,912 downwards.
CTTATACAAGTAGCCCCCCCCCCCCCCCCGCCCGACAAGAGTGTAGAGGGTGTCAGCAGTAAGTTTGTGTTGAGGTCACTGATTATTTTGCCCTTCCTCTGATCCATCAGAACAATAACCCCCAAAAATCAGATTCTGTCTATAAAGCATCCACCTTCAATCGGTCAGCATTTGGTCAGTAATCCATCACTATTGCTAAAGCCCAAAAAAAACATGAGGGGATCCAAAACAGAGATGATACGTAAATGGAATATTTGCATGTCTTCTGTGTTTTGTACCCATTCCTGCTTTCGGCTACTAAATCATAAGCCAATTCGGATTTAAAATAGGAACATGTCATGCAGGCATTACAGCTATTAGACAGTCAGGATCTGCTGCGCGTCTCATTTTTCCTTCCTTCTGACAGTTCAGAAGAAGGGTTAAATAAATGATGATGTCAGCCAGGCCGAAAGGCAAAATAGTGGCCCAGTCATGAAGTGGGGAGGGTGGTAACAGCATGAGAAGTCTGCAGAGTGGCCCTATGACATAGTGGTAAGGTGAAAGTGGCATGAGGAGACCACAAAGTGGCCCAATGACAGAGTCTGGAGGTGGCAGCAGCATCAGGAGGCCACAGAGTGGCACAATGACAGAGTGTGGAGGTGACGGCAGCAGCAGCATCAGGAAGAGGACACAGGGTGGCACAATGACAGTGTGGAGGTGGCAGCAGCAGCATAAGGAGACCACAGAGTGACACAATGACAGAGTATGGAGGTAGCAGCAGCATCAGGAGGAGACCACATGGAGGCACAATGACAGAGTGTGGAGGTGGCAGCAGCATCAACAGGAGGCCACAGAGTGGCAAGGTAACATAGTGTGGAGGCAGCAGCAGCATCAGGAGACAACAAAGTGGCAAAGTAATATAGTGTGGAGGTGGCAGCAGCATAAGGAGACCACAGAGCGGCAAGGTGACATAGTGTGAAGGTGGCAGCAGCATCAGGAGACCACAAAGTAGCAAGGTGACATAGTGTGGAGGTGGCAGCAGCATTATGAGACCACAGAGTGGCAAGGTGACATAGTGTGGATGTGGCAGCAGCATCATTAGACCACAAAGTGGAAAGGTGACATGTGTGGAGGTGGCAGCAGCATGTGGAGACCACAGAGTGGCAAGTTGACATAGTGTGGAGGTGGCAGCAGCGTGAGCAGACCACAGAGTGGCAAGGTGACATAGTGTGAAGGTGGCAGCAGCATCAGGAGATCACAGAGTGACCCGGTAAAAGAGTGGGGAGGTGGGTGGCAAAAGCAGTACCAGCTGAAGATGCTTGGTGAAAGAAGGAGCACTTGGCATCAGATGTGCGGCATCAGGTGGGTGGCAGCATCAGAATAGCAGCTGAGGCAGGTAGCCAGAAAAAAACTGGGCTCTTTTGTCAAAGTGTTGCACCAAGGTGTGGCACCATAAAAGATCTAGTCTTTTGCATCAGGCATTGGTGGGTGGAAATCCTGGCTGATACCCGACTGTTTCATCTTGACAAAGGTCAGTCTCTCCACATTTTGGGTAACCAGGCGAGTTCTTCTTAGGGTAACTATGGCCCCCGTTGCGCTAAACACCCGTTTTTATGCCACACTACTGGCCGGGCAGGACAGCTTTTACAGGGCAAACTCGCCCATTTGCGGCCACAAATCCAGTTTGGCTGCTCAGTAGTTCAGCTGATCTTTATTGTGGGGTGGCAGGGTGCTGTCCAAGTATGCCACCACATGCTGGTTCAGGCCCTGCTCCAGGTCTAGTTGCTGCTGTTGGTGAGTAGTGTTGATCGTGAATATTCTAATCGTGAATTTTTATCGCAAATATTGGCACTTCGAGAATTCGCGAATATCTAGCATATAGTGCTATATCTTTGTAATTACAAATATTCTAGATTTTTTTCATCAGTACCCATGATCCCTAACTGCTTCTTGCTTGTGGGCCAATGAGAAGGTTGCAATTTCTTTGACTGAGGTCTAGTGTTGATCGCAAATTTTCATATTGAAAATGTATTATTTCGGATTTGCCGATTGCCGATTTTTGCAATCAATAAAATAATGACCGGAGATCACGAATTCTCGAATTTCGCGATTATATGATGAATATTCGCCCAAATATTTGCGAAATATCACAAATTTGAATATTGCCCCTGCCGCTTATCACTGTTGGTGAGTAGTTTCTTCACTAGGCGGGTGAAGAAAGCTGCTCATCAGTGACTCTAGACTCAAGTTGCTGCTGATGGAGCTGGAACAGCAGCCATTGCAGAGGAACCTACGAGAGGATGGACGATGGTGCGGATAGGCAGCAGCCAACTGACTATATAGGATGCCTCTATAGTAGTTCAGTTTTTCCTTCCTCTCAATGGGTGTAAAAACCGGTAGCGAGGGTCCAACAAGGTGGAGAGCCAGAACTCATTCCTCTACCGAATGATGACAATTCGGCTGTCACTACTAGTGTGAATCAAGCATGCTCAGCCGAAAACTAGGCTACGCAGCCAATAAATATGCAGGTAAGTACTGCCCTTCACTGTAATGCCGTAACCATGTTGGTTACTGGCATTACAGTGATGGGCTGGCCGTAACACGTCACAGGATGCTATATAGCTTCCGATGACACATGTTCAGCTCAGTGTTAGTTAGGGAGAGCTGTGCTGAAGAAGGGAAAGATAGTGTAGGGCTTAAAATTTTATTTTTTTCATTAGAAAAACTTGTCAGAGACCCAAAAGTCCTTTTAACGACTATTGTTGAGTGTGGCAGCAGCAATATATATTTTTAGCGCAACCTGCACTAAATTGCTAAAACTTTACAGACCCAAAAGTCCTTTTAAGTACTATTGTTGTGTGTGGCAGCAGCAATATATATTTTTATCGCATATTAGCTGCTACTGACATCAGCGTCATTATCTGCGGTATTTCTCCTGTGAAACTTTTCCACATCCAAAATACCTGTGACATTCCCTTTAATTTTATATTAGCCGCTGCTGACATCAACAATATTTAGGCCGCTGCAGACAGCGACATTATCTGAGCTACATCTCCTGTGTAACGTGTGCGCATCCCAAAAATATCTATGACATCCAGTGTACTTTTTCCCTAGACGGTGTCCGCTGCGGACAGTGACATAAGCTGTGCTACATCTCCTGTGTAACGTTTCCACATCCAAAATACCTGAGACATTCCCTGTAATTTTATATTAGCCGCTGCTGACATCAGCGACATTATCTGCGGTATTTCTCCTGTGTAACCTGTGTGCATCCCAAAAATATCTGTGACATTCCCTGTAATTTTATATTAGCCGCTGCTGACATCAGCAATAGTTAGGCCGCTGCAGACAGCGACATTATCTGCGCTACATCTCCTGTGTAACGTTTCCACATCCAAAATACCTGTGACATTCCCTGTAATTTTATATTAGCTGCTGCTGACATTAGCGACATTATCTGCAGTATATCTCCTGTGTGACGTTTCCACATCCCAAATTTTTCTATGCTACGCTTCTGTATGTGTGACATACTTTCAAGCATATATGACTTTTAATATGAAGAAGGCGAGCAGTAAGGGACAGGGAAGTGGCCGTGATGCTGATGGTGCACGCAGAGGTCGTGGCCCTGGGCGCGTTGAAACTGTGCTTGCTGTCAGATCACAAAAAAAACAATCATCCACGATACCTAGCTTCATGTCCCAGTTTGCAGGGCGGCGTAGGACAATGCTCTTGAAGTCAGACCAGTGCGACCAGGTGGTCGGTTGGATTGCAGCAGATAAGCACCACCCTGTCTTCCACCAAGTCCAGTCTCAGTAGCCAAGAGTCTGGTCAACACAATCCTCACCCTGATCCTCCTACCATGAAGAGTCTTGCAAAACAAGTGATCCAACACTGGGATATTCCAAGGAGCTATTATCAGCGCCATTATTTCATTTGTGCCTCGTAACAAGACCTCTTGAGGAGGGACATGAGAACTTATGCCCTGATTCCCAAACTTTTGAGCATCCACAGTCACAAAAAGATGACGCTGGGGAATTGCAATTAGTGTTTCACGAGGTGGGTGATAATGATCATGATGAGACACAGTTGCCAATAAGTCAACGGCAATTAGTGTCTCAAGAGGTTGATGATGAGGATGAGACACAGTTGTTAGATCAACAAGTCAGAAGGATGAGCAGAGTGAGAAAATGGAAGAGGAGGTGGTGGATGATGAAGTCCCTGACCCAACCTGGGAAGGTGGCAAGCCTAGCAAGGACAGCAGTACAGAGGGTGAGGGATCCGCAGCACCGCAACAGGCTGGAAGAGGCAGTGAGGTGGTAAATAATTTTTCAAGGGTGTATAATGCCCTCCTTTATGTGTAATAAAGGGTGTATTGTAGTGTGGGTTCCTTGTAATTTTTGGAAGACCTTTCACTTAGTGCTAGGCTTTATCAGTGTAGGAGTTCCACTACCTGAACAATTGTACCACAATATAAATTAGGCCCTCCATTATGTGATATACAGGTTCTATCGGAGTGCCTCTTCTTTGTAATATTTGGCAGCACTTGCATATAAGTAAATATATAGGAAAGAATGTTTCCTAACAAATTTTCCTCCGTCTAAAATCGATTTTATCTTTAGTTTTGTGCGTATTATTGTCAGTCTTTAAAAGTGGCGTACTGGGAGTCCAAGATGCATCCAAGCTGTTCCAGAACCATTTTGGTCGTGTTTACATCAATTTCTGACTTTTTCTTATGAATCAGACACCCTCCCCTCTTCAGAACAGGGGGTGCCTGGTTTAATGCTAGGGTTCTCCCATTGACTTCCATCCCAAGGAGTTTGACCCTAGCACCCGAACACCTGAGCACTTTGGTGCTCAATCAACACTAGTTACTACGCAAGCAAGTGAGCATGCATCGGGTCATTTGTGCAAGTGACTCGGAGGGACCCCCTGCCTACATCTTCACTGCATACTTCCACGGTGTGTCTGGGTCCTCTGCCTCATCTTCCGCATCGCCCTGTAGCATCTCTGGCTGCTCCTGCACCTCCTCTCCTGTTTCCTGTGTAGAGAAACCACCCATTTTGCTACACATTGCTTGTGCTCCAATGTTCTCCTCCTCCAGTTTAGCCCCCACAGCGCACATGTGGCTGTGAGATTTAGGCGACACGTCTCCAGTCCCCTGACCAGCCAGATTTACCAGCATCTGTTCCAGAACATGAAGCAGTGGAATGACTTTGCTCATTCTGTAGTCCTGTTGACTGACAAATAACGTGGCCTCCTCAAATGGCCTGAGCAAACGGCAGATGTCACGCATAAGCTGCCACTGGCTGACATCAAAGTTACACAAGAGAGTACTCCTGTCTGCTTGGATCATCAAGAAATTGTTTATGGCCTTTCTCTGTTTGTATAGTCGGTCCAACATATGGAGGGTGAAATTCCAAGGGGTGGAAACGTCGCATATCAGCCTATGTTGGGGGATGCCTTTCTGCCTTTGTAGCTCAAGAAGGGTGTGCTCTGTGGTGTACGAGTGGCTGAAGTGCATGCAAAGATTCCTGGTCATTTTTAGGATGTTTTGCAAATGGGTGGATGACTTCAGGAACCGCTTGACAACCAGATTGAACACGTGTGCCATGCAGTGCTCATGGCCCAGCCCTCCTTGATGTCGTGCAGACACCACTTTCTTCCCATTGTCGATCACCATGGTTCCGATTTTAAGTTGTCACAAAGAAAGCCAGGATTCGATTTCTTGATGAAGGACACGGAGCTGTTCCTCCCGGTGTGACTCCGTTTGCCCATGCAAAAAAGGTCCAGAACAGTGTGACATCTCCATGCCCTGCACATGTGGTATGCTGGAGGAGCACTGAGAATTGTCCCTGCAGTGGGGGCTGAGGACATGGTGGAGGATGAGGGGGCAGAGGCGGACATTGTCGCAAGACCAACGGCGTGAGAACGTGAAGGCGGAAGCGGCGTCACCTGGCCAAGTTGCTGGTGTGGGTAAGGACATGTATTGACCCTGACCGTAGTTGCAGCTCCACACGTCGGCACTGGAGTGCACTATGGCAGACACCAACAGGCTCAGGGACTGGCCCACCTTCTGTTCTAAATGTGTGTGCAGGGCTGGGACTGCCTTTTCTGGCAAAGAAAAGATGGCTTGGGACTCTCCACCTCAGCTCGGCACAAGCCATCAGTTCTCTGAAAGGTGCAGGGTCCACCACTTGGAAAGGGAGAGACTGAAGCACTAGCAACTTGGCCAGGAGCACATTCAGCTTCTGCACCGTTGGATGAGTGCACGCATACTGGTGTCTCTTGGCAATCGCTTTGGTGATCGATTGCTTACGGGATGACTGACAAGGAGTAGAAGGAGGAGCAGGAGCATCAGGACCAGCAGATGATGGGAATTACCGACAGGTCCCTTCGTCTGAGGTGGTGAAGCCTTGACTGCCTGAAATTGGGTGCGCGCCAGTGATTGATGCAGCGCTTGCTGCGGTAGGCTGGACCACCACATCAGAGCCACAGTTCTCCCAGGCCAGTTCATGGTGTTGCTGCATATGTTGATGCAGGGCTGTGGTGCCAACATTGGCACAGTGGCCACGTTTCACCTTCTGCCCACAGATTCTACAAATGGTCATGTTCACCTCCTCCGGTGGCTTAACAAAAAGCTACCACACCGCCGAGTAGGTGATTTTAACCCCAACACTCTGCACTGACTGACTGTGACTGCTACCGCCGCTGCTTCTGTGAACCCCTTCACAACTACTTTCCGGGCATGTAGGCTCCTGCAAAGCGGGTTTGTCAACCCCGGGAACGTTTGGCTCCCGACCTCCCACTGCTTACTCCCAGGCCACGCTACTGACTTGCCCTCACAGGCAAGCTGCCATTCTCTTTTCCCAATGATAATGAAGTCACCTGGCTCACAATTGTGATCGGCTACATCATCATTGAGTACTGTCTGCACGTCACTGATGTCCTTGTCAACAGTCTCTGAGCCAGGAGCCTGACCGCTCGCAACACCAGCTCCCAAGCCACTCTCCTCCAAGTCAACCATTCAAGAACTGCTGGGTTGCTGGTCAAGACACGACCACTAGCTGACACCGGGAGCTCAGGCCTCTCGCTGCGACTCCTGTTGCCACGCCCCTTACTCTGCTGCAAACTGTGCTTGCGCCAGAAATATCTTGGCCTCTGCCACTCCCCTGTGCAGGGCCTGGCACTTCTCTGTCTAATATACTGTTAGATCAAAAAAAAAAACTGAATTTAAAACACCCCAAAAAAAGTCTGTAATGTTCTCACTTCACCACACAATGGCTAATAAGCCCTTTTTTCCGCTTATACACGTCAAAAAGGGCTTTAGAACATATAACTGCACTGCTGAACGGAAAATATTTATATTTTTTTGCCACTAATACCTGCCAAAAAAGGCTTTAGAACATATAACTGCACCACTGAACGGCCTAAATATATATTTTTTGCCACTAATATACGCCAAAAAGGGCTTTAGAACATATAACTGCACTGCTGAACGGAAAATATATATATTTTTGCCACTAATACACGCCAAAAAAGGCTTTAGAACATATAACTGCAGCACTGAACAGCAAATATATATTTTTTTGCCACTAATACACGTCAAAAAGGGCTTTAGAACATATAACTGCACCGCTGAACGGCAAATAGGCCCTTAATTTTTACACTTATTCACTCCACAAAAGGCTTTAGAGCATATAACTGCACCGCCTGCGCTGAACTGCAAATAATACATATTTTTTTCCACTAATTCACTCCAAAAAGGGCTTTTGAACATATAATTGCACTGATGAATGGTAAATAGGCCCTTATTTTTTTTCACTTATACATGCCACAAAAGGCTTTAGAACATATAACTACACCGCTGAACAGCAAATAATTTAAAAAAAATTGCCAATAATACGTGCATAAAAGGGCATTAATACTCACCAGAAAGGGTTTTAGAACATATAACTGCACCGCTGAATTGCAAATATATATTTTTCTTGCCAGTAATACACACCAAAAAGGGCTGTTATTTTCTCACTTCACCACACAACTGCAAATAAGCAGTTTTTCCCACTAATACATGCCAAAAAATCCTTTAGAACATATAACTGCACCGCACAAGGGCAAATAAGAAGTTGAAATATTTCCTTGTAATAAACCCTGTTAATGGCTGTATCAAACAGCACTTGCACCCCAATAACAAGAATGGTTTGCTGGAATTACAGAGCTACATAATGGCAATTTGGATCCTCAATCAGTGCAGCAAGGTTTAATAGGATTGTTCCTATTACCCAGGCTGTAAATTCCCTACCAAACCCTGTTCTGCTTCAATACTGTGAATCATTCCTCCCTATCATTTCCCTGAACTTCTATACAGCAAAGTAAAGGTTTTAGTCTTTTTTACCACTGTCCCTAGCGCCTGCTGACGTCTCTCCCTGCACTAAGTACACTGGAAAACACACATGCTCAGTTTTATCTTTCAACTGCCTCCTGAGCTGTGATAGGCAGAGCTGAGACACGCCCCCTTAGCTGCAGCAGGAAAGACACTCCCCTTGAGCATCCAGCTTGATATAAATCTAGCAGAGCAATGAATGGGGAGATCTCTGGATCCATGTGAGGTACAGGGCTGGTTCCAGCTTTGTTGGAAAGAGATTGTCATGTACAATATGATGTCTGATTTTCATATAACATTGCCTTTACATACATTAGAGCAAATGTTCCAACCATGTGTGCACAATGGGTTTTTATCCTTCTATGAGCATTCCACACTTTCACTTATTCAGCATTTTTATTTTCAGATGACTTTGTCAACTTTCTCCTTCTTTAGAAGGTAGCAAGGAAAGGTACAGTCCTGATCAAAAGTTTTAGACCACTTGAAAAATGGCAAAAAATCATATTTGGCATGGCTGGATCTTAACAAGGTTCCAAGTAGAGCTACAACATGAAACAAGAAGAAATGGGAGTAAGGCAAAACATTTTTTGAGCATTCAATTTAATTAAGACAACAAATAAACTGAAACAGGCTGTTTTTCAGCTGATCAAAAGTTTAGGACCACATGCCTTTAAAAGGCCAAATCTGTGCAAAGATGTGAATTCATTGTCATTTTCTTTCAGGTAGTCACACGTTGTGATGGCAAAGGCAAAAAAAACCTCTCCTTTTTTAACGTGGTCGGGTTGTTGAACTGCATAAGCAGGGTCTCTCACAGCGCGCCATCGCTGCTCAGATGGGACACAGTAAGACAGTCATTTGGAATTTCTTAAATGATCCTGAGGGTTATAGAACAAAAAAGTCAAGTGAAAGACCCCAAAAAATGTCATCAGCACTGAGCCGGAGGATCCTATTGGCTGTCCGTCAAGACACTGGACGATCCTCGACCCAAATTAAGGCCCTTACTGGTGCTGACTGCAGCCCCATAACCATCAGACGGCATCTGAGACTGAAGGGCTTCAAAAACAAAAAACTTCTTCAAAGACATCGTCTCCTTGAACGCCACAGAACTGCTCGTTTGGACTTTGCAAGAGAGCACCAAACATGGGTCATTCAAAGGTGGAAGTAAATTTTATTCTCTGAAGAGAAAAAATTTAACCTTGATGGTCCTGATGGTTTTCAACGTTGCTGTCACGGAAGGTGTACAGGAAACAAGACAATGCAAAAATGAATATATGACTCACTGGATCCAAAACTAAGGAACAAAAGGGAGACCCCTGCATAAGACCTGGCACTCTCCCTGACTCTGCTCAGCTTATGCAAACACCCCAATGGTGGATGATCGCATATCCTCGAACCTCGACTATATAACACCTGAACACCCTACAATAGTGAGGGGACACAACCACCGGCTCCCTACACTAGACACACAAATGAATGTACAACACTTATCTTGTAGAAGACTGGGAAATGGATCAGCATGCACACACACTCCAGGAAGTTGTATAAACCGCACACTAATGCATTATGGGGAGGAATTTAAAGGGATGCAATCAGTCCAACTACAAGACAGCTGAGAGAGGCTAACGAGATGAGGAACTGAAAACCAAAACAAAGAAGCTCAAGGAGGAGGTTCTGAAAGGCATCTGTCAGAGCTTCTCAGATGTCTGGTTGTGATAGTTGCTGGCATGACAAGCAGATCCCACCTGAGATGTTTTCTACACGCCATAGTGGAGAGGGCGCCATAATGATCTGGGGTGCTTTTTCCTTCAGTGGAACAATGGAGCTTCAGGAAGTGCAGGGGCGTCAAACGGCAGCTGGCTATGTCCAGATGTTGCAGAGAGCATTCCTCATGACTGAGGGCCCTCATCTGTGTGGTAACGATTGGGTTTTTCAACAGGACAACGCTACAATACACAATGCCCGCAGGACAAGGGACTTCTTCCAGGAGAATAACATCACTCTTTTGGCCCATCCTGTGTGTTCCCCTGATCTAAATCCAATTGAGAACCTTTGGGGATGATGGCAAGGGAAGTTTACAAAAATGGACAACAGTTCCAGACAGTAGATGGCCTTCATGCAGCCATCTTCACCACTTGGAGAAATGTTCCCACTCACCTCATGGAAACGCTTGCATCAAGGATGCCAAAACGAATTTTTGAAGTGATTAACAATATCGGCGGAGCTACTTAATACTGAGTTCATGTTTGGAAGTTGGATTTCTGTTTTGGGTTTTTTTTTTTTTTTTTTGGAGGCGTGGTCATAAACTTTTGATCAGCTGAAAAACAGCCTGTTTCAGTTTTTTTGTTGTTTTCATTAAATTGAATGCTCAAAAAATGTTTTGTCTCACTCTCAATTCTTCTTGTTGCATGTTAAAGCTCTACTTGGAACCTTCTTAAGATCCAGCCATGCTAAATATGATTTTTTTGCCATTTTTCAAGTGGTCTTAAACTTTTGATCAAGACTGTATATTGGACAAACCACACAATGAAGTGCTGAAGTTGGAGATAAAACTTAGATATGCCAAGAACACAGGTCTAAAGTTTTCACTTGTCAACTACACAAAACTATAATGAAAATATAAGGTAGCCTATTCCCAGGAATTACCTTAAAATATAAAAGTCAATGAGAATAAAGTAATAAATCACTACTTACAGGAACAGATATTTAATTAAGCTAGCAAAATAGTGTAGAGCAATCTTTTCACAAGTGAAGGAAATGTTGACATTAAAAATGTTTGGTGGAAATAAGGCTGAAATAGGGTGTACACATATCTGGGAAAATTATTTCAGAGTTATAATAACTTGTTCTTATTTAAGGCATATGGGATAACTGAGAGGAGAAAGCAGCACATTCTCCTATCAGTACTAAATAATAGACTCGGAAACCAGAATTTGAGTATTTTGGAAATGTAGAAGCACAGATGCTGCTGCTTCAGAACATTAGGATGATTGTGGACATACTAAGGTTTTTCTATTGGGGCATTAATGGCAATGCATTTTGCATTTCCATATAGTGTTTGCATCAAGGCATTTGAATCAAATAAGCGGGGGGGGGGGGGGCAGTTACACTTTTCTTTGACCTCATTAGCATTATATGTAATCTGAGAAATTTTTTGCAAAGTAATAATAAATGCTAATGAACCATACATATTACTCACAAATCTTTAGTCAAAATGTAATTACCTGGAAATAAGGAATATTTAGCTAATGCCCACAGCCTGCCTCAGTAAGTGGAGGTATTCATAATTACCTCCTGTCCTCTTCACTGGCTTCATTGTGTCCACGTTCCAGTCCCTAACTTGTTTACCTCCAGTGCAACATGGGCATGGTCACATGTTCTGCTGCTGCTAATAACTGGTTTTAGCGGTGGCCATGTCCATGCTGCATTGGAAGTAAACAAGCAGGGGACCGGAACATGGACACACCTGAGCCAGCATGGAGGACCAGAATAGTGGGGAGCAGATAAGTATGAATACTTCCACTTATTGAGGCAGGCTTAGGGCATTAGCTAAAAAATTGTTATTTCAAGACAACATGGATAAAATGGATTATATGCAAGAATATACAAATAAATGAAAAAGTTATGGTCACTACAATAAAAGTACCTGTAGGAGGCAGTATTACTAACAGCCAGACATGTCAGATCAGCAATAAACCATGTCTCAAATAAAATGGCAGAACTGACATAAATAAAATCAGCCGTAATAAGCAGGGTGGTGGTTGTCAGGCAAATGGGATGGTAGGAAGACTATAGCAAAATCTGTGCTGTGCAGTATAGAAGATATTCAACAGGAGTTAAACTAGGACCAAGTGTACTAAGTTGGGCGATTTAATTAGTTATATAAATATGGCAAACAACAACCCTGAGGAGAGAACAGGGTAGTGTACCAAGTGTAAAAGAAGCATATGGAATGAAAACATGGTAGGTAATATGCGACATCATCATACTAAAGGTGTGATGAAAATTCCTGTATGAACAGTCAGGGTCAGACTGGCCCAGTACCAGAGGATCCTCTGGTGGGCCCATGCTCTGATACCAAAATGGACCTTAAAGATACAGGAGAAAAAATATATATTTTGTGGTATCTTTTGGAGACAGTCATTTGTCATTAGGGTCTGTGACTTTGATACAAAACCTATTAAATTTTAAAGATGGTATGGGGGTTGGTCCTCAAAATTAATTTCCTCTGATGAGAGCACGGTGGCTCAGTGGTTAGCACTGGTACCTTGCAGCGCTGGGGTCCTAGTTTTGAATCTGACCAAGCACAACATCTGCATGGAGTTTGTATGTTCTCCCCGTGTTTGCGTGGGTTTCCTCCCACACTTCAAAGACATAATGATAGGGACCTTCGATTGTGAGCCCCATTGGGGACAGTTGGTTGCTAATGTCTGTAAAGTGCTTCAGAATATATAAGTGCATAAAATAAATAATAAATAAATGAGCCCCAGTCTAACATAAAGCCTAAAAGGTAGTTTTGTTAAAAGGTAGTTTTGATTAATGATAGTGATGTTCTCCCTTATAGTTGTAGATTTAATACCCAAATGATCAGTGTGTGACTAATGTGCCTTGAAATTTGAAAATGCTTCCATTTTGGGTAGTTTTCTGTTGATGTCTATGAAATTATGGCCAGGCCACTCCAAAACTTTACAGCATTTTGTGCACTCCAAAGACAGATGGATAGATGGGTATTTGCATTACATGTACACATTGCTTAACCCTGGAACCTCAAAAGGGTTACGAACCTCTAGCTATGATGCAATACCTCCTAGCACAAAAACATCATACTAGTACATTCCTTTTGAAAACATGCATTTTTAAGAAGCAGTGGGATTCAGCTTCATAGCCAGGAGCAAATTTCTAAAGATACAACAGATGTCGACAAAGTGTGCAAAGTAAAATCCAGGTCACATAATCACATAATATGTCTGCTGTGAATGCCCATAATTAGAAACAGTTTTTACTGGTGCTTAGGCAAGAACTTTATAAGAACTTCACATTCTTGCCTCTTGTATTGTTATCTGTGTAGCTAGTTAAGAAGTATCTTAGAAAACATTCATCAAATTTATCTATTCTCTAGATAGCCTACTTTACTGAAAACTACTACTGAATATGTTGCAGCGCCAGATCTTGCACTGTTAAAAGTATGTGACCCTTCTTTGTGCTTAAGGACTGTCCAGCTGTTAAACCTGTTTTTAGACATTTTTCAAGTTTTCTAGAAGTGTGGCCATACACATTAGATAATTGTCGGCCAAACTCGCCAATTTCAGCAGGACCAGCCAACCTTGTAATATGTATGGAATGTCCTGACTTTTTCCTCCCCAAAAGCAAAGATTGTGGGAAAGAAAGATTGAGCTAAAAGCAAAAATTGGGGAAAAGAAATATTAAGCTGCCGAACTTCAGCATACGTCATTGTGAGAGGTATCTGCTATGGCCATCCTTAGACCTCATTTATACTTGCATGTTTGATCAGTGGCTTACATCTCCAGCCAACAAAAAGAAGGCATTCTAAACTCATAGGAAATATAATGGAAGCCTTGTATATGTCTTATCGTTTTGTGTCCACACTTGATGTTTCCTTAAGAAACTAAAGTTAAAGGGGTTGTGCAGCCAGTTGATATTATTGAAAAACAAGGGGATACAAAACATCCTGCACAATATGATGCTAAATATGCGGCTGTGCATGGCTACATGTATAATGTCACAGAGAAAAATGCACTATAGTAATAGATGCAAACATAACATATGGACATGATTTGTTTGACTTTTGAAGGAGTGGCACCTCCAGGTGTGAATGCGCTCCTACTCTGGGAGTAGCATTCATGTCCACTTTTGCCCCACCTTTGGCGACCTTGATTAGGGTGGTACATATAGGTGTGTGTGCTCCTCCTCTCAGCGGTTGTTGAAGCACATAGAGGTAACTAGGAGCAGCCCACCATATGTGCGGGGTCTGCTCTCCTGAATATAGATGCATAATGGCATAGGTAGGTTTAGTGTAGGACCTGCCTGAACTGAGACCACCTTGGCGCTGGATAGGTGGGCACAGATGTATTTTGATAAAAATGTATTAGCTAGATTTTATTATTAGAGTGAGGGCTTAGTCCATATGTTATGTTTGCATCTATTACTATAGTGCATTATTCTCTGTGACTTTATAGTTGATATTATTGACCTATACTCAGGTTAGTTTCATCAATATCTGATTTTGGGCCGGGGTGGGTAGAGGAAATCCAGGCAGCATGCTGCAAGTTGGGCTGGCTTGGTGTTGTGGCCCACATCTCACCTCCTAAGCCCCTGCTCCATATCCATATTAGAGACAATTGGAGAACAGAATGTGGCAGCTATTGATGGCCACCACAGAGGGACAACTTATGGGGGGATATTTTGTTCTGCATTGTAGTACTTGGTTCTGTGGGATGGTATTATGTGCTGTATGGTATTACTGATCCTGTCAACATGTATTGGTGCCATCTACTAGCGCTGCCCCACCTTCTGTAAGTTTGTACCCATCTATAACATTGGGATTACTTTTATTTTTTTTCCAAGGCCACTTTAAGTTTTCAGTCTCTCCCTGTCGGTGGGTGTCCAATTCCGGCATCCCCATCGATCAGCTGTTCTAACAAGAGCTACTTCCTCTTCAAAATTACACTGCATGCTGTCTCATGGTGCAGTGTAAATACAAATGCTTGTTCAATGGATTATTATACTGCAACGCTGCTGCAAATGAGACGACACGCAGTGTAATGTTGAAGCCGAAGCAGTGCTCAAATGAGGGCCGCCTCCTCTTCAAACAGCTGATTGGCGGGGTGCCCGGAGTTGGACTCCCACTGTTCAGATATTGATGTCCTATCCCGAGGATAGGTCATTAATATGTACTAGCTGCACAACCCCTTTAAGATCTGATCAAAGGTTTAAAATACAGAGCATGAAATCTAAATGGTTTTGTATATATACACACACACACACACACGTATTTCTTTGTTTACTTTATTTTGGAAGCTTCTTCTTGTTCCCATGCTCTATATTCATATGCATTTTTATCAGAGGTGGATTGGTCATTGACTAGACAGGGAGAAATCCCTGTGGGCTGCTCAATATAAATGGTGTCCTGGGGCCGTCTGTCCCCCAAAAACAATTCAGTGGCTCAGCATTAAAAACCCAAAACAGTCAACAGGCACAGTCTATATATAAAAGTCACAACCTATTCCTGGTAACGTGCAGGGCCGGCGCTTCCATAGAGGCAAATTGCCCCCGGGCCCCCAAGTCCTTAGGGGCCCCCCGCGCCGGCCCGCAACTAACTATAGGCAGGGACGGCGTCGGCGCTTCCATAGAGGAGGGGGCGGGGGGGCCTCTCTCCCTCCCCCCTGTGCTGCTGTTGTCGCCTCCGCCAATAAGAAGAGACATGGGAGGAGGAGGGGAGGGGCTGTGGCCACTGCACCACCAATGATGAAAACTGACCTGTAATACAAATACAGGAGTCGGGTGCCGGAATCAAATAGCCGGCACCCGACTTCTATGATAGGGAGCGGCACCTTAGGGGTTAACTGCCGCTGATCGCAGCCCCCTATCATAGAGGTCGGGTGCCGGCTATTTCACTCCGGCACCCACCTCCTGCATTTGTATTAACATTGGTGGCGCAGTGCGCCCCGCCCCCCCCCCCAGTATAATAAACATTGAGTGGGGGCCCCCCCCAGTATAATAAACATTGAGTGCGGCCCCCCCAGTTTAATAAACATTGAGTGAGGCCCCCCCCCCAGTATAATAAACATTGGTGGCGCAGTGGGCAGTGCCAATGAGGGTTAAAAAAATAAATAAAAAATTAACTTACCTCCACCAATTGATCGCGCAGCTGCCGGTCTCCTGTTCTTGCTTCAGGACCTGTGGTGACGTCACTGAGCTAATCACATGGTCCATTACCATGGTGATGGATCATATGATGTACCATGTGATGACCACAGTGATGTCACCACAGGTCCTTTGACAGGTCCTAAAGAAAGAACAGGAGACCAGCAGCTGCGCGATCAATTGTTGGAGGTGAGTTAATTTTTTATTTATTTTTTTAACCCTCATTGGCACTGCCCACTGTGCCACCAATGTATATTATACTAGGGGGGGGCACTCAATGTTTATTATACTGGGGGGGCACTCAATGTTTATTATACTGGGGGGGGGGCACTCAATGTTTATTATACTGGGGGGCACTCAATGTTTATTATACTGGGGGGGCGCACTCAATGTTTATTATACTGGGGGGGCACTCAATGTTTATTATACTGGGGGGGGCGCACTCAATGTTTATTATACTGGGGGGGCGCACTCAATGTTTATTATACTGGGGGGGCACTCAATGTTTATTATACTGGGGGGGCGCACTCAATGTTTATTATACTGGGGGGGCGCACTCAATGTTTATTATACTGGGGGGGCGCACTCAATGTTTATTATACTGGGGGGGCGCACTCAATGTTTATTATACTGGGGAGGGCGCACTCAATGTTTATTATACTGGGGGGGCACTCAATGTTTATTATACTGGGGGGGCACTCAATGTTTATTATACTGGGGGGGGGTGCACTGTGAAAGGGGCCTAACGGTGAATAGGACAAGGGTTCCAGCCCCTAAGGGGGCTAATAGTAAGTAAAAATAAAACACAAACACTAAGGCTACTTTCACACTTGCGGTAGTGTGATGCGGCAAGCAGTTCCGTTGTCAGAACTGCCTGCCAGATCCGCCGATCTTGATGTGACTGAAAGCATTTATGAGATGCATCCGGATGCGGATCCGTCTCACAAATGCATTGCAAGAATGAATCCATGTCTCCGCTTGTCATGCGGACAGACGGATCCATCTTGTATCTTTTTATCGGCATGCGCAGACCGGAAGGACGGATCCTGCATTCCAGTATTTTGAATGCCGGATCTGGCACTAATACATTCCTATGGGAAAAATGCCAGATCCGGCATTCAGGCAAGTCTTCAGTTTTTTTCGCCGGAGATAAAACCATAGCATGCTGCAGTTTTATCTTTTGCCTGATCAGTCAAAATGACTGAACTAAAGACATCCTGATGCATCCTGGACGGATTGCCCTCCATTCAGAATGCATGGGGATATGCCTGATCAGTTCTTTTCCGGTATAGAGCCCCTGTGACGGAACTCTATGCCGAAAAAGAAAACCGCTAGTGTGAAAGTACTCTAAAATATTAAGTTTAAATCCCCCCTTTCCCAATTTTACATATAAAAAATATATACAATAAATAAACATATTACATAGCGCTGCGTCCGAAAAGTCCAAACTATTAAATTATTAAGAAATATCTCCTATGTGGTGAGCATTCGCCATTTTTTAGTCACCTTGTCACCCCAAAAAATAGGATAGGACTGTTCTATTATGGGCCGAACATTTCATAAAATGCGAAATGCACGTGGCTTTTTTGCGTGGTATTGAGTATCGCAATACTTTTTTATGGTGACGAAAGCGAATCAAAATTTTGGTATTGAAACAACCCTACGCCGATCTGATCGGCGTAGCGTTGTCACGATACCAAAATTTTCATTCGGTTTCGATTTGGCGACTAAAAATTTAATTTGGCTCCTAAATTTTCCAGTTCAGGAGCCAATGGCTACTAGGTATTTTTTTTAGTGGTGTCCGAGACCCCCAAGGGCCAAGCCAAGTAATTGTAAGTTTTCATGTGAAATATGTTTGTTATACAGTATACCTCTACACCGTGCCACACAATATACAGTATACCTCTACACTGTGCCACACAATATACAGTATACCTCTACACTGTGCCACACAATATACAGTATACCTCTCTACACTGTGCCCCACAATGTACAGTATACCGCTACACTGTGCCACACAATATACAGTATACCGCTACACTGTGCCACACAATATACAGTATACCTCTACACTGTGCCCCACAATATACAGTATACCTCTACACTGTGCCCCACAATATATAGTATACCTCTACACTGTGCCACACAATATACAATATACCGCTACACTGTGCCACACAATATACAGTATACCGCTACACTGTGCCCCACAATATACAGTATACCGCTACACTGTGCCACACAATATACAGTATACCTCTACACTGTGCCACACAATATACAGTATACCGCTACACTGTGCCACACATTGTACAGTATACTGCTACACTGTGCCACACAATGTACAGTATACCTCTCTACAC
Source organism: Bufo gargarizans (assembly GCF_014858855.1). NCBI lineage: Eukaryota > Metazoa > Chordata > Amphibia > Anura > Bufonidae > Bufo > Bufo gargarizans. The sequence continues at coordinate 392,062,309 of NC_058084.1, read as the reverse complement.
TGTGCCACACAATATACAGTATACCGCTACACTTTGCCACACAATATACAGTATACCGCTACACTGTGCCACACAATATACAGTATACCTCTACACTATGCCACACAATATACAGTATACCGCTACACTGTGCCACACATTGTACAGTATACTGCTACACTGTGCCACACAATGTACAGTATACCTCTCTACACTGTGCCACACAATATACAGTATACCGCTACACTTTGCCACACAATATACAGTATACCGCTACACTGTGCCACACAATATACAGTATACCGCTACACTTTGCCACACAATATACAGTATACCGCTACACTGTGCCACACAATATACAGTATACCGCTACACTGTGCCCCACAATATACAGTATACCGCTGCACTGTGCCACACAATATACAGTATACCGCTACACTGTGCCACACAATATACAGTATACCGCTACACTGTGCCACACAATATACAGTATACCTCTACACTGTGCCACACAATATACAGTATACCGCTACACTGTGCCACACATTGTACAGTATACTGCTACACTGTGCCACACAATGTACAGTATACCTCTCTACACTGTGCCACACAATATACAGTATACCGCTACACTTTGCCACACAATATACAGTATACCGCTACACTGTGCCACACAATATACAGTATACCTCTACACTGTGCCACACAATATACAGTATACCGCTACACTGTGCCACACATTGTACAGTATACTGCTACACTGTGCCACACAATGTACAGTATACCTCTCTACACTGTGCCACACAATATACAGTATACCGCTACACTTTGCCACACAATATACAGTATACCGCTACACTGTGCCACACAATATACAGTATACCGCTACACTTTGCCACACAATATACAGTATACCGCTACACTGTGCCACACAATATACAGTATACCGCTACACTGTGCCCCACAATATACAGTATACCTCTACACTGTGCCACACAATATACAGTATACCGCTACACTGTGCCACACAATATACAGTATACCTCTACACTGTGCCCCAAAATATACAGTTTCTTCTGTAAAAATCATCAAGTGTCATGGGGGGGGGGCCCTTATTGTTTTTCGCCCCAGGGCCCCATTTCACCTAGAACCGGCCCTGGTAACGTGATATAATAGCACTTTTCCTACTGCTTAACAGGTTTGCATTTAACATGCCATGTGCTACTATAGGGCAATATGTGTAATAACACTGCTCTCACTAAAGGGCTTTACGGTATATACACTCATATAAAAATAAGTAATGCAAAATAAAATAATGCACCAAATTGAAATGTTGGATTGCTGCAAACCCCGCATGCAGTTACAGTTAGTTGTCTAAGGCAGATATGTAAAGAACACAAGAAGTCTATGTGTCTCCTGAACACATATAAGTAGCAAGAGATACTGCATATGCCTATTAAAAACTGAAATCTTAGGATTTTTTGAAAGTTGGGGTAGAAGAAAAGTGTTACAAATTCCTAAAACTTACTTTATGAATTATTACATTTTTAAAACCTATATCTACAGTAATAAAATATATACTTGTATCATTCTCCATGCACATAGATATATATATATATATATATATATATATAGAAACATAGAATATGTCGGCAGATAAGAATCATTTGGCCCAATATAACATTGCAGATGTTGCTAGGGCAGATGTTGCTAGGACCTTAAAGGGGTTCTCCAGGTCTACACCTAAAGCACCTCTTTCAGATAACCTGTGGAGAGAAGACTATTTGAGCAGTACTTAACCTCTGTTCATTCTGCGACAGGGAAAAACAGCTAAAAATGTCAGATACGTCATATAATGGGCAGAAATAGTGTATACCCACATGGTAGCTGAAAATATTTCCTGAAAAAATGCTTACACTTTAAGGGGAATGTGTCACCAGAAAATGCCCATTTGTTTTAAACAAGTTTTTAGATATGGGCCATAGGCACAGAATACTGGAGGGGGCCTTATTGACTTCTATGGGAGAGTTCTGTAGTTTAGGAGGGGGTAGATAAGTTGTAATCATCACTTATTGTAAATGGTGGATCCTAAGTTATCTATACAGATGTGTTTTCTGTCATTGTAATCCTGCCTGCGATCATAATATGGTGACTCCTGACAAGTGACTTGTTCAGTCTTGACATATTGAAAGGCTTAGTGGTCAGAATGAAAATGGAAGGATTTTTGTATTTTTTAAATGTTGATAATGACACAGAAAGAGAAAAAAAGCATTCAAAAATATTTTAACACAAAATATAATTTAAACAGCAGGTTCTTTCTTGATGACACAATTATGGTAACAGTAGGAGGCCTTGGAAAATACAGAATATGGTACTTGCAAGAGTCTTGAATGAATGCCATAAAGATACATCATGAATCTGATAATGACAAACTATATGTATAAAACTGGCAATACTAATGGAAAATCTTGACATAGAAGTCTGTAGAATATTAAGAATAATATCCATTTAACATTTTACAAGACATTTGAGGTTTGTTGTAAGTTCTTAGAAATGATATCTGCATTATTTTCATGTTATTTTTATATCATTCAACAAGCTTTCCTTTTTATTTCTAGCCTGGGATATCTGTCAGTGAACACGTATACAGTACATACAGCATACAACAAATCAAAGAAAAATATAAATACTTTAGAGGAAAAACAGTATGAAAAAAAAAATATATATATATATATTCAAAAAGGCATAGCTAAAATATGTTAAATTCAGAATTTGTATTCCATGTTGTCTCATGATATCTCTTGTGCTATATAGCCACATAGTTCTGTGATAGCTATGAAAATTGTTTTGCATTACTTTTTTCCAACCATCTTAACTTTATTAAAACTCTTTTGAGTTTAGTATTGAAAACCAAGTTAAAAGGAAACTGTGCGCAGAACTTAAGGCACCTATTAAAGATGAGCAAATTAAGTCAGCCAAATTGGAATTCATCCCAAGTTTCCCAAAATGTTTGGAAGTGCAAATTTTTTATGATTCCTTTTGAGTGAATCAGAGAGAAAGAGAGAGAGCCTATTATGCTGTCCTGGATAGCATACTGGGTGCTCGTGTCCCATAGTCTTTGCAGAAAAAATATAAGTTCTAGGAGACTAAAGTTGATCAAAATAGATGACTTGAACCAAAACAAGCATTTATTTAATAAAACTTTAATCAGAGATAGATTAGGCAGACCATAGGCATTGGGCTGTTCAGAACTCAATCAAAATCTGCATCAAATCCACACAAAAAAAACACATTTCAAATGAAAAACTGAGATTTTTTTAAATGCTGCCACTCTAAAACACTACAGATTTTCCACCCACAATTCTGGGACCTTGTGTGGCTGTACCCTTACAATCCCTAGACCAGAACCTCTTTAACAAGTACAGACCAAAGAATAGAAGCTCAACCAGACCCCTAAAAAAACTGACCAAGAATAGAACTCTACCTAAATAAATACAGACCCCTAAAACCATACCACTTAAAATACCGACCCAGGGCAGGCCCTTTAACCACTTCAACCCCGCTAGCTGAAACCCCCTTAATGACCAGGCCACTTTTTACACTTCTGAACTACACTACTTTCACCGTTTATTGCTCGGTCATGCAACTTACCACCCAAACAAATTTTACCTCCTTTTCTTCGCACTAATAGAGCTTTCATTTGGTGGTATTTCAGTTTTTATTTTTTGTCACAAGTTAGCGGAAAATTATGATTTTTTTTTTTCTTACAAAGTGTCATATTCCACTAACTTGTGACAAAAAATAAAAACTCCCATGAACTCACTATGCCCATCACAAAATACCTTGGGGTGTCTTCTTTCCAAAATGGGGTCACTTGAGGGGTAGTTATACTGCCGTGGCATTTTAGGGGCCCAGATGCATGAGAAGAAGTTTGAAATAAAAAATCTGTTAAAAATGACCTGTGAAATCCTAAAGGTGCTCTTTGGAACGTGGGCCCCTTTGCCCACCTAGGCTGCAAAAAAGTGTCACACATCGTCATACTCAGGAGAAGTTGGGGAATGTGTTTTGGGGTGTCATTTTACATATACCCATGCTGGGTGAGAGAAATATCTTGGCAAAAGACAACTTTTCCCATTTTTTTATACAAAGTTGGCATTTGACCAAGATATTATCTCACCCAGCATAGGTATATGTAAAATGATACCCCAAAACACATTCCCCAACTTCTCCTGAGTACGGCGATACCACATGTGTGACACTTTTTTGCAGCCTAGATGCGCAAAGTGGCCCAAATTTCTTTTAGGAGGGCATTTTTAGACATTTGGATCCCAGACTTCTTCTCACGCTTTCGGGCCCCTAAAATGCCAGGGCAGTATAAATACCCCACATGTGACCCCATTTTGGAAAGAATACACCCCAAGGTATTCAATAAGGGGCACGGCGAGTTCATAGAATTTTTTTTTTTTTGGCACAAGTTAGCGGAAATAATTTTTTTTTGGGTATTTTCTCACAAAGTCTCCCTTTCCGCTAACTTGGGACAAAAATTTAAATCTTTCATGGACTCAATATGCCCCTCACGGAATACCTTGGGGGTGTCTTCTTTCCGAAATGCGGTCACATGTGTGGTATTTATACTGCCCTGGCATTTTAGGGGCCCTAAAGCATGAGAAGAAGTCTGGAATATAAATGTCTAAAACATTTTACGCATTTGGATACCATGAGGGGTATGGTGAGTTCATGTGAGATTTCATTTTATGACCCAATTTAGTGGAATATGAGACTTAGTAAGAAAAAAAAAACTAAAAAAAAAACAATTTCCGCTAACTTGGGCCAAAAAAAATGTCTGAATGGAGCCTTACAGGGGGTGATCAATGACAGGGGGGTGATCAGGGAGTCTATATGGGGTGATCACCCCCCTTTCATTAATCACCCCCCTGTCATTGATCACCCCCCTGTAAGGCTCCATTCAGACGTCTGTATGATTTTTACGGATCCACGGATACATGGATCGGATCCGCAAAATGCATACGGACGTCTGAATGGAGCCTTACAGGGGGGTGATCAATGACGGGGGGGTGATCAGGGAGTCTATATGGGTGATCACCCCCCTGTCATTGATCACCCCCCTGTAAGGCTCCATTCAGACGTTCGTGTGCGTTTTGCGGATCCGATCCATGTATCTGTAAAAATCATACGGACGTCTGAATGGAGCCTTGCAGGGGGGTGATCAATGACAGGGGGGTGATCAATGACAGGGGGTGATCAGGAAGTCTATATGGGTGATCACCCCGTTGCCATTGATCACCCCCCTGCAAGGCTCCATTCAGACGTCCGTATGTGTTTTGCAGATCCGATCCATGTATCCGTGGATCCGTAAAAATTAAACGGACGTCTGAATGGAGCCTTACAGGGGGGTGATCAATGACAGGGGGGTGATCAGGAAGTCTATATGGGTGATCACCCCCTTGTCATTGATCACCCCCCTGTAAGGCTCCATTCAGACGTCCGTATGTGTTTTGCGGATCCGATCCATGTATCTGTGGATCCGTAAAAATCATACGGATGTCTGAATGGAGCCTTACAGGGGGGTGATCAATGACAGGGGGGTGATCAGGAAGTCTATATGGGTGATCACCCCCTTGTTATTGATCACCCCCCTGTAAGGCTCCATTCAGACGTCCGTATGTGTTTTGCGGATCCGATCCATGTATCCATGTATCCGTAAAAATCATATTGACGTCTGAATGGAGCCTTACAGGGAGGTGATCAATGACAGGGGGGTGATCAATGACAGGGGGGGGTGATCAGGGAGTCTATATGAAGTGATCAGGGGTTCATAAGGGGTTAATAAGTGACAGGGGGGTGTAGTGTAGTGTAGTGGTGGTTGGTGCTACTTTACACAGCTACCTGTGTCCTCTGGTGGTCGATCCAAACAAAAGGGACCACCAGAGGACCAGGTAGCAGGTATATTAGACGCTGTTATCAAAACAGCGTCTAATATACCTGTTAGGGGTTCAAAAAATCGCATCTCTAGCCTGCCAGCGAACGATCGCCGATGGCAGGCTGGAGATCCACTCGCTTACCTTCCGATCCTGTGAACGCACGCGCCTGTGTGTGCGCGTTCACAGGAAATCTCGGCTATCGCGAGATGACGCGTATATGCGTCGTTGAGCGCACAGCTGCCACCTCCGTACCGCAGATCTGCGTTAGGCGGTCCGGAGGCGGTTAAATAATTTCAGACCCTAGACAAGGTCAATTCTGACCAAAGGCAGACCCCCTGTATAAACTTAGAACCCAGATCTAAACAGACAGCTGAACACATACACGTACCGAGAAGTACCTCCTCTGCCTCTTTGGTCCCCTCTCCTGTATCTGAAGAACTTTAGAGGTCATGTTCTGCAGAAAGTTGAATAAGGCTTTTTTGTTATGGTTTTTACTGCAAAAACTGTGATAAAACTACAAAATGCTTTAAGTCATGGGACCAGGGATCATGGCTCAAAGCATCAGGCCCTGGAAAGCCCATCAAACCCTCCATATTATAATCTGCCATTGAATATTACAAAAAACATTTAAGCCAACAGATGACAGATCATAACGTAAAAACACAAAATGCAATCGCACACTGCAACCAGCACTCTGCCCTGCCTTTATGCTGGATGTTGAATAAGGCATTGGTGTACATTTTGGCCAAAGCGTAATAAGCCACTCACCACGTCAAGGTCGCCTTCATGAGTGGTCCCTAACACTAGTTCCTACCTTTTATGGATCATCATCATCTGCAAAAAAGTCATCCATGTTTGAAATATTAATCTAATTGCCAGAAGAATGATCTTCAGAAATCTTTGTTCAAAGAAAGAACTTTCACAGAAAAATCATCCATCATTTGCTCAGTGTCACTGACAGTGGCGTACATAGAGAAGTAAGGGTCCCATAGCAAGGATCAAACCAGGCCCCCCACACCGAACAGAAGGGTTTCTGCCTAAACACTTTTCAATGACTCTTGGGCCATTTTTCCACTGCATCATTTGCGAAAAGTTGTTTCTTTTGAGGGTAGAGTACCGTAGCGTCCTATCCAAGTTTTTACCTTCAGTAGAAGAGAGGATGATACCAACTAAGACTGGGCCCCCTCTTGCCCTGGGCTTCATAGCAGTCGCATGCTCTGCCTCTATGGTATTTACGGCCCTGGTCACTGAACATGTATGGCCAGTCAAAACAACTGTACTAAAATGTGCATGGCTGTGTCTGCAAAACAATTCTTTGTTCAATGGTTGTTCAGCCATTGACCTACAGTACTTCTATGTAATGTGTATGGTCACCTTAACTTTTCCCCAGCTTTTCAGTAAAAGATTTTAGTATTACTCTGTACTTATTTTGCTATTTATTGGCATGAGCAATCAGGCTCAAATAGGGCAATCCTTCAAAACTAAAACTTCCTCTTTATTGTAGAAAAATTAAAACCAGTCTAAACCGATCCAATTGTAACATAACTTATCTTGCGTGTTTTGGATAAACTACTGCTTAGTCATAGCTTGCGTGTGCTTTTATACTTGTTTTCATATGATATCATGTATGTAAACCCTTTTTATAGGTAAAGTGGCCAGGAATTAATAGAATATATAGGTAGAAATTATAATAATAGTCAGTACTCCAATTCTAGTATAGAGTATACAATGGAGAAGGGTCTACTCATTGACCAAATTGTTGCAATTCGGGAACCATGTTTATGTTGGTTGTTGTGGTAGACTATTTTAACTAATAGAGGGTGTTAAATCTTTCAGTTGTGAATAGTGTTGATTGTGAATATTCTAACAACAAATTTGTATCGCAAATATTGGCGCTTTGAGAATTTGCGAATATCTAGAATATAGTGCTATATCTTCGTGATCGCGGATATTCTAGATATTTTTTCATCAGTACCAATGATCCCTCACTGCTTCTTGCTTGTGGGCAAATGAGAAGGCTGCAATATCTTTGACTTTAGGAGTAGTGTTAATGGCAAATTTTCGTATCGCAAATTTTCCAATTGCCGATTTTTGCAATCAAGAAAATAATGACTGGAGGTCCCGAATTCTCAAATCCACGAATACATGCCGAATATTTGCCCAAATATTCACAAAATATTGCAAATTCAAATATTGCCCCTACAACTGGACTTGTGAATAGGCTAATTTATCATTACTATGAAGGGTTTGAGAATGCTGGCATGAACAGTGGTTTAGCACAAAACTTTTTTGGTGTCATTATTGGTGCATTCCAGTTTCATAATATTAACAACCTAGCCTCAGGATAGGTCATCAATATCAGATCAGCGCAGGTCTGACTCTCGGCACCCCTGCTGATCAGCTGTTTAAAGGGACTGTGACACTAGTGCAAGAGCTGTGTCCTTTCAGTGTTTACCCGCATGCCATCTACATTGTAGTAGTGAAGCGGTATAATTACTGACCCAAGAGATTGGGAGAGGAAGCTGTAATTTCATTGCACCCACAATAGAATGTAGTTGGTGTGCAGGTACAGTAAACACTGAAGAGGACACAGCTCTAATGCTAGTGTTGCAGTCCCTTCAAAAGGCTGATCGTCAGGAGAGCCTAGAGTTAGACCTCCGCTAATCTGATATTGATGACCTATTTTGAGCATAAGTCATCAATTTCATGAAGCCAGAATACGCCTTTAAAGAATACTGGATCCATCACTTATCCAAAAGTCATGTGTTTATGTGAAATTTGTATCAGTGGAGGAGATATGGGATATAATTCAAATATTTTTACTGATTTAATAAGATCATGGATGCATAATGCATCATTTCCTGCAGGAACATAAAGTAGTCACTTCATTGTCTGTCTTCCTTCTCACCATCCACACAAAACTGTGTCTCCTTGTGTTCATTTCTGTTTTTAGAACAAAGGATGGTAGTGTGGATTATTTTACACTTCAGTCTCGTCAAATCACCAGCACCTCATTCCTTCACAAGCACTTGGCAGATTTAAAATACCGTTGGGCTAAAGCCAATAATCTATTCTTTAATCACAGGCTTCCAGAAACCTGTCTCCTGGGCCTTTCTTCTCTAAGAGGTCAGTTGTTCGGAACTAAATTATACCACATAACACATTCGCATGCAAATAAGTATTATTATATGCACATGACATCAATTACGAGGAAAGTTCTAAAATGTATGTAAATTTGAGATTCCAGAAATATGACCTCTTGTGTCTCAGAAGGCCTACATTCTGGAGTATTGTACTAAACAACTCAATTGTTCAGTTTGCTAAAACATGCTAAACAAAATGTTATACATAGCAAAAAAAACAACTGTGCCAGGGCAAACAAGCAAAAAGTTCTCAATATAATTCACTGTAGCATACACGTGAGATAAAACAAGCCAACATCCATCTTTTGGATGTGATATTTTGAACAAATATTGGCACATCTTGCAATTGTTTGCCAAGCCTATTCACTACTTTATGGCCCACAAAGTAGAGACATGAAGCTCTAAGAACAGAATGAGGAAATAAAATGCTGTTTGTAGGTAATTACACATTGGAAGTTTGGAACTAATCACTATAAGATAGAGGAAATTTATTTGCACAAGTTTTGGTAAGTAGCAAGTTTTGTACCAGTTGTTTCTGTCCATCCTGTCAACTGTCGACCTCCCAAGTGTCCCTCTTTTGGAGAGACAGTCCCTCTTTTTTACCCAAGTCCCTCTGTCCCTCTTTGCTCCATAAATGTCCTTTTGATCTAAAGAATATTTTTCACTATTGCATTTACACTATTGACCCATAATGCATTTGTCTGTTTCTTCTCTGTATATTAGAGTCTGCCTTGTATATTATTTCATTATTTGATGCAATTTTAATTTTAGAAATTTCTATTTTTGTATAATTTTTGCACTATTTCCTAAGAGAAAACTATCAAAGCGTATAAATATGTAGAAAAAATGGATCTTCACGCAATGAATCATAAGTGTCCCTACTTCTACATCCAAAAAGTTGGGAGGTACATTTGTGTTCAAAATAATAGCAGTGTGCTTAAAAAAGTGAATACAATCCTTCTAATAGCTTTTATTTCCATACACACAAATGCATTGGGGACACTAAACATTCTATTCCAAATCAAAGCATGAAGAAAAATATATCAAATTTGTGTTGTTCCTCTAAGAAAATTGAAGAAAAGTGAATATTAGACTTTATAAAAAAAATAGCAGTGTTTGTATTCTTCTTTACAAACTCAAACATTTGCTATATAAACTGAATAATGTTTGAAGATTTTGCTTTGCTTTGAATCACTTAACTAATATTTAGTTGTATAACCACTGTTTCTGAGAACCGCTGTACATCTGTGTTACATGGAGTCAACCAACTTCTGGCTCCTGTGAACAGGTATTCCAGCCCAGAATGATTGGACTACATTCCACAGTTCTTCTCTATTTATTGGTTTTGCCTCAGAAACTGCATTTTTTATGTCACCCCACAAGTTTTCTATTGGATTAAGATCCGGGGATTGGGCTGGCCACTCCATAACGTCAATCTTGTTGGTCTGGAACCAAGATGTTGCACGTTTACTGGTGTGTTTGGGGTCGTTGTCTTGTTGGAACACCCATTTCAAGGGCATTTCCTCTTCAGCATAAGGCAGCATGACCTCTTCAAGTATTCTGATGTATTCAAACTGATCCATAATCCCTGGTATGCGATAAATAGGCCCAATACGGTAGTATGAGAAACATCCCCATATCATGCTTGCGCCACCATGCTTCACGGTCTTCACAGTGTACTCTGGCTTGAATTCAGTGTTTGAGGGTCATCTGACAAATAGTCTCTGGCCTCTAGACCCAAAAAGAACAATCTTACTTTCATCAGTCCACAAAGTGTTCCTTTAGGCCAGTCAATGTGCTCTTTGGCAAATTGTAACCTCTTCAGCACATGTCTTTTTTTCAACAGTGGGACTTTGCGGGGGCTTCTTGCAGATAGCTTGGCTTCACATAGCCGTCTTCTAATTGTAACAGTATTCAAATGTGACTTTACACTTTGATCTTCCTGGAGCTGATTGTTGGCTGAGCCCTTGCCATTTTGACTTTTCTTCTATCCATTTGAATGGTAGTTTTTCGCTTTCTTCCACGTCTTTCAGGTTTTGGTTGCCATTTTAAAGCATTTGCGATCATTTTAGCTGAGCAGCCTATCATTTTCTGCACTTCTTTATATGTTTTCACCTCTCCAATCAACCTTTTAATCAAGGTATGCTGTTCTTCTGAACAATGTCTGGAACGAGCCATTTACCTCAGAATTTCAGAGAGAAATGCACTGTAACCAGCATGTACAACATTTGCTGACTTCCTTCCTTAAATAAGGGCAATAATTGCCACCTGTTTTTCAAAGAATGAATGACCCCCCTCATTGAACTCCACACTGCTATTATTTTGAACATGCCCCTTTCAATAAGTGATTGAATTACAGAGAATCAGCAGCATGCATGTAATGACTGTTGGATCTGTTGGGTTTCTATTACTCTACTACACCTGCTAGTAAATTATTTTCAATGTAGAAATATCATTTCTAGCAAAAACAGTGATTGATCAGGTTAGTGATGTCTGACTGCTATTATTTTGAACACAACTGTATGCAACTGGTATTAAAGGCTGTGCACTAATATAGTGTAGTAGGTGTAATAATAGTGCTCCATATATCACTAGAGTCTATATCATATAATTATGGTACTACATTTCTCACTGGAACGCTAATATTTCCTGTTGCCAGGCAGAGGTTGTTGCTCTTCCATAGACTGTGACTGGTTTAAATCACAAATTACTGTATGGATTGGGGGCAGTACTAATGATGCCACATAGTGTCATGGCTTATGGCTCTTCAGTTGCACACAAGCCTGGAATGTTGAGATATAAATGAATAGTTTTGGGGGTATCCAATTTCATGACTTCATAACCTGGCTGACCCACCACTAGGATTTCTTTCTGTAGAGTCAATGATCAATCTGATCCTCACATGTCTAATACAAATTGCTATAAAATCCAAAATGACACCTGTTATGTCTACTATTTTTGGTAACTTTTAATAAACACCATAGCAAATCATGGTCTGCCTACTTTACAGCTGTCAGACCCATTGGCCCACATTTGCTAATTGTGTCTAAAGTAAAATGGTGTAAACTTAAAAGGGTAATACGGTTATATTAAGTTATCCCCTATCCACAGGGACCCTCACGATCAAGAGAATGGAAGTCACATCGCAGCCCCAGTAAAATGAACAGAGCAGCGGGTCACACTTAAGCGTGGCTGCTCCATTCATTTATATGGGATTTCCTTTACACTGCTCTGTTGAGCAGATGATTTCTCGTAAGTGGAAGAGACAGCTGCATTTACATACAGTGATCTCCTCCACAGTATGGGGAGGAGTGATCACTAATGCCATCACTCATCCACATTAAGAATCACTGTTTGTAGACAGCAGAGTGCTGTTTAGACGGCGCGTTCTGCTGCCAGCAAATTATGATTTAGGTGACCACAAGAACGATCCTATAATCCAATGAACGAGCATTTTGGTCGTTCATTGTGTAATTGGTGGCACCTTTACACAGGCATATAGTCGCTAACGAGCATTCCTACAAATGCATGCTAGAGATAATCTATCCAATGTTTGGGCAGTGTCTTTAGACAGTCTTAAACTGCACCATATTTATTTCAAAGACTGATGCTAGCTGATAAATCTAGTGCACCTTTAACTGTCTATTTCTTGGCTTAGTTTACTCCAAATAATGTGTCAAAATTCTTTTTGAGCAAATTGCTCTACAATTTATACTCATTTTGATGATTAAATCCCCCCAGTGTATACAGTGGCCTTCAGGTATTGATCAGCAGGCAAAAATAGAAAAAAACTTCAAAACAATCATGCTTAATATCCAAAATAAAAAATCCAGTTGTGGTAACTAATGGTAAACTTATGAAGGCAGCTAGGTACAACTGTATCAACTGTTTTGCCATAGCTCCAGAGTAGGAAGCATACAGTTCCATCTACTTTGTAGCAATGCTATAAGAAATACAGATTTTTAGGAATTAGTATGAGCATGTACTGTCTTTTTGGACAAAGGCACATTAACATATCAAAGTCAGTAAACAGTTGTTAACTATCTAAAGAATGACTGACAGTTGTCCAGTAGGTGGATAATGGGGAAGGAAAATGCTGGACATTCCAGTTACTTCTTTCAATCTTAAAAAGTAAACCAGAAATTGCTAGACAATCATAAGGAGCAACCAATCAGATTTATCCAAGCCAGATTCTAGAAGGTGCTAGAACAGGCTGTTAAGCTTGTAAAAGGGCAAGATTTGAGACCCAAATAAAGAGAGAATAAAGACAGGAGCAAGAAGAGAGAAAGGAAGAGGAGAGACAAGGAAGAAAAGGAGAGGCAGAAGAGACAAGAAAACACAGACAAAAAGAGAAGAGCCATAGAAACCTGAAGGGGCCAAAGGAAAGACAGAGACTGGAAAGACCCAAAAAGACTTAAGTATGGTACCTACTCTATGCTGTAAGGATTAAGGAATTTATTTGTTTAGTCGCCAAATGGTTTTAGGTAGGGTTGAGCAAACACATGGAAGTTCTGGTTCTCCGGGTTCGGACAATCTTAGCCGCAAAGTTCAGATTCAGGACCCGAACTTGACACCGAACCTGAACCCCATTGAAGTCAATGGGGACCCAAACTTTGGGGCACTAAAATGGCTCTAAAGAAGTCATAGAAAAGGCTAGAGGGCTGCAAAAGGATGCAAAATAGGGGTAAGAGCAGGACAATTGCCCTGCAAACAAATGTGGATAGGGAAATGAATTAAAATAACATAGAATTTAAAAATAAGTAAAAAATAATGATCTCGAACTAGAAGGCGGAGGTCAAAGTGGAGTAGGAGGTTGAGGAGGCGGTGGATGTGGCGGTGTAGGTGGAAGCGGTGGTGGAGGAGGTAGCCAACACTATTTTTTTATAAATTTGGGAAGACTCTAAAACATTGGGAAATATAAAAAAGAAAACAAAGAGAAAGTGTGCTGGAGTATAAAAATGGCAGGGTGCGGCTGGTATACTTGTCTATTCTGCACAAGGTAAGGACAAGTCCTGTGGGATCCATGCCTTGTTCATTTTAATGAATGTGAGCTTGTCCAAATTGGCTGTTGGCAGGCGGCTGCGCTTGTCTATGATCACCCCCCTGCCGTGCTGAACACACATTCGGACAATATACTGGGCGCAGGGCAGGGCAGCACCTCCAAGGCGTAAAGGGCAAGCTCAGATAATGTGCCCAATTTGAATGGAGCAGACCAATCAGTCAGTATATGTAGGCGTGTGCACACGTACTGTTCCACAATGTTGATGAAATGCTGCCTCCTGCTAAGACATTCCATATCAGCTGGTGGAGCTAGTTGTTGTGGTGTGCTGACAAAGCTTTTCCACCTTTCGGCCGTGCTAACCCTCCCTTCTGAGGTGTTGGCGGTGCCCCAGATGCATTGGCAACATCTTACTGCTCCTCTGCCTTCACCTTGTGCTTCCACTGAGCCCCCGTTGTCAGGTGGGAATGCCATCAGCAGTGTGTCTACCAGCGTGCGCTTGTACTCGCGCATCTTCCAATCACGCTCCATTGACGGAATTAAGGACAGCACGTTGTCCTTGTAGAGGGATCCAGCAGCGTGGCCACCCAGTAATCAGCACTGGTTAGAATATGGGCAACTCGGCAGTCGTTGCGCAGACACTGCAGCATGTAGTTGCTCATGTGTGCCAGGCTGCCCAGAGGCAGTGACAAGCTGTCCTCTGTGGGAGGTGCATAGTCTGTGTCCTCTGTATCCCCCCAGTCACGCTCCAGTGATGCCCATGAACTGCTTTGGGTGACACCCTGCTGTGAACACGGTTCCTCCTTATCATCATCCTCCTCCTCCTCCTCCAGATCTGTGCCATGCCATGCCATAGCTGAACAATTGTGTACCTGGCCTCTGTTGGTGCAGGAACCCACCCTCGGAGCCACTTGTGAATGAATGGCCTGATAACTGTGGAAATGATCCCTCTTCCTCCTGTGCCACATCCTCTTCCATCATCGCCCCAAGCTTTTTTTCAAGGAGAAATAAAAGTGGGATAGTAACGCTGGTGATTGCGTCATCGGCACTGGCCATGTTGGTGGAGTATTCGAAACAGCGCAACACGGCACACATGTCCAGCATGGAGGTCCACTCATTGGTGGTGAAGTGGTGCTGTTCCGCAGAGCAACTCACCCGTGCATGCTACAGCCAAAACTCCACTATCGCCTGCTGCTGCTTGCACAGTCTCTCCAGCATGTGCAAGGTGGAGTTCCACCTTGTGGCCACATTGCATATGAGGCGGAGAGTGGGAAGGCCGAAGTTGCCCTGTAGCGCAGACAGGTAAGTAGCAGCAGGGTGAGAACGCTGAAAACGCGCACAGACGGACCTCACTTTCTGCAGCAGCTCTGGCATATCGGGGTAATTTTTCAGGAATCTCTGCACCACCAAATTCTGCACATACGCCAGGTAAGGGATGTATGTCAAACCGGCTAGGCCCAGAGCTGCTTCGAGATTTCGCCCATTATCACACACCACCAGGCTGGGCTTGAGGCTCAGTGGCACCAACCACTTATCGGTCTGTTGTTCCATACCCGGCCATAGCTCCTGCGCGGTGTGGGGTTTTTACCCCAACAGATGAGTTTTTCAAAACAGCCTGCTGTCGTTTCCCCCCGGCTGTGCTGAAGTTGGTGGTGAAGGTGTTACGCTGACCAGATGAGGAGGCGGTAAAGGAGGAAATAAAGTAGGAGGATGAGGCAACAGGAGGCAAAGAGAAATGTCCTGCAATCCTCAGTGGCGGAAGGACATGCGCCAAACTGCTGTCCGCCTCAAGCCCAGTCGCCACTGCATTTACCCAGTGTGCAGTTAGGGAGATATAACGTCCCTGCCCGTTCTTACTGGTCTACTAATCGGTGGTTATGTGCACATGTTCCTACATTTCGTTTGGTGTGAGCCACCACCTTTGATTCTTACATTTGTTATGTGAACCTTGCCACAGATGGCGTTGCGCAGTGCACACCTAATTTTGTCCACCACTTGGTTGTGCAGGGCGGGAATTGCTCACCTGGAAAAGTAGTGGCAGCTAGGAACCAGGTACTGTGGGACAGCCAACGCCATAAGTTTTTTAAAAGTCTTCTTCTCCAACAGACTGAATGACAGCATTTCAAAGGCCAGGGATCTTAAAATGCTGGCATTCAGGGCCAGGGATCACGGGTGGGTAGGAGGTACCTCCTCTTTCTCTCCACTGTTTGGGAGATGGACAGCTGAACTCTACCATGGGACATTGTGGAGATGCTTGGTGATGGTGACGGACGTGGTGGCGTTGCTGCCACATCCTCTGTTTGCGGGGTGGCAGGTGCCACTGTCACTCCAGAGGGGGAAGAAGAGGCAGAGACTGCAGCAGAAGAGGAAGCAGGAGAAGCCTGAGATCTTTTGTGTTTTTTTAGGTGTTTACTCTACTGCAGCTCGTGCTTTGCATTTAGATGCCTGGTCATGCAGGTGGTGCTCAGGTTTAGAACATTTATGCCTCACTTCAGGCTCTGATTGTGCAGCGTGCAAACCACTCGCATTTTGTCTTCAGCACATTGTCTGAAGAACTGCCATGCCAGGGAACTGCTTGGAGCTGGCTTGGGTGTGCTCAGTCCCTGGGTGCAGTGGGCAGTAGCAGACGTACTGGCTAGGGGACGGCCACTCTGCTTTTGCGCACTGCTCCCTCTTTTGCTGTGCAGACGGTGCTGTGTTACCACCACCTCTTCCTCCGAACTGCACACGTCACCCGCATGACCTTGAATCAATGTGGGGTCTAGGACCTCATCATCCTCCACATCATCTTCCACCCACTCTTCACCCCTGCCATTCTTGCTGGTCTGCAAACTGCAGAAAGCCGCAGCAGTTTGCACCTTTGTTTCGTCATCATAAGAGATGTGCTGCGGTGGTCCTCCCATGTCCATATCCTGAAACATAAATGGTTGGGCATCAGTGCGCTCAATAACTTCAACTTCTGGTGCAGGGCTATGTGGACGGCACTCAGAAACCCTGCCAGAAGAGTCATCAAAATAAGCATAAGAGACTGCTGCATGACTTGGGGCTCAGACTGCTTGGCTGATTTGCAAGGAGGTGAAGTGAAAGACAGATGCCCATGGGCTGCAGGTGCCAATTTTGCGCTTTCAGCAGGGGACTGGGTGGGATACAATGTGAAGGAACTGGAGGCACTGTCAGCCTTCCA
Organism: Bufo gargarizans; assembly: GCF_014858855.1. NCBI lineage: Eukaryota > Metazoa > Chordata > Amphibia > Anura > Bufonidae > Bufo > Bufo gargarizans. Next base: position 392,045,062 of record NC_058084.1, on the reverse strand, counting down.
ATCTACTACTGCCTCTCCTTGTTTAGGCCTCACCATTCGTACCCGGGCCAACAAAATAACACTGAACGTTCTGTCGCCTACATCTACCTGAGGAAGGTGTTTCATTTGGACGTGTAGCTGGCACAGATTGACCACGTCCTCTCCCTGCAACAGGAGCTCCACCAACCCCAGCAGCACCACGACCAGGGCCACGTCCCTTTTTTGATACTCTTCTCATTATTTGAGGTCACCCATTGAACTAACAGGCAGTTTAACTATATTATTTTCCCTTTCATGAATGCAGTGCAGGTGTACGTCACGCAATAAATGGGTATATGACCTGCAGCTAACTAACAGACGAATTAACTATATCAATTTCCCTGTCACGTATGCAGTGCAGGTGTACTTCATGCAATAAATGGGTATATGACGTGCAACTAACTAACAGACGGATTTACTATTATATTTGTGTCAGGGGTACAAAGTACAATGTTGCATTGCACCCACAAAAGAAATTGCTGTGGGTCACCCACAGAATTAACAGCTAGATTTATGATTATCTTTCTGTGTCAGGGGCGCAAAGATGGTGTATTGCACTGACACTGTCCCTCACTTCAGCTGCTTGCTTTCTGTCCCTGCACTACTGAGAGCTGATGGGCGGTGTTACATCCAGCTTATATAGAGGCTGGGTCACATGATGCACCGGCCAATCACAGCCATGCCATTAGTAGGCATGGCTGTGATGGCTTCTAAGGGCTGAGGGATTTCTCATCTAAATATAAAAAGGAAGAATACATCAAACCCTGCAGACCAGAATTCTGGCCTCAAAATGTTTTAAAACAGTGTTTTGGGATTAATTTTGCAAAAGTGTTGTATTTTTAAACGACTCGCTTCAGTTTTGAAATGTGTGTGGTGTAAATATGAAAAATGTCACAAAATGTTGGCACAAGTAAACCCGACATATTGCAAAATCCAAAACTCTAACTAGGGAGTGGTGTAGATAAACTGGAGTAGCATTATAGACTAAAGTGTTATGTTTAAAGATGTTTTGCCTTTGTGATAAGTGTATATTGGAGTGCACATCGTACATGATGCGTGTTGCACACCTGTAGTTGAGGGCAGTTGGGATTCTGTGAAAGGCAGTGCTATATTGTAACAATTAGGACCTGCAAGAGTACCTTGCATTTCCTACACATTCCGAGCATCGTGTTTAGGCAGGGCAGACTGTGGCACAGAGTAGTCCTTAGAGACCCATAGCAGCATGGTTAAATAGATAGTCAACAGTCATTTTGGTACAATCTAACTTAGTGGTACCTTTGGTAAAAGAGAGGTTCCAAACTCTGTTTAAAGGACTGTTCAGACAAGTTATACCACTGCTACATAAAGTTATTTGTTCAACTGCAAATGTCTGTGCCTTTCAGGGAGCCCTTTGAATATTCTTAAAGAGGACCCCTCTGAGTATCCAGCTTTTTAGATTTTTATCCCTAGTACTCACCACTCGCATGTTCCCTGATAATTTGCTCCCCAAATACCTCAATCGATCACTACAGATCACTTGCAGATTTTGAGTTAAGGTACCCACTCTGACATTGTTTTCAGTAATTGGATAGCATCAGAGGAAAGAAAATCACTCCCTCTTGAGTGAAGACCCCATGTAGCTTCCCCTTGGCAAAGCATGAATCAATTCAGATATTTGGGTTGAACTATCAGGGCTTTGAACTTCAGAACACTCAATGGGTCATAAAAAATGTACTGAGTTTACATTGATTAAAGTGGTGACAGGTCCTCCTCAATATGTTGATGTCATTTGCTATCATGTTACATAGCTCTAACCTTTTCTGCACTGAATGTCAGGAAGGGCCCTCTAAAGACCTTACTGCTTTAATTTTAGATATATTGGGGAGCAGAAGAGATGGGTGGAGTGGATGGGGACAGTATAATTTACTGCTTTATATACTGGAGCACTGAGGAGAAGTAGAAGTGATGTGGGGACTTTTAGTTATTTAATCTTCAGGGCACAGAATAGGAAAGATAGGCCATGGAGATTAGAGGAAGTACCATAGAAAGATGGGTCACCTTTACTGCTTGGGCTAAGTATTCCTCATGGACACTTTGCCCAAGCTGTATTTCACTTTATTATGCCTTGCATCAGTATAAGCAGATGGAAGATGTTGCAGGTGGAAGATATTGCTATTATGTACCAGCTTGCCCTGCAGCTGTGTTCAGGCAAAAAAGTAATGGAGTACGACCCAGCACTTTGAGAACAAAATTTTGGATTTCTTAAACATGTGGCAGATCACGTAACACACAGTTCACTTTATGATTATACATTTCAAACTTCCTTGTTCTTAATCACAGCATGAAAATGTATTATTACACAAAATACTTGAAACCACAATAGACCTATAAACAATTGGCCAAGCCCTAAAGTGGCCAATAATAAATAGATCTAGGAATGAAATATATCATAATAGGAATGCTATTACAAAACATCACATCGAAAGCCAATGGTGTTTGTTTAGTTCAATAGCTGTATAGCAGATCATGTCTCCAGTTCATGCTCATTGGATACATCTTATTTAAATAGAGAATTCAGAAAGCATCCCTATTTAGGAGGTGGCACTTTTAATCCCAATTAGTGTTGATTGAGCAGATGAGCACCAAAGGGCTCGGGTGCTCGAGTAGAACACCTTGGCATTCTCGGGTGCTCTACAGAGCACCAGAGCACAATGGAAGTCAATGGGAGAACCCAAGCATTAAACTAGTCAACCCCTGCTCTGAAGAGGGGAGGGTGTTTGGTTCCAGGAAAAGGTCAGAAATTAATGGAAGCACCAGTGAAATGGTTCAGTTACAGCATGAGGAGGATGTCTGGATGCGTCTTGAACTCCCAGGTCGCTGCTGGAACGATGTTGTCCCAGTAGTACGCCACTTTTACAGACTGACAATAATACGCACTAAACCGAAGATAAAATCGATTTTAGAGGAAAAATTGTTAGTAAACATTCTTTCCTGTATATTTACTTGTATCTAAAGTGCAAGTGCTGCCAAAAGTTACAAGGAAGAGGCACTCAGATACAACCTATATGTCACATAAAGGAGGGTCTCATTCACACTGTGCTAGAAGTGTTCAGGTAGTGGGACGTCTACACTCATAAAGCCTATGCACTAAGTGAAAGGGCTGGTAACCGCCACTCCAATACACCCTTTATTACAAATAAAGGAGGGCATCATACACACCCTTGAAAAATTATGATTGATGACCTGCTGGTGACCCTCAAAAAGATTAGGAGCAAGGGCCTGCTGGTGACCCTCTAAAACATTAAGGGTAACGGCCTGCTGCTGATCTGACCATCTAAAACATTAGGGGTAAGGGTCTGCTGCTGAACTGACCATCTTAAAAATTAGGGGTGAGGGTCTGCTGCTGATCTGATCTTCTAATACATTAGGGGTGAAGGCCTGCTGCTGAGCTGACCATCTAAAACATTAGGGGTGAGGGCCTGCTGCTGATATGACCATCTAAAAGAATATATAGCAATATAGCGAATATTTGAAAAAACGAATATAGAGCAATTTAGCTAATATAGTGCTATAATCTTGTTTCTCTAATAGTTGCAATTTTTTTCTCATCTGAAGTTCAGATTGGAAAAAAATTACAACTATAAAAAAAAGATTATAGCACTATATTAGCTAAATTGCTCTATATCCGTTTTTTTGAATATTCGCTATATTGCTATAACTTCATTTTTTTGAATATTCGTAATATTCTAAAACAAGAATATATAGCAATATAGCGAATATTCGAAAAAACTAATATAGAGCAAAATTCGCAAACACTACTACTCCTAAAGTCAAGTATATTGCCCACAAGCTAGAAGCAGGAAGGGATCATGTGTACTGATTAAAAAATAAATAAAAAAATCAAAAGAAAATCAGAAAAAAAATAAAATAAATTGGAATATTCAAATATATATAACTATATTCTAAATATTCATGAATTTTCGAAGTACCTATATTCGCGATAAAAATTCAAAATTCGAATATTCGTGATCAACACTACTCCTTACTTGCTTCACCCATCTTCTTCTTATCCTTCCTCCATACATGCACTACATCTCGCTACTACTCCCTCTATACCTTTCATTCCAACATCAAATATGACCACCACCTCATCTACACGCTCAAATATGCAAGGACATTGTCCTATTGCGCTGCAGAACATACAACGCATGCGCTCCCGTTAGTAATATGGCCGCCGCTAGCCTCTCCTACACAGCGCGTGCACCGAATCCTGTCTCCCACATACAGCATAAATCCAGCCTATTTAAATACGCTTCCACCGCAGTCTCACACCACAGCTCCAAACAAAATTCATTACTGGACTGCCGTTACGCCACACTACATCATATATCATTCCTTGGTAAGCCTCTTTCCTCCTCTCTCTACACCCCACATTCCGCTGCCGTTCAGCGGTGCAGTTGTCTGTTCTAAAGCTCTGTTTGTCATGTAACAGTGGCAAAATTGAGGTATATTTGCCATTCAGCGGTGTAGTTATTTGTTGTAAAGACTTTTGTGACTTGAATTAGTGGAAAAAGAAAATATATATTTGCCGGTCAGCGGTGCAGTTACCTGTTCTAAAGCCCTTTTTGGCGTGAATTACTGGCACAAAAAAAGATTTGCCCTTTTTGTCGTGTATTAGTGTTAAAAAAAGGCTTATTAGCCGTTGTGTGCTGAAGATTACAGAGTTTTTTTTGGGTGTTTTAATTTCCTTTTTATTTATTGATTGGATCTAACAGTATCTCAGACAGAGAAGTGCCAGGCCCTGCACAGGGGAGTGGCAGAGGCCTAAATGTGTCTGGAGCAGGCAGAGGTCGCAGCAGAGTAAGGGGGCATGGCAGCAGTGTTTGCAGCGAGATGCCTGAGCTCCCGGTGTCATCATCTAGCGGTCGTGTCTTGACCAGCAACCCAGCGGTTCTTGAATATTTAACTCTGTCATCCGCTTCGTCCCAAGTGACATCAGACACCCCCAGCCAAGAGTCGGTGGGTTCCTTTGACATGAAGCTTAGTTGGCATGGCCCGGGAGCAGGCCCTGTGCCCCCACCTGTCTTAAACCTTCCTCTGTCATTTTCAGTTCCATCACCTCGAGAAGTATTATATGCCATAGGCTCGGCTCCACTTTTCAGTGAGGAAGAGTTACTAGAGGACAGTCAGCAGCTACTGCCCAGCCAAGATCTGGAGGAGACATCATCCGCTTCCTCCGCTAGGCGGGCAAGTAGTGATTAGGAGAGTGCTGTGGGAGCTGGTGTTGCGAGCGGTCAGGCTCCTGACCCAGAGATGGTTGAGGAGGACAGCAGTGACGTGCAGACAGTACTCGATGATGATGATGTAGCTGTTCGCACTTGGGAGCTAGGTGACGAAGGGGCTTCATCATCGGGAAAAGAGAGTGGCAGCTTGCCCGTGAGCCAGCGGCGGAGCCAGCAAGTTGCCAGCGTGGCCGGGAGTCAGCCGGGTGGCAGCAGTGGGAGGTCGGTAGCCAAATGTGCCTGGGGTAGAGCACCCGCTGTGCTCAAGCCTACCTGCCTGAGAAGAAGCGGTGCAGGGTTTCAAGGAGGCAGTAGCAGTCAATCAGTGCCTAGTGTTGGGGGTAAAATCACCTACTTGGCGATGTGGCAGTTTTTTGTTAAGCCGCCGGAGGAGGTGAACGTGGCCAAATATAGAATCTGTGGGCAGAAGGTGAAGCATGGCCAGGGTGCCAATGTTGGCACTACGGCCCTGCGTCAACATATGCAGTCGCCATAAAGTGGCCTGGGATAACCATGGCTCCGATGTAGTTGTCCAGCCTGCATCACCCAATGGCACGCACCCGGTTTCAGCCAGTCAAGCCTCCGCCACCTCAGCCGAAGGGAGCTGTCTGTCCTTCCAATCATCTGCTGGTTCTGATGCTCCTGCTCTTCCTCCTCCTAGTCACTAATTCCATCAGCAATCAATCACCGAAGCGATTGCCAAGAGACAACAGTATGCGTGCACTCATCTAACGACGCAGAAGCTGAATGTGCTCCTGTCCAAGTTGCTGGTGCTGCATTCCCTCTCTTTCCAAGTGGTGGTCTCTTTGCCATCATTTCTTTGCCAAAAAGGCAGTACAAGCCCTGCACACACATGTAGAACAGAAGGTGGGCCAGTCCTTGAGTCTGTTGGTGTCTGCCAAAGTGCACGGCAGTGCCGACGTGTGGAGCTGTAACTACGGTCAGGGACAATACATGTCAATGAGGTACCTGCACAGCCACACCAGCAACTTGGCCAGGTGACGCAAGGTTGGTCCAGCAACAATGTCCACCTCTGCCTCCTCACCCTCCACCGTGTCCTCATTCTCCACTGCAGGGACAATTCACTGTGCCCCTCCAGTATACCACATGTGCAGGGCACGGCAGTGTCACGCTGTTCTGCACTTCGTTTGCCTGGAAGAATGGAGTCACAAAGGGGAGCAACTGCTCCATGTCCTTCAGCAAGAAATCTAATTCTGGCTTTCTCTGCAAAAACAAAAAATCAGAACCATGGTGACCTACAATGGGAAGAACATTGTGTCGGCGCTGCAGCGGCAGAACGGCATCGCCCAACATAGGCTGATATGCGACGTTTCCACCTGTTGGAATCCCACCCTCCATATGTTGAAACAGAGAAAGGCCATCAATGATTTCCTGATAATCCAAGTGGACAGGAGAACTCCCCTGTGTAAATATGATGTCAAGCAGTGGCAGCTGATGCATGACACCTGACGTTTGCTCAGGCACTTTGAGGAGGCCACATTAATTGTCAGTCACCAGGACTACAGGATGAACAATGTCATTCTACTGCTTCATGTCCTGGAACAAATGCTGGTAAATCGGGCTGGTCAGGGGACTGGAGACGTGGCGCCTAGATCTCACGGCCACATGAGCCCGGTGGGGGCTGAACTGGAGGAGGAGATTGGAGCACAAGCAATGTGTAGCGAAATGGATGTTTTTTTATACACAGGTGAAAGGAGAGGAGCAGGAGCAGCCAGAGGAGCAACAGGGCGATGAGGAAGATGAGGCAGAGTACCCAGACACACCTTGACAGTATGCAGTGGAGATGGAGGCAGGGAGTCCCTCCCAGTCAATTGCGCAAATGGCTCACTGCATGCTCACTTGCTTGGGTAGTGACAGCAGAATTGTCACCATTCGGCAGAGGAATGACTTCTGGCTTTCCACCTGTTGGACCCTCGCTAACGGTCCAAAATGGGGGCCTTTTTTACACCCATTGTGAGGGAGGACAAACTGAACTACTATAGAGACATCCTATGTAGTCAGTTGGCCGCTGCCTATCTGCGCCTTCGTCCATCCTCTCGCACAGGGGCGTAACTACCATAGTGGAAGACTAGGCGACTGCTATATGGCCCAGGGCGCAAAAGTGGTCCAGTTTGGATCATCCCCTCTTCTACTGGGGGTGAAAACTTGGTCAGGATTCTAACCTCTAAAGGAACAACTTTTAGCAAATGAGGCAGTGGGAAAATGGCCCATGAGTCATTGAAAAGGGTTTAGGCAGAAACCCTTCTGTCCTGTGTGGTGGATCTGATTTGATCCTTGCTATGGGTCCCTTACTTCTCAATGAATGCCACTGCTCTCGCAGGTCTGACCAGGGTGTCCCTCTGCGCTCTCGTTCCACTGCCATGGCTGCTGGGGAGGGATGGGGTGGCTGGGGCAGTACCATCTTCATCAGTAGCAGCCTGAGTCTACAGTTGCTAATGAGCAGCTTTCTTCACCCGCCTAGTGAAGAAAATACTCACCAGCAGCTAGACGTATAGCAGAACCTGAACCAGCAGGTGGTGGCATACTTGGAGTGCACCCTGCCAGAAGTCATTAAAGATCCACTGCACTACTGAGCAGCCAAACTGGACTTGTGGCCTCAACTGGCAGAGTTTGTCCTGGAAAAGCTGTCCTTCCAGTAGTGTGGCATCAGAGCGGGTGTTTAGTGCGGCGGGGGCCTTAGTTACCCCAAGAAGAACTCGCCTGTCCGCTCAAAATGTGGAGAGACTGACCTTTGTCAAAATCAATCAGGTGTGAACAAGCCAGGATTTCCACCCACCAATTCCTGATGCATTAGACTAGATCATCCCTGGTGCCACACTTTGACAAAAGAAACCGGTTTCTTCTGGCTACCTGCCTCAGCTACTATTCTGATGCTGCCACCCGCCTGATGCCACACATCTGATGCCAAGGGCTCCTTCTTTTACTCACCATCTTCAGCAGGTACTGGTATTGCCACCCACCTGCACACTGTCACCATGCCACTCTGTTGCCTCCAGATGCTGCCACCACCTCCACACTATGTCACCTTGCCACTCTGTGGTCTCCTTATGCTGTTGCCACCTCCACACTCGCCACATACATGGACACACTCATACACGCACTCAACATATACATAGATGCACTCATATACATACTTACCACATACATGGACACACTCTCCACATACATGGACGCACTCATACATGCGCTCACCATATACATAGATGCGCTCATAACGCACCCCTCACATACATGGACTCACTCATACATGTGCTCACCATATACATAGATGCACTCATATACACACTCACCACATACAAGTATGCACTCATACACGCACTCACCACACACATGGATGCACTTATGCATGCACTCTCCACATATATGGACGCACTCATACATGTGCTCACAATCAGTGGCATAGCGTGGGTTGCCAGCACCCGGGGCAAGCCATGTATTGCGTCCCCCAACCTGTGAACATGACCCTTTTTACAGATAATGTAGCATTCCTATGTAACACCACAGATAACACAGTGATAATTCTCAGAGTACAGATAATGTAGTAGATGTTACCTGCAGTCCTATGTAACACCACAGATAACACAGTGATAACTCTCTGAGTACAGATAATGTAGTAGATGGGTGTGAGGCCCCAGAATTCAGAACACGCACAGTGTGACCTGAAGTCTGGGGTCAGGATGCGGCAGGGTGGGCCATATTTTCAATCCATCCCCCAACCCTACCGTGAAACAAATATGTGTTTGGACATTACATACATCACTACAAAATATAAAGTATAATACAGCACCACATATCTCATCCATAAAGTGACATCTCCTGTGATGTAGACTTTCCTCAACATCTTTATTCGGAGATAAGACCTCCATGACATGTTCTTTCAGCTGCGTCTCATCTCTGCAGAGTTTCATTATTATTAGTTATTATTATTATTATATATAATGGCCCTCTCTGTATAATGTATAATGGCCCCTCTGTAATTTTAGGATATATAATGGGCCATTATATATCCTAATAATATGGAGGGGGCCATTATATATTATAATAATACTGGGGAGGGGGTCATTATATAATAATTATAGGGGCCATTATATACAGTTGCAAGAAAAAGTATGTGAACCCTTTGGAATGATATGGATTTCTGCACAAATTGGTCATAAAATGTGATCTGATCGTCATCTAAGTCACAAAAATAGACAATCACAGTCTGCTTAAACTAATAACACACAAAGAATTAAATGTTTTTTTTGAACACACCATATAAACATTCACAGTGCAGGTGGAAAAAGTATGTGAACCCTTGGATTTAATAACTGGTTGAACCTCCTTTGGCAACAATAATTTCAACCAAACGTTTCCTGTAGTTGCAGATCAGACATGCACAACGGTCAGGTGTAGAGTTGAGCGAACACCTGGATGTTCGGGTTCGAGAAGTTCGGCCGAACTTCCCGGAAATGTTCGGGTTCGGGATCCAAACCCGATCCGAACTTCGTCCCGAACCCGAACCCCATTGAAGTCAATGGGGACCGAACTTTTCGGTACTAAAAAGGCTGTAAAACAGCCCAGGAAAGGGCTAGAGGGCTGCAAAAGGCAGCAACATGTAGGTAAATCCCCTGCAAACAAATGTGGATAGGGAAATGAATTAAAATAAAAATTAAATAAATAAAAATTAACCAAAATCAATTGGAGAGAGGTCCCGTAACAGACAATCTGGCTTCATGTCAGCAGAGAATCAGTCTTCATATCATAGCAGAGAATCAGGCTTCACGTCAGCCACCACTGCAACAGTCCATTGGCATATATTTAGGCCCAGCACCCAGGCAGAGGAGAGAGGTCCCGTAACAGAGAATCTGGCTTCATGTCAGCAGAGAATTAGTCTGCATGTCATAGCAGAGAATCAGGCTTCACGTCACCCAACATTGGAACAGTCCATTGGCATATATTTAGGCCCCGGCACCCAGACAGAGGAGAGGTTCATTCAAATTTGGGTAGCCTCGCAATATAATGGTAAAATGAAAATAGAAATAGGATTGAATGAGGAAGTGCCCTGGAGTACAATAATATATGGTTAAGGGGAGGTAGTTAATGTCTAATTTGGACAAGGGACGGACAGGTCCTGTGGGATCCATGCCTGGTTCATTTTTATGAACGTCAGCTTGTCCACATTGGCTGTAGACAGGCGGCTGCGTTTGTCTGTAATGACGCCCCCTGCCGTGCTGAATACACGTTCAGACAAAACGCTGGCCGCCGGGCAGGCCAGCACCTCCAAGGCATAAAAGGCTAGCTCTGGCCACGTGGACAATTTAGAGACCCAGTAGTTGAATGGGGCCGAACCATCAGTCAGTACGTGGAGGGGTGTGCACACGTACTGTTCCACCATGTTAGTGAAATGTTGCCTCCTGCTAACACGTTGCGTATCAGGTGGTGGTGCAGTTAGCTGTGGCGTGTTAACAAAACTTTTCCACATCTCTGCCATGCTAACCCTGCCCTCAGAGGAGCTGGCTGTGACACAGCTGCCTTGGCGACCTCTTGCTCCTCCTCTGCCTTGGCCTTGGGCTTCCACTTGTTCCCCTGTGACATTTGGGAATTCTCTCAGTAGCGCGTCTACCAACGTGCGCTTGTACTCGCGCATCTTCCTATCAAGCTCCAGTGCAGGAAGTAAGGTGGGCACATTGTCTTTGTAGCGTGGATCCAGCAGGGTGGCAACCCAGTAGTCCGCACAGGTTAAAATGTGGGCAACTCTGCTGTCGTTGCGCAGGCACTGCAGCATGTAGTCGCTCATGTGTGCCAGGCTGCCCAGGGGTAAGGACAAGCTGTCCTCTGTGGGAGGCGTATCGTCATCGTCCTGCCTTTCCCCCCAGCCACGCACCAGTGATGGACCCGAGTTGCGTTGGGTGCCACCCCGCTGTGACCATGCTTCATCCTCATCCTCCTCATCCTCGTCCTCCTCGTCCTCCAGTAGTGGGCCCTGGCTGGCCACATTTGTACCTGGCCTCTGCTGTTGCCAAAAACCTCCCTCTGAGTCACTTCGAAGAGACTGGCCTGAAAGTGCTAAAAATGACCCCTCTTCCTCCTCCTGGGCCACCTCCTCTTCCATCATCGCCCTAAGTGTTTTCTCAAGGAGACATAGAAGTGGTATTGTAACGCTGATAACGGCGTCATCGCCACTGGCCATGTTGGTGGAGTACTCGAAACAGCGCAACTGGGCACACAGGTCTCGCATGGAGGCCCAGTCATTGGTGGTGAAGTGGTGCTGTTCTGTAGTGCGACTGACCCGTGCGTGCTGCAGCTGAAACTCCACTATGGCCTGCTGCTGCTCGCACAGTCTGTCCAGCATGTGCAAGGTGGAGTTCCACCTGGTGGGCACGTCGCATATGAGGCGGTGAGCGGGAAGGCCGAAGTTACGCTGTAGCGCAGACAGGCGAGCAGCAGCAGGATGTGAACGCCGGAAGCGCGAACAGACGGCCCGCACTTTATGCAGCAGCTCTGACATGTCGGGGTAGTTGTGAATGAACTTCTGCACCACCAAATTCAGCACATGCGCCAAGAAAGGGATGTGCGTCAAACTGGCTAGTCCCAGAGCTGCAACGAGATTTCGCCCATTATCACACACCACCAGGCCGGGCTTGAGGCTCACCGGCAGCAACCACTCGTCGGTCTGTTGTTCTATACCCTGCCACAACTCCTGTGCGGTGTGGGGCCTGTCCCCCAAACATATGAGTTTCAGAATGGCCTGCTGACATTTACCCCGGGCTGTGCTGAAGTTGGTGGTGAAGGTGTGTGGCTGACTAGATGAGCAGGTGGAAGAAGAGGAGGAGGAAGTCGAGTAGGAGGAGGTGGCAACAGGAGGCAAAGAATGTTGCCCTGTGATCCTTGGCGGCGGAAGGACGTGCGCCAAACAGCTCTCCGCCTGGGGCCCAGCTGCCACTACATTTACCCAGTGTGCAGTTAGGGAGATATAGCGTCCCTGGCCGTGCTTACTGGTCCACGTATCTGTGGTTAGGTGGACCTTGCCACAGATGGCGTTGCGCAGTGCACACTTGATTTTATCGGATACTTGGTTGTGCAGGGAAGGCACGGCTCTCTTGGAGAAGTAGTGCCGGCTGGGAACAACATACTGTGGGACAGCAAGCGACATGAGCTGTTTGAAGCTGTCTGTGTCCACCAGCCTAAATGACAGCATTTCATAGGCCAGTAGTTTAGAAATGCTGGCATTCAGGGCCAGGGATCGAGGGTGGCTAGGTGGGAATTTACGCTTTCTCTCAAATGTTTGTGAGATGGAGAGCTGAACGCTGCCGTGTGACATAGTTGAGATGCTTGGTGACGGAGGTGGTGGTGGTGTTGGTGGTACATCCCCTGTTTGCTGGGCGGCAGGTGCCAACGTTCCTCCAGAGGAGGAGGAAGAGGCCGAGGCGGCAGCAGCAGAAGAGGCCGAGGCGGCAGCAGCAGAAGAGGTAGCAGGGGGAGCCTGAGTGACTTCCTTGGTTTTAAGGTGTTTATTCCACTGCAGTTCATGCTTTGCATGCAGGTGCCTGGTCATGCAGGTTGTGCTCAGGTTCAGAACGTTAATGCCTCGCTTCAGGCTCTGATGGCACAGCATGCAAACCACTCGGGTCTTGTCGTCAGCACATTGTTTGAAGAAGTGCCATGCCAGGGAACTCCTTGAAGCTGCCTTTGGGGTGCTTGGTCCCAGATGGCGGCGGTCAGTAGCAGGCGGACTCTCTTGGCGGCGGGTGTTCTGCTTTTGCCCACTGCTCCCTCTTTTGCTACGCTGTTGGCTCGGTCTCACCACTGCCTCTTCCTCCGAACTGTGAAAGTCAGTGGCACGACCTTCATTCCATGTGGGGTCTAGGACCTCATCGTCCCCTGCATCGTCTTCCACCCAGTCTTGATCCCTGACCTCCTGTTCAGTCTGCACACTGCAGAAAGACGCAGCAGTTGGCACCTGTGTTTCGTCATCATCAGAGACATGCTGAGGTGGTATTCCCATGTCCTCATCATCAGGAAACATAAGTGGTTGTGCGTCAGTGCATTCTATGTCTTTCACCGCTGGGGAAGGGCTAGGTGGATGCCCTTGGGAAACCCTGCCAGCGGAGTCTTCAAACAGCATAAGAGACTGCTGCATAACTTGAGGTTGAGACAGTTTCCCTGGTATGCATGGGGGTGATGTGACAGACTGATGGGGTTGGTTTTCAGGCGCCATCTGTGCGCTTTCTGCAGAAGACTGGGTGGGAGATAATGTGAACGTGCTGGATCCACTGTCGGCCACCCAATTGACTAATGCCTGTACCTGCTCAGGCCTTACCATCCTTAGAACGGCATTGGGCCCCACCATATATCGCTGTAAATTCTGGCGGCTACTGGGACCTGAGGTAGTTGGTACACTAGGACGTGTGGATGTGGCAGAACGGCTACGTCCTCTCCCAGCACCAGAGGGTCCACTAACACCACCACGACCATGTCCACGTCCGCGTCCCTTACTAGATGTTTTCCTCATTGTTATCGTTCACCACAACAACAAAAATATTATTTGGCCCAATGTATTGTATTCAAATTCAGCTGAATATAAATTTGAGGCCTAGTATTTAGGTGCTGGGTGACCGGTATGGATTTACTGACAGAATTAGACTTGGAAATGCACTGTAGCGTGTGTGTGAAGTTATTCTGAATGACCCTATGTGCACCTTGAATATTATATACCCTTTTAGGGATAGATTTCAAATAGCTCTGATATAGCAGAAACCACTAAATTATGAAATTGCTAAATTGGGAATTGTATTTCAACCCAGAACAAAAAATGTGCTTTGACGGACACTAAATAACTTGCCCAGCCAGAACAGTACAGCGGTAACGACAGATTTAATGGGATATAAATTTGAGGCCTAGTATTTAGGCGCTGGGTGACCGGTATGGATTTACTGACAGAATTAGACTGGGATATGGCCAAAAAATAACCACACTATTGCTGGTTAAATGCATTTGGTGTGACAGCTTGACCAACCACACTACTGAGGGTTAAATGCACTTGGTGACAGGCGCAGCTTGCCCCTGATGTAGTATATGGCCAAAAAATGAACAGACTATTGCTGGTTAAATGCACTTGGTGTGACAGCTTGACCAACCACACTACTGAGGGTTAAATGCACTTGGTGACGGGCACAGCTTGCCCCTGATGTAGTATATGGCCAAAAAATGAACAGACTATTGCTGGTTAAATGCACTTGGTGTGACAGCTTCACCCTGATGTAGGCTTTAGCCAAAAAACAACCACACCATTGAGGGTTAAATGCACTTGGTGACAGGCGCAGCTTGCCCCTGATGTAGTATATGGCCAAAAAATAAACAGACTATTGCTGGTTAAATGCACTTGGTGCGACAGCTTCACCCCGATGTAGGCTTTAGCCAAAAAACAACCACACCATTGAGGGTTAAATGCACTTGGTCGCAGCTTGTGCTGGCGCACCACAAGACACAAAATGGCCGCCGATCACCCCATAAAAAAGTGACTGACAAACGGTCTGGGCAGCCTAAAAACAGCGAGCAATCGAGTATCAGCAGCTCAATGATCCACAGCTGCAGATCGATCAATTAATCAAGTCCTTTGGAGGAGTTAATCTGCCTAATCTCGCCCTACTGTCGCAGCCGCAACCTCTCCCTATGCTGATCAGAGCAGAGTGACGGGCGGCGCTATGTGACTCCAGCTTAAATAGAGGCTGGGTCACATGGTGCTCTGGCCAATCACAGCCATGCCAATAGTAGGCATGGCTGTGACGGCCTCTTGGGGCAAGTAGTATGACGCTTGTTGATTGGCTGCTTTGCAGCCTTTCAAAAAGCGCCAAGAAAGTGTCAAAAAGCGCCAAGAAAGCGACGAACACCGAACCTGAACCCGGACTTTTACGAAAATGTCCGGGTTCGGGTACGTGTCACGGACACCTCAAAATTCGGTACGAACCCGAACTATACAGTTCGAGTTCGCTCATCCCTACTTATGATATAATTCACCCAGCTTTCCTACTGTACTGCAGGTCACATGTGCACAGTCTGGGAAAACTGAATATAACCGCAGTTCCCCTGCCACTCACATCACTGGTGTAGTTGTGGCAATCCAACTGATGTTGAGCATGCTGGGCATGGAAGGTTCAGGCCGCAAGAATCACGGGTATGAAAGGTGGCGGGGTTATTCTAGTTCCGCCCACATTGGACTGCCCTGATGCTGGTCACTGTCCATCAACAGAACTGAGGAGGGGGAGAGGCAAAGCAATGTCATTGATGTCAGGTCAGTGACAGAAGTGCAAGTGCAGGACTCTGGACCCGGTGCAGGAGAAGTCAGCTGCTCTGACAGGGACCCGGGGTGATGAGGTACAGTGACTGCTCCCAGGCCCCTTCTGAGTTAGGGCCCCTAAAGCAGCTGCTTCCCCTGCTTCCCTGATAGCTACACCACTGCACCTTGGCATTCTGTGGCCTCCTGATGCTGCTGCCACCTCCACATTATGTCACCTTGCCACTCTGTGGCCTCCTGATGCTGCTGCCACCTCCACACTATGTCACCTTTCCACTCTGTGGTCTTCTGATGCTTCCGCCACCTGCAAACTCTGTCATTGTGCCATTCTGTGACCTCCTGATGCTGCTGACACCTTCACACTACTTTACCTTGCCACTCTGTTACCTCCTGATGCTGCTGCCACCTCCACACTATATCACAGTGTCACTCTGTGGTCTTCTGATGCTGCCGCCACCTCCACACTCTGTCATTGTGCCATTCTGTGGCCTCCTGATGCTGCTGCCACCTTCACACTATTTTACCTTGCCACTCTGTGGCATCCTGATGCTGCTGCCACCTCACACTATGTCACCTTGCCACTCTATGGCCTCCTAATGCTGCTTCCACATCCACACTATGTCACCTTTCCACTCTGTGGTATCCTCATGCTGCTGCCACCTCCACACTATGTCACCTTGCCACTCTGTGGCCTTCTGATGCTGCTGCCACCTTTACACTATGTCCCCTTGCCACTCTGTGGTCTCCTCATGCTGCCACCACCTCCACACTATTTTACCTTGCCACTCTGTTGCCTCCTGATGCTGCTGCCACCTCCACACTATGTCACCTTGCCACTCTGTGGTCTTCTGATGCTGCCACCATCTCCACACTTTTGTCATTGTGCCCCTCTGTGGCCTCCAGATGCTGCTGCCCCCTTCAGGTTATGTTATTGGGATTATATCATAGGGCCACTTGGTGGACTTCTTATGCTTTTCCCCCATCCCCACCTCATGACTGGGCCACTATTTAGCGAAATAATAGAAAATCCGCAGCACTCTCCAATTTGTGCAAAAAATACAGTTTTTTTTTTTATTCCATCAGCAGATTACAATGCGACGTTTCAACTTAGACAAGTCTTTATCAAGCAACACTATGGGCCACTATTTCGCTTTTTGACTTGGCTGATATCATCATTTATTTGACCCTTCTTCTGATCTGTCAGAAGAAATGTAAAATGAGACGTAGAACAGGTCCTCTCTGTGTAGCAGCTGTAGGGTCCCATCAGAATTGGCTTATGATTTGGTAGCCAATTTGTGATATTTTGCTAATATTTGGTAGAATATTCGTCATAGATTCGCGATATTCAAGATTATTTTCTTATTAGTAAAAAATTGGTAATATTTGCGTAATACGCGCAAAATACAGGTGTGGGTCTCTATAGCTACATTTTTCAAGCTGCTAGAAGTTTCCTGAGACTAAAGAAAATGGTTGGCACGACATTACAATAGCTTTATATGCAGATAGAGTGTTTGCGCAAATCGGCAATTAATGATGCGCATATATTTACGCAATACGCGCAACTTCACATTTTAGCAGGTCTGACTACTTATTAGTGATTGGCGCACTAAATATTGCTGTAAACTTGTGACATTAAAGCACTATGTCTGTAGCATGTATGTATGGACAGCTACACTATATCACCATCTAACCTACACTGACTATCTCCCACTAACTATCTGTATTATATATACATATATATATATATATATATATATATATAAAAAAAAGCTAACTAGCTATCTAATGTAATTAAACAGTAAAGCACAGAGCACAGCAATAACACTGCTGTCTCTCTCAGAACTGCAAAAAACTGCAGAAAATGGCTGCTGGGGAGGTTCTTATATAGTAAGGGGGAGGCAACTTTCCTATTGGTTGCTAGGGATGTTGCTAAGCTCATACAAAGACATTGCGCGTGCAATACGCGCATATTACATTGCCGATTTTCGCAATCAAGAAAATAATGGCAAATTCTCGAATTCGTGAATTTATGACGAATTTTCGCCCAAATATTCACAAAATATTGCAAATTCGAATATTGCCCCTGCCACTCATCACTACTGACGACGGTGTAAAAGGAGTGCGCTCCTTCTTGGCGCTAACATCAACCTGTAAGGATGAGTTTATGCTTGAGTTATTTGGTCAGTTTTGGCCCTGTGACTGCCCAAGTAAGTGAAGTGTTCAGTGATTCTAAGAGCGACGCCTGTCATCTGCGTGTCATACTGACTCACAGTATTACACTACCACAGCAGACTCCCTATGCGTCTTACTGCAGGGCACAGTGTTCTACACCACTATGAAGGCTCTCTGCAGCTAGGAAATATAAGTTTTTTATTGAAATTCACCGCAAATATATTCGGATTAAGCATTTTCCCCAAAAATTCAGTGAATCGGCAAATCAAATTTGAGAAAAATGTGCTTATCTCTACTTCTGTCATCAGTCCTGAGTCTGCTGACCTTACAGCAAGAATGCTTAGAATACAATGATATAAACAACTGAACATACTGTATTAGTGACCAATACCTCCAATGCTCATACATTTGATATGTAAATTGCATATTCATATGTGAGTTTCAGTTGAATTTAAATAGTCTTTGCTATTTAAAAAAAAAGCCTTACTTTATCCCATAGGATATAGTTTGACATGCCAACACATAATTTGTACTATATAAGTTAATAAAATGCATATATTATTTGGAAAGGCATGCAATTCTCATGGGTATTTTTTTTCCTCCTTGCTTGAAGCTATTGAACCTTCTTAAGTCAGCTCAATCAATCAACATTTCATCAATCTCCCTTGAGAGTAGTTTTCCATTACATGAGTCATATACTGTGTAGTGGTGCCTCAAAAATTCTGTTGTATTAGTAAAACTCTGCTAAAAGTTAATTTCATTAATGTTACAACAGCGGCTGCTAGCCACCGCTGTCCCTTTCCTTATCAGGCAGACCAGACCCACCTCCAGCTGCCACTCCTCCAGCAGGCCCACTCTGTCTCCCTTCACAGACTGCAGCCTGCCCATTAGCCCGGTTCCTCCTCCACTGCCTGAAGGGTACATCCTTCCTCAGACCCCTAAAGGGCGAGCCCTCACTTCCTCTAATCTTTATAACTGGCTACCTATGAATATTTAAGGTACCTTTCCCAGTGGGAAAGTGCCTGAGCAATAAGGTTCTTTAGCTTGCTAAGTTTCCTGCAAATGTTTGATATGCTGATGTCTTCTTGTGTGCTGACCTTTGCCAGTTTTCCTGTATTGATCCTCTGCTGCCTGACCTGACCCATCCCTAATTACCGTACTGACCATGAGCTGCCTGCCATGACTTCTGACCTGTTTCACAGATTTGCAAAAACTCTGCCTGTCCTGACCTTGACTCTGTTACTGACTATGAGTTTGCCTGATCCCTCTGTTCCTTGCGCTGGTGTATCTGATCTCTGTGGGACAGCTCTCAACCATACTGGGTCTTCTCCAAGAGGTAGTGACCTGGTAGCTCCGCTGCAGCAAAGTCAAGATCCTAATATAGGGTTTAAAGGGCGAATATCAGGAGACTGCAAGGACAAGTCAAACCAATTGGTTGACACAGTGGTTCCATATCCACAACGATGAAAATCACAATATGCATAGATGTACTGTATGGCATGTCTTAAATTTAAAATCATCTTGGCTTCGGATCTGAGGTACTAGTCAGACCTGAAGCCGAGTTAAATTTCAACTTTTAAACTGGTTTTCCACTTTAAAAATTAACTACTGAAGTTATTCGACAAACTCATGCACGACTACGTGAATAACTTACTTCAGCTCATCGGAGCCCACACATTCTAATACTGTACGGAGACAAATCTCTGTACAGTATTATTCCGAAATTTTGAATGAAGTGACTTCGGATTAAGCATCTGAAGCTTGTTTCGATCATCTCTATTTACCACCATGAACTCTGGACATCATAAGAGATGCATTTTTGTAATTGGGTTATGCAGTCTGAAATTTTAAAGAAGCACAGACATTTTTAACACTGTGGGTGTAAGTGGAGAAGATAATATAAGTGAAAATCCTTACAAAGTCAGTTAGTACCTTGCAAGCTTTTAGGACGTTTCAAAAGTCAATAAAAAGCACATAATATATTGTTGAATGTATATAGCGACCCAATCAGAAGAGGACTGGGAACTTAAAGTGGCTCGGCCTACCTGGAAATTCCCCTGTAGGGTCTATGGCCAATCTGCCCCGTAGAGTCATATGTTTTACTTTATGTTCCAGATCTGGGTTATCTGGCAAAAATACAAGTGCATAGCCTGAACGGCCATTTCTCTGGACAGGACAACGTTTAGCCTATTGGACTTCCTGATCATGTTGTCGGTGTTACCATAATGTTCATAATAGCTCTTATTAAATCCAATTTTTTATAACATTAGATACTGAATTATAATGCTTGGGAGTCAAAGGTTGGAGGCACATTAATACAAGCCGAAATACACATGTTTAATATACTGTGGTTTTTTAAGTACCACTGAGCTCAGGCATATGTAATACAAGGACTCTGTTCCTTCAGAGACTCTGCTTTCTTACTCATTATTGAATTATAAGCAAGTAACCTTTATTAATGCTACTTTGAATATTACGTTACTATTATGCATAGCACATATACATTTCCCAGAAAAAAATCTATTGCATACCATAGACTGTAACATCTGTGAATACAGAATAAACATAGCTTGATAATATAAATATAATCCCTGCTCAACGGGCAACCCAGGAATTTCTGACAATATCCTTCCACAGGCCTTACTACCTGGCTGTCTGTTTATATGTTCAAGAGATGCTGGGGGGCATCCTTAAACATAGTTTGTAGATTAAATAATCTGTGGGTATGGCTTGAGGAGAGAGACATAACCAAAGTATATACCAGGGGAGTGGAGAAACTACACTTGAAAATTAACATTAAAATAGGTAAAATGTAGACATAAAGCCTGATAAGAAGACAGTCTAAGTAAGACCTATCACAAAGGAGATGAAAATCAGGAGGCTTTTTTGAAGACTATTAGGCCTCTTTCACACTACCGTATGGCTATTTCAGTGTTTTGCGGTCCGTTTTTCATGGATCCGATGTTCAGTTTTTTTTTTTCGTTGTGTTTCCGTTCCGTTGTTTCATTCAGTTTTTCCATATGGCATATACAGTATACAGTAATTACATAGAAAAAATTGGGCTGGGCATAAAATTTTCAATAGATGGTTCAGAAAAAACGGAACGGATACGGAAGACCTACGGACGCATTTCCGTAGGTGTTCCGTTTTTTTTGCGGACCCGTTGACTTGAATGGAGCCACGGAACATGATTTGCGGCAATAATAGGACATGTTATATCTTTCAACGGAACGGAAAAATGGAAATACGGAAATGGAATGCATACATAGAAACATAGAATGTGTCGGCAGATAAGAACCATTTGGCCCATCTAGTCTGCCCAATATACTAAATACTATGGATAGCCCCTGGCCCTATCTTATATGAAGGATGGCCTTATGCCTATCCCATGCATGCTTAAACTCCTCCACTGTATTTGCAGCTACCACTTCTGCAGGAAGGCTATTCCATGCATCCACTACATTCAGTTTTTTTTGCGGAACCATTGAAATGAATGGTTCCGTATACGGACCGTATATGGAACGCAAAAAATGGCCCGCAACACGGAAACAAAAAACGGTAGTGTGAAAGAGGCCTTACATTGGGTTTGAGAAATGCCATACATTTATTTTATTTGCCTTAAATTTACACTTTTTTAACTTTTGGATGGATTTCTAGCAGAATATATACTATATGGACAAAATTATTAGGGTGTCTGCACATTACACCTATAGGAGCTTTTATGACATCCCATGCTAAATCCATAGACATTAATGTTGGGGAGGGAGGGGGGGAGTTTCTACCTATTTTGCAGCTAAAACAGCTTCCACTCTTCTGGGAAGGCTTTCTAGAAGATTTTGGAATGTGTCTGTGGAAATGTTTCCCATTAATCCAGAAGAGCATTTGTTAGGTCAGAATCTCTGTTCTAGTTCTTCCCAAAGTTGTTTGATGAGGTTGAGATCAGGGCTCTATGTGGAGCAGTCAAGTTCTTTCACAGCAGACTAACCATGCCTTTATGAACCTTGCTTAGTGCACTGGGACAAGATCGTACTGTTACAGAAAAGAACCTTCCCTAAACTGTTCTCACAAAGTTGGAACTTGGAAGCATACAATTGTCCAAAATTAAAGATTTCACTTCACTGGAACTAAGGTGCCTAAGCCAAACCCTGAAAACAAACCCCACAGTATTTTATCTCATCCACCAGACTTTACAGTTGGCATAATGCAGTCAGACAGGTAACGTTCTCCTGGTTTTTGCCAAATATAGACTTGTCCCTCAGACTGCCAGATTCCTCACTCCACAGAACATGCTTTCATTGCTGCAGAGTCCAGTGATGGACGGCAGTGGCACGGGAGCGGTGAGTAATGCGTATTTGTTATTTTAAACCCATTCTGCATCAAAGTTTTTTTGGGGGACTAGTTCAATTTAATTAAACCAGCATATAGATGATCAACACCAATGCACAGGTCAACACACAAGTATCTCTGAGGGATAATGAATTTAGGCTAAAATCAGTTTCCCTTTAATTCTGTGTTCACAAACATGTTTCTATATTATTATTTTTTATTGGGGACTGATTATATTCAAATTGGCAGCATATATACGTGACTACTACACCAATAGACACAGTAGCACACAAAGTATCTGGGAATGTCAATGAATAGTGATGAGCGGCAGGGGCAATATTCAAATTTGCGATATCTCGTGAATATTTGGGCGAATATTCACCATATATTCGAGAATTTGCGAATTCATGATCTCCAGGCATTATTTACTTGATTGCAAAAAATTGGTATTTTCCCAAAAATCGAATGTTCGCAATTACGAATATATTTTGCGATATTCAAAATATTTGCAAATTCTCGAAGTGCCGATATTCGCGATTAAAATGTGCAATTCAAATATTCGGGATCAACACTATCAATGAATTTAGACCCAAGTCTATTTCCCTATTTGACAGTTTTGTGATCTTTTTTTTTTTTTTTGGTGGGGGGAGATGTTGATTATATTCAAACTACAAGCATATATACGTATTTACTACACCAATACACAGGGTAGTGCACAACATTAGGGTTACCAACAAAAGACCCAGAGCCAGAATGTGGGTTGTAGCATCTATCTAGCCAGAACTAGTGGTAGTGGTAGACCACGGTTTTCCCTGCTGGATTTGAAAAGGCGCAACATTATAGTTGAGGAAAAAGAGGATGATATAGTTGATTGGATTGTTCACTCCTCCTCTCAGTTGTAGCAGGATGACGTGGAGGTGACTTTAGAAACAGACACCATGCCATGGAGCCAGGGATCACAGCGTTCCTCCTGCTCCTCCTTCTTGCAGCCCCAAATAAGACTTTCAGTGGAGTCCTCCCAGTCTTCACTGCCCCTTCCTAGAGGGGTGTCTTACTTTTTCATAAAAAGCGGCAATAAAACCCCACCACCCCCTATGGCAGATAGTCAAGAGAATCTCCCTGTTGATGACTTGTGTGAAAGCAGTCAGTGTTTGTACTGACCTGAGGAGGAGGTAGGGGAGGAGCCTGCAGGCATAGCCATGTTGGTAATGGTAGTATTAGTGTCCCCCGCAGCCACGCTATTAGCGTTGGAGGCAGCGAAAGTGGCAGCCAGGGAAGAGCAGGGGAGGGGGACCAAAGAAGCCACCATTATATCGCACAGTCTGATAGAAGCAAAATTGAGGGTGAGGACTCTAATGACGATTGCGTGCTGGACAGGGCCTGGGAGCCAGATCAGGGTGCTGAGGAAGAGGCAACATCAGAGGAGGAGGGTGATGGCAGCAGCAATAAAGAGCATAGGCCACATATCTCCCAAAGAATAGCCAGGGCCATGTCTGCTTCAGGATCTGTTGATGCAGCTGGTGCTCTGGATGGGTTTGGCACAAAATGTCCCAGCTCGGCTGCCTCTACCATTGCGCAAGTATCTCCCGTCTGGCAGTGTTTTCGTAGGCACCACAGTTCTATTTAACGACATAAAGTGGCATCATCCCGTGGGCAAACACAGGTTGTACCCAGCCACCGCAGCAGGACTTCCATCCTTCTCCCAATCCAGCTTCTGGCAGCCAGGCCACATCTATGAGCAGTATGGTGTCTTTCACATCGTCATCATCCCTTTCCGCTTCTCCTGCTCAGACTATGCCTCCTCTACTCCATTGTCAGCCATCTATAACGGAATGTGTGGCCAGGAAACAACTCTACGCACCCAGAAATCTGATGGTGCACAAGCTTAATTCCTACCTGGCCAAGTTGCTGGCAGTGCAGTTGCTGCAGTATCATTTAGTCGAGTCTGCTGCCTTTAGGAAGCTAATGGCGTGCTCTCAGCTTCCCTGGAAGATTCCTAGCCGGCATTATTTTTAAAACCACCCCAGCCTTGTATCCTCATGTGGTGGATAACGTGGGTTGCTCCCTACGATTCTAGCTGTGTGGCAAGGTTCACGCCACAGTGGACAGCTGGAGTAGCTCTTAAGGGCAGGGACAGTACATGTATTTTACAGTCCACTGGGTCAATGTTCTTTCCAGCAACTGTGAGGCAGCACCCCAGCAATGAGGCCAGGTACTTTTGACCCCTCACGATTGTGTCAGCCTGGCTCCCGCACCTCCTCCTCTGCCTCCATGGACACGTTTCCCCAATAGCAACTAGGCACAGGGTCACTTGCACTACCCCTCCTTCCTATCACATGTGTCAGGTCAAGCATTGCCAAGCTGTTTTGGAGCTGATTGGCCTGGGAGAGAGTAGCCACACCAGTGAGCTGTTGCTCAAGTACATCAAGCAGTAAACATACTGCCAGCTGTAACCCCGCCGACTCCAACTGGGCAAGCTGGTCAGTGACAATTGTTGCTACATTGTGGCCTCCCTGAACCTGGGTGAAATAGCACATGCTCCCTATTGGTGGAGCACTTTCTAAATAAGTACACTGACTTGCACAAGGTGCTAGTAAAGTCCAGGAGACTGCCCAAGCATTTCAGCCACTCTTATGTGGTGAGGAACGCTCCTCTAGACCTGCAGCAACAGAACAACCTGCCACTGCACCGCTTAATTCGAGTCATGCCAACTCGCTGGAATTCGACATTGCACATGCATCTTTATGATCAGTGGAAAGCCATGAATGTTTTTGTCATTCACCAGACAGCTTCATCAGCAAGGAGCATGTGTTGCTTCGAGATCAGGCAGTGGCAGCTTATCCGAGACGCCTGTCAGGTGCTGAAGCCCTGCGAAGAGGTCACAAAGTTTGTCAGCAGGAAAAAATGTGGCATAAACAACATCATCCCTCTGATATGTATCTTAGAACACATGCTGATGCTCATGTACCAGAGGACCATGACAGAAGACAAACAGCTGACTAATTTGCTAGGGGGGGGGGGGGTAGGGGCGTGGTAACACCCAAACTGACCAAATTGTCCTCCGCCTGTGTCCAAAACATCCTGCATTCAGGAGGATTTTCACACTCCTCCGGTTGACCTCACCACCTTGCCTTGCTGGCGGTGCCCCATCTTGCCACTGTTGCTGTGTGTCTGCCTATGATAACGCTTTGTACAGCTTCTGCTGTGGCCTGCATCATGCTACTAATGCCGCGCAACTGTCAATTTACATGTATTTACTTTCCACAAGGTAATTTAAAAAAGGCTTCGGGGGTTTAATTCGGTTGAAATTTTAAGATTTATGTGAGGGGGGTAAATTTCTTTAAGGTGAAGCATAGATGTATGTAATCACTGTATCAACATCAACATTTTGTCACAGTGCAGGCAATGCTGGAGCCTTCAATGCATCATGTCACTGCCACTAATGCCTTAATGCTAGTTCTGTGTACTCACTTTCTACACGGTTAAAATTTAGTAATTTTTTTCGAAGCGGCATTAATGCCACATAATTTTGGTTGATTACTGCATCAATACTGCCATTTTGTCACAGTGTGGGCACAGCTGGAACCTGTAATGCATCACGCCACTGCCACTAATGCCTGAGGGTCAGTTTTGTGTACTCACTTTCAATGCAGTTAACATTTTTAAATTCTTTGGGGGCGAGAGATTAAAACGATTGACATTTTTAATTTTTTTTTTGAAGGTGCACTTGTCCCGCATAATTTTAGTGGATTATTGCATGAATTCCGTCAATTTTTTTCACAGTCCAGGCAAAGCTGGAGTCTGCAATGCATCATGCCACTACCACTAATACCTGAGGATCAGTTCCATGTACTCACTTGCCACATGGTTGAAATTCTTAAATTTTCTTGAGGAGGTGGGGGGTGGGGGGTTAATAAGTTTAAGGTGCAGCATAAATGAATGCGATCACTGCATCAATACCAGCAGTTTTTCAATGTCTAGGCAAAGCTGGGGCCTGCATCATGCCACTAAGGCCGCAATCGTCATTTTCTGTGTACTCACTTTCCACACTAATGCCACTTGCCAACAACCATGTATCCTCAAGGCACAATTTTTTTTATTAAATACCATGTGTTTAAACATAATCTGCCTCCAATAAGGGACCATTTTTGGAAGCTTTGGAATATTAAAAAGCTTGAGACATATGCCGCTTGGTGTGTTTTTAAACACACTGTATGTTAAGGACATCAAACGTACATTTACCCATAGCTATGTAGGTCAGTGTCATTTAGACTTCATTTACTATTGTTGTGTGCCAGAGCTTGGGGACTGGGGAGGAGAAAAGATCATGAAAAATAAACAAAAAAACAAACAAGTTTTCTAGAAGGAGGCTAGAAGTGGTTATATACCAACTTTCAGGGCAACTGGAGCAACTTCAGTTTGGCCGGAACTGATTCGGGTCCGAACTGAACTTTTATAAAAAATTTGGTGACCAGGACTCAAAATTAATCTCGACTGGTTTGCTCATCTCTAGTCCATACTTGTCATTTCATCAATCAGTGACATTGAAGGCGAATTTATTAGTGCTTTAACAACATTTTTGTGGCATGAAAACATTGCAACTTATGGCGCAAGCAATATTTCTAAAGAAGATAGGGCATAGCAGGATAGCAGGATAAATTAGGTGAATCAAGCTTCGGATCATAGATCCGAAGTCGATTACTACAAAAACTTTGTGTTTAAAGGGAATCTGTCACCTATTTTGACCATATAAAACCAATTACATAGCAATGTGCAATAAAGTACCTTCTTACCTACATGTGTCTTCTTTCTTTTATTCAACTTTTTATTCTTATAAAAAAGCAATTTGTCTGATATGCAAATGAGGATCCAAAGGTGCCCAGAGGGGCGTTATTACTCTGCTCTAATGCCCAGTAACACCCCCCTGCAGTGCCCAGCCCACCTCTCTTCCAAGCCCAGCACGCCTCCTAAGAAATAAATGTCCTCCCACATACTTGTCGAACGGCGCCGCCCCCTCCCCACTACGTCATTTAATTTATTCATTGCACCATCGTGCTTCCTCCTCTCTTGGCCTACGGCGCCGCCCCCTCCCGATTACGTCATTTAATTTATTCACTTCATCGGGCGTTCCTTCCTCCTCTCTTGGCCTACGGCGCCGCCACCTCCCCGTTACGTCATTTATTTTATTCATTGCACTGGACCTCCCTTTCTCCTCTCTTGTCCTCCGAAATCCTGCACAGGCGCAGTATCGGTGAGTCCCTGCGCCTGCACGATTCTCCTGTTCCAGAGGGTAACAGCAATCAGACCTCAGATCAGAGCTCCATGCGAATGACCCCCAATTAGACCTCAGATCAGACCTCAATAAGTCCCCCAATTAGGCTTGAGTAAATCAAGCTTCGGATCATAGATCCAAAGTCGATTACTTAAAAAAACCTGTGTTTAATGCTGTTTCTGTACAGCATTAAAATGAATTGGCTCAATGGAGCTAAACTTCGTCTCCCTTGAAGTCGCACAAGACTTTGGTGAATTACTACTGTATTCATATCTGAGTATTTAAAAACAGTTAAAAATAGGAATCCGAAGTGGACTTTAGTACCAAGGTACCAATCAGTACCAAAGCCCACAGCGTGCAGCCGAGGACCAGGAACTGGTGAGTACAGAGCCAGGGGAGCACTGCCTTCATGGCTCCCATTCTTCCTTTAGTAATAGAAGCGCTCATTAGTATTCGCCCCATAAGACGCACTGATATTTTCCCACTTTGGGGGGAAAAAAGGTGCCTCCTATAGGGACTGGACCGATCTGCACCAAATTTGGCATATAGGTACATCAAGTGTCCGGAAAGGTTTTAAACTTACCGTTACTGAGATATTCCCAAAAAATGCAAATATGGCACCATCACATGACCTGAATTAGCCAATAGAAGCCCACAGGTCTTGCACTCATATCTCAACTACCATACACACAGTCATATCAGCCAATAGAAGCTCGCAGGCCCTTAGTCTCCACATACACACAGTTTACACCAGGTTTCCATAACAACCCAGCCATTTTTCTTCACTGCTGTAGGTCACCTTTAAAGGGGCAGGGCGCCGTGGATGACACGGTTAAGGGAGCGGAGTGCTATGGAGGTCACTTTTAAGGGGGGAAGCTGCTGTGGAGGTCACAGTTAAGGGAACGGACCACTATGGAGGTCAGTGTTAAGAGGCAGAGTGCTGTAGAGGCCACTGTTAAGGAGGTGGGTTATTGTGGAAATTACTGTTAAGGAGATGGGGTAATTTGGAGGTCACTAATAAAGGGGCAGCTGATGTGGAGGTCACTGTTAAAGGGGTGGGCCGCTGTGGAGGTCACTGTTAAGGGGCCGGATGCTGTGGAGGTCACTGTTAAAGGGGCGGGTACTGTTGAGGTTACTGTTAAGGAGAAAGGGACTGTGGAGGTCATTATTAAAGGGACAGCCGCCGTGGGGATCACTTAAAGAGGACCTTTTATTGGTTTGTAGTAAGTGAGATAAATATCTGCACCTGCGGCTGTAGCGCTGTCCAATCACAGAACAGAGCGTCACAGCCAGGGAGGTTTTTTCTCCCTGGCTGTGACGCTCTGCGCTGCGATTGGACAGCGCTACAGCCAGGGGAGAAGGAGACGTCCACAGAGAAATACTGCATCTCCTCTCCATTGCTCCGATGCTCAGTATTAGCATATTGAGCACGAAATTTGCGTGTGGCCATAACGGGGCGCAGGAGTGCTATGTTAAAAAAAACAGTAATGGTGGCACCACAGGTACAGATATTTATCTCACTTACTACAAACCAATGAAAGGTCCTCTTTAAGGCAGTAGGGTACTGTGGAGGTCACTGTTAAAGGGGCAGGCATTGTTGAGGTCTCTGTTAAGGGGACAGGGAACGGTGGAGGTCACAGTTAATGGGACGGTCCGCTATGGAGATCAGTTTTAAGGGGCGGGTGCTGTAGAGTTCACTGTTAAGGGGTCGGGGTGTTGTGGAGGTCACATTTTAAGGAAACGGAGCTCTGTGAAGGTCACTGCTAATGGGGGCCCGTTATTGTGGAAATCACTGTTAACGAGATGGGGTACTGTGGAGGTCACTAATAAAGGGGCAGATGCTGTGGAGGTCACTGTTTAGGGGCAGATTATTGTGGAAATCATTGTTAAATTGTTTCTGTCACCTGAAAAATGGTCAGCTGAACATAACTATATTAGTGCCATCTCATTGCCTGCCGTGGTTATTGAGAAAAACACACTTTTATAATATGCTAATTAGCCTCTAGGAGCAGGGGGGAGTTGCCCCTGCTCCTAGAGGCTCCGTTCTCCCACCTCTGACCAATCCCTGCTACACTCGATTGACAGGGGCAGGCATCGTTGATCTCCTACCTCCGGCCCTGTCTGCAGTCTAAATCCCGCGCTGTTCAGTATTCGGCGCAGGCGCAGTGAGGAATCTGGCAGCCGGCGAGCGCCCTTCACTCACTGCGCCTTGTGCCAAATACTTAACGGCCCGAGATTTATACTGCAGAGGTAGAAGACCAACGATGCCTGCCCCTGTCAATCTAGTGTAGCAGGGCATGACCAGAGGTGGGAGAAATGAGCCTCTAGGAGCAGGGGCAACCCCCCCCCCCCCCTGCTCCTAGAGGCTAATTAGCATATTATAAAAGTTTGTTTTTCTCAATAATGGTTGCAGGCAGTGAGATGGCACTAATGTAGTTATGTTCAGCTGACATTAGCACATTGTTAATGTCAGCCAGCTTAATACCCATTTTTCAGGTGACAGAAACCCTTTAAGGAGACGGGGTACTGTGGAGGTCACTGATAAAGGGGCGGCCGTTGTGCAGGTCACTGTTAAGGCAGTGGGGTACTGTGAGGTCACTGTTAAGGGAGTGGGGTACTGTGGAGGCCACTTGTTAAGGGAGCGGGGTACTGTGAAGGTCACTTGTTAAGGGAGAGGGGTACTGTGGCAGTCACTGTTAAAGGGGCAGGCGCTGTGGAGGTCTCTGTTAAGGGGGAAGAGAATGGTGTAGATGTCCCCTATGGAGGTTAGTGTTAATAGGCTGGATGCTGTAGAATTCACTGTTAAGGGGGTGGGCTGCTGTGGAGGACCCATTTTAAGTAGGTGGGGCACTGTGGGGGGGGGTCAGTATTAAGGGATGGGGGGCTGTGGAGGTCACTGTTAAAAGGGCGGGGTGCTGTATAGGTCACGTTATGGTGGGATACTGTCGATATCTTTGAAAGACATACACAAACATTAAATGAAATAGATTAAATATACCCATGCAAAGCTGGGTCCTTCTGCTAGTGTATAGATATATATAGTTCATTCGCATTTAGGTGAATAAACAGAAGAAAACTTTGAAAGACATACACAAACATTAAATGAAATAGATTAAATATACCCATGCAAAGCTGGGTCCTTCTGCTAGTGTATAGATATATATAGTTCATTCGCATTTAGGTGAATAAACAGAAGAAAAAAAACTGAAAAAAAAAAAACACTTGTACAGGTACCTCCCATAAATATATTAAATGATGAAATATAAACCTGGTAAGAGATCTTTCTGTTTGAAACTAAAGCTTTTGCCTTCCTACAGTGGCCTTTAACCTGGCCCTTTCCTCCAATCTTAGAGAAGTTGGAGTTGATGGAACATATAATGACTCCTTTCCTGTGTAGTAAAGTCAGCAATAAAGCTTAGTAATTAAGGTGGCTGGGGAGGCCCATCCCAGCATGCCAGTGGTGTGGCAAACACTTTTCAAACTTCAAACAATATCAAAGTCACTAAGAAACGGGCCTAGTTTAGGGCTGGTTTGAATTAAAACTCTCTTCCACACGCACATTTCAAATCCAGGCTCAAACAAGAAAGCTCAAACCTTCTGGTTTTCATTAAAACCAATTATCTTATCTGTTTCATCTCAAGCCTGACCCTAAGGCTTGCAAACAGCCATTCGGTGCATTTTGTGCGCTTGTTTGAGAAAGCCTCCAGCCAGCCAATGGCCCGAAGACCGGCTAATTAAAACACAGTTGCCCCCTGCTTCAGATGATTAAATATTTTTAAATAATTTTTCCATTCATCGCCTCGAGCGCCACAGATCCAATCGATGTAGTCATCTATTTTGTTTGTGGGAAACCAGACTCATAGAAAGAATTTGGGAAGATGAATACTTTGTAAAGAATGAAGTTTAGAAATATGCGCACTGCTTCTGAGGCAATTAAGTCCTAATGACCCCGTATTGTTTAATCTGATAAAATCTTACAAAGAGTCACATCATAAAGGCAATAATCATATTTCACTAGATGTCAATACTTCATCTCGATTACCCAGGGTTGGAGGATTTAATGAGATCATAGAACTTGTTGATGTGCTAGTAAAGATTAATAATCACATTTAGCCAAATCGTGATTAGAATCAAATTCCTCGACTCTAGTTTACATTTGAAAGAGAAACTGCTAAAATATCCGGGCAAGTAGCATGCCAAGGAACATTACTAAAGGATACTGTGAGTCATTTCTGTAAAGATCAAAACGCAAAGAAATGGAGAATAAAATACAATTTTCATCAATCAGTAAACTGGAGGGAAGTTCTTCTTATATAATATTTATAGGAAATGCTTATATCATGTGTTGATGTATTGGATCAGATAGCCCACACAAATTCATCAAGAGATTTAGAAAGTATGCTAACTGTATAGTATCCAATGAATATAATTGTCTTCTCTGTTTTTCATTGTAGGTATATGACTGGTATCTATGGCTACATATAAAAGGATGCAGGATGACACATTTTGTCCTGTTTAAAGGAAGAAAATCCTTTATTGTTGTATGAGAGGATAGTCATCCACATAAATAGTGTCTTCCCTGTGTAGGCAACAGATGCTACTTAAAGGGGCTGTCCAGCTTTTACTCAGGATAGTACATTGCTAGCTGATTTTCAGGAGGTCCAACACCCCACACCCATGCCGATCAACTGTTTGAGTGTAGCTCCGTCATCTTGAAGATAGGCCATGTCTTAATAAAGGCTGGACAACCCCTTTAACAAAGGACCGTTGCATAAGTAAAGGCAACATCTCATAAAACCCTCATTTTCTCCATATAATAAAGCTATATTAACAAAAAATATGCCGACCAGATGAACAAACAAGGGAAAGCTTGTTTATTGGCTCATTGCATTTTTCATTCTGAATGAAAGATGCCCAATTAATAGAAGGACAGCTCAGTGTGAAATCAGGGATGTGCTGCCAATAATCAATACAGCTGAATAGGGAAGGATTAACAGAGTACAGAACAGCACCCACCAGCATATTCATCGTCAGTCAGTGATGGTCCGTCGCTGAAGATCAGACAGGGTAATATAGTCCTCAGAATACCAGGGGTAACTTTAAAGGGGTTTTCCGAGAAGATTTAACTGATGACCTATCCTCTCAATAAGTCATCAGTATCTAATCGCGGTGGTCCAGCATCAGGGACCCCCACCAATCAGCTGTTTGAGAAGGCAGTGGCGTTCACAGTAGCTCTGCGGTCTTCTCTCAGCAAACCAAGTTAAGTGCAATACATTATATAGCGGCTGTGCTTGGTGTTGCAGCTCAGCTCCATTCACTTAAATGGGGCTGAGCTGCGCTTAGGTCATGTGACATTGCATGGTCAAGGCAAAGCTGCAAAAAGGCAGATGCGCTACTGGAGTTGGACCCTCACCATTCAGATGCTGATGACTTATCCAGAGGATAAGTCACCAGTAAAAAATCATTGACATATAGAGCAGCCCGTTTGCCATAGTGGACCGCCAGGAATACTACATATAGTCATTTTCCTACCCTAGACCTTTTTTTCCCTTTTTTTTTTTCTCTATTATTCCCCCTTTTTTTTTCTCTATTATTCTGCTATTGGGTCGGGCACCCGATTTTTGAGCTAGCAGCACCCGTCATAGCCACTAGGTGAAGAGCCAACCACTCGCTTATGTATTATTATTATTATTATTAATGACTTTCTCTCCTTGATGAGATTTTTCTGATGCATCACCAATTCTTGACTCGACCATACTGAAACTATTTTCCTTGTACTCTTTACATTTGTTTCTCTTTGCTGAATAACAAAAAAAATTAAGAATAAATATTATTTTCTTCACTATCCAGAATGCCAAGGAATAAATTATATTAACCTCTAAAACCATCCAGGACCACCATGAATATTATCATTAACCCTCAATCCACTCTGGGTAGAAGACCATCTTTTCTTGTAACAGTCCATACCGTAGTATAGCAAGAAATAGCAATAACAGTCCATTGTTTAAAAAATAGTCAGTCAGTTTAGAAACTTGCAGAGTCTATGGTTCTATGGTGAAAGATGAGAGAGGATTGCCATAGGAAAGGCTGACCACGTTAGGCTGGCTTCTCGCTTTTTTATTACAGTTTGCCTTTTTTTTTTATCTACAACTGATCTCAAGATGTTGAGAAACTGAAACTTACATCTTTTTTTCAATCTGTAATTATTGACATATATAATTGAAATAAATTCTTGTTAAAAGAGGAGATCTTATTCTTTGGTTGGATAAATCCAGATTTCCTACTGCTATACTGTATCTTCTAGGAGATATAGAGGAGGAGAGCTGAGTATACCTGAATGTGTGGTTCCCAGCATGAGGTTTGAGTAAGAGGCGTGAAAGTAGGAAGATGTTACTGGTGACACTGTTGGTGTGAAGGTGGGGGTTGTTGGTGACACTGTTGATGACATTGTAGACTTTAACAGATGCTTAAAATATAACTGCACTAACTGAAATGTGACCTCAGATCTGAGCGTCAAGATGACCATGATCGCTTACAGAGCACTGTCTCTCCTTGCTGCTGGAGAAGGACAGAAGACAGACTTGTAGACATTCTGTTGAGTCTGTCTTCAGCAGCGAGGGGAGAATGCTCTTTGTAAGCGTTTCCACCTCTATGTTTTAGCAATCGGTGGGGGTCTCAGTACTTGGACCTGCACTGATCTAATCCTTTGATATGTAACTATGACATGCCAAAAGGACAGTTACACTTTAACTAGTTTGCAGTGAAGTGACTTGAAATCCCATGAGTTGGTATTCACTTAATCCATCAGTCAGTACATCATTTCATATTCACAGTTTTGATTGTTTTGCTATTATTCTAAAATGTGAAAGTAGTAAAAATAAAGAAAAAACATAAAAAATCATCTCTTATACACCTGTGCTATTATTGGTGCAGGTGCATGGATTTTTCACATTTGCATACTGATGAGAAGAAGTCCATTTCTATCAGCTTCTTAGGGAATACATGCTTAGAATTACATTCCTATCGATCTTCAGGGGTTAATATCTATCAGAAGCGGTCTCATGTGCTGGTGCTTGGTCATAGGGGAGTGAGGGGAGGTTTCCGTGATCTCTAAACTGTGAAATATTTCCTTCCATAAGACAGCAAGTGCTTTGACTTTGGTGAGCAGCAGCCTAAGATAAACTACACCACATGTAGATGAAAAGCACAGGGATTTAACAGTAAGGCTGTCTAAATTCATTCCAGACTGTCTCTATGTTTACAGAGCTCCCTCAACAGCTCCTGCACATCTTGAAGACTGATTTTATATAAAGTTACACTAATCAACTTAGTCATCATTGTCTCCAGCATAAACAGCAGTATATACGGTAAAAGATCCGCAGAATACACAGCAAATACTTTGATGTGTCACCTTAAAAAAATGTGCTTTTTAGAGGATTATGGTTAAGACTACCCGAGGTTGAGATTGGTGCCCGAGCTGTTGTTTGCACTAGTATTACATTGTGACCAGTGTTGTGCAAATTGGACTTCGATCAGCATTTCAGGGAAAATTCCATTCGCCGTAAAGCCTAATTTCCTTGTGCGAATCGATTTTCGCGCTAGATCTTCAATCAAGATGAGGGCGGCCAGCTCTTCGCAATCAAACAGATGAGGTAAGTATGATTTTTATTTTATTTTACACTGTATTTGTGCTGTCAGATGTCGTGATCAGCTATGAACGCGGAATCTCACACGTACAATGACAGGGGGGTGGCTCAATCGCGGCTTCCTATCATTGCACCCACTACTTACAAAGAAATGTACTTCGTGATAAAGTATTTCTGCACAAAGCAAATTTTTTTGAAAAATTTGGCGAATTTTTCAATACTTCACTCATCGCTAATTGTGGAGGTAAGTAGCACAGCTATAGCACAAGATGACCGGGACTGTCAAATTTGGACACAACAAACTGCATCTTCCCCTAAGGACGCATGCACAGAGAGACCTGTTCATGGAGCCTGCATGGCGACACATCTCCTTTAGTATCATGCAGTATAACTTCCACATACTTCTTTAGAGGCCCCAAAGGAGTCAATGAAGATGGATATGTTCTCCTCTAGAATGTTTCTAGGGGAGAATGTCCCTAAACAGAATCCTACAAAACATTTCACTATATTATTTTTTAATAAAAAATAATTAAAGGAATACTCTGTTCAAAGTAAACATTTTACTATATATGTAGAAAGTATAGATAAAGGGAACCTGTCACCGAGAACATGCAGTGCACTCTGCAAGCAGCTTGTCATAGAGCAGGAGGAGCTGAGCAGGAGCTGAGGCGTGTCGTTTTTGGAAAAAGAATCAGTAAAACTTCTAATTTCCTTATTTAAACTTCTGCTCTTTCTATGTTTAGGGGAATACATTACACATTTTACTGAATCATTAGAAATCTACTGTATATATCCATCTGCTCAGTTCTATAACATGCCGCCTACATATTGCACTGGGTTTCCATGGTGAGAAGTTAGTTTTATCATACATAGTGCCCATAGTGCCCCCTTTTAGTGTTGCTGCCATGGTTCATCTCATTCTCTCCTTCTTGTGTATAAAGGACTGCCAGATTTGCAGAGTATGCATTGCATGCTTCGGTAGTCTGAGACCTGCCCTCTTCTCTCAGGGCAAGAGACCAGCAGCAGAAGATAGAGAATAGGCACATTTCTGACAACATCAGCGCCATTAGAGATGAGCGAATTTCTTCAAGATTCGATTTGGCTGCTTCAACAAATTTGACAAAAAAATTTGCTTTGTGACAAATTACTTATTTTTTGTAAGTAGCGGGTGCAATGACAGGGAGCTGCGATAGCAACACCCCCCAATATTGTATCCCTCAGATGCGGCATTCGTACATGATCGTGGTACTTGAGAGTAAAAACTGTGTAAAATGAACAGAATTTTTTTTTTTTATCATGCTTACTGCCTCTATTTGCTCGTGACAGGCCGGCCACCGCCATCTTGCTTGAAAATCTGGTGCAAAATATTGCGCGGCGTGAGAGGACGTCATCATGCCAGCATGGAATTTTGGCCGAGATCTTCAATCAAGATGGTAGCCGCCGGCCCGTCGCGAGCAAATAGAGGACGTAGGTATGATTTTTTTTTTGTTTTTTTACACTATTTCAGGTTAAATCGATTCGCTACCACGAAGCATGAAGAAATTCACCTTCGTGGCGAAACAAATTTATCCTGAAATTCGGATTGAATTCCACTTTGTTGGATTCGATTCGCTCATCTGTAATTATGATCTTATTCTGATGGTAACAAGCTTTCTATGCATTTCAAAGATTGTGTTGTCATAGTCGCAAGGATAACTCACTAGGCAGCACTAGCCATCCGGTGAAAGGAGTATTCTTATCTCAGCCATTCATGGTTAAGATTGGAATGCCCATTGTATGTGGCATAAGTATAAGTTTAATCCACGGCACTCCGATTCTTGTGCAAATTTTTTTTTACATTTTATTTTGTTTACCGATTATCATTCTATATATCCAGAGTGAATAATTAGTATGTAGCCACAAAAATCATAATTCTCGGACATTTCGGTCTAGTGTGACCTTCCTCAGCGGGTCTTAGTGGCAGGGCAGTAGGTGTGATGCTGGATGTGATCATATTCCTACTGCTGTGAGTCCATGGCCAGTCAGAAGACTGGAGTGCTGAATCAAAATATCCAGAGATGGGAAATGACAAAACATTGCCTCTGCATGATCTCTAGGCACTTCTATGGCTGCAACTGGACCTAATGTGTAGCCCCATGAAGGACCAATGTAAGGGCAATGTCACTCTACAGTCTATTCCATATAAATAACAAGTAAAAATATATACTATTACTGTATTTGTACTAGATTTTGTGCTTTATTTTGTTGCCCGCAGGATGACCAAAAATTGTTTTTCAGTTGCATGATGGATATTTTTTTTTTGTTGGAAACAGAACCAAGACTTAACAATTGTTTTTCTTATTGAAGAACATTGGAAGTTTTCCAAGCCAAAGAAAACGTTCTTACTTTATTTGCATTTCCGAAAAGGGTAGTGAGGCTTTTGTATAGAGTTATATAAGCATTTTAATTGTGTTTAAATAGGAAAGATACACTCCAATGTAAAACCATTTTACAGTACGTCCTGGGATCCATTACGGAGATTGTTGTGAAAGCTGCTATTAGGTCATCTTCTACAAATGACCTTACAATAAAAGTAATGAACAAAGAAAACAATTATGCAACACACAAAGCAACAGGGTGCTGTTCTGTGCATCTGTTACACTTTGGACATGCTCCAGGGAAAAAGAGAACCACATTCATACCAAGACACTGTACTCTGCAAACAGTGTAGTTATTAACATCAACACGACAGCATGACAGCAAACCGGGACAGGGATCAAATATGTCACTAAACTAAATCAAATTATGTATGCCTGTGTATGGTGGGAATGGCACTGAGAGAGATAGCTATCTGAAGTGTATGGCCAGCAATGTGCTTTCAGCATTCATGTGTCCATTACACAAAAGATAGAACATCATATTCCATACTTTCAGCAAAGTACAGACCAAGAACCTATTGAAGTCAATGGTGTAACGGACCGTTTCAGCAGACAAGGGGTTAAAATCCGTTTAGCTGATATGCCCCTTTCTGAGAGACAGGCACAGCTACTGCAGAACACCAACCTCCCGAACTGGATACAAAATAGCACTCCAAACTGGAACCTCGCAAATAGCTGCCGGCAGACGTACAGTCAGCTTACACTCCTGGCAATCAGTCTCCAACAGCATACAGGGAATCCCCCCAATAACGAGACAAGGCTCCGTCTTGAGGGTCAAACAGTGGTCTGACGTGCTGGCACACCCAGCCTGGTTTTTATTACAGTTGTTGCAAATACAGGTCCGCCCACAGGGTTTTGAAATACAACCAATCAATATCTTACAACACACAATGCAAGTACAGCAACCAATTGTTCCCGCCCCCTAGAGGACCAGAAGGGAGACTGTGACACAGAACAGATACAACACATCCCCACAATGCATCATGGTTTCCTCCTCTCTGCCTGGGAGACAACCGAGGGCAATCCAATTATCTCTCAGGACAAAGGGAGGCCACCAATACACATGTGGAGACAACAGGACAGACATCACCATTTAAACACACAATGGGACAATGGGACAATAGAACCACACCCAGCATATTCCTCCTAAGCTGACAAGTTACACTTATTATAAATTGTTACAACTTTGTGAGGTTACATTGTCCATACATATAACTTACATCAATTTAAACAGTCTAACTTGGGGGACAAACCTATCCAAAATTCACTTGAATAGGTTCAGGGGTTCAAAAGTTAGCATGGGCCATAATCCTGAGGCAAGAGGCCTTCAAACAGCCCCCTCCAAAACACTGTGGCGAGGTTGGTTTCGCCACACATCTCCCCCCCCAGGGAAGACTAACCAGATACCTGACCTCACGCCGGTCGGTACCTGAGTTAGTCTGGCAGCCCACCCACAACCAAATACTGGACCTGTTGAATTTAGTAGCCTGTCTCTGTCCAGTGAATCCACCAAGGTTATATTGGTAGCTGGTACTCCCGGTCTCTGAGTTGCTCCCTGGCTTGGAGTGGAGGTTGCTTTGTTGGCAGGGATCAGCGGGACTCTGCCCTGGTACCAGCGCTACCATGGAAGAAGCCTGGTTGGAGTCTGATTGTTGGAGGGGGAAACCGACTGTCTCCCCTTTGGCTAAACAGCCCTGTTGCTGGGGGACAGGAACAACTGTCCCTACCCCCTATGCTGTAAGTGCAGAGACCACGGTCCCATCTGCACTGTTGTGGGGCTTACTGTCTCCCCCTGGTGCGTTAAGCTGCCGCTGGGGAGAGGGGGTAACGAGCTCCTCTACCATACATACTTCCAGCCACTGGGGAGAGCGACCGACCGCCTCCGCTCCCAATACAGTGTCCTGCTGCTGGGGAAAGGAGACTGGGCTCTCTATTCCCTGTAGGACACTCTGCCGCTGGGGGACAGGACCGACTGTCTCTGCCCCCTGTAACTCCACCTGCCGCTGGGGAATGGAGACTGGGCTCCCAAATCCCAAACAATCATGCTGCTGCTGGGGGGCAGGAACAACTACCTCTGCCCCCTGTAACTCAGCCTGCCGCTGGGGAGGGAGGACGTTGCTCTCCTCTCCCTGCATTTCACACTGCCGCTGGGGAATGGAGACTGGGCTCCCTCTGTCCCGCAACTGTAACTTACGATGGAGGTCCACCCAACGTGGCAGCTGACCGTCACCTTCTGCCCGGTATAGTAGGGCCTTGAACACTAGACTCCTCACGAACTTCACGTATTTCTCAGCTGGATTGGGTCCGAAGAAGTTCAGCCGCAACCACATCATACGGTCAAATTCCTCAACAGAGTATCTGTACTGTACTGCTGGTTCCATCCTGGTGCTTTTAGGGTCGCTGTACTGAGACATGCGTTGCCCTTAAGTTGTAAAATCCAAAGAAATGGTGTCTCCTGTAGCTGTCCTTCTGGCTGTAGGAACGATCCCGCTGCTTGCCACCAATGTAACGGACCGTTTCAGCAGACAAGGGGTTAAAATCCGTTTAGGCGATATACCCCTTTCTGAGAGACAGGCACAGCTACTACAGAACACCAACCTCCCGAACTGGATACAAAATAGCACTCGAAACTGGAACCTCGCAAATAGCTGCCGGCAGATGAACAGGAAAAGCGTACAGTCAGCTTACACTCCTGGCAATCAGTCTCCAACAGCATACAGGAAATCCCCCCAATAACGAGACAAGGCTCCGTCTTGAGGGTCAAACAGTGGTCTGACGTGCTGGCACACCCAGCCTGGTTTTTATTACAGTTGTTGCAAATACAGGTCCGCCCACAGGGTTTTGAAATACAACCAATCAATATCTTACAACACACAATGCAAGTACAGCAACCAATCGTTCCCGCCCCCTAGAGGACCAGAAGGGAGACTGTGACACAGAACAGATACAACACATCCCCACAATGCATCATGGTTTCCTCCTCTCTGCCTGGGAGACAACCGAGGGCAATCCAATTATCTCTCAGGACAAAGGGAGGTCACCAATACACATGTGGAGACAACAGGACAGACATCACCATTTAAACACACAATGGGACAATAGAACCACACCCAGCATATTCCTCCCAAGCTGACAAGTTACACTTATTATAAATTGTTACAACTTTGTGAGGTTACATTGTCCATACATATAACTTACATCAATTTAAACAGTATAACTTGGGGGACAAACCTATCCAAAATTCACTTGAATAGGTTCAGGGGTTCAAAAGTTAGCATGGGCCATAATCCTGAGGCAAGAGGTCTTCAAACAGCCCCCTCCAAAACACCGTGGCGAGGTTGGTATCGCCACAAATGGGTTCGCAACAAATTGCAGCATGCACACAGACCGCATTGTATTTTATGGAACCACGTTTTGCGTATGGCAAAACGGACACAGTCATGTGCAATATGCCTAATAGTAGGCTCTTAGGAGAAACCCAAGCTTGGAACCTCCATGTACCCTAGTGTTTATGATGCTGTAACTAGTTTTGTGAGATCTATACATGTGCTTGTATGACCATGAACTTGTAAAATTAAAGCAATAATTGAATTAAGAAAGATATTTAAGACATTTGGATTCCATACTCAATTTCACTGCAAGCCTTCTTCTTTGACAATATGGTGACCTTGTTTGGAGACTTACGCTGGCTATACACTACAGATAGCTATCTACCTCAATCTCCTCCCCACCATACACATGGATACATAGTATGATCTAGTTTAAATGTGATCTGAATAGGGACAGGGGAATAAGCCACAGCCAGACAGATTTGGAGGTTAATCTCCCCTGTGGATCAAAGGATCAGGCATGTTTATATCTAATACCTTGCTCTTTTATTCTGTGCACCCACACACCCATTAGATGCTCGGCCAGGGCCACCAAATACACTAGGTCTGACCATGAGTATGGTCAGTTTAAGGGTATGTTCATATGTGGTGTTTTTTACAGCATTTTGAGCATTTTGTAAAAAATCACAATAAAATGTTTTTATTTCTGTAATTTTTGCTGAAAACACAGAAAAAAATTCTGTAAAAACCTGAGGAAGACACTGATCAACTGTCAATATGCGTGGGGCTCTGCCTCAAAACCCTACCTCCTATACCTCAATATGCTGGCTTATTTTTCCAACCTTATGGTTAAGTATACTTTTTTCTGGTCGAACTCATTTGCTCCTTATTGTGAGTTTGATAATTCACACAGCTGAGTTTGATAATTCACCCCTGAGATGAGTCCTGTCCCTGACTCCTCTTACGTACAGGACTCATCTCAGCTTAATTTGCATATGTATCAAATCTTTTTTTTACACAATAAAAGCACAGAGAGCTATGGGGACTGGGTATTGCGGATGTGCTAGTGGCCATCTACCAACCCATGTCCTCAGCTCTATACACAAAAGCCCGGTGACAGGTTCCCTTTAAGTTCTCCTGCAAAATGTCTTGATAAACTTGGGAATTAACTTTTCCTTCGATGATAGCAATCCATCCAGGCCCTGACGCAGCAAAGCAGACCCAAACCATGATGCCCTCACCACCATACTTCACAGTTGGGATGAGGTTTTGATGTTGGTGTGCTGTGCCTCTTTTTCTCCACACATAGTGTTGTGTGTTTCTTCCAAACAACTCAACTTTGGTTTCATCTGTCCAAAGAATATGTTACCAGTACTGCTGTGGAACATCCAGGTGCTCTTGTGTAAACTGTAAACATGCAGCAATGTTTTTTTTGGACAGCAGTGGCTTCCTCTGTGGTATCCTCCCATGAAATCCATTATTGTTGAGTGTTTTACTTATGGTAGATTCGCTAACAGGGATGTTAGCATATGCCAGAGACTTTTGTAAGTATATAGCTGACACTCTAGGATTCTTCTTCACCTCATTGAGCAGTCTGCGCTGTGCTCTTGCAGTCATCTTTACAGGACGGCCACTCCTAGGGAGAGTAGCAGCAGTGCTGAACTTTCTGCATTTATAGACAATTTGTCTTACCGTGGACTGATGAACAGCAAGGCTTTTGGAGATACTTTTATAACCCTTTCCAGCTTTATGCAAGTCAACAATTCTTAATCGTAAGTCTTCTAAGAGCTCTTTTGTGCAAGGCATCATTCACATCAGGCAAAGGTTCTTGTGAAAAGCAAACCCAGAACTGGTGTGTGTTTTTTATAGGGCAGGGCAGCTGTATCCAACACCTCCAATCTCATCTCATTGATTGGACTCCAGTTGGCTGACACCTCACTCCAATTAGCTCTTGGAGACGTCATTAGTCTAGGGGTTCACATACTTTTTCCACCTGAACTGTGAATGTTTACATGGTGTGTTCAATAAAAACATGGTAACATTTAATTATTTGTGTGTTATTAGTTTAAGCAGACTGTGATTGTCTATTGTTGTGACTTAGATGAAGATCAGATCACATTTTATGACCAATTTGTGCAGAAATCCATATAATTCCAAAGGGTTCACATACCTTTTATTGCAACTGTATAAGCTTCCACAAAATAGTGATAGAGGTTTTCCATATACCTGCCTCCACAAAATTACTGCTTGAGGGTAATATACCAGCTTCAACTAACGACTGATTGAGGCCTTCCATATATCAGCTTCCACAAAATAGTGATAGAGGTTTTCCATATGTAATTTATTAAAGACACAATTGAATAACAATAAATATGACACAAAGGCACAAGGTAAAGGGGGGTGGTGAGGCACCCTGTGTAATGGGACCAAAATCAACCACCCTCACATATATCGGACTAACAGAGAAAGGGGGTCACAGACATTGGGTATGAAAACTAGTGGGAGAGCTGTAAGAGGTGCAGCTCTGGTCACCGACATTGGGTTCGGGCATACCATGGGTAATTTGTGTTTTGTCTCATGCATGGTTATTTTGTTACTTTAGTATGATTGAATGCTTACACATAGCATTCCTGCTTTGCCCTTGACTGTGTTACTATTTGGTAATCTGCATTCACTTGATGGCCATCTATGTTATATCTGGAGGGCAAGTTTGCTATGTGTGACCATATTGACTCTCTTATATTATTGTATAGAGCTTACAAATGTTTATAGGTTTCTTTGGGGGAACTTACAGCTCTCCCACTAGTATGTGGTTTTTATACCCAATGTCTGTTACCCCCTTTCCCTGTTAGTCCGGTATATGTGAGGGTGGTTGATTTTGGTCCCATTACACGGGGCGCCTCTCCACCCCCCGTTACCTTGTGCCTTTGTGTCATATTTATTGTTATTCAATTGTGTCTTTAATAAATTACATATATTTTATGTGTGTCTTCTCATTTTATATGGGGTTATTGGTCTTTTTCATTAGTTGGCTCAGTATATTATACTAGACCCCAGTATATCTATACACCCAAGTTGAGGTTTTTCTTATAGGTTGGTTTAGAGGTTTTCCATATACCTGCGTCCACAAAATACAGATTGCAGG
The DNA here is from genome assembly GCF_014858855.1 of Bufo gargarizans. Lineage (NCBI taxonomy): Eukaryota > Metazoa > Chordata > Amphibia > Anura > Bufonidae > Bufo > Bufo gargarizans. Next base: position 392,001,179 of record NC_058084.1, on the reverse strand, counting down.
TTTTGATATACCTGCTTCAGCTAACAACGGATTAAGGCCTGCCATATATCAGCTTACACAAAATAGTGATAGAGGTTTTCCATATACCTGCATCCACAAAATTACTGCTTGAGGGTGATATACCTGTTTCAACTAACAACTAATTGAGGCCTGCCATATATCAGATTCTACAAAATAGTCATAGAGGTTTTTCATATACCTGCGTCCACAAATTACTGCTTGAGGGTGATATACCAGCTTCAACTAACTGAATGAGGCTTTCCATATACCTGCGTCCACAAAATACAGATTGCGGGTTTTGATATACCTGCTTCAACTAACAACTGATTGAGGCTTGCCATGAACATACTTTTTCCACCTGAACTGTGAATGTTTACATGGTGTGTTCAATAAAAACATGGTAACATTTAATACTTTGTGTTATTAGTTTATCAGACTGTGATTGTCTATTGTTGTGACTTAGATGAAGATCAGATCACATTTTATGACCAATTTGTGCAGAAATCCATATCATTCCAAAGGGTTCACATACTTTTATTTGCAACTGTATAAGCTTCCACAAAATAGTGATAGAGGTTTTCCATATACCTGCGTCCACAAAATTACTTCTTGAGGGTGATATACCAGCTTCAACTAACAACTGATTGAGGCTTGCCATATATCATCTTCCACAAATACTGCTCTTCTCTACGGACTTTGGCACAGGGTCATTTTGAAAATGACAGGCAGAGGAAGAGGCAGGCCATTCCGCAAGGGTGGTTGGGGTCGGGCAGATGCACCAGGCCGGAGTCTAAGTAGGAAGTTGGAGAAGGTGCGTGCGAATATGTCAAAGGATGCACCAGAGTTGTTTGAGTGGCTCACTCAGACTTCCGTTTCTGCCACCTCCTCATCCTCTGTATCTGCACCCTCCTCACTCTCTGCTGTGTGCACCCCCAAAGACAACACCACCACCACTACCATAGCCCCTCCACTCGAGTCAGATGAAATATTTTCCCATCCATTCCCAGACCATACCGATGCACAGCAATTCTTGGCATCCGATGAGGAAGAGAAGGTAGCGATGGCCGCCACCCAGCGTTCTGACGACAGTACCTAGATCAGCCCGAGGAGGTTGGCCCCCACTGTTGTTGCCTACTCCGAGATCTCTAATATCAGTGGTGGTGAAAGTGACAATGATGACGTCTCGATAGACATCACATGGGTGCCCACAAGAGAGGAAGAGGGAGAGACGGAGCAGCAGATAGTTAGGAGAAGGAGGAGAAGCAGGCAAAACTCATAGTGCACAGGAGGCAAAAAGCAGACTAAAAATGTATCTGGAGCGAGCCATCCACTATACACGGTCACATCTTGCGCTCTCTGGATGCCGGCACATGGCTCCACAGTGTGGGCTTTTTTACCGTGCTAGCTGCTGACAATAGTGTTGCCATCTGCAGCCTGTGCTGTCAACGCATAAGTCGCGGTAAGCCCAACACTCACCTAGGGACGATCGTCTTAAGAAGGCACCAGGCCTCCCATCACTGAGCCCAGTGGGAGCAATGCCGTCAGAACCCACAAAGCCACACTCCCGGCGCTCCACGTCCTGCCTCTTCTCCTTCTCCTCTCTCCTCCCATTTGTCCTCCACTCCACCTTTCACCGTGCCATCGTCACGTTTTTTCTTGCACAAGGCAGGCTTCCGTGGGCCAACTGTTCGAGCGTAAAAAAATGATGACGCCAGATAATCTCTCTTGCACAACGGCTGACCGCTGGCTTATCGGAACTGCTAGCCCGCCAACTACTGCCATATAAATTGGTGGAATCGGAGGCCTTTAGAAAATTTGTTGCCATTGGCACACCGCAATGGAAAGTCCTTGGTAGGAAATATTTCTCCCAGAAGGGCATCCCTGAACTATATGGCCATGTTCAGCGGCAAGTTAATATATCTCTGGCACACAATGTCGTGCCAAGATACATCTGACCACAGACACGTGGTCTAGTAAACACGGGCAGGGAAGGTACATAACTTTTATTGCCCACTGTTTGAACCTTCTGACGGCCATCAAGCATGTAACCCATGGCACCCATGTGGATTTGGTATTACCACCACAGATTGCATGCAGGCCTGCCTCTTCTTCTCCTCCTCCTGCTCCTCCAGAACAGGTTCTGGGGAGCTTGGTTTCTTTTCACCGTGCCAGTGGCTGCTCATGCGTGACGCATGCAGACTTCTGTGGTCATTTGATGAGATCACCAAACTGCTCAGTCACAGCCAGGGCGCAATAAGTAAAATCGTACCTTCTTTCTGGAGCATGCATTGCATTGTGTGATTGATCAAGCCGTCAAGGAGCAGGAGCTGGAAGATGAGGAAGTCACAATGCTGAATGAATTCCCAGGGGGGGCAACTAAATCTAAGACAAGTCAGCGGGAGTGTAAAGAGGAGTCAGAGGAGGATGGTGGCTGGAGAAGGAGGAAGAAGAGCAGGCTTTGAGGGGGACTGAAAAGTTTTCAGGGATCCATGGTGTTGTCCGTGGCTAGGGGGAGGAGACTGAGGACGATTCTCCTGGGCGAAAAGCAGGAGCCAGGGCGCTCCACCGCTTCCAATTTAGTGCAAATGGGGGCCTTCATGCTCCAGTGTTTTAAAAGGGACCCCATTATAAAGAGCATAAAGGTCAAGGACCTGTACTGGGTGGCAACGTACTTAGACCCCTGATAAAAACACAAAATGGCGGACATGTTACCAGCATCACAGAGGGCTGTCAGAATGCAGCATTTCCAAGCCTTGCTGCGAGAGATGCTGCATTCTGCTGTTGCGGCACTGGCAGAGGAGTTTCCACCCACAGCAAAACAGGTGCGGGTACCAGTCCTACCGTGCCTGCAAAAAAGAGGGCAGTTTGAAGATGTGTTGGTCACTTCGGATATGAGAACATTCTTGCCGCCAACCCATCGACAGCCGCTCTCCGGATCCAGCCTCAGGGAATGCCCAGGTGTTCTACTACATCGGGTTAACGGCCGATGTGGATGCTCTGAGAAGCGAAGAAACCCCTTGACTATTGGATATGCAGGCTTGACCTGCGGCCAGAGCTGGCACTATTTGCCATGGAACTCTTGGCTTGCCCCTCGTCGAGTGTCCTTCCGAAAGGACATTCAGCGTAGCAGGGGGGATCGTGACCGATAAGTGCACTCGCCTAGCTCACGACAGTGTAGACTACCTCAAATCTTTTTAAATGAATGAGGCATGGATCTCAGAGGAATTCATTTGGAATACTTATGTATATACAGCAGCGTAAAAGGCATTTTATGTCAGGTGAATGCCAAATTTTTGGGGCCTATACTGGCCTACAGTTACATATTTATCCTGTGACCGCCTAATTAACCTCCAGCCATCCAGCCACAGAATATAAAGTTCTTTGCTGTCAGGTGAATGCCTATTGCCTAATTTTTGGAGTCTGTACTGGAAAACAGTTACATACTTATCCGGTGACCGCTTAATGTACCTCCTGCCACAGAATCCAAAGTTCTTTGCTGTCAGGTGAATGCCTATTGCCTAATTTTTGGGGCCTATACTGGCCGACAGTTACATTTTTATCCTGTGATCGCCTAATCTACCTCCAGCCAAAGAATCCAAAGTTCTTTGCTGTCAGGTGAATGCCTATTGCCTAATTTTTGGGGCCTGTACTGGCCGTCAGTTACAAATTTATCCTGTGACCGCCTAATGTACCTCCAGCCACAGAATCCAAATTTCTTTGCTGTCAGGTGAATGCCTATTGGCTATTGTTTGGGGCCTGTACTGGCCGAGAGTTACATACTTATCCTGTGACCACCTAATGTACATCAAGCTACAGAATCCAAAGTTCTTTGCTGTTAGGTTGCTCCCCGGATCCAGCTTTAGGGAACGCCCAGGTGTCCGACTACATCGGGTTTATGGCCGATGTGGATGATCTGAGAAGTGAAGAAACCCCTTGACTACTGGCTATGCAGGCTTGACCTGTGGACAGAGCTGGCACTATTTGCCATGGAACTCTTGGCTTGCCCCTCGTCGAGTGTCCTGTCCGAAAGGACATTCAGTGCAGCAGGGGGGATCGTGACCGATAAGTGCACTCGCCTAGCTCACGACAGTGTAGACTACCTCACATTTTTTAAAATGAATGAGACATGGATCTCGGAGGAATTCAACACCTGTGACGACCACGTGTAATTGAATTTCCTCCTGCCAGTCCACACATATCCGCCACCACACAGAACAAAGAATGGTCCTTCCCTTATGTATATATAGCGGCATAAAAGGCATTTTATGTCAGGTGAATGCCTAATTTTTGGGGCCTGTACTGGCCTAAAGTTACATATTTATCCTGTGACTGCTTAATGTAGCTCCAGCCACAGAATATAAAGTTATTTTCTGTCAGGTGAATGCCTATTGCCTAATTTTTGGGGCCTGTACTGGCCGACAGTTACATATTTTTCCTGTGACCGCCTAATGTGCCTCCAGCCACAGAATCCAAAGTTCTTTGCTGTCAGATTAAAGCCTATTGCCTAATTTTTGGGGCCTGTACTGGCCAACAGTAAAAATTTTTATCTCTAGACACATGATCACACCCCTGTCTCACTCCTCTGCCTCTCATTATGGTGGCGTATGAATCGCATTCACTATAGGACCTTTTAATGTCACAGGGTCATGTGACTGTGCCCCCCACCCTGTACTGTGTACTGAAAAAATATGCAGATTGCGGTGCTAAGGACCTTTGCGCCACAATCTGTGCCAGAAATACGCCTAAGGCTACTTTCACACCTGCATTTAGGTGCGGATCCGTCTTATCTGCACAGACGAATCTGTACCTATAATCCAAACGCTGGTATCCGTTCAGAACGGATCCGTCTGCATTACTGTGTCAAAAAAAAGTCTAAGTCTAAGTGTAGGTCAAACGGATCCGTCCTGACTTACATTGAAAGTCAATGGGGGACGGATCCGTTTAAATTGCACCATATTGTGTCAATGTAAACGGAACCGTCCCCATTGACTTACATTGTAAGTCAGGACGGATCCGCGCGGCTCCGCATCGCCAGGCAGACACCAAAACACTGCAGGCAGCGTTTTGGTGTCCGCCTCCAGAGCGGAATAGAGGCGGAACGGAGCCAAACTGATGCATTCTGAACGGATCCGCATCCATTCAGAATGCATTGGAGCTAAACTGATCAGTTTTGGGCCGCTTGTGAGAGCCTTGAAACGGATCTCACAGGCGGACCCTGAAACGGCAGTGTGAAATACGCCTAACATAGATGTATTTCTATATAATAAATGACCACCTAATTGTAATATTATTCTCGGGTAAGGCAAATATCTTTATATTATATAGATTCTAGTGTATTATACTGTGTCCTGTATTTCCCAGTAAAAATGATCCTTAGGAAACACAGTCCTCATCCCTAAACACCAAGACCAGGTAGCGCTCTGTCAGTACATGGCGGCCTCCCCTCTCCGCCACGTTACCCCGCTGTTTACTGGTGCTTATTCTGACACTAGGGCTGGGATTGCATCCTATTTTTGCCATCCATTTAATGCATACCAAAAATGTATGCGTTAACAGATGCCTCAGACTGATGCCGTACAGTGGCGTCCGTTCACCATACAGTTCGATGGTAGAAATTTTTTTTTACGTTAACGTATACATTTTTTTTTGGACTCTGCAGGATACCAAAATGTGGAGTGCTGCACATTTGTATACATCAAACTGATAGGAAATAAAAAAATTATAGGCTCCAGCAGTGCACATTTTTGAGAGTTTCCCTTTAAGATGCAAAAAAATGGTTCCTGATTAAAATACATATTTTTGTGGGAACTTTTTCCAATGATCCCACTCTGGTATATCACTGTCCATGTTGTGGGACTATATGTGTACTTTTAGTAAGTGTTTGCTAGCTTCAAATATGACCTGAAGGTTTTTATGGTTCGCCTGCCATTAAAGTAATTGGGGCCCACCGCGAATGCACAGTTCACGAACATTTGATCGTGAACGCATGTTTGCTTTTGCGAATCGTCCCGGATGATGTTCATCCATCACTATTCAGTGGGTGACCTCAAAGAATAAGGAGAGCATTAAATATGGGACGTGGCCCTGGTCGTGGTGCTGCTGGGGTGGGTGGAGCTCCTGTTGCAGGGAGAGGATGTGGTTGATCTGTGCAAGCTACACGCCCAAATCAAACACCTTCATCAGGTGCACGTAGGCGACAGAACGTTCAGCATTATTGTGAATTGTGAGGCCTGAACAAGTAGAGGCGGTAGTAAATTGGGTGGCTGACAGTGCCTCCAGTTTCTTCACATTGTCTCCCACCCAGTCCCCTGCTGAAAGTGCAGAATTGGCACCTGCAGGCCATGGGCATCTGTCTTTCACCTCACCCCCTTGCAAATCAGCCAAGCAGTCTGAGCCCCAAGTCATGCAGCAGTCTCTTATGCTTTTTGATGACTCTGCTGGCAGAGTTTCCGAGGGTTGCCCACATAGCCCTGCTCCAGAAGTGGAAGAGATTGAGTGCACTGATGCCCAACCACTTATGTTTTAGGATGTGGACATGGTAGGACCACCACAGCACATCTCTGATGATGACGAAACACAGGTGCCAACTGTGGCAGCTTTCTGCAGTGTGTAGATCGGGAAGGAGGGCAGGGGTGAAGAGTGGGTGTAAGATGATGTGGAGGATGATGAGGTTCTAGACCCCACATGGAATCAAGGTCATGCGAGTGACGTGTGCAGTTCAGAGGAAGAGGTGGTGGTCACACAGCACCAGCCGCACAGCAAAAGAGGGAGCAGTGTGCAAAAGCAGAGTGGCTGTCCCCTAGCCAGTACGCCTGCTGCTGCCCACTGCACCCAGAGACTGAGCACACCAAAGCCAGCTCCAAGGAGTTTCCTGGCGTGGCAGTTCTTCAGACAATGTGCTGATGACAAAACGCGAGTGGTTTGCACGCTGTGCAATCAGAGCCTAAAGCGAGGCATAAATGTTCTAAACCTGAGCACCACCTGCATGACCAGGCATCTAAATGCAAAACAAGAGCTGCAGTAGAGTAAACACCTCAAAAACTACAAAAGATCTCAAGCTCCGCCTGGTCCCTCTTCTGCTGCAGTCTCGGCCTCTTTCTCCCCCTCCTGAGTGACACCCCGCAAACAGAGGATGTGGCAGCAACGCCACCACGTCCGTCACCAAGCGTCTTCACAATGTCCCATGGAAGCGTTCAGCTGTCCATCTCCCAAACACAAGAGAGAAAGAGGAAGTACCCCCCTACCCACCCATGATCCCTGGCAGAGTATGCCAGTATTTCAAAATTCCTGGCCTTTGAAATGCTGTAATTCCATCTGGTGGAGACGGAGACTTTAAAAAAAACTTATTTCGGCACAGCCAGGGGGAAACGCCAACAGGCTGATTTGAAGCAGGCAATAGTGGAGTTTCAGCTGCAGCACGAACTGGTGAGTCACTCTGCAGAACAGCACCACTTCACCACCAACGAGTGCGCCTCCATGTGGGACGTGTGGGACGTGTTGCGCTGTTTCGAGTACTCCACCAACATGGCCAGTGCCGATGGCGCAGTGCTCAACGTTACTATCCCACTTCTATGTCTCCTTGAAAAAACGCTTCAAGAGGATGGAAGAGGATGTGGCACAGGAGGAAGAGTGATCATTTCCACAGTTATCAGGCCAGTCATTCACAAGTGGCTCGGAGGGTGGGTTCCTGTACCAACAGAGGCCAGGTACACAATTGTCCAGCCACAGCACAGTTCTGGAGGATGAGGCGGATGAGGATAATGAGGAGGAGGAACCGTGTTCACAGCAGGGTGGCACCCAAAGCAGCTCATGGGCATCACTGGAGCGTGGCTGGGGGGATACAGAGGACACAGACGATACACCTCCCACAGAAGACAGCTTGTTGTTGCCTCTGGATAGCCTGGCACACATGAGCGACTACATGCTGCAGTGCCTGCGCAATTACTGCCGAGTTGCCCACATTCTAACCAGTGCTGATTACTGGGTGGCCACGCTGCTGGATCACCGCTACGAGGACAATGTGCCATCTTTAATTCCATCACTGGAGCATGATCGGAAGATGCGCGAGTACAAGCGCATGCTGGTTAACACGCTGCTGATGGCATTCTCACCTAAAACCGGGGGCTCAGTGGAAGCACAAGGCGAAGGCAGAGGAGGAGGAAGAAGTTGCCAACGCAGCTGGGGCACCGCCAGCACCTCAGAAGGGAGGGTTAGCATGGCCGAAAGGTGGAAATGCTTTGTCAGCACGCCATAACAACCAGCACCACCAGCTGTTATGGAATGTCTTAGCAGGAGGCAGCATTTCAGCAACATGGTGGAGCAGTATGTGTGCACATGCCTACACGTACTGACTGATTGGTCTGCCCCATTAAACTTCTGGGTCTCCAAATTGGGCACATGGCCTGAGCTTGCCCTTTATGTCTTGGAGGTGCTGGCCTGCCCTGCGGCCAGTGTATTTTCCGGACTTGTGTTCAGCACGGCAGGGGGGGTGATCACAGACAAGCGCAGCCGCCTGTCCACAGCCAATGTGGACAAGCTCACGTTTATTTAAATGAACCAGGCATGGATCCCAAAGGACTTGTCCGTAACTTGTGCAGAATAGACAAGTATACCGGCCGCACCCAGTCATTGTTATACTCCAGCGCACTTTCTCTTTGTTTTCTTTTATATATTTTCCAATGTTTTGGGGTCTTCCGAAATTTATAAAAAAACATATATATAAATATATATAAAAAAACTACAAAAATAGTGTTGGCTACCTCCTCCTCCTCCACCACCGCTTCCACCTACACCGCCATGCCCACCGCCTCCTCAACCTCCTACTCCACTTTGACCTCCTTCTCTTAGTTCAAGATCATTATTTTTTTCATTTTTTTTTATTCTGTGTTATTTTAATTCATTTCCCTATTCATATTTGTTTGCAGGGCAGTTGTCCTGCTCTTACTCCTATTTTGCTTCCTTTTGCAGCCCTCTAGCCCTTTCTATGACTTTTTTTAGAGCCATTTTAGTGCCCCAAAGTTTGGGTCCCCATTGACTTCAATCAGGATCGGGGTCAGGTTCAGGTCAAGTTCGGGTCCCAAACTTTGCGGCGAAGTTTGGCCGTACCCGGGAAACTCGAACTTCCAGGTTTTTGCTCAACCCTAGTTACAACATAAAAGATTGTTTTATAGGACTCCAGTGCTAGATTCATCTTCATTTCATGAATGACTGCCAGAGGACCCTGAGATAATCCTTCACTGTTTTATTCAGTCATGTACCAAATTCCTAGCTTTCTCTATCTCCATTTGGATTTTGGTTCTTCAAAATTGTAATTATGGAAAGTTTTGATGGATGATGGACCATTGGCTTGTACCTTCAATACAATGGTGCATAAGCTAATAAGTCAAATAAAACCAGGTGCACTCTCTGGCTAATGTTACAGCAGCATTGAAAAAAACATTTGCTTATTACTCTGTTCCTTTATCCTTGATTCACCCTTACAATTTCAAATTGTATATGTTCATCAATTTTGACATATTTCTATATAAATTACAGTCTAGTAGCAGATGAATTGCTATTGGGACAACCATTCTTCTGTTCTTGACAATGTTGGCTTTGCCATCACACTGTAATAGAGACTACAGAGTAAAGCTCTTGAACAGTGGCATAGACAGTCCACATTTACTATAGTTATGACTGGTCAAGAGCAAAGTTTACAAAAATTTGATTTGCTTTGTAACCAATTCCTTTGTCACAAAAGCTGGAGCAATGACGGGGAAAGGCAATTGCACCACCACGCGGCATTGGACCCCTCAGATGCCGCATTCATCGCTGATCACAAGAGGAAAAATGAGGGATTTCAGGGGTTATTAATATTTTTTTTTAAACTCACCTTATCCATTTAAGCGTGAAGAGGCCGCCGCAGCCATCTTGATTGAAGATCTCGTGCAAAATCTCATGCGGTGCAAGATGACGTCATCAGGCTAGCCGGCTTGGTGACATCATATGTCACTGCGCAGGAGATTTTGTGTGGGATCTTCAATCAAGATGGCCACAGTGGCCTCTTCGCGCTCAAAAAGATGAGGTGACTATGATTTTTTTTTTTTTACAGCCATTTCAGGTAAAATCATTATCACGAAGCACGAGGAAATTCGGCTTCTCGGAGAATCACATTTTTCCCTGAAATTTGGATCAAAGTCCACTTTGGATAATTCGATTCGCTAAACCCTAGTTATGACATATCACACTAATGTCATGGTTTTTGTACTAATTTTCCATTGTACCACAACCACAAATCATGTTAAAAATAGCGTCATGACCATGATGGGAATAAACCTTGCCAGCACAAAACTCTAGTAAATGAGGACTGTAAGGAGTTCCGTTCTTTGTCACTTTTTAACAGCTTTTCAGCCAAACATTTCAACTGCAATGTATTGCACAGGCCTGGGATGCTTGAGTGGGAAGTAATCTTACTTATTGGAGGGTGCTCTGACCCTTCTATGATTTCCATATGCTTTTATAGGATATACAGTATAGACATGGGTTAGCTTCTTGTATCAATCTCTTTAACTATACATACAGTAGGTCTTAGTCAGCACAGATATAATAGATGATGTTTTCTCATTTTTATACATTTTGTACTGCAGGTGTGCCCTTTCTTTCCTTTCCTTATAACGTGTCCTGAGATGTGGGACACAACATGACCAGCTTTGGAAAAACATAATTTTGAAATACACTATCAGTAGTTATTTAATAATTATGTTTTATGTGTCTTTATACAACTTTTCAAAAGTTTATCTAGCATGTCGCAAGAATATATTGAATGTTTATTAAAAGAAATCAGAGTCCACAAAAAATTGTGGAAAGTATAGACACAATAGACAGTACTTTTACAGATCCAAATCCTTATGAGCTTTTTATGCAAATTGCACAGGGAGCAATCTGCCTTTCATTTGCCATGATGTTTTTTTTATTAGGCTTGTATTGTATTTTATTAAAATGTTGCAATGTTAGAATGCTTTCAAAAATTGATGTGCTAGTTTATTTTTATGAATAAAAAAAAAAAAGGCAAAGTGAATGAACAAAAGATAAATCTAAATCAAATCAACATCTGGTGTGACTGCCCTTGGCCTTCAAAATAGCCTCAATTTTTCTAGGTACACTTTCATACAGTATTTGAAAGAACTTGGCAGGGAGGTTTTTCCAAACATCTTGGAGAACTAACCGCAGACCTTCTGTGGATGTAGGCTTGCTCAGCTCTTTCTGTCTCTTCATGTAATCCCAGACAGACTTGATAATGTTGAGATCAGGGATTTTTTGAGGGAAGATATCACTTCCAGGATGTTCTTCTTTATGCTGAAGATATTCTTAATGACAATGTGTTTTTGTTTGGGGTCATTGCCCTGCTGCAGAATAAATTTAAACTATTTTTGAAAGCATTCTTACTTTGAAGCAGAAAGAAAGAGATAGTATATTCCAAATAAAGCATTGAATATCTGTCTTTGATCATCTAATCAAAAAATAGCTGGCAGAATACAAAATTAAAGCTCTCTGGAAGGTGTGACTTTAGCAATGGTTGCAGCATAGAAATAAAAGACTGTTAGTAATTTCAGTAATTTTACTATAACCAGAGGGGAAAGCTGTGAATTAGATCATGCTACAGGATAACATATGCAGGAGACTGTGAAAGATGTATGTAGGGACAGTCAAAATCAAAAGAAAGATGTTTTGAGGAACACCAAAAGACATGTATCTGAAGAAGAGGAACCTCTTGTTGCTTCATACATCTACTCTCTTTTTTTCTCGAATTCTGCACAAAAATTCAATCAAAAGAAAAATATATGAAAATTACATTTATAAAGAAGAGACATGGAAATAATAGGTATATGTGTGTGTGTGAGGATTTATCAAGCCCTACACTCCAGAATTCTGATTTCAAAAAGTGACAAAATAGAACTTTTGTGACTTTGTGGACTTATTTGCACCAAAATATGTCTTTTGCACCACTCTTACCACTGTTAAAAAGTAGACATGGTAAACTATGTTAATGAATTTTAGGCCAGAATTAAGAAATTAAAAAGTTGCAGAAATGTCATAATCTTACTTCAGTAGAAGTGGCATAAATATTGGAGTAACATCTCTAGACATATCTATAGATGTGCCAAACTTATCAAACAACACGTGACATTTGATAAATTTGTGCAAATAACAGCAATGCAAAGCTGACCTCAGAAATGCTCCTCTTGATGCATTCCCTCCACTGACTTTTAAATTCAATATTTGTAATGTCTATATCTCTTTTAATTCTGCTTCTCTATTGCTTCTCTATTGCTTCTCTACTGCTCTCTGACCTATACAGTGAAATCTCCAACTTTTTATCATCATGTAATTTTTTGGTCCAAAATTCTGTGCTGATTCATTTCTTACGGTTTATTCCTTTATAAACTGTTTGAGCTAGCAGAGGTCACTAGAGGGAGCTTACTGCATACTGCCCTATTGTGACATATGGTACGCTGTGACAAGTTAATGACTTCATGTGCCATATTTGATAAATTGGTCACAATATAACATCCATTCCCCGACTTTAAATGGGTTGTGCAGGATTTGAAGAACATCGCTGCTTTCTTCCAGAAACAGCACCACACCTGCCCATTGGATCCATCAGTACATACTTAACACTAGTGTTGGGCGCGAATATTCGAATCACGGATATTAATTGTGAATATCGGCACTTCGAGAATTCGTGAATATTTATTATATTATATATTATATATTCTAGATTTTTTTCATCAGTAACCTCCCTTCTTGCTTGTGGGCCAATGAAAAGGCTGCAATGTCTTTGTCTGAGCTTAGAAACATCCCTAGCAACCAATAGGAAAGTTGTCTACCCCATACTATATAAGAACCTCCCCAGCAGTTCTGAAAGAGACACCCGTGTCATTGCTGTGCTCTGTGCTTTCCACACTACATTAGATAGATAGTTAGTTAGCTGATAGATATAATACAGATAGTTAGTGGGAGATAGTCAGTGTAGGGTATATCCTGATATAGTGTAGCTGTTGCAGTGCACAGTGTTAGGTTCTGCTGTCCATACATACATGCAGACCTGCTAAAATGTGAAGTTTCACATATTGCGCAAAAATATTCGCATCATTAGTGCCGATTAGCGCAATTGCGAATATATTGGAGCACTCTAACAGCATATAAAGCCATTTTTAATGTTCTGCCGTGCCAACCATTTTCTCCAGTGCCAGGAAACTTCTAGCAGCTTGGAAAATGTAGCAAAAGTGACCCACGCCTGTATTTCGCGCGCATTCCGCGAATATTACATTGTTGATTTTTTGCAATCAAGAAAATAATCTCGAATTTGCGAATTCGCAAATATATGAGGAATATTCGCCCAAATATTTGTGAACTATCGCAAATTCGAATATAGCCCCAGACACTCATCACTACTTAACACTGGTAAATTTGAGGCATGTAAGCGCCACTCACAGGTACACCCAAAAAACCTAGTAACACTTACTTATAGTAGAGACACATAAAATCCAACCCTTTAGTCTGAAATTGCTGTTATTTCTCTTAAAATTCAGGACAGTCCCTATAAATTCAGTTGTTGGCAGTTTTGCTGGTATGAAACAGTCATGAGTAAGGGCTAAGATTGCATTGTGCCCGAAACATGTAGACTCTGCTTTCTGTACCTGGATTTTATACTGAATTTTGAATAAAGAAGCCTTGGATTACCACAAGTACAAGCTGGACAAAATCTCTTTTCTTCTATTCAACTGTATTATTGTCCTTAATTAATGTCTTTAATTAATGCTGAGAGCATCAGATCATTATGTACCAATCCTGCGGCCATGAGAAGGGCTTGGGCGGCATCAGTCCTCCGGGTAATTTCCCTGTAGGGTCTATAACCAGTCTGCCTTTGTTTTTGCCCGATCCGTATGTTCTCCCAAGAGATGAGTCACCACAAGAGACATCTGGAAGCAGCTTTCTCCCCTTTTTCCATTGAATACACATACTCATTCAGCAAAGCCGAACATATATGTGTATGGCGGAGCCAGGAGAGATTGCTGTTGGCCAAACGATCATTAATAAATGTGAGCCATAGGGACTGCCTGCAACCCTCGCTAGGGAACCTTAAGAGCAAGCTGCATTCTGGTTTACAGAATTCCCATTAGCGGAGGCCCACATTTATTAATTTGTTTTCGGTGAAAACTAAGCTCTGAAATATAATGTGCACAAAAAGTTGCAAATTATTGAAAAAACGTTTTTTGGGGCTGCAGGGAATGGCCTAAAATGTCTAGATAGATGTATTAATACTAAAGCCAGAAAATGGTAATTTTGGTGTAAATTTACACCTGCTCATAGCAGGCAGTTAGATTTCATTTTCTGACTATAGGACCAAAATAAGGGACATTTAGTGGCGTGCATCTTTTAATAAATTCCGTGCAATTCACTGTAAAAATCTTTTTAGACTGGTGAATGAAATGTCGGACTTAGCAGAACTGCCCCTATGTCTTTGTAAGCAAGGTATTAGAGGGGAGGGGGCATTCAACAATTCTGACAGCAGTTCTGATAGTGTGCTCCATACATGTAGTGTAATCCCAGCCCTTTTTATGCAGTGACCTTATGTAAATAATATTTCATGAAGAAACCTGACAGTCTGTACAGTACGTGAATTGTGTTGACTCAGCCATGAGTTTTCCATTCCGTTGATTATGAATCAGGTCCAGAAACTTCCCAGTTATAGGAAAATTACCAGTTAACACTAACTATAAATGATTGCAGCTTTTGTGTTTTTCTAACTCTTCAAGGCTTGGAAGGTGGGTAGTTTTATTTCAGATCATTTTCATTGGGATCCAAACAATGATATAGCATAATGAAATATATATTTTTATAGGTCAAACCTCTTAACCTAAGCCATGATTCCAAAGTGTTTCTAGAGACCGAGTGAACCGTGCAGTCAGATCTGATGAATAAGTCTTACACTGAGAGATGACACTGGACTAATAAAAGACTTGTGTAAATGCTGATGAATGAACCTGAAGGTTTTCACAATTCAGATGATGCATATGGAAATGCTTTTGAAATAGTAGATGGCTTACAGTAATGGCAAAAGTAAAGGAGAGAGAGAAAAAAAGATCAAAACTTGTATTGGTGTTGGTGATTCCCTGGTAAGTGCTGTTGCTTTGCTGCAGTGGAGGTGAACGTCTCTTAATTTATTACATTTGGCAAGTCTTCAGCTGTTGTAAAGCAAGAAAATAACTAGGCCTTCTAAATAAAGGCATTAATTTGCACTATACATTGCACCATTTTCAGCCTTTTATTAATGATAAATCATTTGGAAACTTGCTGGACCCACCTAATAAACCCTGCCAATTGGGAAACAGCTATTCCTACTTGCCTATCTCATATACTTGGCACATGCATGCTCTGATAAGCCAAGAGTGTGTGTATTCTAAATGAGAAGAGGGGAGTAAACCACTGATGAAAACCCCTGGGGACCATTTATCTTCAGTGGGAACAAAATGATCAGGAACGTTGAAGTCTAATATGACTAATCATTCTTTTTTCTAAAACCTGGCATTGGGGAAGAGTCAGGAAACCCCCATATACCTGAAAACCAGGCACTAAACTAATAGAGCTTCTATGTTTGAAGCCAGTGACAACAGTCTAAAATGTCCAAGGTGATGAAAAGTTTATAGAATAAGCAATACAGCAAATAGTGGTCCAGTGGTCCTGAGCTAGACAGCTGGGGGTGAGTAAATATTTCTTGGCGCGATAGGTTTGGATTGACCTGTGGATTTTTCTACAAGTTGTAGAATTTAATAATAAAAAATACTTGTATTTATGATCTACAATAATTTTAACCCCCAATACCAAAATACAAAATTAATCTTTCTTTCCAATTCAAGGATTTAATATTGACACTATAAAATGTGTGGTTTCTCAGAGACATGAATGACTAATACAATGAAAAAACATATCCCATGCTAGAATATTGGAAAAATGTTTATTGTAATGTTACGCACCACACCCAAATATGAAAAAAAAATAATCTCTATATAGTAATACGACCAAAGTATGATTTACAGTCTGGGAACAGGGAAGGTTCACACTGTGATAAATCATCATAGGCGTATTCAGCAAAAAATAATGTACCTCAAGAAAATTTCAATATCTGAACACATCCGTAAAAAGTAGTTTATGCCACTTTTTTTAAAATTCATTTAAGAATGCAGAATCAAAAATCTATGATGTATCAGTAGACAGCAGGAAACATAACTGTGAGAGGAAATTAAAGAAGGTTAGAAAGAAAATAGTGCAAAAAAGGATGCAATTGAAATATTAGGGCTTGCACACAGCTATGTAATATTTATCCCATAGACCAGCCATGCTCAACCTGTGGCTCTCCAGCTGTTGCAAAACTACAACACCCATCATTCCCTGACAGCCTACAGCTATCATCCTACAGAAGGGCATCGTGGGAGTTGTAGTTTCACAACAGCTGGAGGGACGCAGGTTGAGCATCCCTGCCATAGACGATCCATGTACCTCTATATGGTGTCTCCTCAAGACACTTTATACTCTGTAGAAGCTTCTAGGGAACAATTTGTCCTTAATAAGAGTGAATCATCACTCTTATTAGACCCTAATTTTTAAAAAATTTAAGTAGCATCTGAATACACATTTTTGTTGATTTTAGTTGGGTGAATTTTGAGGAGAGAGAAGGAGAAAGGGAAAGCGAGAGAGAAATGAATTTTGAGCGATTTGCTCATCACTGTTAGAGATAAACAAAAGTATTTGGAAATCCACTTATCAGCTAGCGTTATGTGAGATTTGAGAGGGGCAAATCCTAAAAAGAAAATGGATTCATACAAAATCAAACTTTTTGAGAAATTTGAAACAATACATGATATGTTTGATGTGCTCCTTGTCCCCCCAAAAATACATTTTCTATCTTATTCAGTCAGCATCAACCCTTCATTTACTGCTACCTGACAAACATCCAAAAGGTCACACTCCATATAGTTAAGGGCTTAGACCTTGCAACTCCAGATCACTAGGTAAAAGATAATTTTGATTGAATTAGTAGGAGCACTAGACTAATGAGCTCTGAACCTAGTTTTACTTTTATGTCAAAATTTGTACTTCTAAAAATGTGCAATCCAATGTAGAAAATAAACCAGAGAAAAAAACAATAAAAAAAAACTGAATGTGCAGATCTCAGCATCACTTGGCTCTGGAAAAAATAGTAGGTGAAATTCCACATCAAAAGATGGTCTTGATGAGATTGATGGTTACAGGGAAAGAATCAATGTAGCATTTACAAAGTAAAACATCTAACACATCATACCGTTTGTATGATCTGAAATATCAAGTGATTACATTTTAATTAGCATTTCATTTATTTGCCTTTACATTAGTTATGTATAAATTGAGAGTAGTCTTTAGGAAATACCAATAAAAGAACAAATGTCAGCAGATACAATTGGAATCATTGGGGGTCATTTACTAAAGACTGGCCTTTCATTGCCACATAAATTTGTTGCATCTGTGATGTCTGTGTGCTAGAAACGGAAACCTACACTAGATAGGAGTTGGCTCAGGCTTCAGTTATAATTTCTATCAGTTTTCTGGTGTAAATTGTTTTAAAAGTGTTGGGCTGCAATGACCACACTCCCTTCTATGAAGCTAAGCCTACTTTTTGAAAAATATGATGAGAGCAGCATAGAACATTAAAAGTTACACACTTTTGTGCAAAATAACATCTGGTTTACAGGGCACCTATGAAACTGTCTGACCTGTTCCTTGTGCACTTGGCAGCTTAAGGTGTCAGTGTTGCTCCCATGTTCATATGTACCCGCATTGGTGAGAAAAACAAAGTTTTATTATATGAAAATTAGTCTTTAGGAGCAATGGGGGATTTCCCATTACACCTAGAGTCTCTGCTCTTTCTGTAACTGCTTCACCATCTCCACCTTGATGGATATGATGGTGTTATAATGTTATTACTGCCTGACCCTGTTAATCATAGTCCAGAGCGTGCTGCATTTACAGAGAGAGCAGAGTCTCTAGGTGTAAAGCCAACGCCCCCATTGCTCCTAGAAGCTAATTTGCATTTTTCTCAGCAATATGGGAACATAAGAACATGGGGCCAACACAGATGCCTCCAGCTTCCAAGTGCACATGTAACAGGTCAGCCAGTTTCACAGGTACAGATCTGCTGACAGATGCCCTTTACAGTCCTTGAACACCTATGAGGGCATTTTATCATTGCTATTTACTCATTTCAGGCTTAACTTCATTTTTAAAATTTGTCTTTATTAAAAAAAAATTACAGTTTTTGTTCTATAGCCTTCACTTTCAGTGTATCTGCAGATTATTGGAATCTGTATGACACTGAATCCATCAGGTTGCTGCTCTGATAACTTGATGTGTAGCCCTTATAGCTGAGCTCCCGACAACTCATACATACAGTAAATATAGAGTAAATATTAAAGACTCATAAGTCGGTTCATATTTTAGTGAGGTGAGTCTCCTTTATATAAGTAGTCACAACACTAATCAGCGATATAGTAAGTAGTAAAGTCAAACACAATATATGGTCTCAGTAAATGAGCACCGGCGTACTTTAAGGATCTGATTAAGTTTTTTGGCATGATTTCAGAACCATGACTGAGTGATTGATCTGTAACCAATTTATTAACTATTTGTTAAGAAAAAGTCTACATTTAGTGTTCTCTAAATATTGAATATGGTTACAAATTAACTACAATTAATGAGTCAGACATAGTCTACCGACACAAATTTTGTATGCAAGTTGATATTCTTTTGACCTTCAGGCAAAAAAAAAAGAAAGATACTTTGTGACTTGTTGGATGGCATCCAAATAGCAAAACAGTAAGGCTTCGTTCAGATCACCATTCAGCCTTTCCGTTCTCCTGCCCCGTTTAGGGGCAGGAAAACAGAAAGGATGGATTTGGCGCATACCTGAGCCAAACGAGCCCACGGGCCCCATAGACTATAATGGGGTCCATTCGGTTTCCGCTCAGAAGAAGATTTTCAAAAATCTTCTTCTGAGTGGAAACCTAACGGACACCATTATAGTTTATGGGGTCCGTAGGCTCTGTTCGGCTCAGTTACCATGTATATAAAAAGTCTACACACTCCTGTTAAAATGTCAGGTTTCTGTGCTGTAAAAAAATTTGACAAAGATAAATCATTTCAGAACTTTTTCCACCTTTAATGTGACCTATAAACTGTACCACTCAATTGAAAAACAAACTTTTAGGTGGAGAGAAGAAAGCAAAAAAAAACACCTAAAATAATGTGGTTGCATAAGTGTGCACACCTTATAACTGGGGATGTAGCTGTGTTCAGAATTAAGCAATCACATTCAAAATCATGTTCAATAGGAGTCAGCATACACCTGCCATCATTTAAAGTGCCTCTGATTAACCCCAAATAAAGTTCAGCTGCTCTAGTTGGTCTTTCCTGAAATTTTCTTAGACACATCCCACAGCAAAAGCCATGGTCCACAGAGAGCTTCCAAAGCATCAGAGGGATCTCATTGTTAAAAGGTATCAGTCAGGAGAATTGTACACAAGAATTTCCAAGGCATTAGATATACCATGGAACACAGTGAAGACAGTCATCATCAAGTGGAGAAAATATGGCACAACAGTGACATTACCAAGAACTGGACGTCCCTCCAAAATTGATGAAAAGACAAGAAGAAAACTCGTCTGGGAGGCTTCCAAGAGGTCTAGAGCAACATTGAATGTGCTGCAGAAATATCTGCCAAGTACTGGCTGTGTGGTACATGTGACAACAATCTCCCGTATTCTTGATATGTCTAAAGCCTTTTCTTATGGAGAAAAACATTCAAGCCAGGCTACATTTTGCAAAAACACATCTGAAGTCTCCCAAACGCATTTGGGAAAAGGTGTTATGGTCTGATGAAACCAAGCTTGAAATTTTTGGCCATAATTCCAAAAGATTAGGGATGAGCGAACTCGAACTGTATAGTTCGGGTTCGTACCGAATTTTGGGGTGTCCGTGACACGGACCCGAACCCGGACATTTTCGTAAAAGTCCGGGTTCGGGTTCGGTGTTCGTCGCTTTCTTGGCGCTTTTGTGACGCTTTCTTGGCGCTTTTTGAAAGGCTGCAAAGCAGCCAATCAACAAGCGTCATACTACTTGCCCCAAGAGGCCGTCACAGCCATGCCTACTATTGGCATGGCTGTGATTGGCCAGAGCACCATGTGACCCAGCCTCTATTTAAGCTGGAGTCACATAGCGCCGCCCGTCACTCTGCTCTGATTAGCGTAGGGAGAGGTTGCGGATGCGACAGTAGGGCGAGATTAGGCAGATTAACTCCTCCAAAGGACTTCACTTGATTAATCGATCGATCTGCAGCTGTGCATCATTGAGCTGCTGAAATTCAAATGCTCACTCACTGTTTTTAGGCTGCCCAGACCGTTTGTCAGTCACTTTTTTCTGGGGTGATCGGCGGCCATTTTGTGTCTTGTGCGGTGCTGCGACCAAGTGCATCCAAGCTGCGACCAAGTGCATTTAACCCTCAATGGTGTGGTTGTTTTTTGGCTAAAGCCTACATCAGGGTGAAGCTGTCACACCAAGTGCATTTAACCAGCAATAGTCTGTTCATTTTTTGGCCATATACAAAATCAGGGGCAAGCTGCGCCTGTCACCAAGTGCATTTAACCCTCAATGGTGTGGTTGTTTTTTGGCTAAAGCCTACATCAGGGTGAAGCTGTCACACCAAGTGCATTTAACCAGCAATAGTCTGTTCATTTTTTGGCCATATACTAAATCAGGAGCAAGCTGCGCCTGTCACCAAGTGCATTTAACCCTCAATGGTGTGGTTGTTTTTTGGCTAAAGCCTACATCAGGGTGAAGCTGTCACACCAAGTGCATTTAACCAGCAATAGTCTGTTCATTTTTTGGCCATATACAAAATCAGGGGCAAGCTGCGCCTGTCACCAAGTGCATTTAACCCTCAATGGTGTGGTTGTTGTTTGGCTAAAGCCTACATCAGGGTGAAGCTGTCACACCAAGTGCATTTAACCAGCAATAGTCTGTTCATTTTTTGGCCATATACTACATCAGGGGCAAGCTGCGCCCGTCACCAAGTGCATTTAACCCTCAGTAGTGTGGTTGGTCAAGCTGTGACACCAAGTGCATTTAACCAGCAATAGTCTGTTCATTTTTTGGCCATATACTACATCAGGGGCAAGCTGCGCCCGTCACCAAGTGCATTTAACCAGCAATAGTGTGGTTATTTTTTGGCCATATCCCAGTCATACCGGTCACCCAGCGCCTAAATACTAGGCCTCAAATTTATATCCCGCTAAATCTCTCGTTACCGCTGTCCTGTTGTGGCTGGGAAAGTTATTTAGTGTCCGTCAAAGCACATTTTTTGTTCTGGGTTGAAATACAATTCCCAATTTAGCAATTTCATAATTTAGTGGTTTCTGCTATATCAGAGCTATTTGAAATCTATCCCTAAAAGGGTATATAATATTCAAGGTGCACATTGGGTCATTCAGAATAACTTCACACACACCCGCTACTGTGTATTTCCAAGTCTAATTCTGTCACTAAACCCATACCTGTCACCCAGCGCCTAAATACTAGGCCTCAAATTTATATCCTGCTAAATCTCTCGTTACCGCTGTCCTGTTGTGGCTGGGAAAGTTATTTAGTGTCCGTCAAAGCACATTTTTTGTTCTGGGTTGAAATACAATTCCCAATTTAGCAATTTCATAATTTAGTGGTTTCTGCTATATCAGAGCTATTTGAAATCTATCCCTAAAAGGGTATATAATATTCAAGGTGCACATAGGGTCATTCAGAATAACTTCACACACACCCGCTACTGTGCATTTCCAAGTCTAATTCTGTCACTAAACCCATACCTGTCACCCAGCGCCTAAATACTAGGCCTCAAATTTATATCCTGCTAAATCTCTCGTTACCGCTGTCCTGTTGTGGCTGGGAAAGTTATTTAGTGTCCGTCAAAGCACATTTTTTGTTCTGGGTTGAAATACAATTCCCAATTTAGCAATTTCATAATTTAGTGGTTTCTGCTATATCAGAGCTATTTGAAATCTATCCCTAAAAGGGTATATAATATTCAAGGTGCACATAGGGTCATTCAGAATAACTTCACACACACCCGCTACTGTGCATTTCCAAGTCTAATTCTGTCACTAAACCCATACCTGTCACCCAGCGCCTAAATACTAGGCCTCAAATTTATATCCCGCTAAATCTCTCGTTACCGCTGTCCTGTTGTGGCTGGGAAAGTTATTTAGTGTCCGTCAAAGCACATTTTTTGTTCTGGGTTGAAATACAATTCCCAATTTAGCAATTTAAAAATTTAGTGGTTTCTGCTGTATCAGAGCTATTTGAAATCTATCCCTAAAAGGGTATATAATATTCAAGGTGCACATAGGGTCATTCAGAATAACTTCACACACACGCTACTGTGCATTTCCAAGTCTAATTCTGTTAGTAAATCCATACCGGTCACCCAGCGCCTAAATACTAGGCCTCAAATTTATATCCTGCTAAATCTCTCGTTACCGCTGTCCTGTTGTGGCTGGGAAAGTTATTTAGTGTCCGTCAAAGCACATTTTTTGTTCTGGGTTGAAATACAATTCCCAATTTAGCAATTTCATAATTTAGTGGTTTCTGCTATATCAGAGCTATTTGAAATCTATCCCTAAAAGGGTATATAATATTCAAGGTGCACATTGGGTCATTCAGAATAACTTCACACACACCCGCTACTGTGTATTTCCAAGTCTAATTCTGTCACTAAACCCATACCTGTCACCCAGCGCCTAAATACTAGGCCTCAAATTTATATCCTGCTAAATCTCTCGTTACCGCTGTCCTGTTGTGGCTGGGAAAGTTATTTAGTGTCCGTCAAAGCACATTTTTTGTTCTGGGTTGAAATACAATTCCCAATTTAGCAATTTCATAATTTAGTGGTTTCTGCTATATCAGAGCTATTTGAAATCTATCCCTAAAAGGGTATATAATATTCAAGGTGCACATAGGGTCATTCAGAATAACTTCACACACACCCGCTACTGTGCATTTCCAAGTCTAATTCTGTCACTAAACCCATACCTGTCACCCAGCGCCTAAATACTAGGCCTCAAATTTATATCCCGCTAAATCTCTCGTTTCCGCTGTCCTGTTGTGGCTGGGAAAGTTATTTAGTGTCCGTCAAAGCACATTTTTTGTTCTGGGTTGAAATACAATTCCCAATTTAGCAATTTAAAAATTTAGTGGTTTCTGCTGTATCAGAGCTATTTGAAATCTATCCCTAAAAGGGTATATAATATTCAAGGTGCACATAGGGTCATTCAGAATAACTTCACACACACGCTACTGTGCATTTCCAAGTCTAATTTTGTTAGTAAATCCATACCGGTCACCCAGCGCCTAAATACTAGGCCTCAAATTTATATCCCGCTGAATTTGAATACAAAACATTGGGCCAAATAATATTTTTGTTGTTGTGGTGAACCATAACAATGAGAAAAACATCTAGTAAGGGACACGGACGTGGACATGGTCGTGGTGGTGTTAGTGGACCCTCTGGTGCTGGGAGAGGACGTGGCCGTTCTGCCACATCCACACGTCCTAGTGTACCAACTACCTCAGGTCCTAGTAGCCGCCAGAATTTACAGCGATATATGGTGGGGCCCAATGCCGTTCTAAGGATGGTAAGGCCTGAGCAGGTACAGGCATTAGTCAATTGGGTGGCCGACAGTGGATCCAGCACGTTCACATTATCTCCCACCCAGTCTTCTGCAGAAAGCGCACAGATGGCGCCTGAAAACCAACCCCATCAGTCTGTCACATCACCCCCATGCATACCAGGGAAACTGTCTTAGCCTCAAGTTATGCAGCAGTCTCTTATGCTGTTTGAAGACTCCGCTGGCAGGGTTTCCCAAGGGCATCCACCTAGCCCTTCCCCAGCGGTGAAAGATATAGAATGCACTGACGCACAACCACTTATGTTTCCTGATGATGAGGACATGGGAATACCACCTCAGCATGTCTCTGATGATGACGAAACACAGGTGCCAACTGCTGCGTCTTTCTGCAGTGTGCAGACTGAACAGGAGGTCAGGGATCAAGACTGGGTGGAAGACGATGCAGGGGATGATGAGGTCCTAGACCCCACATGGAATGAAGGTCGTGCCACTGACTTTCACAGTTCGGAGGAAGAGGCAGTGGTGAGACCGAGCCAACAGCGTAGCAAAAGAGGGAGCAGTGGGCAAAAGCAGAACACCCGCTGCCAAGAGACTCCGCCTGCTACTGCCCGCCGCCATCTGGGACCGAGCACCCCAAAGGCAGCTTCAAGGAGTTCCCTGGCATGGCACTTCTTCAAACAATGTGCTGACGACAAGACCCGAGTGGTTTGCACGCTGTGCCATCAGAGCCTTAAGCGAGGCATTAACGTTCTGAACCTGAGCACAACCTGCATGACCAGGCACCTGCATGCAAAGCATGAACTGCAGTGGAGTAAACACCTTAAAACCAAGGAAGTCACTCAGGCTCCCCCTGCTACCTCTTCTGCTGCTGCCGCCTCGGCCTCTTCTGCTGCTGCCGCCTCGGCCTCTTCCTCCGCCTCTGGAGGAACGTTGGCACCTGCCGCCCAGCAAACAGGGGATGTACCACCAACACCACCACCACCACCTCCGTCACCAAGCGTCTCAACCATGTCACACAGCAGCGTTCAGCTCTCCATCTCACAAACATTTGAGAGAAAGCGTAAATTCCCACCTAGCCACCCTCGATCCCTGGCCCTGAATGCCAGCATTTCTAAACTACTGGCCTATGAAATGCTGTCATTTAGGCTGGTGGACACAGACAGCTTCAAACAGCTCATGTCTCTTGCTGTCCCACAGTATGTTGTTCCCAGCCGCCACTACTTCTCCAAGAGAGCCGTGCCTTCCCTGCACAACCAAGTATCCGATAAAATCAAGTGTGCACTGCGCAACGCCATCTGTGGCAAGGTCCACCTAACCACAGATACGTGGACCAGTAAGCACGGCCAGGGACGCTATATCTCCCTAACTGCACACTGGGTAAATGTAGTGGCAGCTGGGCCCCAGGCGGAGAGCTGTTTGGCGCACGTCCTTCCGCCGCCAAGGATCGCAGGGCAACATTCTTTGCCTCCTGTTGCCACCTCCTCCTTCTCGGCTTCCTCCTCCTCTTCTTCCACCTGCTCATCCAGTCAGCCACACACCTTCACCACCAACTTCAGCACAGCCCGGGGTAAACGTCAGCAGGCCATTCTGAAACTCATATGTTTGGGGGACAGGCCCCACACCGCACAGGAGTTGTGGCGGGGTATAGAACAACAGACCGACGAGTGGTTGCTGCCGGTGAGCCTCAAGCCCGGCCTGGTGGTGTGCGATAATGGGCGAAATCTCGTTGCAGCTCTGGGACTAGCCAATTTGACGCACATCCCTTGCTTGGCGCATGTGCTGAATTTGGTGGTGCAGAAGTTCATTCACAACTACCCCGACATGTCAGAGCTGCTGCATAAAGTGCGGGCCGTCTGTTCGCGCTTCCGGCGTTCACATCCTGCTGCTGCTCGCCTGTCTGCGCTACAGCGTAACTTCGGCCTTCCCGCTCACCGCCTCATATGCGACGTGCCCACCAGGTGGAACTCCACCTTGCACATGCTGGACAGACTGTGCGAGCAGCAGCAGGCCATAGTGGAGTTTCAGCTGCAGCACGCACGGGTCAGTCGCACTACAGAACAGCACCACTTCACCACCAATGACTGGGCTTCCATGCGAGACCTGTGTGCCCTGTTGCGCTGTTTCGAGTACTCCACCAACATGGCCAGTGGCGATGACGCCGTTATCAGCGTTACAATACCACTTCTATGTCTCCTTGAGAAAACACTTAGGGCGATGATGCAAGAGGAGGTGGCCCAGGAGGAGGAGGAGGAGGAGGAGGAGGAAGAGGGGTCATTTTTAGCACTTTCAGGCCAGTCTCTTCGAAGTGACTCAGAGGGAGGTTTTTGGCAACAGCAGAGGCCAGGTACAAATGTTGCCAGACAGGGCCCACTACTGGAGGACGAGGAGGACGAGGATGAGGAGGAGGTGGAGGAGGATGAGGATGAAGCATGGTCACAGCGGGGTGGCACCCAACGCAGCTCGGGTCCATCACTGGTGCGTGGCTGGGGGGAAAGGCAGGACGATGACGATACGCCTCCCACAGAGGACAGCTTGTCCTTACCCCTGGGCAGCCTGGCACACATGAGCGACTACATGCTGCAGTGCCTGCGCAACGACAGCAGAGTTGCCCACATTTTAACCTGTGCGGACTACTGGGTTGCCACCCTGCTGGATCCACGCTACAAAGACAATGTGCCCACCTTACTTCCTGCACTGGAGCGTGATAGGAAGATGCGCGAGTACAAGCGCACGTTGGTAGACGCGCTACTGAGAGCATTCCCAAAAGTCACAGGGGAACAAGTGGAAGCCCAAGGCCAAGGCAGAGGAGGAGCAAGAGGTCGCCAAGGCAGCTGTGTCAATGCCAGCTCCTTTGAGGGCAGGGTTAGCATGGCAGAGATGTGGAAAACTTTTGTCAACACGCCACAGCTAACTGCACCACCACCTGATACGCAACGTGTTAGCAGGAGGCAACATTTCACTAACATGGTAGAACAGTACGTGTGCACACCCCTCCACGTACTGACTGATGGTTCGGCCCCATTCAACTTCTGGGTCTCTAAATTGTCCACGTGGCCAGAGCTAGCCTTTTATGCCTTGGAGGTGCTGGCCTGCCCGGCGGCCAGCGTTTTGTCTGAACGTGTATTCAGTACGGCAGGGGGCGTCATTACAGACAAACGCAGCCGCCTGTCTACAGCCAATGTAAACAAGCTGACGTTCATAAAAATGAACCAGGCATGGATCCCACAGGATCTGTCCGTCCCTTGTCCAGATTAGACATTAACTACCTCCCCTTAACCATATATTATTGGACTCCAGGGCACTTCCTCATTCAATCCTATTTTTATTTTCATTTTACCATTATATTGCGAGGCTACCCAAAGTTGAATGAACCTCTCCTGTGTCTGGGTGCCGGGGCCTAAATATATGACAATGGACTGTTCCAATGTTGGGTGACGTGAAGCCTGATTCTCTGCTATGACATGCCGAATGATTTTCTGCTGACATGAAGCCAGATTGTCTGTTACGGGACCTCTCTCCTCTGCCTGTGTGCTGGGCCTAAATATATGCCAATGGACTGTTGCAGTGGTGGCTGACGTGAAGCCTCATTCTCTGCTATGACATGCAGACTAATTCTCTGCTGACATGAAGACAGATTCTCTGTTACGGGACCTCTCTCCTCTGCCTGTGTGTGTGCTGGGCCTAACTATATGCCAATGGACTGTTGCAGTGGTGGCTGACGTGAAGCCTCATTCTCTGCTATGACATGCCGACTGATTCTCTGCTGACATGAAGACAGATTCTCTGTTACGGGACCTCCCTCCTCTGCTTGGGTGCTGGGCCTAAATATATGCCAATGGACTGTTGCAGTGGTGGCTGACGTGAAGCCTCATTCTCTGCTATGACATGCAGACTGATTCTCTGCTGACATGAAGCCAGATTCTCTGTTACGGGACCTCTCTCCTCTGCCTGTGTGTGTGCTGGGCCTAAATATATGCCAATGGACTGTTGCAGTGGTGGCTGACGTGAAGCCTCATTCTCTGCTATGACATGCAGACTAATTCTCTGCTGACATGAAGACAGATTCTCTGTTACGGGACCTCTCTCCTCTGCCTGTGTGTGCTGGGCCTAAATATATGCCAATGGACTGTTGCAGTGGTGGCTGACGTGAAGCCTCATTCTCTGCTATGACATGCAGACTGATTCTCTGCTGACATGAAGACAGATTCTCTGTTACGGGACCTCCCTCCTCTGCCTGGGTGCTGGGCCTAAATATATGCCAATGGACTGTTGCAGTGGTGGCTGACGTGAAGCCTCATTCTCTGCTATGACATGCAGACTGATTCTCTGCTGACATGAAGCCAGATTGTCTGTTACGGGACCTCTCTCCTCTGCCTGTGTGTGTGCTGGGCCTAAATATATGCCAATGGACTGTTGCAGTGGTGGCTGACGTGAAGCCTCATTCTCTGCTATGACATGCAGACTGATTCTCTGCTGACATGAAGCCAGATTGTCTGTTACGGGACCTCTCTCCTCTGCCTGTGTGCTGGGCCTAAATATATGCAAATGGACTGTTGCAGTGGTGGCTGACGTGAAGCCTCATTCTCTGCTATGACATGCAGACTGATTCTCTGCTGACATGAAGCCAGATTGTCTGTTACGGGACCTCTCTCCTCTGCCTGTGTGTGTGCTGGGCCTAAATATATGCCAATGGACTGTTGCAGTGGTGGCTGACGTGAAGCCTCATTCTCTGCTATGACATGCAGACTGATTCTCTGCTGACATGAAGCCAGATTGTCTGTTACGGGACCTCTCTCCTCTGCCTGTGTGCTGGGCCTAAATATATGCCAATGGACTGTTGCAGTGGTGGCTGACGTGAAGCCTCATTCTCTGCTATGACATGCAGACTAATTCTCTGCTGACATGAAGACAGATTCTCTGTTACGGGACCTCTCTCCTCTGCCTGTGTGTGCTGGGCCTAAATATATGCCAATGGACTGTTGCAGTGGTGGCTGACGTGAAGCCTCATTCTCTGCTATGACATGCAGACTGATTCTCTGCTGACATGAAGACAGATTCTCTGTTACGGGACCTCCCTCCTCTGCCTGGGTGCTGGGCCTAAATATATGCCAATGGACTGTTGCAGTGGTGGCTGACGTGAAGCCTCATTCTCTGCTATGACATGCAGACTGATTCTCTGCTGACATGAAGCCAGTGTGTCGGTTACAGGACCTCTCTCCTCTGCCTGTGTGTGTGCTGGGCCTAAATATATGCCAATGGACTGTTGCAGTGGTGGCTGACGTGAAGCCTCATTCTCTGCTATGACATGCAGACTGATTCTCTGCTGACATGAAGCCAGATTGTCTGTTACGGGACCTCTCTCCTCTGCCTGTGTGCTGGGCCTAAATATATGCCAATGGACTGTTGCAGTGGTGGCTGACGTGAAGCCTCATTCTCTGCTATGACATGCAGACTAATTCTCTGCTGACATGAAGACAGATTCTCTGTTACGGGACCTCTCTCCTCTGCCTGTGTGTGTGCTGGGCCTAAATATATGCCAATGGACTGTTGCAGTGGTGGCTGACGTGAAGCCTCATTCTCTGTTATGACATGCAGACTAATTCTCTGCTGACATGAATACAGATTCTCTGTTACGGGACCTCCCTCCTCTGCCTGGGTGCTGGGCCTAAATATATGCCAATGGACTGTTGCAGTGGTGGCTGACGTGAAGCCTCATTCTCTGCTATGACATGCAGACTGATTCTCTGCTGACATGAAGCCAGATTCTCTGTTACGGGACCTCTCTCCTCTGCCTGTGTGTGTGCTGGGCCTAAATATATGCCAATGGACTGTTGCAGTGGTGGCTGACGTGAAGCCTCATTCTCTGCTATGACATGCAGACTGATTCTCTGCTGACATGAAGCCAGATTCTCTGTTACGGGACCTCTCTCCTCTGCCTGTGTGTGTGCTGGGCCTAAATATATGCCAATGGACTGTTGCAGTGGTGGCTGACGTGAAGCCTCATTCTCTGCTATGACATGCAGACTGATTCTCTGCTGACATGAAGCCAGATTGTCTATTACGGGACCTCTCTCCTCTGCCTGTGTGTGTGCTGGGCCTAAATATATGCCAATGGACTGTTGCAGTGGTGGCTGACGTGAAGCCTCATTCTCTGCTATGACATGCAGACTAATTCTCTGCTGACATGAAGACAGATTCTCTGTTACGGGACCTCTCTCCTCTGCCTGTATGTGTGCTGGGCCTAAATATATGCCAATGGACTGTTGCAGTGGTGGCTGACGTGAAGCCTCATTCTCTGCTATGACATGCAGACTGATTCTCTGCTGACATGAAGCCAGATTCTCTGTTACGGGACCTCCCTCCTCTGCCTGGGTGCTGGGCCTAAATATATGCCAATGGACTGTTGCAGTGGTGGCTGACGTGAAGCCTCATTCTCTGCTATGACATGCAGACTGATTCTCTGCTGACATGAAGCCAGATTGTCTGTTACGGGACCTCTCTCCTCTGCCTGTGTGTGTGCTGGGCCTAAATATATGCCAATGGACTGTTGCAGTGGTGGCTGACGTGAAGCCTCATTCTCTGCTATGACATGCAGACTGATTCTCTGCTGACATGAAGACAGATTCTCTGTTACGGGACCTCCCTCCTCTGCCTGGGTGCTGGGCCTAAATATATGCCAATGGACTGTTGCAGTGGTGGCTGACGTGAAGCCTCATTCTCTGCTATGACATGCAGACTAATTCTCTGCTGACATGAAGCCAGATTCTCTGTTACGGGACCTCTCTCCTCTGCCTGGGTGCTGGGCCTAAATTTATGAAAATGGACTCTTACAGTGGTGGGTGACGTGAAGCCAGATTCTCTGCTATGGGACCTCTCTCCAATTGATTTTGGTTAATTTTTATTTATTTAATTTTTATTTTAATTCATTTCCCTATCCACATTTGTTTGCAGGGGATTTACCTACATGTTGCTGCCTTTTGCAGCCCTCTAGCTCTTTCCTGGGCTGTTTTACAGCCTTTTTAGTGCCGAAAAGTTCGGGTCCCCATTGACTTCAATGGGGTTCGGGTTCGGGACGAAGTTCGGATCGGGTTCGGATCCCGAACCCGAACATTTCCGGGATGTTCGGCCGAACTTCTCGAACCCGAACATCCAGGTGTTCGCTCAACTCTACAAAAGATATGTTTGGCGCAAGAACAACACTGCACATCACCAAAAGAACACTCCACCCACAGTGAAGCATGGTGGTGGCAGCATCATGCTTTGGGGCTTTTTTTCTTCAGCTGGACCTGGAGCCTTAGTTAAGCTAGAGGGAATTATGAACAGTTCAAAATACCAGTCAATATTGGCACAAAACCTTCAGGCTTCTGCTTGAAAGCTAAACATGAAGAGGAACTTCATCTTTCAGCATGGCAACAACCCTAAGCATACATCCAAATCAACAAAGGAATGGCTTCACCAGAAGAAGATTCAAGTTTTGGAATGGCCCAGCCAGAGCCCAGGCCTGAATCAGATTGGAAATCTGTCGGGTGATCTGAAGAGGGCTGTGCACAGGAGATCTGACAGATTTGGAGTGTTTTTACCAAGAACAGTGGGCAAATCTTGCCAAGTCAAAATGTGCCATGCTGATAGACTCATACCTAAAAATACTGAGTGCTGTAATAAAATCAAAAGGTGCTTCAACAAAGTATTAGTTTAAGGGTGGGCACACTTATGCAACCATATTATTTTATTTCTATATTTTTTCTTCCCTCTACCTAAAAGATTTCAGTTCATTTTTCAATTGAGTGGTACAGTTTATAGGTCACATTAAAGGTGGAAAAAGTTCTATAATGATTTATCTTTGTCTCATTTTTTTACATCACAGAAACCTGACATTTTAACAGGGGTGTGTAGATATCCACTGTATGTGCTGAATCCGTCCTTTGTTTTCCTGCCCCTAAACGGGGCAGGAAAACGGAAAGGCTAAACGGTGATGTGAACGAAGCCTAAGCTACACAGAAAAAAAAAATCTGCCTATTCTATCTGAGTGATCTTCCCAGAAACTTTAGTTACTAAATACAATGTTGGTCCTTTCCTCTAATTTGGAATTTATGCAGTACTGATAAGAAAATAGATCAATTCATTGCACACAGGATTAGCTCAAGTCATAGTCAATCAGAATCATTTCTTATGGGGGTTGTCTGGTTTCAGGAGAACTAGACAAAATAGGGGATCTGCCTACAATACAGAAGTAATCATTAAAGGGGTATTCCAGCAAAGTCATTTTTTTTAAAACTGCATTAAGGCTGCAAGCTGTGACCCAACCAGAGCCCATATCTATACATATAACCAGAGTTTCCATTTTACCTTGCAATCCATTTGTTTAGCTCCTGTGTGAGCCTGCAACACTCTGAGAGTATCATGGCACCTGCTCTTCCCTTACAAAACTACAATCCCCACAATTCCTAGATTTCCTGCTGTGAGTGTTGATGTTTATTGATTGGCTGCCTGATATACAGTCCGGTCACGCCCCCTCTACGCAGTAATCACCAGCACACTGACACGCCCTTTGTTTCACAAACATTTCGCTAGAGAATTGATAGCAACACACTGAGCATGCTCGACCTAACAAATGCTCAGAACTACAGGTCGATGCCATGGTAATTTATAAGGAAACAGTGGGTAGCAGAGGAAGAAAACTACTTTTATAACTACTGAACAGTAAATATGTGAAATTAACATTATATTAGGTAATTATTGATGATGAATTAGTCTAAAACATAAGTTATATTTATGGTAACCGGAATACCCATTTAACTGCTCTGTAGATCCCACATCCCCTCTCTGCTTCTGCTGGTTGAAATTATTACACCAAGTTGCAGGATGGGGTTAAATATGACTATTGGTCTTGATAATGTATTTCAACTGATTAGATTTCAGTATCTCGAACTACATTTCCTTTTCCCTCCATTTTAGAAATCATATTGAGGCTGCACAACTTAAAATTTCCAATATTTTCCTTTGAAAAGCACTTGCCTCAGGGAGAGGAATTTGTGGATTTCAGGATGTGTTGAAAAACTGAGCACATTAAATCATATCCAGGTTGTCCATTTTGGGGGCTCCTATTTGAACACCAAGGGCAGATCATTTGAATGGCTTCATCCATAGATTAGTCATTGCCTTCACGTTTTCACTGTTCTAAGATCAAAGACAAATAAACCTGGAAACAAAGTAAAGCCTGAATGGAGTGTGGAGATTTAGGGATCATGGGAAATTTTTTTGAGCTTCTCTGGCAGGCCGTCGCAGATCTGTTCAATTTCAGCAACAAACTTCTCTATTCTGACTTTGTACTTTCTACTTTGTAGTTTTGCTTTTCTGCTCTGGGCACAGACGCTGTATAGATTTCTCACAATAACAGGATATTAAATTCCAGAACCTCCCCATCTTTAAAATAGCAGCACATTATGAATGCAACTCTTTCTTTCTAATATGTACCACTAGCAGAATTTTTTTTTACATGTGTTCAGCATTTTTTTTATTACTTTCCATTCTGTCAACAATTTGGGTTCATACTTATTTGTATTTGTTGAATACTTTTAGGATGGAATGCATGTTTTGGCAGATAGAGTGAAAGTCATTTAGAGTGAAGAATAAATGCTCTCTGATTATTTACATGGATTTTATTTCCTTAAATTGTTTTAGAATTAGAAAAAAAAAATTGGATCTCAAATTGAATTTTTGAAAATGTTTATTGAAAAATTCAGTTTAATTCATCTGCGTAAGAAGAAAACAAAACATTTAACTTCTTCCAATTCTAGTAAACTACAACTATCTTTTCCCTACAGTAAAGGGAACCTGAGAATGAATTCCAATAATGTCATATGAATAAATGCTTTTGGGTGGCAGACATTTTATGGCCTGTACATATAAATTGTAGCTTTGCATGTGATTTTGAGATTATCTTCAGACCTTTCCCAAGTTTCAATTCTTTAGATATTTATTTCCAGAAAGTTCCCAAGTATGATCCTGCAGTCACACGCTATGACCCGGATTTATTGATGCTTCACTGCAGATCTCTGGCTTCAAAAAGTTGCGAAACGAGACTTTGGCAACTTTTTGAACTTGCATGCCCAAAACTTTTGCAACTTTTTACACCACTCACTCCAGTTTTGAAATTTCGGTGAAAAAGTGTGGGTGGTTAGCTATGTTAATGAGTTTTACTCCAGATTTATCATTGAGACTTTAAAAAAAAGTTGTAATCTTACTCTAGGAGGAGGGTGGAGTAGAAAAACTGGAGAAGCATTTCTAGACAAAAGTGTTAGGTTAAAGGGTGACCTAAATCAAACAATATGCAACATTTGATAAATGTGGCAAATTTATACCAGCACAAACTCGAGCAAAAGTGATAAATCCCCCCCATTTCTCCTGCTTTTTTATAGCATATGCAGCAAAAAAAGCAAGAGGCAGATATTAGAGTGTATGACTGTAGGATCAGACTACCTTAAACATATACCCTCTTGCAAAAATTACAGAGGAGCTTTGCTTGGCCTATAAGACTCTTCACACCATTTAGGCGCTCTCCATAAAGAGATATAATATCCCTCAAATCCTGGCCTAGACTTCTCACCCAGTTAAGGCTTTATTCACATGTCAGTGTTCTGATCAGTGATTTCCATAAGTGATTTTAAGCCAAAACCAGGAGTGGAAACTACATAGAGCTAAGGTATAATGGAAAGATCTGCTCCTATTCTGTGTTTAGGGCCACACCTGGTTTTGGCTCACAATTAGAGATGAGCAAATTTTTCAAACCTATGACATAGTGGTGAGGTGAAAGCAGCATGAGGAGACCACAAAGTGGCCCAATGACAGGGTCTGGAGGTGGCAGCAGCATGGGGAGACCACAGACTGGCACAATGACAGAGTATGGAGGTGGCAGCAGCATGAGGAGGCCACAGAGCGGCACAATGACAAAGTCTGAAGGTGGCAGCAGCATGAGGAGACCACAAAGTGGCCCAATGACAGGGTCTGGAGGTGGCAGCAGCATGGGGAGACCACAGACTGGCACAATGACAGAGTCTGGAGGTGGTAGCAGCATCAGGAGGCCACAGAGGGGCAAGGTGACATACTGTGGAGGTAGGTGGCCATACCAGTACCCGCTTAAAATGGTGGGTGAAAGAAGGAGCACTTGGCATCACATGTGTGGCATCAGGTGGGTAGCAGCATCGGAATAGTAGCTGAGGCAGGTAGCCAGAAGAAACCGGTCTCTTTTGGCAAATTGTTGGTGTGGCACCATGGATGATCTAGTCTGATGCAATAGGCATTGGTGTGTGGAAATCCTGGCTGATCCACGCCTGATTCATCTTGATGCAATGTCCCACTATGTGCTATATGTGGGCACTTTAAACTCTTGCTAAATGTCATATCAAATGTATTGTGGCATCAGGCTGTAATTGCCTTTAACAGGCTGGCAGTGTCATTTACCTTTACTCTCCACTAGGTGGTGCTTGCACCACTTAGATATATAGCTGGGCGGGGGGGGGGGGGGGTAAAGTTAGTGTGTCCGATGCTAATAAAGAGATGAGGAAGTTAATGGAGGAGGTTGAAATTTGTTTTTCCACTGAAATAATAATAAAAAATTCCCATCAAAATAAGTCACAAAAGATTTTACCACATATAACTGGAGCTCTGAATAAATAATTTTTTTCCAGCGAAATAAGTCCCAAGATTTTACTGCATATAACTGCTGTGCTGAACCCCAAATATATTTTTCTTTTTCTACATATATATCCAGTAGCGTAGCGTGGCTTGCCAGAACCTGGGGCAAGCCACGTATCCCCCCCCCCAAAATGTGACATTTTTTTTTTACAAACGCAGTAGATGTCACCTGAAGTCCTATGTGACACCACAGGTAACACAGTGATAACTCTCTGAGTACAGATAATGTAGTAGATGTCACCTGCAGTCCTATGTAACACTACAGATAACACAGTGATAAGTCTCTGAGTACAGATAATGCAGTAGATGGATGTGAGGCCCCATAATTCAGAACACACACAGTGTGACCTGAAGTCTGGGACCAGGCTGCAGCAGTGTGGGCCAAATTTTATATCCCCCCAAACAGATATTTGGATCGACAGAACTTACGTTGCTATGAAATATACAGGAGAATACAGCACCATACCTGTTACATCCAGTAACATCTCCTGTGATGTAGACTTTCCTCAGCGTCTTCATTCGGAGATAAGACCGCCAGGATACCTTCTTTCAGCTGCGTCTCTGCAGAGTTTCACAGAATATTTTTTAGATTCCTCACTTTACTATCATCCTCAGATAACAGACCTCCCCTCACTCGTAGTGCCCATATGTATAATGCCCTCTGTATAATTTTATTGTAATAAGTATGGCCCCCTCTGTATTAGGCAACATTCACACGTCCGCAGAATGGGTCCACATCCGTTCCGCAATTGTGCAGAATGGGTGTGGACCCATTCAATCTCTCTACGGATATGAATAGGCATTTCTATTGTGGATCCGCAATACACTACGGACGTGTGACTGGACCCTTCTAGTAATAATTATGTCCCCCTTCAGCCCCTCCGGCATACAGTCCGATGCAAGATACAACCTTTCCCCAGCCTTCAGCCCCTCCAGCTTAAAGTCCCATGTATGATACATCACTCTCCTGCCTTCAGCCCCTCCAGCATATAGTCCCATGTAATATACAACCCCCGCCACCTTCAGCCCCTCCAGCATACAGTCCTATGTAAGATACAACCCCCCGCTGCCTTCAGCCCCTCAAGCATACAATCTCATGTAAGACAAATCACTTCCCTGCCTTCAGACCCTCCAGCATGCAGTTCCATGTAAAATGGATCACTCCCCACCTTCA
Organism: Bufo gargarizans; assembly: GCF_014858855.1. Taxonomy (NCBI): domain Eukaryota; kingdom Metazoa; phylum Chordata; class Amphibia; order Anura; family Bufonidae; genus Bufo; species Bufo gargarizans. The sequence continues at coordinate 391,964,567 of NC_058084.1, read as the reverse complement.
GCCCCTCTAACATACAGTCCCATGTAAAATACAAAACTCCCCCTGGCTTCAGACCCTTCAGCATACAGTCCCATGTGAGATACATCACTCCCCCTGCCTTCTAGCCCTTCTTGTGTACAGTCTAATGTAAAATTAATCACTCTTCCTGCCTTCAGCCTCACCAGCATACAGTCCCATTTAAAATATTATTACCCCCCTGCCTTCAGCCACTCCAGCATACAGTTCCATATAAATAATATTAACATGCAGTCTCCAGTACAAGGATTATTCCTCCTCCCTTCAGCCTCTGCAAACCTCCCCCCCCCCCAGTAAACATACCAGTCAATATCATCCTCCACATACTCTGCTCCTCTCTCCAACATCGTGCTCTGTAGAATCTCCTGCAGACCCCTGTATGATGAGACTCTGTCTCTTCCCCTGACATAATACCTCCCAGGAGAAACTCCATTCTAGTCACTATGGATGCTCTGTTGCCTCATAGGCTTCAGGCCACTATCCTGAAGCCTATAAGGAAGAACGAAGGGGGCGGGAGCCATAGGCTCCTGTGGCCCTCATTGAAGTGATTGCTGACTGGTGCCCCCTGCAATTTTCCACCCCAATGCCCCCCCCTCCCCCCTCCCTATGCTGCTAAAGCACATGCCCGGATCCAAATGGTGGAACGAGGCATGCCCGCGTACCTTAGACTGATGAGCCCTGTAACCCCTACAATAGTGGAAGGGGCACGGCCACCGATGCCCTGCTCAGAATATGGAGGGAACCGTGGCCACCTCAGATCCAGTCAGGAAATCACCAGGTACACAACAAAGTCTGCACACTTAGCTGATGGAGCTGCAGCACGAGAGGGAGAGAAGAAAGCAACAAAGTTGCGGCACTCACCAGGATACAAAAAGCCAGTCTTTATTGAAGCTTCCTTAGAAGTGGATACATCGGGGGTCCAGGGGCGGACACAGTGTTGCAGCGGCGACGGCCGTTTCGCGCGCAAGATCGCGCTTCCTCAGGCCGCTCAATACGTCATGACGCCTGATGGAGCTGCAGCCACAGAGAAGACGGATCCAAGGGCCGCTGGCAATATCCGGAGTGCTTGCAGCAGCAGAACACAGGTCCAGAGAACTAGTAGCTTAAGAAGTGAAGATACTCAAGGCAGAGCTACAACTGAAAAGAGAAATATAATCCACGCCCTGCAATAGGAGGAGGGGTGATTTAAAGGCAGGGAAATCAAACGCAGGAGAGACAGCTGGGAGTAAAGACCTCATCACAGGGGTGGAGACACAGAGCTGTGAGAACGTCTCAAAGCTTTGGTAGTGACAGTACCCCCCCCTCTACGGGTGGACTCCGGACACCCAGGACCCACCTTCCCAGGATGAGCCCTATGGAATGCCCTGATAAGGCGAGTGGCTTTAATGTCCGACATCAGAACCCACATCCTCTCCTCAGGACCATAACCCTTCCAATGAACGAGGTACTGAAGAGAACCGCGGACAATGCGAGAGTCCACAATTCTGGAAACCTAAAACTCCAGATTGCCATCAACCAAAATCGGAGGAGGAGGCAAAGAGGAGGGTACCGTGGGCTGGACATATGGTTTTAAGAGAGATCTGTGAAATACATTATGTATCTTCCAAACCCGTGGAAGATCAAGACGGAAGGCAACAGGATTGATGACTGACAACATTTTATAAGGCCCAATAAACTTGGGACCCAATTTCCAGGAGGGAACCTTCAGTTTAATATTTCTTGTAGACAACCACACCAGATCACCCACATTCAGGTCCGGACCAGGCACACGTCTCTTATCAGCCACACGCTTATACTTCTCACTCATCTTTCTGAGATTACTCTGAATCTTTTGCCAAATGGTAGACAAAGACGAGGAAAATCTCTCCTCCTCAGGTAAACCAGAAAGAGCCCCTCCCGAGAATGTCCCAAACTGCGGATGGAAGCCATATGCACCAAAAAATGGTGACTTATCAGAAGATTCCTGACGACGGTTGTTCAAAGCAAACTCAGCAAGAGGGAGAAATGAACACCAATCCTCCTGGTTCTCCGCCACAAAACAGCGCAAATATGTCTCCAGATTCTGATTGAGGCGCTCAGTCTGACCATTCGACTGCGGGTGAAAAGCAGAAGAGAAGGACAGCCGAACCCCCAGGCGAGAACAGAAAGCCTTCCAGAACCTGGACACAAACTGCGTGCCTCTATCGGAAACAATATCAGAGGGAATGCCGTGCAATTTAACAATATGGTCGACAAAAGCTTGCGCCAACGTTTTAGCATTGGGTAAACCAGGGAAAGGAACGAAATGAGCCATCTTGCTAAAACGGTCCACGACCACCAGGATCACCGACTTCCCCGAGGAACGGGGAAGATCCGTGCTAAAGTCCATGGACAGGTGTGTCCAAGGACGGGAAGGTATGGGTAACGGGAGAAGGGAACCTGAAGGTCGTGAACGAGGGACCTTAGCGCGAGCGCACGTCTCACAAGCAGCCACAAAACACTCCACAGACTTACGAAGAGCCGGCCACCAAAATCTCCGAGCAATGAGATCTACCGTGGCTCTACTCCCGGGGTGACCAGCAAGAACCGTATCATGATGTTCCTTAAAGAGTTTGTGACGTAGCTCAGGAGGCACGAACAACTTCCCGGAGGGACAACGGGCAGGTGCCTCAGTCTGGGCAGCCTGGACCTCGGCCTCCAAATCGGAATATAGAGCAGAAACAACTACCCCCTCCGCCAAAATGGGACCCGGGTCCTCGGAGTTTCCTCCTCCCGGAAAACAGCGAGAGAGAGCATCAGCCTTCTCATTCTTGATCCCAGGGCGGAAAGGAACAACAAAATTGAATCTGGAGAAGAACAGAGACCATCTGGCCTATCTCGGATTCATACGCCTGGCCGACTCCAAGTACGCCAGATTCTTATGGTCGGTAAAAACGGTGATAGGGTGCCTGGCCCCCTCCAACCAATGGCGCCATTCCTCGAAAGCCAAAAAACTCCCTATCTCCCACATCATAGTTTCTCTCTGCCGGGGAGAGTTTTCTAGAGAAAAAGGCACAAGGTCGCCATTTGGCAGGAGAGGGGCCCTGGGACAAAACTGCACCCACACCCACCTCGGAAGCATCCACCTCAACAATAAAAGGTAAGGAAACATCGGGATGCACCAAGATGGGAGCAGACGCAAAACTCTCTTTAATCTTAGAAAAGGCTGCAAGAGCCTCCTCCGACCAAGAGGAAAAATCCGTCCCCTTTTTTGTCATGTCAGTAAGGGGTTTGACAATAGAGGAATAATTCAAAATGAACTTTCTGTAGTAGTTAGCAAAACCCAGAAAGCGCATCAATGCCTTCTGATTTTCAGGAAGCTCCCACTCCAGCACAGCACGGACCTTCTCCGGATCCATGCGAAAACCAGAAGCAGAGAGGAGAAACCCCAGAAATTGAATCTCCGATACCATAAAAATACATTTCTCCAGCTTGGCATACAGTTTATTCTCCCGCAGTATCTGCAGGACCTGAAAAAGATGATCCTGATGGGTCTGAACATCAGGGGAAAAAAATCAAAATATCATCAAGATACACCAATACAAATTTCCCCATTAAATGATAGAAAATACTATTAACAAAATGCTGAAAGACGGCCGGAGCATTCATCAGGCCGAAAGGCATAACGAGATTCTCGAAATGCCCGTTAGGGGTATTAAAGGCCGTTTTCCATTCATCCCCCTCTCTGACCCTGACCAGGTTGTACGCGCCTCTCAGATCCAATTTGGAAAACACCTTGGCCCCAACAATTTGGTTGAAGAGGTCCGGGATCAGAGGAAGGGGATAGGGATCGCGAATCGTGATACGGTTCAGCTCCCTAAAATCTAAACAAGGTCTCAGAGAGCCATCTTTTTTTTTAACAAAAAAAAACCCCGCGGCAACAGGTGACTTTGAGGGACGAATATGCCCCTTCTCGAGACTCTCGGAGATATAGGTTCGCATTGCGAGTCTTTCCGGTTGTGAGAGATTGTAGAGGCGTGCTTTTGGCAGCTTGGCGCCGGGAATGAGGTTAATGGGACAGTCAAACTCCCGGTGAGGAGGTAGCTCCTGAACACCGCTCTCGGAAAACACATCCGAGAAATCTGAGAGAAATGATGGCACAGTTTTAGTAGACACCTCTGCAAAAGTCGCTGTGAGACAATTCTCTCTACAAAAGTCACTCCACTCATTTATTTGCCTTCCTTGCCAATCAATAGTGGGGTTATGTCTAGTGAGCCAGGGTAGCCCCAAAACTAGAGGAGAAGGCAATCCGTTAAGGACAAAACAAGATATCTCCTCCACATGAGTGTCACCTACAGCTAGCCGGATATTGTGAACAATGCCTTTCAGAGATCTCTGCGAGAGTGGAGCAGAGTCGATAGCAAAAACAGGTATATCCTTTTCTAATGTACAAACCTGAAAACCATGCAAGGCTACAAATTGAGTGTCAATAAGATTGACGGCCGCTCCACTATCGACCAAAATCTCACAAGGAATGACTTTGCTCTCTAGCGCCACCCTGGCAGACAGGAGAAAACGGGAACTGCAGGTCAGAGGAATAGCATCAATTCCCACATCAACTTTGCCCAAAGTAGCAGATGAAGCAGAACTTGATGATCTACCTCTTGAGGTTTTTCTCTTATTATCGCTCTTAGTACAGTTCAGGAATCTCTAGACGGACAAACATTTGCCAAATGACCTATGCCCCCACAACAAAAACACACCATATTCTGAGGACTAAATCCTCTTTTATCAGGGGCAAGTCGGCCTAGCTGCATGGGCTCCTCCTCAGAGGGGAGCGAGACAGGATGAGACCCCTGCATACTGAATGAGTCCGCACCATTGCCCCTAGACTGACAATGGCTGGACGGAGAGGTCTTGTCTCTTTCCCTTAGACGCCTGTCAAGGCGTACCGCCAATGACATGGCAGACTCTAAGGACGTTGATCTCTCATGGAAAGCAAAGGCATCTTTCAAACCCTCTGAGAGACCATGAAAGAACTGACTTCGGAGTGCAGCATCATTCCAGCCTGAATCAGCTACCCATCTCCGAAATTCAGAACAATAAAGCTCCGCAGACAGTTTGTTCTGGCATAAAACACGTAAGTTCGATTCTGCCAGAGCAACACGATCCGGGTCATCATATATCTGCCTCAGGGCCACAAAAAATCTTTCCACGGATCGAAGGGAGGGATCCCCTGATGACAGCAAAAAAGCCCAAGTCTGAGCATTACCCCTGAGCAGGGAGATGACAATCCTCACCCTCTGTTCCTCATTACCAGAGGAGTGGGGACACAAACAAAAATGGAGTTTACATGCCTCTCTGAAGCAAACAAAATTCTCACTGCCCCCGGAGAACGTTTCCGGAAGTGAGACCTTTGGCTCGCAACAGACTCCATGAGCCGGAGCAGAGCCCAATGTTTGTAGCTGAGTCACAGATTGACGGAGATCCGCTACTTCCAAAGAAAGACCCTGCATGCGGTCAATCAAGCCAGAAAGCGGATCCATGTCAACAAGGACGGTTTTGGTGGATTATAATGTCACGGCTGTTTAAGGGTAACCAGAGCATACACAGTAAGAAGAGCTACTGACCGGACCCAAACTAGGGAAGAGAAAGGGTGACCCCTGTCAGACCCTCAACACTCTCCCTATGCTGCTAAAGCACATGCCCGGATCCAAATGGTGGAACGAGGCATGCCCGCGTACCTTAGACTGATGAGCCCTGTAGCCCCTACAATAGTGGAAGGGGCACGGCCACCGATGCCCTGCTCAGAATATGGAGGGAACAGTGGCCACCTCAGATCCAGTCAGGAAATCACCAGGTACACAACAAAGTCTGCACACTTAGCTGATGGAGCTGCAGCCACAGAGAAGACGGATCCAAGGGCCGCTGGCAATATCCGGAGTGCTTGCAGCAGCAGAACACAGGTCCAGAGAACTAGTAGCTTAAGAAGTGAAGATACTCAAGGCAGAGCTACAACTGAAAAGAGAAATATAATCCACGCCCTGCAATAGGAGGAGGGGTGATTTAAAGGCAGGGAAATCAAACGCAGGAGAGACAGCTGGGAGTAAAGACTTCATCACAGGGGCGGAGAAACAGAACAGTGAGAACACCTCCAAACTCTAAGTGACATCATCACACGGGTGGAGACACAGAGCTGTGAGAACGTCTCAAAGCTCTGGTAGTGACACCATGTTACGCCACTGGATATACGCCACTAAAGGCTTTAGCGCATATAACTGGGACATGGAATGCCGAGAATATTTTTATTTTTCCACGAATATACGCCACTAAAGGCTTTTCAACAGAGGGTTATAGGCTGTCAGTTTTAAAAAAACAACGGCACCAAAGGCAGAGTGATCTGAAGTGATTAGATACTAAGATACAGTCCTGATCAAAAGTTTAAGACCACTTGAAAAATTGCAAAATTAAAAAAATATATATTTTACATTGTAGGATCTTAACAAGGTTCCAAGTAGAGCTTCAACATGCAACAAGAAGAAATGAGAGTGAGACAAAACATTTTTTGAGCATTCAATTAATTGAAAATAACGATTAAACTTAAACAGGCTGTTTTGCAGCTGATCCAAATTTTAGGACTACATGCCTTTAAAAGGCCAAATCTGTTCAAAGATGTGGATTCATTGTCATTTTCTGTCAGGTAGTCATACGTTGTGATGGCAAAGGCAAAAAAACTCTCCCTTTTTGAACGTGGTCGGGTTGTTGAACTGCATAAGCGGGGTCTCTCACAGCGTGCCATCGCTGCTGAGGTGGGACGCAGTAAGACAGTGATTTGGAATTTCTTAAATGATCCTAAAGGGTTATGGAACAAAAAATTAAAGTGGAAGACCCCCAAAAATTTCACCAGCACTGAGCCGGAGGATCCAATTGGCTGTCCGTTAAGACACTGGACGATGCTCGACCCAAATTAAGGCCCTTACTGGTGCTGACTGCAGCCCCATAACCATCAGACGGCATCTGAGACTGAAGGGCTTCAAAAACATTTTCAAAGACCTTGTCTCCTTGAACGCCACAGAACTGCTCGTTTGGACTTTGCAAGAGATAACCAAACATGGGTAATTTAAAGGTGGAAGAAAGTTTTATTCTCTAATGAGAAAAAAATGTAACCTTGATGGTCCTGATGGTTTTCAACATTACAGGCATGACAAGCAGATCCCACCTGAGATGTTTTCTACGCGCCACAGTGGAGGGGGCGCCATAATGGTCTGGGGTGCTTTTTCCTTCAGTGGAACAATGGAGCTTCAGGAAGTGCAGGGGCGTCAAACGGCCGCTGGCTATGTCCAGATGTTGCAGAGAGCATTCCTCATGACTGAGGGCCCCAGTCTGTGTGGTAACGACTGGGTTTTTCAACAGGACAATGCTACAGTACACAATGCCCGCAGGACAAGGGACTTCTTCCAGGAGAATAACATCACTCTTTTGGCCCATCCTGCGTGTTCCCCTGATCTAAATCCAATTGAGAACCTTTGGGGATGGATGGCAAGGGAAGTTGCTGTCCCTAGCACCTTCACACATCTGTCCGTGTAATCTGAACGCTGGAAAATGGCAGAATCTAAAATGGCTTCGCATTTATAGGGCTGTGACATCACAGTACTGGCTGGCTGCTGATTAGCTGCATGCAGGCATTTCAATCTGGGTGATCCCACCCTTCCCAGAGTTCCATGCCCCACGTCCTCAGATGTGTAGCCTCTATTTTAGGAAAATTGCTATTCATAACCACGAAGCGCGAGGAAATTTGCATTCGTTGTGAATCAAATTTTTCCTGATATTCTAAACAAATTGTCAGCCACTTTGTCAGCTTCAAATCGCTCATTTCTACTCACAATCACTGATGGAAATCACTGACCAAACACTGACTGTGTGAATAAGGCCTAAGCCAGTATACTCTGCTCTGCACTGATGAGGGGCAATCACCCTGAATTCTGCAGATGAGATGCTGGCTTAATTATTATCCAAGTCATGTATCAAGGCCTGTTTAAAAGTTAAACTTAAAATTATACAATAGTAAGTTAACTTTACATCTAGTGGCGTCAGAGGCAGAGCTTGCTAAGAGCTCATTTGCATATCCTCTTCCATAGGAATACCAGAGGAGCATTGCCTGGCCTATAAGACTCCTTATGCTGTTTAGGTGTTCTCCAGATGGACATATTGTATCCCTTGAATCCAGACAAAGATATTATGAGCTGGAATTGGGCTAAGGTAGGTAAGGTAGATTTTGTCTACTACAATGGATGAAGTGGGCCTGCATTGGAGCTGTAGAAAGCAATCAGGAAATAATAATCAAACTCTATTGGAAATATTAATGCTTCAGGTGCCAGGATTCCAAGTGTCCATAGGACATTCTTTTTCCATGCAGTGAACAGTGTCCTCTGCACTAAACTCTCTCCTGCTCCTTCTCTCTTTCCCTGAGAAGAGTAAAAGAGCTAGCATCCAATCAAGACCTTTAGAACTGTCAATTAAAGTCAGGGCCGGGCATACCGCCTGTGCAGCCAGTTCAACTACAAAGGGGTCCAGCATGGGAGAGGGCACATTCCAGTGTTCCAGATGGCGATCAAAATGGTCACCAATGCGACTGAAAAATTGCAAATGGCGAGAAGACATTTTAGTCTTGTCACCACTTGCAACTAGACCCTTCGCCGAGCTGCATTTAAATACTGCAGCAGGGCATGGGAGCTGACAGTTCCCTTCTCCACTGAACACCCTCATAGGCCTCAGGCTTAGTAGACCTGAGGCCTATAAGGTAGTAAATGCTGGCGTCTGTAATTATGTAATTGTGCCCAGTGGTAACGGGATACGAAGATGTGATGCACTTGCCTAACTCGTCCAACCATCCCAGATCATAGACCAGAAGAGGTTGCAAGCGCCGATAAACGGGACACAGTTGAGTATTAGTTTTTGACCTTATTTTTTTTTTCAGTGCCCACTTGGGGGACATAATGCTGAAGGGGTACTTTTGGGGACAGTACGCAAGAGGGGAGTGAGCACTATGAGGAACATTACTGGAGGACAATGTGGGGGATATTACTGAGGAGAGAGAAGAGCACTGTAAGGTTTATTACTGGAGGGGCACTGTACATTGCTACTGTTGGTCAGTGAGGGGGACATTACAATGGGGGGCACTGTACATTACTACTTTGGGGAAGTGAGGGGGACATTACTGCTGTAGGGGCACTGTGAGGGACATTACTGCTGTAGGTGTCACTGTGAGGGACATTAATGATGTAGGAGCACTGTGGTGGACATTTGTGGTGTAGGGGCACTGTGGTGAACATTATTACCGAAGGGGAACTGTTGAGGACATTGCGATTGGGCAACACTGTGGGGGACATTACTGCTGTGGGGCATTGTAGGGAACATTACTACTGTGGGGGCACTGTTAGGGCATTGCTATTACGCCTCACTATGAGGGACATTACCACAGTGGGACACTGTGGGGGACATTGCTGTTGGGCAGCACTGTGAGGGATATTACTACTGGGGGGCACTGTGGGGGACATTGCTACTGGAGGTGCACTGTGGGGAGCATTACAACTGTGGGGGGACATTACTAATATAGGAGCGCTCTGGGGGACATTACTACTTGGGTGGGCATTACTAATGGAGGGCCATTGTGGGGAACATTGCTTCTGGAGGCGCACTGTGGGAGACATAACTGGCAGCATTATTGGGGGCACTATAAGGGAATTAATACTAGGGACAGAATAAGGGGCATTACTGGTTGCACTGGGGACTTCTAATACTGATACACTAAAGGGGCATTACTCAATATGAGGGCACTATATGGGGCATTACTGGAGCAACTTGGGTCATTTTAATACAGGGACACAATAGCGGGATCTTTTTGTACAGCAGCACTACTACTAGGGGCGATATAGGGGACAATTTTAATACTGGGGGCACTATGATGGCATTTTTACTGGTGGTAAAATAGGGTGTATTAATGCTGGAGGCACTGTGGAATAATACAAAAAATATTTGCAAAGGTGTACAGATCCTTTAAAAGTGTTTTTACCGACTGTAGCACTCATCTCTAGGGATGAGCGAACTCGAACTGTATAGTTCGGGTTCGTACCGAATTTTGGGGTGTCCGTGACACGGACCCGAACCCGGACATTTTCGTAAAAGTCCGGGTTCGGGTTCGGTGTTCGTCGCTTTCTTGGCGCTTTTGTGACGCTTTCTTGGCGCTTTTTGAAAGGCTGCAAAGCAGCCAATCAACAAGCGTCATACTACTTGCCCCAAGAGGCCATCACAGCCATGCCTACTATTGGCATGGCTGTGATTGGCCAGAGCACCATGTGACCCAGCCTCTATTTAAGCTGGAGTCACATAGCGCCGCCCGTCACTCTGCTCTGATTAGCGTAGGGAGAGGTTGCGGCTGCGACAGTAGGGCGAGATTAGGCAGATTAACTCCTCCAAAGGACTTGATTAACTGATCGATCTGCAGCTGTGGATCATTGAGCTGCTGATCCTCAATTGCTCACTGTTTTTAGGCTGCACAGACCGTTTGTCAGTCTCATTTTTCTGGGGTGATCGGCGGCCATTTTGTGTCTTGTGGTGCGCCAGCACAAGCTGCGACCAAGTGCATTTAACCCTCAATGGTGTGGTTGTTTTTTGGCTAAAGCCTACATCAGGGTGAAGCTGTCACACCAAGTGCATTTAACCAGCAATAGTCTGTTCATTTTTTGGCCATATACAAAATCAGGGGCAAGCTGCGCCTGTCACCAAGTGCATTTAACCCTCAATGGTGTGGTTGTTTTTTGGCTAAAGCCTACATCAGGGTGAAGCTGTGACACCAAGTGCATTTAACCAGCAATAGTCTGTTCATTTTTTGGCCATATACAAAATCAGGGGCAAGCTGCGCCTGTCACCAAGTGCATTTAACCCTCAATGGTGTGGTTGTTTTTTGGCTAAAGCCTACATCAGGGTGAAGCTGTCACACCAAGTGCATTTAACCAGCAATAGTCTGTTCATTTTTTGGCCATATACAAAATCAGGGGCAAGCTGCGCCTGTCACCAAGTGCATTTAACCCTCAATGGTGTGGTTGTTTTTTGGCTAAAGCCTACATCAGGGTGAAGCTGTCACACCAAGTGCATTTAACCAGCAATAGTCTGTTTATTTTTTGGCCATATCCCAGTCTAATTCTGTCACTAAATCCATACCGGTCACCCAGCGCCTAAATACTAGGCCTCAAATTTATATCCAGCTAAATCTGTCCCTAGTGCTGTAGCTGGGCGAGTTATTTAGTGTCCGTTCAAGCACATTTCTTGTTCTGGGTTGAAATACAATTCCCAATTTAGCAATTTCATAATTTAGTGGTTCCTGCTATATCAGAGCTATTTGAAATCTATCCCAAAAAGGGTATATAATATTGAAGGTGCACATTGGGTCATTCAGAATAACTTCACACACACCCGCTACTGTGTATTTCCAAGTCTAATTCTGTCACTAAACCCATACCTGTCACCCAGCGCCTAAATACTAGGCCTCAAATTTAAATCCCTCTAAATCTCTCGTTACCGCTGTACTGTTGTTGCTGGGCAAGATATTTAGTGTCCGTCAAAGCACATTTTTTGTTCTGGGTTGAAGTACAATTCCCAATTTAGCAATTTCATAATTTAGTGGTTCCTGCTATATCAGAGCTATTTGGAATCTATCCCTAAAAGGGTATATAATATTGAAGGTGCACATTGGGTCATTCAGAATAACTTCACACACACCCGCTACTGTGTATTTCCAAGTCTAATTCTGTCACTAAACCCATACCTGTCACCCAGCGCCTAAATACTAGGCCTCAAATTTAAATCCCTCTAAATCTCTCGTTACCGCTGTACTGTTGTTGCTGGGCAAGATATTTAGTGTCCGTCAAAGCACATTTTTTGTTCTGGGTTGAAGTACAATTCCCAATTTAGCAATTTCATAATTTAGTGGTTCCTGCTATATCAGAGCTATTTGGAATCTATCCCTAAAAGGGTATATAATATTGAAGGTGCACATTGGGTCATTCAGAATAACTTCACACACACCCGCTACTGTGTATTTCCAAGTCTAATTCTGTCACTAAACCCATACCTGTCACCCAGCGCCTAAATACTAGGCCTCAAATTTAAATCCCTCTAAATCTCTCGTTACCGCTGTACTGTTGTTGCTGGGCAAGATATTTAGTGTCCGTCAAAGCACATTTTTTGTTCTGGGTTGAAGTACAATTCCCAATTTAGCAATTTCATAATTTAGTGGTTTCTGCTATATCAGAGCTATTTGAAATCTATCCCTAAAAGGGTATATAATATTGAAGGTGCACATAGGGTCATTCAGAATAACTTCACACACACGCTTCTGTGCATTTCCAAGTCTAATTCTGTCACTAAATCCATACCGGTGACCCAGCGCCTAAATACTAGGCCTCAAATTTAAATCCCTCTAAATCTCTCGTTACCCACCGCTGTACTGTTGTTGCTGGGCAAGATATTTAGTGTCCGTCAAAGCACATTTTTTGTTCTGGGTTGAAGTACAATTCCCAATTTAGCAATTTCATAATTTAGTGGTTTCTGCTATATCAGAGCTATTTGAAATCTATCCCTAAAAGGGTATATAATATTGAAGGTGCACATAGGGTCATTCAGAATAACTTCACACACACGCTTCTGTGCATTTCCAAGTCTAATTCTGTCACTAAATCCATACCGGTGACCCAGCGCCTAAATACTAGGCCTCAAATTTAAATCCCTCTAAATCTCTCGTTACCCACCGCTGTACTGTTGTTGCTGGGCAAGATATTTAGTGTCCGTCAAAGCACATTTTTTGTTCTGGGTTGAAGTACAATTCCCAATTTAGCAATTTCATAATTTAGTGGTTTCTGCTATATCAGAGCTATTTGAAATCTATCCCTAAAAGGGTATATAATATTGAAGGTGCACATAGGGTCATTCAGAATAACTTCACACACACGCTTCTGTGCATTTCCAAGTCTAATTCTGTCACTAAATCCATACCGGTGACCCAGCGCCTAAATACTAGGCCTCAAATTTAAATCCCTCTAAATCTCTCGTTACCCACCGCTGTACTGTTGTTGCTGGGCAAGATATTTAGTGTCCGTCAAAGCACATTTTTTGTTCTGGGTTGAAGTACAATTCCCAATTTAGCAATTTCATAATTTAGTGGTTTCTGCTATATCAGAGCTATTTGAAATCTATCCCTAAAAGGGTATATAATATTGAAGGTGCACATAGGGTCATTCAGAATAACTTCACACACACGCTTCTGTGCATTTCCAAGTCTAATTCTGTCACTAAATCCATACCGGTGACCCAGCGCCTAAATACTAGGCCTCAAATTTAAATCCCTCTAAATCTCTCGTTACCCACCGCTGTACTGTTGTTGCTGGGCAAGATATTTAGTGTCCGTCAAAGCACATTTTTTGTTCTGGGTTGAAGTACAATTCCCAATTTAGCAATTTCATAATTTAGTGGTTTCTGCTATATCAGAGCTATTTGAAATCTATCCCTAAAAGGGTATATAATATTGAAGGTGCACATAGGGTCATTCAGAATAACTTCACACACACGCTTCTGTGCATTTCCAAGTCTAATTCTGTCACTAAATCCATACCGGTGACCCAGCGCCTAAATACTAGGCCTCAAATTTAAATCCCTCTAAATCTCTCGTTACCCACCGCTGTACTGTTGTTGCTGGGCAAGATATTTAGTGTCCGTCAAAGCACATTTTTTGTTCTGGGTTGAAGTACAATTCCCAATTTAGCAATTTCATAATTTAGTGGTTTCTGCTATATCAGAGCTATTTGAAATCTATCCCTAAAAGGGTATATAATATTGAAGGTGCACATAGGGTCATTCAGAATAACTTCACACACACGCTTCTGTGCATTTCCAAGTCTAATTCTGTCACTAAATCCATACCGGTGACCCAGCGCCTAAATACTAGGCCTCAAATTTATATCCCGCTAAATCTCTCGTTACCGCTGTACTGTTGTTGCTGGGCAAGATATTTAGTGTCCGTCAAAGCACATTTTTTGTTCTGGGTTGAAGTACAATTCCCAATTTAGCAATTTCATAATTTAGTGGTTCCTGCTATATCAGAGCTATTTGAAATCTATCCCAAAAAGGGTATATAATATTGAAGGTGCACATTGGGTCATTCAGAATAACTTCACACACACCCGCTACTGTGTATTTCCAAGTCTAATTCTGTCACTAAACCCATACCTGTCACCCAGCGCCTAAATACTAGGCCTCAAATTTAAATCCCTCTAAATCTCTCGTTACCGCTGTCCTGTTGTAGCTGGGAAAGTTATTTAGTGCCCGTCAAAGCACATTTTTTGTTCTGGGTTGAAGTACAATTCCCAATTTAGCAATTTCATAATTTAGTGGTTCCTGCTATATCAGAGCTATTTGAAATCTATCCCAAAAAGGGTATATAATATTCAAGGTGCACATTGGGTCATTCAGAATAACTTCACACACACGCTTCTGTGCATTTCCAAGTCTAATTCTGTCACTAAATCCATACCGGTCACCCAGCGCCTAAATACTAGGCCTCAAATTTATATCCCGCTGAATTTGAATACAATACATTGGGCCAAATAATATATTTGTTGTTGTGGTGAACCATAACAATGAGAAAAACATCTAGTAAGGGACGCGGACGTGGACATGGTCGTGGTGGTGTTAGTGGACCCTCTGGTGCTGGGAGAGGACGTGGCCGTTCTGCCACATCCACACGTCCTAGTGTACCAACTACCTCAGGTCCCAGTAGCCGCCAGAATTTACAGCGATATATGGTGGGGCCCAATGCCGTTCTAAGGATGGTAAGGCCTGAGCAGGTACAGGCATTAGTCAATTGGGTGGCCGACAGTGGATCCAGCACGTTCACATTATCTCCCACCCAGTCTTCTGCAGAAAGCGCACAGATGGCGCCTGAAAACCAACCCCATCAGTCTGTCACATCACCCCCATGCATACCAGGGAAACTGTCTCAGCCTCAAGTTATGCAGCAGTCTCTTATGCTGTTTGAAGACTCCGCTGGCAGGGTTTCCCAAGGGCATCCACCTAGCCCTTCCCCAGCGGTGAAAGACATAGAATGCACTGACGCACAACCACTTATGTTTCCTGATGATGAGGACATGGGAATACCACCTCAGCATGTCTCTGATGATGACGAAACACAGGTGCCAACTGCTGCGTCTTTCTGCAGTGTGCAGACTGAACAGGAGGTCAGGGATCAAGACTGGGTGGAAGACGATGCAGGGGACGATGAGGTCCTAGACCCCACATGGAATGAAGGTCGTGCCACTGACTTTCACAGTTCGGAGGAAGAGGCAGTGGTGAGACCGAGCCAACAGCGTAGCAAAAGAGGGAGCAGTGGGCAAAAGCAGAACACCCGCCGCCAAGAGACTCCGCCTGCTACTGACCGCCGCCATCTGGGACCGAGCACCCCAAAGGCAGCTTCAAGGAGTTCCCTGGCATGGCACTTCTTCAAACAATGTGCTGACGACAAGACCCGAGTGGTTTGCACGCTGTGCCATCAGAGCCTGAAGCGAGGCATTAACGTTCTGAACCTGAGCACAACCTGCATGACCAGGCACCTGCATGCAAAGCATGAACTGCAGTGGAGTAAACACCTTAAAACCAAGGAAGTCACTCAGGCTCCCCCTGCTACCTCTTCTGCTGCTGCCGCCTCGGCCTATTCTGCTGCTGCCGCCTCGGCCTCTTCCTCCGCCTCTGGAGGAACGTTGGCACCTGCCGCCCAGCAAACAGGGGATGTACCACCAACACCACCACCACCACCTCCGTCACCAAGCGTCTCAACCATGTCACACGCCAGCGTTCAGCTCTCCATCTCACAAACATTTGATAGAAAGCGTAAATTCCCACCTAGCCACCCTCGATCCCTGGCCCTGAATGCCAGCATTTCTAAACTACTGGCCTATGAAATGCTGTCATTTAGGCTGGTGGACACAGACAGCTTCAAACAGCTCATGTCGCTTGCTGTCCCACAGTATGTTGTTCCCAGCCGGCACTACTTCTCCAAGAGAGCCGTGCCTTCCCTGCACAACCAAGTATCCGATAAAATCAAGTGTGCACTGCGCAACGCCATCTGTAGCAAGGTCCACCTAACCACAGATACGTGGACCAGTAAGCACGGCCAGGGACGCTATATCTCCCTAACTGCACACTGGGTAAATGTAGTGGCAGCTGGGCCCCAGGCGGAGAGCTGTTTGGCGCACGTCCTGCCGCCGCCAAGGATCGCAGGGCAACATTCTTTGCCTCCTGTTGCCACCTCCTCCTTCTCGGCTTCCTCCTCCTCTTCTTCCACCTGCTCATCCAGTCAGCCACACACCTTCACCACCAACTTCAGCACAGCCCGGGGTAAACGTCAGCAGGCCATTCTGAAACTCATATGTTTGGGGGACAGGCCCCACACCGCACAGGAGTTGTGGCGGGGTATTGAACAACAGACCGACGAGTGGTTGCTGCCGGTGAGCCTCAAGCCCGGCCTGGTGGTGTGTGATAATGGGCGAAATCTCGTTGCAGCTCTGGGACTAGCCAATTTGACGCACATCCCTTGCTTGGCGCATGTGCTGAATTTGGTGGTGCAGAAGTTCATTCACAACTACCCCGACATGTCAGAGCTGCTGCATAAAGTGCGGGCCGTCTGTTCGCGCTTCCGGCGTTCACATCCTGCCGCTGCTCGCCTGTCTGCGCTACAGCGTAACTTCGGCCTTCCCGCTCACCGCCTCATATGCGACGTGCCCACCAGGTGGAACTCCACCTTGCACATGCTGGACAGACTGTGCGAGCAGCAGCAGGCCATAGTGGAGTTTCAGCTGCAGCACGCACGGGTCAGTCGCACTACAGAACAGCACCACTTCACCACCAATGACTGGGCCTCCATGCGAGACCTGTGTGCCCTGTTGCGCTGTTTCGAGTACTCCACCAACATGGCCAGTGGCGATGACACCGTTATCAGCGTTACAATACCACTTCTATGTCTCCTTGAGAAAACACTTAGGGCGATGATGGAACAGGAGGTGGCCCAGGAGGAGGAGGAGGAGGATGAGGAAGAGGGGTCATTTTTAGCACTTTCAGGCCAGTCTCTTCGAAGTGACTCAGAGGGAGGTTTTTTGCAACAGCAGAGGCCAGGTACAAATGTGGCCAGCCAGGGCCCACTACTGGAGGACGAGGAGGACGAGGATGAGGAGGAGGTGGAGGAGGATGAGGATGAAGCATGGTCACAGCGGGGTGGCACCCAACGCAGCTCGGGTCCATCACTGGTGCGTGGCTGGGGGGAAAGGCAGGACGATGACGATACGCCTCCCACAGAGGACAGCTTGTCCTTACCCCTGGGCAGCCTGGCACACATGAGCGACTACATGCTGCAGTGCCTGCGCAACGACAGCAGAGTTGCCCACATTTTAACCTGTGCGGACTACTGGGTTGCCACCCTGCTGGATCCACGCTACAAAGACAATGTGCCCACCTTACTTCCTGCACTGGAGCGTGATAGGAAGATGCGCGAGTACAAGCGCACGTTGGTAGACGCGCTACTGAGAGCATTCCCAAATGTCACAGGGGAACAAGTGGAAGCCCAAGGCCAAGGCAGAGGAGGAGCAAGAGGTCGCCAAGGCAGCTGTGTCACGGCCAGCTCCTCTGAGGGCAGGGTTAGCATGGCAGAGATGTGGAAAACTTTTGTCAACACGCCACAGCTAACTGCACCACCACCTGATACGCAACGTGTTAGCAGGAGGCAACATTTCACTAACATGGTGGAACAGTACGTGTGCACACCCCTCCACGTACTGACTGATGGTTCGGCCCCATTCAACTTCTGGGTCTCTAAATTGTCCACGTGGCCAGAGCTAGCCTTTTATGCCTTGGAGGTGCTGGCCTGCCCGGCAGCCAGCGTTTTGTCTGAACGTGTATTCAGCACGGCAGGGGGCGTCATTACAGACAAACGCAGCCGCCTGTCTACAGCCAATGTGGACAAGCTGACGTTCATAAAAATGAACCAGGCATGGATCCCACAGGACCTGTCCGTCCCTTGTCCAGATTAGACATTAACTACCTCCCCATAACCATATATTATTGGACTCCAGGGCACTTCCTCATTCAATCCTATTTTTATTTTCATTTTACCATTATATTGCGATGCTACCCAAAGTTGAATGAACCTCTCCTCTGCCTGTGTGCTAGGCCTAAATATATGCCAATGGACTGTTGCAGTGGTGGCTGACATGAAGCCTGATTCTCTGCTATGACATGCAGACTAATTCTCTGCTGACATGAAGCCAGATTGTCTGTTACGGGACCTCTCTCCTCTGCCTGGGTGCTGGGCCTAAATTTATGACAATGGACTGTTGCAGTGGTGGCTGACGTGAAGCCTGATTCTCTGCTATGACATGCAGACTGATTCTCTGCTGACATGAAGCCAGATCCTCTGTTACGGGACCTCTCTCCTCTGCCTGGGTGCTGGGCCTAAATTTATGACAATGGACTGTTGCAGTGGTGGCTGACGTGAAGCCTGATTCTCTGCTATGACATGCAGACTGATTCTCTGCTGACATGAAGCCAGATCCTCTTTTACGGGACCTCTCTCCTCTGCCTGGGTGCTGGGCCTAAATTTATGACAATGGACTGTTGCAGTGGTGGCTGACGTGAAGCCTGATTCTCTGCTATGACATGCAGACTGATTCTCTGCTGTCATGAAGCCAGATTGTCTGTTACGGGACCTTTCTCCTCTACCTGGGTTCTGGGCCTAAATTTATGAAAATTGACTCTTACAGTGGTGGGTGACGTGAAGCCTGATTCTCTGCTATGATATGAAGACTGATTCTCTGCTGACATGAAGCCAGATTGTCTGTTACGGGACCTTTCTCCTCTGCCTGGGTTCTGGGCCTAAATTTATGAAAATTGACTCTTACAGTGGTGGGTGACGTGAAGCCTGATTCTCTGCTATGATATGAAGACTGATTCTCTGCTGACATGAAGCCAGATTGTCTGTTACGGGACCTTTCTCCTCTGCCTGGGTTCTGGGCCTAAATTTATGAAAATTGACTCTTACAGTGGTGGGTGACGTGAAGCCTGATTCTCTGCTATGATATGAAGACTGATTCTCTGCTGACATGAAGCCAGATTGTCTGTTACGGGACCTTTCTCCTCTGCCTGGGTTCTGGGCCTAAATTTATGAAAATTGACTCTTACAGTGGTGGGTGACGTGAAGCCTGATTCTCTGCTATGATATGAAGACTGATTCTCTGCTGACATGAAGCCAGATTGTCTGTTACGGGACCTTTCTCCTCTGCCTGGGTTCTGGGCCTAAATTTATGAAAATTGACTCTTACAGTGGTGGGTGACGTGAAGCCTGATTCTCTGCTATGATATGAAGACTGATTCTCTGCTGACATGAAGCCAGATTGTCTGTTACGGGACCTTTCTCCTCTGCCTGGGTTCTGGGCCTAAATTTATGAAAATTGACTCTTACAGTGGTGGGTGACGTGAAGCCTGATTCTCTGCTATGATATGAAGACTGATTCTCTGCTGACATGAAGCCAGATTGTCTGTTACGGGACCTTTCTCCTCTGCCTGGGTTCTGGGCCTAAATTTATGAAAATTGACTCTTACAGTGGTGGGTGACGTGAAGCCTGATTCTCTGCTATGATATGAAGACTGATTCTCTGCTGACATGAAGCCAGATTCTCTGTTACGGGACCTCTCTCCTCTGCCTGGGTGCTGGGCCTAAATTTATGACAATGGACTGTTGCAGTGGTGGCTGACGTGAAGCCTGATTCTCTGCTATGACATGCAGACTGATTCTCTGCTGACATGAAGCCAGATTCTCTGTTACGGGACCTCTCTCCTCTGCCTGTGTGTGTGCTGGGCCTAAATATATGCCAATGGACTGTTGCAGTGGTGGCTGACGTGAAGCCTCATTCTCTGCTATGACATGCAGACTAATTCTCTGCTGACATGAAGACAGATTCTCTGTTACGGGACCTCTCTCCTCTGCCTGGGTGCCGGGGCCTAAATATCTGAGAATGGACTGTTCCAGTGGTGGGTGACGGGAAGCCAGATTCTCTGCTATGGAACCTCTCTCCAATTGATTTTGGTTAATTTTTATTTATTTAATTTTTATTTTAATTCATTTCCCTATCCACATTTGTTTGCAGGGGATTTACCTACATGTTGCTGCCTTTTGCAGCCCTCTAGCTCTTTCCTGGGCTGTTTTACAGCCTTTTTAGTGCCGAAAAGTTCGGGTCCCCATTGACTTCAATGGGGTTCGGGTTCGGGACGAAGTTCGGATCGGGTTCGGATCCCGAACCCGAACATTTCCGGGATGTTCGGCCGAACTTCTCGAACCCGAACATCCAGGTGTTCGCTCAACTCTACTCATCTCCTATCCATAGTGGACCTGGATTGTGCTTTATAGATGCCCCTAATCTATAGTATCTGATTGGACTAGTATCCTGTACTCCTCTCATTCTTGAGCTCTTGGGGTACCTGCATACGACTGCAGGATTACAAATATAAATTGAGCGCAAATTTCCATGTGGATTTATGTGTGTTTCCGCACCAAATCTGCAACATAAACCACATGTGTTACCAGGGGTGGACTGGCCATAGACCCTACAGGGAAATTTCCCAGTAGGCCGATGCCCAGGAGACGCCCGAGTCCTCCTCATGGCCACTGGCAGGATAAATCTGATACCCCCTGCATTAATGAATCGTAGGAGCATCAAGTACTTACCTTTTTGGATCAGGCCAGCAGACATTGGTGCCCTCCAGAAATAAACAGTATCAATGCCATCCACAGGGGTGTGTTGAATACCGCAGCCAGGGGATCAGTATCTTGTATTCCATTGAGGTATTTGGTTCTGCTGAGGTGGTGTTTTGTGCTGCACTGAGGTATTTTTTGTCCTGTCTACTTTTGTTGTCCCTGCCTTCTGTCAATTTGGACCTACCTACAATATAGGGGCCATTTATAACTTTTTTCCAGGGCCACTTTAGGTTCCCAGTCCACCCCTGTGTGTTACTTTTGTACATTGTTGTGGATTTAATGCTGATTTGTCATTGATCTCACCTTTGCATTGCATTACAAATCCACATCACAGGCCAACTTACGCACAGAAAGAAAAAGCAAAGTGTACATATCTCATCTCATACACTTTGCTGGTACTGTACCACATTGCATTTTTTTACATATGAGAATCTGCAGGGAGAAAATGTGTGCAATCCGCAACGTGTGCAGTTCCCCTTAGAGGCAACTCTTCTGTTAACAAATAATCGGTTTTACAGAATATTTAGGGTGACTTCACACAGTTTTCTCTGAGCTGCAAATATGATGTGGAATCTGCTTCAAAATTCCACACTGTTCTTTGCGCATTTTTTTTATCCTACACAACAGTCCTACAATGGCTACTTTGGACATGGATTCAGCACAAAATCCACACGAAGGAGGAACATGTCACACTGCAAGTGGGAAAAATAAACAGGGTAAATGATCATACGGTTTTTCCATTGTTATCAATCGGCGGTGGATTTTTTTGTGTGGATTTTAGGTGCAGAATTCGTATTAGACATTCAGAGGGGACCAGTATTAATAAAAACGTATGGCGGTGAAGGATGCGTCAAACTTGTTAAGAGATGCAAGCTTTTTTGTTGCATCTTCTAGCTTTCCTACACCAGAAAATCAGATGCACACCAATGTACATGTGAGATGGAGTAAATCTGAGCTATAATTTACACCAGCTTCTAGGGTAAATTATAGTAAATTCGCAGGCCATGCCCGTTCCATTAAACTCACCCATTAGTGTTCAGTGAATTGAAGTATCTGAAGTGGACTTCGATCCAAATTTCAGGGAAAATTTGTTTTGCGACCAATCCGAATTTCCTGGTAACAAATCAATTTACCCTGAAATGGCAATGGAAAATAAAATAAAAATCATACTCACCTCATCCATTTAAGCACGAAGAGGCGGGGGGATGCGAATTGCTGTTTCCAGTCATGGTGCCCGCTACCTACAAATGCGCTTTGTGATGAAGCAATTCGTTACAAAGCTAATTTTTTTAAATTAAATTCAGCGAAGCAGCCAAATCAAATTTTTAATACCTTTGCTCATATCTACCACCCATGTCATGTCAACTTTTTGGGAAAGCGGAGAGAGCAGTGGAAAACATATAAAAGTAAAAAACTTTGTTGTATGCCTCATTAGTGCAAAAATGTGTGACTTTTATCTTACTTTTGTAGGCTAGATTTCTTATGTAAATCCAATGACAAATCCCTCCATACTCTCCAGGTTGACCTTACTAGTAAACAGTATGGTGAGCATGTCATTTATGGTTGTTGTTTTGTGGCAGTTTTAAGTCTGCCTTTGCTTTGTAAAAAATACCTAGACGGTCAGAAAAGTAGTAACTATGCTGTTACTGGGGTACTCGGAAATATCAATAAACACCCTTAATAAATGAGTACAATGAAACCCATATCATCTTAAAATTTATATAGTCTTTATTAGAAAATCAGAATGAACATGATTACATAACTTTATAACAATATTTCGTAAAAGTTGTACCAAGCCATAAAAGTGAAAGTGACTAATAGCTACAGAGCCGGTTCATATAATGTGACTATTCTCATAGAAAGGGATCATCTGGGTCTAAAACACTGCACAATGGTGGACTCTATTAGGAATTGTATCTGGGGTGTACTAGAATCTGTATACTAGTAGCAAGCACCCATTTAGCTATATAAAAGAGACTGACACCAGGGCGGTGGGCAAAGTGCTAATTGGTGAAGCTGAAATCTAAAGCTACTAACCGTAAGATGAAAATGTAGAACCAGTCAAGAGGGGTCAAAGAATGAGGCTCTGGATCTCCCCGACGTACGTTTCGCCGTTCTGCGTCCTCAGGAGGAGTAAATTAATGGGGCTAGATGACCAGTTTATATTGATATATGTTATCCAATGAAATGGGGCGTTTGGGATCACATGTGTCGACTAAGACGAGATGGGCAACGCTGGCGCATGGCGCGTCACTTCCGGCCGCTGCTGTGACTACTTCCGCCCGTCTCCCGAGTCCAGGCGGCGGCGAGGGCAGCCACGCGTCGCGTACGGCACGGGCTGACGTCACCGGCGTCCGATCTCCTTGGAGACAGAGGGAAGTCCGCTGGCCGCAGGACCGTCATGCGCACTGTGCCAATCTCGTCTCATGCTATGCATGCCTAAGTTAGTAACTAATACGGTTGTATGGGGCATGCTGGAGGAGCAAAATGTTATTTAAAAAAGGCTTATTATAATTGCGTAATCATTGTTAAGGACTCTACAATATATAAAACCTGGGGATAAATATGATGGATGGTGATAAAAAAAGAAAATTAATAATGAATAATGTTCAACAACCACCGTAACTGATTTCTATAATATTAATATATGGTTGAAACTATTAATTAATATCGAGTTTAAAAATGAATTCATATATTGCGGGATTATTTATAGTGCTAAAAAAAGTGGTATTCTATCTTATGAATATTAAGTGCAAGATAAATATGCATACATTATTAGGTATTTACATGGTGAAAGGGGAAAAAGGTAGTGCAATTATATACATGATTAAACATCAAAAATAATCAATTATACATAAATAGGTAACAGTATAAAAATGGATAAAGTGCTATAGTGCAAATTTAAATTAAATACAATTGCGGGCATTAAGCCAGCTATAATTAGGTGACTGAACACATAGTGAGTGTACATTGTGGACAGATATAATATAAAAAAGTATATATAAGATGTGTTGACTATGTTATTTTATCTTATAGTCCACCTCCAACCGCTAATGAAGGTTTAATTGTGCATATAAATTCATTTCTAAAAGGGACCAAAGACGGTGTATCTTCTCCAGATGGATTGATTCTACAGCATGCTGCATAATACTTCTCCAAAAAAATCGCACATGTGTGTGGGAAGATGGAACCCAAACTGCTTTTGGACAAAACAAATTAAAGTAAGTATATATAGTCATGATTAAATGGAACTGTTAAAAAAAATATAATATGATCCCTTTCTATGAGAATAGTCACATTATATGAACCGGCTCTGTAGCTATTAGTCACTTTCACTTTTATGGCTTGGTACAACTTTTACGAAATATTGTTATAAAGTTATGTAATCATGTTCATTCTGATTTTCTAATAAAGACTATATAAATTTTAAGATGATATGGGTTTCATTGTACTCATTTATTAAGGGTGTTTATTTCTTTGCTTTGTGTGGCTGCACCAAATTATGAACTTACCTTAATAATATATTTGGCGCATGTGCAATGTGATTAACACTTTTATTTGAAAAAGTTCACCAGGGGGAAGCCTGGCGTAGGTTGACTTTTTTGTAGGTTGACTAGGTAGATTTTTTTGCGATTTGCAAAAGTCACACATAGTAAGTGAGTCACAATCCAGGTCTAATCTCACATTTAGCCTTTAAACATAGACCTCTGAAAAATGGTGAGGAACACCAAATGTTGAAAAATTGTATCAAATGTTGCAAAAAACAGGGCAATTGCCATGGCTTGCAATTTTTTTAAGTAACAAAACTGACATATGCGATTGATAAATTCCCCCTTGGTGTTTTGTTTTCTGTTCTCAATCCTATAGTTTTTTGAGTGCACTTTGAATCTAGTTTGACTCTCTAGTGCCAACCTGCAGCTTTCCAGCTGTTGCAAAACTACAACTCCCAGCATGCTGAGACTGCCTACAGATATCAGCCTACAGCAGGGCATGGTGGGACATCCCTGCTCTGGTGAATCAGTATGATGAAATACTGTAGGATAGATATTTTCAGGTGACTTTATTTGAGCGAAAATTAAGGTGGCTCTACAATTTCAATAGCTATAGTTCAGCCAACAACTATTCTGAACAAACTGTTCATACATGTGCATGTTCAATTCAGAAGAACATGTATGTAAGCCATGTAAGCCACTGTCAGAGCCCACTGGCAATGGCTTATATCATGCCAGGACAAAATGATTACATTAGTAGGCCAAAAGCCCAGGAGAGGCAAGTCCATTAGTGTAGGTCCCATCTGTTAGAAGCCACTGTATCACTGGTAGATGGACCCAGGGCCATCTTGAACGTGGGGCAAAAGGGGCCAGTTGCTCCTGGGGGGCCAAATGTGGCTGCCTCTTGGGCCCCGACCGGGCCAGTCGGGGAGGGGGGGGGTTTGGGCACAGCCCTGCAAGTGCTTTTTTTTTTATTTTTTAAGTGTGGCGGCTGAGCCCTTCCTGTATTTTAAATGCGGCTGTGCTGAATTCCATTCCTTATCTTGTCATCACGAGACCGGAGGTCTCGCGGGATCACAGCTGGGACTGGGAGGGTATAGGATTGTGATTTGCACGCCACCTAACTGAAGCCTGCCGCAGCCCACAAGTCGGTAGTATTTTTTATTTTTTTTATAATGTATAGCCCTGGCACACTATTCCTGCTTCATCCGGGGGGAATATGAGGTGAGGTGATGATCAGTGGTGCGGCAGTGCTGGCAGCAGCTGGCTCTATGAGGGCACGGCACTGGCAGCAAAAGCAAATCCTTCATGGGGCCCAGCTCCGGGGGCAAAATCATCAAAAAAAAGTGGCAAACAAATATATACAGTGGCTTTGGGGGCAAAAAATGAAATATATACAGAGGGGGGAAAAATGGATATATTATATCAATTTTCTTCCCCTCTGTATATATTCCATTTTACCTCCTCTGTGTATATATATATATATATATATATATATATATATACACAAGGTGGGCCATTTATATGGATACACCTTAATAAAATGTGAATGGTTGGTGATATTAACTTCCTGTTTGTGGAACATTAGTATATGTGAGGGGGGACACTTTTCAAGATGGGCATATGCTGTGAAGATACGAGATGTGCAGTACCTGAAACTACAGATACTGGAAGCCTGTGCTAGCATTTCTCTTGCAGTGTTGCTATCAGTGTGTGAAGAGTTGAGAAGAGGGTTGCATTGACAAACCAACACAATGGGCAGCACATTGAACACATTTTATAAGGTCAGAAACTTGTAAATAACTCATGAAAGAATAAAGTTAAGTTAAAACCAAGCACACCATTGCTTTTCTTGTGAAATTCCCAATAAGTTTGATGTGTCACATGACCCTCTTCCTATTGAAAAAACTAAAGTTGGATTCAAAATGGCCGACTTCAAAATGGCCCCATCTTGAAAATTGTCCCTGCTCACATATACTAATGTGCCACAAACAGGAAGTTAATATCACCAACCTATTAAGGTGTATCCATATAAATGGCCCACCCTGTATATATATATATATATATATATATATATAAAATCCGGAAGAATGAGCGGCACTCCAATGGTAGAAAAAACAAGTGAACCTTTATTCACCCAGGTGCAACGTTTCGGCTCTGCTCTTGAGCCGTTTCAAGAGCAGAGCCGAAACGTTGCACCTGGGTGAATAAAGGTTCACTTGTTTTTTCTACCATTGGAGTGCCGCTCATTCTTCCGGATTTACTAATTGGGGTAAGAAGCCTATTCCCCCAGGGACGTGCACCCTACCTTTTGCAACCATATTGAAAACACCAGTGCCGCCATTTTTTCTTGAACTATATATATATATATATATATATATATACACACATGGGGGGAATGGATATATGATATGTTTTATGTGAGTAAGGGTGCTGGGTAGTTGGAGAAGGGGGGAGATGGAGAAGGGGAGAGAGGGGGAGGGAGAAGGCGTAGAGAGGGGTTAGTAGTACAGTACTATTTGCACATTGTAAAAAAAAAGTAATCTGCAAAATACTATACATTTGTGTCATAAGTTGTGCTTTTATAATTTTTAGAATAATAATACAGCCAATTTATTTGATACTTTTATGGTGATTCTTTTTTTCTCTCTATATTAAGGGACACTATAGTCACCAGGACCACATGTCTCTGCAAGTTTTTTATTGTAAACACTGCCTTTTTAGAAAAAAAGGCAGAATTTAATTTACTGCTAGGGAACACCTCTAGTGGCCACTCATCAGACGGTCACTAGAGTTGCTTCCTAGTCCAGTGTTGCACAACATGGAGGGCGTGACTGCATGCTAGGGTATGGGAAGGCAGAATCCAGGGGGCCCAAGTAAATTCCTGCCCAGGGTCCAATCAATATTAAAGGGAATCTGACACCATTTTTATGGTGTTCTAACTAAGGGCAACATAAATAAGTGACTGATTCTCTTAGCAAAATGCTGGGTCACTTTCTTTAATTGACCCTGTCAATCTGCCAACATCTTGTATTGAAAAGCTCCAGCTGATAATGATAAGTCATGAATATTTATGAGCTCCTGACTCTCCCTGCCTACCTGCTGCTGAATGACAGTTATTTTCCACATGAATCAGCAGCAGGTGGGCAGTGGAGTGGCTATATCTCTGAATTAAATAAACGCTGGACTCAATGACATCACGCTGGACTCAAATCAGCTCATTAGCATGTGGCATATGGCATCTTTGTGTGTATATTATGAGGTAACCACCTGTCACACCAGTAAGTGAATACATCTAAGGCACTTTTTAGTAGTTAATGATTGTATATAGTTAGTTAGATTATAATCAAATATCCACATGACAGATTCCCTTTAACCACTTCAGCCCCCCTAGCTTAAACACCCTTAATGACCAGACCACTTTTTACAATTCTGCACTACACTAATTTCACCGTTTATTGCTCGGTCATGCAACTTACCACCCAAATGAATTTTACCTCCTTTTCTTCTCACTAATAGAGCTTTCATTTGGTGGTATTTCATTGCTGCCAAAAAAATGACATTTTTCACTTTCAGTTGTAAAATTTTTCAAAAAAACGACATCCATATATAATATTTTCGCTAAATTTATTGTTCTACATGTCTTTGATAAAAATAAATGTTTGGGTGAAAAAAAAATTATTTGGGTAAAAGTTATAGCGTTTACAAACTATGGTACAAAAATGTGAATTTCCGCTTTTTGAAGCAGCTCTGACTTTCTGACCACCTGTCATGTTTCCTGAGGTTCTACAATGCCCAGACAGTAGAAAAACCCCACAAATGACCCCATTTTGGAAAGTAGACACCCTAAAGTATTCGCTGATGGGCATAGTGAGTTCATAGAACTTTTTATTTTTTGTCACAAGTTAGCGGAAAATGATGATTTTTTTTTTCATTTTTTTTCCCTTACAAAGTTTCATATTCCACTAACTTGTGACAAAAATGTTAAAACTTCCATGAACTCACTGTGCCCATCATGAAATACCTTGGGGTGTCTTCTTTCCAAAATGGGGTCACTTGTGGGGTAGTTATACTGTCCTGGCATTTTAGGGGCCCAGATGCGTGAGAAGTAGTTTGAAATCAAAATCTGTAAAAAATGGCCTGTGAAATCCGAAAGGTGCTCTTTGGAATGTGGGCCCATTTGCCCACCTAGGCTGCAAAAAAGTGTCACACATGTGGTATCGCCGTACTCAGGAGAAGTTGGGGAATGTTTTTTGGGGTGTCATTTTGCATATACCCATGGTGGGTGAGAGAAATATCTCGGCAAAAGACAACTTTTCCCATTTTTTTTATACAAAGTTAGCATTTGACCAAGATATTTATCTCACCCAGCATGGGTATATGTAAAATGACACCCCAAAACACATTCCTCAACTTCTCCTGAGTACAGCGATACCACATGTGTGACACTTTTTTGCAGCCTAGATGTGCCAAGGTGCCCAAATTTCTTTTTACGAGGACATTTGGATCCCAGACTTCTTCTCACGCTTTAGGGCCCCTAAAAAGCCAGGGCAGTATAAATACCCCACATGTGACCCCATTTTGGAAAGAAGACACCCAAAGGTATTCAATGAGGGGCATGGCGAGTTCATAGAATTTTTATATTTTTTTTGCAAAAGTTAGCGGAAATTGTTTTTTTTTTGTTTTTTTTCTCACAAAGTCTCACTTTCCGCTAACTTGAGACAAAAATTTCAATCTTTCATGGACTCAATATGCCCCTCAGCGAATACCTTGGGGTGTTTTCTTTCCAAAATGGTGTCATTTGTGGGGTGTTTGTACTGCCCTGGCATTTAAGGGTCTCCGCAATCATTACATGTATGGCCAGCATTAGGAGTTTCTACTATTCTCCTTATATTGAGCATACAGGTAATAAGATTAATTTTTTCCGTTCAGCCTCTGGGCTGAAAGAAAAAATGAACGGCACAGATTTCTTCATTCGCATCGATCAATGTGAATGAAAAAATCTCTGCCAAAAAAAAAAACAGGAGGGGAAAGGCGTCTGCCAGGACATAGGAGCTCCGCCCAACATCCATACCCACTTAGCTCGTATGCCCTCGCAAACCCGATTTCTCTATTCACATCAATCGATGTGGATGAATAAATCATTGCCGGGATTATTTTTTATTTTTTTTTCTATACAAAGTGTTTGCCAAAGCATATGAACACCGCCGCCTCCTCAGCTCATATGCCTCGGCAAACGTATTTTTTACTGCAGAGGAGAAATCTTATCTTGCAGCGCCACATACACCGACTTTTGTGTAATCTGACAGCAGCGCAATGCTTCTGTCAGAATGCACATCAGTGCTGCAGCTAGTCGATCGGTTGGTCCACCTGGAAGGTAAAAAAAACAAAACAAAAAAGAAAAAAACAGGCCGCACTGCAATAAATTTATTAACTTTATAATAACTTTTGAACAGAACATATAAACTTTAACTTTTTGAACATAACGTTAACTTTTTTGCATACTGGTGATTTTTTTTATTATTTTTTTTTTACCTTTATAGGACAAGCCTCTCCTTCCCCATGGGACAATGTGCAAAGCGCAAATCGCGCAAAGATGTGGCGAAGTACATTATGCACTTTGTCCCAGGTGAAAGGAGAGGTTTGCAGCAGCTGTGTGTGAATGGGCCCTAATAGCCCTGTGTGCCTGTCCTGTGAAATGCAATCCCTATGCTAAGTGTACCTGTGTGTGGTACTTCCAGAAACACTCCCCTAAGCATAGGGCAGGGTGGTCAGGGCAGTCAGGACAGAAATAGCGGGTGTCACGCCTTATTCCACTCCTGCTACAGACACAACATCTTTTTCAGGGTGACGGTTAGGTTCAGGTACCGGCAACGACACTGGTGAAATGTCGCTCGTGTAGACGGCTAACTACACTGGTGGATGGGGCCACGGAACCTCCTGGATACAGGAGGTTCTCGATGATCTCTTCCTGAAATTTGAGGAAGGATCCTGTTCTCCCAGCCTTACTGTAGAGAACAAAACTATTATATGCAGCCAATTTTATTAATTATACAGACACCTTCTTATACCAGCGTCTGGTGCGTCGGGAAACTAAATATGGAGCCAACATCTGGTCATTGAAGTCCACCCCTCCCATGAGCAAATTATAGTCGTGGACACAGAGGGGCTTTTCAATGACACTGGTTGCTCGTTCAATTTGGATTGTCGTGTCTGCGTGAATAGAGGAGAGCATGTAAACGTCACGCTTGTCTCTCCATTTCACCACGAGCAGTTCTTCGTTACACAAGGCAGCCCTCTCCCCCCTTGCAAGACGGGTGGTAACGAGCCGTTGGGGGAAGCCCGCGCGACTAGTTTGCGCGGTGCCACAGCAGCCAATCTGTTCTAGGAACAAATGCCTGAAGAGGGGCACACTTGTGTAGAAATTGTCCACATAAAGATGGTACCCCTTGCCAAATAAGGGTGACACCAAGTCCCAGACTGTCTTCCCACTGCTCCCCAGGTAGTCAGGGCAACCGACCGGCTCCAGGGTCTGATCTTTACTCTCATAGATCCGAAATTTGTGGGTATAGCCTGTGGCCCTTTCACAGAGCTTATACAATTTGACCCCATACCGGGCGCGCTTGCTTAGGATGTATTGTTTGAAGCCAAGGCGCCCGGTAAAATGTATAAGGGACTCGTCTACGCAGATGTTTTGCTCAGGGGTATACAAATCTGCAAATTTCTGGTTGAAGTGGTCTATGAGGGGCCAAATTTTGTGGAGCCGGTCAAACGCTGGGTGGCCTCTGGGACGGGAGGTGGTGTTGTCGATAAAGTGCAGGAAATGCAGGATGGTCTCAAATCGTGTCCTGGACATAGCAGCAGAGAACATGGGCATGTGATGAATTGGGTTCGTGGACCAATATGACCGCAATTCATGCTTTTTGGTTAGACCCATGTTGAGGAGAAGGCCCAGAAAAATTCCACCGGAAAGGCTGGGCATAAAAGCTTCCTGGGTTGGCGGATATAAATTGAGTGGCATACCGATTTGTTTCTGCCACAACTATGTCCAAAAGCTCCGCAGTCAAGAACCGCTCAAAAAATCCTAGGGCCGAACCGATCTGAGCCGTCTCAACCCGAACTCCAGACTGGGCGGTGAAAGGGGGAACTACAGGTGCGGCTGAAGTTGGGGACTGCCAATCAGGGTTTGCCAGCACCTCAGGGACTCTAGGGGGTCTACGGGCCTGTCTGTGCAGTGGCTGCGACGGGGTAACTATTGCACGTGCCACCGTGCCCTTCTGGTGCTTGCCACTTCACCATGTTGTACGGCAGTGCTGGTACTAGGTCCAGGATGGGCTGTGCTGCTGGTGTATGCCTCACCACGTAATCCGACAGCGCCATCCCCACTCTGCTGGCCTTGAAGCGGACAACCTGTGGCCTAGCGACACGGGGCCGGGTACGCCTGGTGCTATCAGGGACCTTAACCTCCTCGTCCGAACTTTGGGTCAGACTGCCACTGCTTTCTACACGTTCATATTCTGACCCGCTAGATTCATCAGATGAGGGTTCCTATTCCTCATCCGACTGGGTCAGAAGCCTGTAGGCATCTTCAAAAGAATACCCCCTGTTTGACATTTGGACTACTATATTTAGGGGTATTGTCTGAGACTACCCAAAAAAAAGCAAGCCTGTCTTACAAATGGGAGGCTAGCGAAGTACCGGAGGCCGCTGCGATTGATAAAAAATATCAAAACTGATTTTTTTTATCGCCACAGCGCTTGTAAAATGATTGTCCAGTGATAAAAAAAAAAAAAATGTTGGTCACTGCGGCGGGGCGGGCGTGGGTGAACGCACGTGTGGGCGACGATCAGGCCTGATCGGGCAAACACTTAGTTTTGGGTGGAGGGCGAACTGAGGTGACACTAATACTATTATAGATCTGACTGTGATCAGTTTTGAGCACTTACAGATACTATAAAAGTACAAAAGCTGATTAGCGATACGCTAATCAGCGAATAAGTGACTGCGGTGCGGTGGGCTGGGCACTAACCGACGCTAACTACCTAACCAAGGGGCCTAAACTATCCTAAAACTATCAGTCAATACCAGTGAAAAAAAAAAAGTGACAGTTTACAATGATCACTTTTTTCCCTTCCACTAGGTGATTGACAGGGGCGATCAAGGGGTGATCATGGGTTAATTGGGGTGATGGGGGGTGATCTGGGGCTAAGTGTGGTGTTTGGTGGCTACTCACTGTGATGCCTGCTCCTCTGCTGAGACCAACCGACGAAAAGGACCAGCAGAGGAGCAGGGAAGCCATATAACACCTTATATTTATAAATATAAGGTGTTAGATGGCTTCTGATTTGAGTTTTTGAAAATCGCCAGCCTGCCAGCAACGATCATAGGCTGGCAGGCTGGTGACAAAATTGTTTTTTAACTTTTGCCGGCCCGCAATGCGCATGCGCTGGCCTGCTCAGACCGAAATCTCGCGTCTCGCGAGATGACGCATGGATGCGTCCAGGAGGAATGAATCGACCGCCGCCAGGACGCATCCGTGCGTTAGGCGGTCGGAAGGGGGCTAAAGATGGCCCTGGATGGACCTGACACAATTTTGTTCAAAAATGTGTGCAAATAGCTCCTAAATTTCATATATTAAGTAATAACAGTAATGCAATTTACATTTTTTTTCATCTTGCCAGTTTTGGATGTCTTTGTGCTGCTACTTGTAGTCCTTGTTTGATTTTATAATGCAGCCATGCTAGCATGCTTGCACCTGAAGCCTTTTTTGGCACTGTTTGGGGGTCTAACGTTGTTTTGTTTTGTTTTTTTGCATAGGACTAAAGGATTGTCATTGAAATTCAACATGCCCAATTCATCTTTACCCTGTGTGGCGATCAGCTCAAATGGTGACTTCAGATACAGTTCAAATAATAGTCTTTTTTTATATTGTCTAAAACGGATTCAACAAATACTCGCTTACTTTAGCATGTAAACACACAAAAAACACAGTCCATGTGAAGTGGTCTGACTCACAGTCCTTTGTAGTTCCTGGTTTCCACCACCAGCTTGAAGGGGAAAAGACTTGGCAATAGGCTTCTCCGCTGAAATACTTCACACAGCTGTACTCCCAGTCTATCACACTTCCAGACTAGGAACCACACCCCCAGCTCTCCTGGGCTTCCTAGCTTATATAGGCCAGCCAAAACCTGGTCTGGATACGTGGGAGTAGTCATCCCACCCTGCTATTTGACTACTCCAATGAAACCCAGCTCGGATCAGCTGCAGCCAGTATCTAAACTACTACTAACAAGTGTCAGTAACCTAGGGTTACTGACAAAACGTTTCCAGTTTATTTCACTGAGGCCAGGCACCTCAGTGACACGTATCTATCGTCTACTATGGCACTTTGTGTCTTCTCACACCTGATATCATCTATCAGCAAAAAGTTGGGACAGCTCTATACACATAAGAAATCTGTGGGTTCAGGCAACGTTAATCTAATATCTATGGGTACCTTACCATACTCATTAAGGATGGATCAGTACTCTAACCACCATACTCATCATGGATAGTTCAGACACCTCAGCATTAAAATCCTCAGGAATAGTTCAGTATTCTCACCATCACACGCCTCATGGATAGTTCAGTACCCTTATGACCACACTTTGTAGTTATCAGACTTATTGTTTTTGATCCAGTAGTGACATTCCTTCATACAATTTTTTTATGTTTGGACATGTTTGTCTCATTGATCCTCAAGGATCCCAAAAATCACTAGGCCTTGGAGTATATATATATGTATATATATATATATATATATATATATATATATATATATAAATAGTACAGACCAAAAGTTTGGACACAACTTCTCATTCAAATAGTTTTCTTTATTTTTATGACTATGAAGGCATCAAAACTATGAATTAACACATGTGGAATTATATACATAACAAACAAGTTTGAAACAACTGAAAATATGTCATATTCTAGGTTCTTCAAAGTAGCCACCTTTTGCTTTAATTACTGCTTTGCACACTCTTGGCATTCTCTTGATGAGCTTCAAGAGGTAGTCACCTGAAATGGTCTTCCAACAGTCTTGAAGGAGTTCCCAGAGATGCGTAGCACTTGTTGGCCCTTTTGCCTTCACTCTGCGGTCCAGCTCACCCAAACCATCTCAATTGGGTTCAGGTCAGGTGACTGTGGAGGCCAGGTCATCTGGCGCAGCACCCCATCACTCTTCTTCATGGTCAAATAGCCCTTACTTTCAAAGTTTTCCCAATTTTTTGGCTGATTGACTGACCTTCATTTCTTAAAGTAATGATGGCCACTCATTTTTTTACTTAGCTGCTTTTTTCTTGCCATAATACAAATTCTAACAGTCTATTCAGTTGGACTATCAGCTGTGTATCCACCTGACTTCTCCTCAACACAACTGATGGTCCCAACCCCATTTATAAGGCAAGAAATCCCACTTATTAAACCTGACAGGGCACACCTGTGAAGCAAAAACCATTTCAGGTGACTACCTCTTGAAGCTCATCAAGAGAATGCCAAGAGTGTGCAAAGCAGTAATCAAAGTAAAAGGTGGCTACTTTGAAGAACCGAGAATATGACATATTTTCAGTTGTTTCACACTTGTTTGTTATGTATATAATTCCACATGTGTTAATTCATAGTTTTGATGCCTTCAGTGTGAATCTACAATTTTCATAGTCATGAAAATAAAGAAAACTCTTTGAATGATAAGGTGTGTCCAAACTTTTGGTCTGTACTGTATATATATATTTATATATATTCTTTATAAAGATTGGCCAGAGACCAAAAACTTTCATGTCACAAACTGACAGGAAGCACATTGATTGCCTGTTTCTGCCAGTGAAGTAAGTCGTTCAGCCATAGGTTTTCAGAGGTCTAGGGCTGACAGCCTCTGAATCAATCACGCTAGGAGGGGCATGTTTGAACACCAGAGTACGCAACTCATCCGTCTTACAGCAATTCGCTTAGAAAGTGCAGAGTATTCCACCTTCTTTTTCTACATTATGCTTCATCATCCAAAATGCATATAGTCATAGAATGTGTGTCGGCAGATAAGAACCATTTGGCCCATCTAGTCTGCCCAATATGAGGCCTAGTCATTACTGTTAACCTATTACTGTGCTGTATAATAGGTTGGCGGCATTTTGGAGGCATAAATCCTCCTTTCACAGGTTCAAATGATTATTTTTTACTTATTTATATTAGATTTTTTTTCAATAGATCTGTGAATGGGAGCATACTTATCTGCTCCCCACTGCTGGTTTCCAGTTCCTTTGCTCTTTTGCTGTCACTATCGCTTTGGTTTCCTGGTGTCAACATCCAGCTTGACATGGGTTCACATGGATCTGCAGCCAAAGACATGTCCTCTGTGGATTATGTCACTTGGTCAATTAGTTTAGTGCTCGAATTAAAGGGGGTGTCTCACTTCAACAAATGGCTTTTATTATGTAGACAACATTAATACAAGGCACTTACTAATGTATTGTGATTGTCTATGTTGGCTCCTTTCCTGGCTAGATTCATTTTTTCATGACATTATACACTGCTGATTTCCACAGTTACGACCACCCTGCAATCCATCAGTGGTGGCAGTACTTGCCCACTATAGGAAAAAGGGCTGTCCTATGTACACTTCCAGGGTACCGGCCACTAGAGAGGCTGCCACTTTTTTCTATAATGTCCAAGCACGGCCACCACTACTGGATTACAGGGTGGTCATAACCATGAAAACGAGCAGTGTATAATGTGATAAAAAAAAAAAAGAATGAAGCCAGCAAAGAATGCAATATGGACAATCATAATACATTAGTAAGGACTTTGTATTAACTTTCTCTACATGATAAATGCCATTAGCTGAAGTGAGACAACCCCCTTAAGAGAGATAGGTCTGATACCTTTTAATTGCTAACAGAAATAGAAGCAATGATATTACATAGCTTTCGAGACAACATCAGTCCCTTGGTCAGGCATACTACATTTGACTGATGCATGAGGGATACATCATTGCTGCAGTCAGATGATCCATGTCAAGCCAAATGTTGACATGGGGAGATCGAATAGTGGCCGTGGCGGAATGAAGAAGCTAGAACCCAGCATTGAGGAGCAGTTAAGCAAAGGTCCAACTACTTCAGGGGGTTTTCCTGAAATGTCCCTGAGGGAAAACCACCCCTTTATGACTTCCAGGTTCCCATATATGCTGGGGTTTTCATTCCACCCATTCTTACTCACTGTTGACACTGAAACCTGAATAGGATATGGCAGTCACAGAGGTACTGTAGGCCAATCACTAGCTAAAATTTCTAAAGGAAACAGACCAGTACCCTATTACATAAACATCACATAGGAAGAATATTTTATGAAGCTTTACATAGAATAGATGTATCCAAACTAAGCAAAGTTAACACATTTATATTGTAAAATCGTAAAACATTGGGTAGTAAATTCACATATTTGTAAAGTAATTAATCAACCAGCTATGATAATCTCCGACTTTACCCAAGAGAATGAACACCATAACTAAAAAATGCTTAAGATCCCATTTATTCTGAGTTTGTTCTTAACATATATTATGCGTCTTAGTCAGAATTAATAGTAAATCCATGAAGTGACAGTTATAAATGCAATATTTATTCTCAGCAATGAAAGGTATAAATTGTGCAATGCGTGCAGTGTCAATTCTTCAGAACAACTCTTCTTGAGAAAGCATATCTTCAAATTGGTTTCAGCTGAATTTCTAGAGGTGCCTCTTTTCTACCAAAGTCTAGAGCTAACTACTTCATCTATCTTCTACAGATGATCAAAGCAAATTCTACAGTTTGTCCTAGAGAGTAATATTAACAAGATGGATAGCTATAAGTCACAGTCAAGATAAAAAATAAATCTCGTCCAGCCTCATATTTTAGACCTCAGTTTAGCGTTCCTGCATTTTCAGGCAAGAGATAATATACTGGTAATAGAAGCATTGATGCATCATTGTAATTTTTGCATTCATGTTTAGAAGTTTTTATCTTTTCTTTACCCCATCATTGCTGGTCTGTTTCTTTCTCTTTTAGTTACAATAAGTGAAAAATAAATGACTCAAGATAAGACTTTCTGAGATGAATGCATGGTCAATGCAGTTTGAATACCCTTTGGGCCTTTGGGAATGACTTTAAATGGGAAAGAAAGGAATAATAAAAGTGTGTCAACCATGCACAGAAATAAAACTTATTAAGAAATAAATAAAAGGTAGAGATGAATGAATTTCCCAATATTTGTTTCAAGTCCCTTTCTGTTGAATCAACCCTCAGATTCGATTTGTTCCAAATAAATTTGACTTCAAATCTAAAGTTCTCAAATTGACCTGAAAGTTGTGTATAAGTAGTAGTGTTAGTATTGTTTTCACACCTTGTGAGATGAGACAGAGAGAGGGGAGAGACTCGTGGTCTAATTGGATGAATTGGACCCAAAACGAATTGTGATAAATTTTCTCATCTCTAGTCTGTACCTGTCACGGCCTTTGCTGTGTGCGCCGTGACACTGGTGCCATGCTTGCTGTTGCCGGTGGCAATGTGTTGCTGTTATGGCATGTGGTGGCAGTGTCACGGCCTTTGGCTGTGTGCGCCGTGACACGGTTGCCACGCATGCTGTTGCCGGTGGCAACGTGGTGGCTGGTGTGTGCACTTCCCCTTTAAGTTGTAGCCTTCTGGTGCTGTAAGGGTTAACTACCTTGCTGGGTGTGGTCACTTGTGCTTCTTATACCTGTGGCTTTAGGCCAGGAGTCAGTGGTACTCCAGCCTTGGTGTATTCTGTATTCTGCTCTTTGTCTGGTTGTTCCATCTTCCAGTGTGAGGGCAACCTAGTGGGACATCGATGTCTCCAGCGATGTCTTCCCATTCTATCCTCCATGTTCCCCTACCTTACCTGTGTGGGTTTATGTTCAGGTTTTGGTGTCTCGTCTTGTTGAAAGGGGAATCCTGTTAACAGTGCGGTTCTCTGTAGCAGTGGTTGCAGTAGGTGTGAACCGTCACTTGTGTTTGGTCTCCCCCCGTCCATTTCTCAGTGGTTCTGTCACTTGTGTTGTGGTGGCTGGCTGCATTCCTTGTTGAACTGGCTTTGGTCTACGCTGGTTGGGGATGCATGCTGGCAGCGACTTGGTGCAACCGTGTCTGAGGTGGACGCAGTGTTCAGTGCGGTCTCTCTGGGCTGTTTGGCTCGCTCCCTGGTTCCTGTGTGTTGCTCCAGGGGCTGGCAACAATCGTGGAGAGACTTCCTTGCACTGGCGCTGAATCTGCAACTTTTATTTTTCTGGTTCACCCCACCGGGAAACCATGAAGCCTCCTTCCGGAGGCACAACAAACAGGGTACGACTTGCATACATGTCGGACATAAAACACCAACTGACCAGACATGTAACAACAACAAGATGAGACACCAAACCCTGAACATAAACCCACACAGGCCGTGACAGTACCTTTACAAGACTTGGAAGAATAATTTGATCCTGCCCTGTGGACCGATCAGAGAATCCAGGTTATGTCAGCATAGAGCTTGCAATGCTTAGACTGCTATATGCATACCATCTTGTCTTAAATGTCCCATCTGGGGCATTGATGGCATATCACTAGATCTAGGACTCAAGTCTATCTCAAGAAAGGGACCCCACGAAGAGAACAAAGAGCAGCTATGCATGAGCGGCCACTAGTGTTAGACGAGCACCAAAGTGCCTAGGTGCTCGAGTAGAACACCTTGGGATGCTCGGGTGCTCTACCTAGCACCCGAGCACAATGGAAGTCAATGGGAGAACCCGAGCATTAAACCAGGCACCCCCTGCTCTGAAAAGGGGAGGGTGTCTGGTTGACATAAAAAGGTTAGAAATGTATGGAAACACCACTGAAATGGCTCAGGAACAGCATGGGGAGGATGTTTGGATGCATCTTGGATTCCCAAGTTGCTGCTGGGAACGATGTTTTCTGAGTAGTACACCACTTTTACAGACTGACAATAATACACACCAAACCGAAGATAAAATCTATTTTAGAGGAAAAATTGTTAGGAAACATTCTTTACTGTATATTTACTTGTATATAAAGTGCAAGTGCTGCAAAAAATTACAAGAAAGAGGCCCTCCGATACAACCTGTATATTACATAAAGAAGGACCTCATTCACATTGTGGTACAATTGTTCAGGTAGTGGGACTCCTATACTCATAAAGCCTATGCACTAAGCAAAAGGGCTGCCAGAAATTTCAAGGAACCGGCACTCCAATACACCCTTTATTAAATATAAAGGAGGGCATTACACACACCCTTAAAAATTATGATTGATGGCCTGCTGGTGATCCTCTAAAACATTAGCGGTGAACCCCTGCTGCTGAGCTGACCATCTAAAAAAATTGTGGGCGAGGGACTACTGCCGAGCTGACCATTTAAAACATTATAGGCGAGGGCCTGCTGCCGAGCTGACCATCTAAAAAAAAATTGTGGGCGAGGGCCTGCTGCCAAGCTGACCATCTAAAAAAAAATCTGGGTGAGTGCCTGCTCCTGAGCTGACCATCTAAAAAAATTTGTGGGCGAGGGCCTGATGCCGAGCTGACCCTCTAAAACATTATGGTTGAGAGCTTGCTGGTGACCCTCAAAAACATCATGGGTGAGGGCCTGCTGGTGACCCTCTAAAACATTATGGGTGAGGGCCCACTGCTGAGCTGACCCTCTAAAACATTAGGAGCGAGGGCAACCTAATAAGCATGTTGATATGATAGAGGAGTAGGACAAGAAAAGGGAGATTAAACCATATACCCTTTTCAGTGGTGGAAGGGGTGCATGGGAATACAGTGTATTCAATACACCATAATAGCCACATTTAGAGTGCTTTTATGTTCAGCTGCTTTCCTCTGGTGGAGTAGAGAAGTCAGGGGCAATCCAGGCCTTGTTTATTTTTATAATAGTCAACTGGTCAGCATTTTCAGTTGACATGCGGATGCGCTTATCAGTTACTATGCCCCCAGCAGCACTAAATACCTGCTCTGACAAAATGCTGGAGGTGGGGCAGGCCAGCACCTCCAAGGCGTAGAGCGCCAGTTTGTGCCACGTGTCCAGCTTTGACACCCAATAGTTGTAAGGCACACAGGGATCAATGAAGAGTCTGACACGGCCTGCTACGTACTCCTTCACCATCTTCCAAATTTTTTCCCTCCTTCTGACACTAGGATGTGTCGGGGATCAGTTGTGGGCCTGTTTGGTGTGGCCTGCCTTCTCCCTTTTGCCACCCCACTACCTCTTCCAGCCTGTTAAAGTGCTGCAGATCCCTCCCCCTCTGTACTGCTGTCCTCGATCGGCTTGACACCTTCCCAGGTTGGATCAGTGACTTCATCGTCCAGAACCTCTTCTTCCACTTCCTCACTGTTTCTCATCCTGAACCTCTTGAGACACTAATTATGGTTGACTTATTGGCAACTGTGTCTCATTATCCTCATCCACCTCATGAAACACTAATTGCTGTTCCCCACCGTCATCTTCTTCTGACTATGGAATCTCCAGAGTTTGGGAATCAGGGCACAAGATCTCCACATGTCCCTCTTTAAGCAGGCTTGGCGAGAGGCCCAAATTAAGAAATGACAATGAAAACAGTTCCTCAGAATATCTGAGTGTGGGATCACTTGTTTGCCAAGACTCTTTAAGGTGGGTGGAAGGAGTATCAGGGTGAGTATTTTATTGACCAGACTCTTGGCTACTGAGACTGGACTTTTTGGAAGACAGGGTGGTGCTTAACCGACTGGAAGCATTAACTGCTGCAATCCAGCCGACCACCTGGTCGCACTGGTCTGACTTCGAGAGTGGTGTCCTGTGCCGCCCTGCAAACTGGGACATGAAGGTAGGTATCGTGGATGAGTGTGTTTCTTGTGCTCTGGCAGCAGGCACAGTTTCACAGCGCCCAGGGTCACGGCCTCTGCGTGCACCATCATCAGCACGGCCACTTCCCCATCCCTTTCTGCTCGCCTTGTGCATATTTAACAGTATATATGCTTGCAAGTATGTCACACTTACAGTAGCGCAGGTATTATAAGTGTATGTACAAATAAAGTACACAGAATGTCACTGATATTTAGGATGCGCACACGTTGAGCAGGAGGTTTAGCGCATGTAATGTCACTGTCACCACCACCTAATAAAAAATTACACTGAATGAATGTCACTGCACTAATATTTCGGATACGCAAACGTTATACAGGAGATGTAGCGCAGGTAATGTAACTGTCCGCAGCAGACACCGTCTACATAAAAAGTACACTGGATGTCACAGATATTTTTAGGCTGCGCACACGTTAGACAGGAGATGTGGCGCAGATAATGTCGCTGTCTGCATCGGTCAAACAATTGCACGCTATTTAGAGCAGGTTGCGCTACAAATTTATATTGCTGCCAGATACATCTATAGTCCTTAAAAGGACTTTTGGGTCTCTAACAAGTTTTAGCAATTTAGTGCATGATGCACTAAAAATATATACTGCTGCCACACACAATAGTCCTTAAAAGGACTTTTGTATCTATAACATGTATAAAAACTAAAATATTCCTATTTCAATCCCTACACATCTCTCCCTTCTGCTCTCCAGCTCTCCCTGACTAATACTGAGCTGAACACGTGTCATCGGGTGCTATATTTTTCAAGGGTCGTACGACCTAAGCGTGGCTTGAACCACCCACTGACTAATTTTTTATTTTAAGTGCATAAAACTTGTATCTTTATTGTTACTATTTAAAATTGAACTCTGGATTTTCTTAAAATTCCTCAGAATGAGTGGTGAGTCTCACCGCTCATTCT
Organism: Bufo gargarizans; assembly: GCF_014858855.1. Taxonomy (NCBI): domain Eukaryota; kingdom Metazoa; phylum Chordata; class Amphibia; order Anura; family Bufonidae; genus Bufo; species Bufo gargarizans. The sequence goes on along the minus strand of NC_058084.1, from coordinate 391,922,430 downwards.
GAGGAATTTTAAGAAAATCCAGAGTTCAATTTTAAATAGTATTAGTAACAATAAAGATACAAGTTTTATGCACTTAAAATAAAAAATTAGTCAGTGGGTGGTTCAAGCCACGCTTAGGTCGTACGACCCTTGAAAAATTTTGTTTATATATTGTAACAGCGTGGCCACCCCCTGTAGGACCCATCAGTCTGTTGCACATATCGGGTGCTATATAGCACCCGATGATGCGTTCTTGCCAGTCAATCACTGTAATTACAGTGAATGTCAGTACTTACCTGCACGTTTATTGGCTGCGTAGCATCCAACAAACGTGCGGGGAGGAGACTCGAGCACCGCGCTCGAGCACACGTGGTATTCGGCCGAACACTGCTATGTGCCGAGCATCGCGATGCTCAAGTTAAATTAGTGTTCGGCCGAGCATGCTCGCCCAAAACTAGCAGCCACCCTACGTTCATCACTATTGTATTTCTAAAAGCAGCTAAGCTATTGTTGGGACTCCCTTAGCAATGAACGGAGAGCATGCCGCGCATGCACTGTGCTCTCCTTCACTTTGCGGGCCCTGTTCTGGAGATAGGAGCAGGCCCATCTGGGACATTGCTGGCATATCCTAGCGATACACCATCAATGTAACAGATGGACCAATCCCTTTAAAGGGGTTATCCAATATAATAAACTGCCCCCCCCCCATGTGACAGGCCCCTCACAGAAAATATACTTACCTGGGTCCTCGCTCCCTGTGCCGCTCCTGGTCCCCGCACCACCGCTTCTGCTTCCCCCTGTGCGCCGATAAAAACATCCGGCATCAGGGGGGGCAGCCAATGGCACAAGGGTGACGAGCCTCCCTAGAGTAACTCGCGATGCTAGGGAGGCTCGTTCCCGTCTGCCATTTGCTGCTCCCCCCTATTGGCAGATGTTTTTATTAGCGCACAGGGAGAAGCAGCAGCGATGCAGGGACCAGGAGCGGCGCAGGGATCGGGGAGCCAGGTAAGTATATTCCCTTTGAGGGGCCCCGCACATGGGGGGGCAGTTTATGATACCGGATAACTTTTAATATCATATCTATCCTCCTTAAGGCATTAAAGAATGTCTTATTTCTATGTGATTCATCTTTAACTTCCTCCCAAGTCGCAGATCATATTGTTTAGGTAAACTCGTACCATCTCCTGGTCAATTGCAAGTTAAGAGAATTGCCAAGGAAACAAAATGTTTGTACAAGCTTTACTTTATAAAACATACCATTCTTCATGATTTCCATCCATTTCCTTGTGCACATTTAAAGGCTTCAGGTGTGTTATGGCTAAAAGCTACAATTTATTTATACAGTCCCACAGACCACCCAATGGTGTAACAAAAAGTAGTTGGTTAACGTACCTTGTGGCTTATTTGTTTTATTCCGCTGCTTTCAAATTGTATATGCTAGTTTTACCTTTTAAAATTACAGTCCTGACAACTGCTGGAGATACACATTAGTGATTATGTTGCCAAGTGCCACATTTCTGAACACTAGCTTTAAAAGAACATTTCTACCAAAGTTCTGAAAATATTGATGCATAAAAACTGTACTTTGCCTTGTGAAATGCATATTCTCACTTACTACAGGATGTGATGATACACCGGAGCAGTTTGCCTATAAAAATGACTCAGAGACTAGTAATCTTAACAAAATGCAAACCCAGGAGACATCACTTTAGCTGCGTATTCGATGAGTATACAGTAATTGTTGGAAAATGCAGATCTGAAGAAACTTTAAATATTTTACTTTTGAGTAAAGCACATTGCATATCTATTACTGCTGATTGAAAAAAAAAAATCCAATCTACATTCTGCATATACAATTGTCTAACCAGACTGAACCAAATGTTTTTCAGGTTATATTGTATATGTTTATATCACAAAAACAAACTTCTTGGTTGAAGGTTTCAGCACTGAAAACAACATTTGAAAGGGTTGTGCCACAAAAATATTCTGGATCTGAATACTTTCACAATTGCATGGAATTAAACATTTAGCATAGCCATTGAGTTATTCAATGAAAAAAATCAGTACAGCGTCACCTGCTGTTTTTCTCGTTTCTCTGTTCACCTCTCTAAGGCGGACGCACATGCTCAGTATCATCCTTCAGCTGCCTCCTGAGCTGTGATAGGGAGAGAGCTACAGCAGAAAGGACATACCCCTGGAGCTGTGATAGGGGGAGCGTGGCAGCAAAATGGACATATCAGCTGAGAAAGGACACACCCCCTGAGCTGCCAGCTTGAAATAATTCTAGCAGAGCAATGAGAGCAATGAATGAGGAGATCTCTGGGTCCATGTGAGGTACAGGGCTGTTCTAGTTTTGTTAGAAAGAGATTGTCTGGTATAGTGCTGAGCGAATTGAAGTCCACGATCTGAATTGGCGGAAAAATTCAATTCACCGTAAAGTCGAATTTCCTCGTGCTTCGTGGTAGCGAATTTATTTTACCTGAAATAGTGTAAAAGAAAAATCTTACCTCATCTATTTGCTCTCGCTTGGAGATCTCTCATGAAATCCTATGGCCAGTGACGTATGATGTCACCACGCTGGCCGGCATGATGACATCATCTCGGGCTGCGCAAGATTTTATGCCAGATTTTCAAGCAAGATGGAGGCAGCAGGCACGTCGCAAGCAAATGGATGAAGTAAGTATGATTTTTTATTTTTTTTACACTTTGTTATTCATATTAGATGCCACAATCAGCTATAAAAGTGGCATCTGAGGGGTCCAATAATGGGGAGTGGCGCAATCACTGCTCCCTGTCATTGCACCCACTACTTGCAAAGAAATGTGCTTTGTGACAAAGTGATTTGTCACAAAGCAAAATTTGTAAAATCAAATTTTACATTACTTCGCTCATCTCTAATCATGAACTACATGATGTCTGATTTCCCTTTTTTACATTAATTAGGTGATAACCCTTTTAAAGGACTATTGCATTCATGTTCTTCTCATCCACAGCTTTAAATAAGCTTCTTGAGATTTATTTACCGTATTTTTCGCCCCATAAGACGCACTTTTTCTTCCCCCAAAACAGGGGAGAAATGCCCCTGCGTCTTATGGGGCGAATGCTTGCTGTTTTACATCGCATGCTGTGATGTAGGAGCAAGCGGGGACTCGGGGAGGGACTGGGAGGAGGAGCTGGGGCCGGCAATAGCGGCGGGGCGGTGCAGTCACTGTACTATAGCACCGCCCCGCCGCTCCGATATACTAAAATAAGATCTCATATTCAATTAATGGTTATTAAACATGCCCCCCCCAGTCCTATTGCTATCTTACATCCTAATCGCATCTGTAGTATTCAGGCCAGGCGGGCGGCAGCGTAACTCTTGTCACGTGCCTGCGCCGCCTACTTTATGAATGAAGCAGGCGGCGCAGGCAAGTGACGTCAGTGAGAGACGCGCCGGCCGCCCGACCTGCCTGAATTCTACACAAGCAATTAGGATGTAAGGTAGTACCGTAATAGGACTGAGGGGGCATGTTTAATAACCATTAATTGAATATAACATCTCATATTTGTATAATGGCGGCGGCGGCGGCAGGGGGCGGGGGGGTGGGGTGGGTCATATCGGGTGAGTTCTGTGGATGGTACAGGTATGAGATGGGGGGGTCTGTGGATGGCACTGTTATGGCTGGGGGGGTCTGTGAATGGCACTGTTATGGGCTGGGGGGTCTGTGGATGGCACATACGGTATATAACAGTGTCTGTCATCCACAGATCCCCCCCCCATAACAGTGTCTGTCATCCACAGATCCCCCCCCCATAACAGTGTCCGTCATCCACAGATCCCCCCCATAACAGTGTCCGTCATCCACAGATCCCCCCCATAACAGTGTTCGTCATCCACAGATCCCCCCCATAACAGTGTCCGCCATCCACAGATCCCCCCCATAACAGTGTCCGTCATCCACAGATCCCCCCCATAAGTGTCCGTCATCCACAGATCCCCCCCATAACAGTGTCCGTCATCCACAGATCCCCCCCATAACAGTGTCCGTCATCCACAGATCCCCCCCATAACAGTGTCAGTCATCCACAGAACCCCAGTAATAGTGCCATCCACAGACCACCATTAGCACCATTAGTTCCTCCCCAAAAACCTAGGTGCGTCTTATGGGCCGGTGCGTCTTATAGGGCGAAAAATACGGTACTTTTGCTGTAATCGAAAGGGAAATATTATGATTGAAAGTCATGCAGTAATAAGCCTCATTCACACGTCAGTGTTTCACGTACGTGTACTGTACGTGTTCTCCGTGGACAGCACACGTCCCCATTCATTTAAATGTGTGTATTGACACATCAGTGTATTAGCACGATCCGTGGGTCCGTGTTTTCAGCACGTCCATTTTAGTCTATGGGTCCGTGAAAACCATGGATGCCACACGGGTGCCATCCGTTTTGCATCCATGTTTAACGGATCATTAAGAAGAGATGCTTTGAAAATAATTTTTCAGCTGTTCAGTGTCAGTGAAACACGGATGCAACACGGACAGTGAAAAACGGACACATGGAACCAACACGGATTCTTCACGGACAGCTTCACGGATGCATCACTGACCACCTACTCACGGATTTGAGCACAGACACAGACGTGTGAATGAGGCTTAGGCCTCTTGCACAAAAACGTTTTTTTTTTCGTTTCCGTTTGTTTTTTTGCGTTCTGTATATGGACCGTATACGGAACCATTCTTTTCAATGGATACGCAAAAAAAAAGGAAGGCACTCTGTATGCCTTCCGTTTTCATATTTCAGTTTTTTCGTTCCGTTCAAAGATAAAACATGTCCTATTATTGTCCACATAACGGACAAGGATAGTACTGTTCTATCAGAGGCCAGCTGTTCCGTTCCGTAAAAAACGGAATGCACATGGACGTCATCCGTATTTTTTGCAGATACATTTTTTGCAGACTGCAAAATACATAAAAAGCCATATGGTTGTTTGCAGGAGGCCTTAAGTGCAGGGACTCCGATTATGGCTGTTTAAACCTTTGAGAAATTTCATCCATTTTTTATTGTGACAGTGGTACTACTAGTCATGACATTCTATTAACAATTCTGAGCTGATAGTTTGATACTGACAACCTAGGGTCAAACAAATGCCCACCGTGGCTGTCCAATAATGAGGTTTGCTGAGAATACAGTATGAGTATACGCTAACAGTTATAGGTACCTTTTTATGTGCACAGAAATTAAAAGAATGTCATATAGAAATATAAAATTACACCTTAATTTAGAAATATGTTTAATATAAAAATCTTCTTAGGGGAGTGGGACTAAATATGATAAAATAATAAAATACTTTGTAATAAAAAATAAAAAAATCGACATAAAAACTTGATTTTGTATTTTTTTATGCATTATATGCAGCTTATAAAATGAAGCCTAAAATATCTGCCACGTAAATGCATTAACTGCAAAATAAAAATATTCTGGCTGATGGAATGCAAGGAAAAAATAAAAAAAAATGACCTTATCTCATTAGGCCAATATTAGTTTCGTCCTTTATGGACTATGGTGATTCCCCACTTTATATTAAAATGAATTACAATTTGCAAGTGTCTATCTGTTTGACCCATACAGTTTTCCTATGGCTACCTGCACACGTTTGCAGAAAGTCCGCAAGAAATCTTCACCAAAACACATAAAAAACAACACATAAATGTGCAATGTTTTATGCAGTTATTGCTGCGGATTTTGGTGCCAATTTCCTGTTTATGTTAACAACCCCATTGAAGTCTATAGGAAAACCCACTATATATAAGAACTGACATGCTGCATTACATTTTTCCGGAGTTTTCCACACAAATCTCCTTATTGTGTGAAGTTACCCTAAGTATAGTAGGTTTGGTTGCTCTCCAACTACAGCAGGCATGGCCAACCTGTGGCTCTCCAGCTGTTGTAAAACTACAATTCCCACCATGCCCTGCTGTAGACTGATAGAAGTTGGCAGTCTGGGCATGCTGGGAGTTGTAGTTTTGCAACATCTGGAGAGGCTCAGGTTGGCCATCCCTGAACTACAGTATATCTCATCCTTTTTGTCTTTGATTGGAAAATCAAAAACAGATTTTTAATAATGTTGATGTGTTACCCAGCTAATCAATCAATTACTTTCTTGCTTGCCATTGTTAATTATGATTCTGTGGAAAATATACATTTTTAAAGATCATCTGAGGAGCTAATCAATTGCTTTAAAGCAAACCTGAGTTTTCAAGAAAGGTTTGCGTAATGGCTGTGTACAATAACAACTGTAAAGGAATGTGTCTTTTTTGGGCTTCTCTAAAGTCTTTTTCAATCATATTATTTCCTTTTTCAGCTGCACAGCTAGATGCATTTCACTCAGAAGCATAGGGTGTATCAATTCTTTGAAATCTGCCAGCACTGTACTGCTGTTATATCACTTCCCACTATGTTTTTTTTTCAGCTTCGTAGCTCATAGAACAGATAAGGAGGATGAAATCACACTTGCAGACACACGGGAGGCTCCTATAATCTTTATAAGCTGTGTAGAAGCAGTTCTTTTATCAGGCTCCGGATCTCAGCTAGCTCTGACATCTTCTGAGTCTCTGTTACCAGGGATGGATCTTGCCTGACAACAGGCAATGGACTGCAACTTAGCTGGAAGTGAGACTTTTTTCAAGTGCATACTTTTTAAATGATGTGAAATTTGCTATTTAAACTATTCTCTATTAAATGAAAGGAAATTGTGTGAAAGTACAATGACTCTTTAAGAAAGTAAGTAGGCACACATCCACAAATGCAGCTAATCGTATTTATGTAGAGGAATAAGCTTTGGCTAATGATGACAAATAAAATGGACATTTCCAGGCAGAACATATCTTTCTGTATCATTTTTTATCCCATTATAAGCCTTGTTTATAAAGCTGAATGAACTTGTAATGTCACATTCACGTTCAGCTGTTGGAGTTTGTTTTTTTAGAAGGCTTCAAGCTGAAGGCAGCACAGCTGGTTTTGATGTCATGAGTTATCCAGAGAGCTGTTTCTTTGCTCTTGACTTAAGTTCAGCCAGATAAATTATATCTCGGTGACACTTTGTATTTGACGCCCCCCAAACTATGTGTAAAGAGCATGAATATAAAATATGTATATGTAATAACCCGAGAAGTGCTAATATTTTATTTTCAGGCTGCCTGAAAGTAAAGTCATTTGTTACAAGTGATATTTGATCATTAAACAGGGCACTAAATTGAGTCAAACTGTGCCTGATTTTACCATCAGACAATGGCAGGGAGATTAAATATACATGCCCAGGATATCATGATACTTTCAACCATTCTTTTAGCTACCAATTACATCAACAGTACAAATGAAATATGGCAGAATGAGGTTGCATTTTTTTTCTTAACCTGGACTCTGTTTAAATAAATATCCATTATACAGAAACAGATATATGGAGTGAGTGTCTAAATATCTATAGACAGTAGCTAAATTATCTCCATATATACATTGAACTGAGCCATTCAAAGTGCTAGTTCCACATAAGAGGCTGCAAGGAACAGCTGATCATGGGGGAGTGAGGTGTGGGACCCTCACTGATCAGATGTTAAAGGCATATCCTAAGCATGAGTCAGCAATATCCAGATACGTCCTTCCTTACCTTTCCTCATGGCTCTATATATCCCAAGATGTGTGGTGTGAGATGACCAGCTTTGAGAAAAACATGATTTCAGGATATTCTGCTGGGGCGGTGCTGTTGCGTTGGTGGTCGCCGTACAGTGCTGTGCCAAATTTAGGTTAGGGTCCCATTCAAAGAGGCAACTTTGTCGCGGTGAGTGGGCCTATGCTATTTGATCAAATTGTATACTAATGCCTCATGTACAGTATGTAGCATAGGGGTAGGTATACATATATTGCGCTGAGAAGCGATGTTAATTAGGCTGAGAAGCCGTTAGATAAAAGCATAGTATTGAGGATGTGTGATCCAGTTCTTTTTCTTATATTTAATACATTTTGTATAATCTATGTTTTTTCCCCCACTAGTATCAGCACTCCTCCCCATTCGGCCCAGGTGCTTTTAATAAGCAGGAGTCTGCATAAGGGTATAAATTCCTACCTCTCAGTTGGAGTTCCTGAGAGTGTGTGATAAGGTGAGTTCCACACCTGTTCACATGGTGCAGCACTGCACGGCGGCCATTTTTTGCTTTGGTGCTGTCCTGATGGGTTGGTGGGGCCCAGTGCCAAGGTGGCTTTGCCGGACAGCGGAGGCGCTGTTTGGATTCTGGGACCTGCTGCCTGCTGGTGTGGTGCTGTTGCGTTGGTGGTCGTCGTGCAGTGCTGCGCCAAATTTAGGTTAGGGTCCCATTCAAAGAGGCAACCTTGTCAGGGTGAGTGAGCCTATTCTTTTTGATCAAATTGTATACAAACCGGTTTCCCAAAAAGTTGGGACACTAAACAAATTGTGAATAAAAACTGAATGCAATGATGTGGAGATGGCAAATGTCAATATTTTTTTGTAATAGAACGTAGATGACAGATCAAACGTTTAATCCAAGTAAATGTATCATTTTAAAGGAAAAATACGTTGATTCAAATTTTCACGGTGTCAACAAATCCCAAAAAAGTTGGGACAAATAGCAATAAGAGGCTGGAAAAAGTAAATTTGAGCATAACGAAGAGCTGGAAGACCAATTAACACAAATTAGGTCAATTGGCAACATGATTGGGTATAAAAAGAGCTCCTCAGAGTGGCAGTGTCTCTCAGAAGCCAAGATGGGTAGAGGATCACCAATTCCCACAATGTTGCGCAGAAAGATAGTGGAGCAATATCAGAAAGATGTTACCCAGCGAAAAATTGCAAAGACTTTGCATCTATCATCATCAACTGTGCATAACATCATCCGAAGATTCAGAGAATCTGGAACAATCTCTGTGCGTAAGGGTCAAGGCCGTAAAACCATACTGGATGCCCATGATCTCCGGGCCCTTAAACGACACTGCACCACAAACAGGAATGCTACTGTAAAGGAAATCACAGAATGGGCTCAGGAATACTTCCAGAAACCATTGTCAGTGAACACAATCCACCGTGCCATCCGCCGTTGCCAGCTGAAACTCTACAGTGCAAAGAAGAAGCCATTTCTAAGCAAAATCCACAAGCTCAGGCGTTTCACTGGGCCAGGTATCATTTAAAATGGAGTGTTGCAAAATGGAAGACTGTTCTGTGGTCAGACGAGTCACGATTCGAAGTTCTTTTTGGAAATCTGGGACGCCATGTCATCCGGACCAAAGAGGACAAGGACAACCCAAGTTGTTATCAACGCTCAGTTCAGAAGCCTGCATCTCTGATGGTATGGGGTTGCATGAGTGCATGTGGCATGGGCAGCTTGCATGTCTGGAAAGGCACCATCAATGCAGAAAAATATATTCAGGTTCTAGAACAACATATGCTTACATCCAGACGTCATCTCTTTCAGGGAAGACCCTGCATTTTACAACAAGATAATGCCAGACCACATTCTGCATCAATCACAACATCATGGCTGCGTAGGAGAAGGATCCGGGTACTGAAATGGCCAGTCTGCAGTCCAGATCTTTCACCTATAGAGAACATTTTGCGCATCATAAAGAGGAAGGTGCAACAAAGAAGGCCCAAGACGATTGAACAGTTAGAGGCCTGTATTAGACAAGAATGGGAGAGCATTCCTATTTCTAAACTTGAGAAACTGGTCTCCTCGGTCCCCAGACGTCTGTTGAGTGTTGTAAGAAGAAAGGGAGATGCCACACAGTGGTGAAAATGGCCTTGTCCCAACTTTTTGGGGATTTGTTGACACCATGAAATTCTGATTCAACATATTTTTCCCTTAAAATGGTACATTTTCTCAGTTTAAACTTTTGTTCCGTGATTTATGTTCTATTCTGAATAAAATATTAGAAGTTGGCACCTCCACATCATTGCATTCAGTTTTTATTCACAATTTGTATAGTGTCCCAACTTTTTGGGAATCCGGTTTGTACTAATGCCTCATGTACAGTATGTAGCATTGGGGTAGGTATACATATATTGCACTAAGAAGCGATGTTAATTATACTGAGAAGCTGTTCGCTAAAAGCATAGTATTGAGGATGTGCGATCCAGTTCTTTTTCTTATATTTAATTTATACATATACCGTATTTTTCGCCCTATAAGACGCACCGGCCCATAAGACGCACCTAGGTTTTTGGGGAGGAAAATAAGAAAAAAAATATTTTTAACCAAAAGGTGTGCTGTGTGTTTGGTGGGTTTGGAACTAATGGTGGTCTGTGGATGGCACTATTACTGGGGATCTGTGGATGACTGACACTGTTATGGGGGGGATCTGTGGATGACGGACACTGTTATGGGGGGGATCTGTGGATGACGGACACTGTTATGGGGGGGGATCTGTGGATGACGGACACTGTTATGGGGGGGGATCTGTGGATGACAGACACTGTTATATACCGTATGTGCCATCCACAGACCACCCAGCCCATAACAGTGCCATTCACAGACCCCCCCAGCCATAACAGTGCCATCCACAGACCCCCCCATCTCATACCTGTACCATCCACAGAACTCACCCGATATGACCCACCAAACCCCCCCACCCCCACCCCGCCGCCGCCGCCAGTATACAAATATGAGATGTTATATTAAATTAATGGTTATTAAACATGCCCCCTCAGTCCTATTGCGGTACTACCTTACATCCTAATTGCTTGTGTTTCAGGCAGGTCGGGCGGCCGGCGCGTCTCTCACTGACGTCACTTGCCTGCGCCGCCTGCTTCATTCATAAAGTAGGTGGCGCAGGCACGTGACAAGAGTTACGCTGCCGCCCGCCTGGCCTGAATACTACAGATGCGATTAGGATGTAAGATAGCAATAGGACTGGGGGGGCATGTTTAATAACCATTAATTGAATATGAGATCTTATTTTAGTATATCGGAGCGGCGGGGCGGTGCTATAGTACAGTGACTGCACCGCCCCGCCGCTATTGCCGGCCCCAGCTCCTCCTCCCAGTCCCTCCCCGAGTCCCCGCTTGCTCCTACATCGCAGCATGCGATGTAAAACAGCAAGCATTCGCCCCATAAGACGCAGGGGCATTTCTCCCCTGTTTTGGGGGAAGAAAAAGTGCGTCTTATGGGGCGAAAAATACTGAACTGAGCCATTCAAAGTGCTAGTTCCACACAAGAGGCTGCAAGGAACAGCTGATCATGGGGGAGTGAAGTGTGGGACCCTCACTGATCAGATGTTAAAGGCATATCCTAAGCATGAGTCAGCAATATCCAGATGATTCCTTACCTTTCCTCTTGGCTCTATATATCCCGAGATGTGTGGTGTGAGATGACCAGCATTGAGAAAAACCTGATTTCAGGATACTCTGCCATTAGATGCCTAACTCATATATGTCCACCTAGTGGTTGCTTTGTGGATTGCAGCCTGTCAAGGCTTCTGTTAGCATGTCACGATATTGAATAGAATTTGTTTCATGAGCGAAGGTGAGGATGGACATATCTGTAACAGTTGTGTCTGGGCCTGGTGTCAAATAATAAAATACCAGTATTAAACTCAGCTCATGGTAGGTGGGGTGCCTGTTACAGATTTTGCATATTGGTCCAGAAACTTCAAATTGTTTCAGTTTTTATACCGAAGGTAACATTAACAGCCATCTACCATCTAAGTCAATTGCAAAGAAAAGCAGTAGGTAGACCCTCTGAGTTTGCTATTCTCGGGCTCACTACCTTTCCATCAAACTCAACTCTATAGGAAGGTGTCACACTATGTAGGGTCAACATTTGCCAAGAAATAAAAATGACTTTAGTGCATAGGGAGTTTGGTATGCCTATTGTGATAATTCATGGGAGAATATTTGGAGCCAATACAATTTGTGAGCATTTCTTGCCAAGCACTATGATCACATTAGAACATTTTTTCCTCTATAAATTTCAGCTATCTTATCTTTGCAGTATTACTGAAAAAAAAATTCCACACACTTTTTGCTGCTGTTTTCTGATGTGAGAGCTGTGAATTTAATACTCACATCTTTATTGCCATGTGTATCCTTGACAAGTACAGTATTGACTGACTTTTCAGATGTTTGGACAGTATCCAGGAGCCCAGAATAATTGTGCTTTGGTAATTGCTTCATGTCATACCAATGATTAGTGTTGAGCGAATGGAAGTATCCGAAGTAGACTTCGATCCGAATTTCAGTGAAAATTTGATTTGCGGCGAAGCCAAATTTCCTCACGCTTCGTAGTTACAAATTAATTTTGCCTGAAATGACAGTAAAAACAAAACAAAAAATAAAACTTACTCACCTCATTCATTTGCACACGAAGCGGCAGCGGTGGCCATCTTGATTGATTGAAATCTCGCTTATTGAAGATACTGCGTGATGACATTATCACGTCAAGATTTTGCACGGTGTCTTCAATCAAAATGGTTGTGGCGGCCTCTATAAAATCAAATGGCTAAGGTAAGTATTTTTTTTTTACCGGAATAACCCCTGAAATCCCTCAATGTTAATTTCAGGTGCTGCAATCAGCGATGAACACGACATCTGAGGGGTTTAAAGGGAGTCTGTCACCACATTTGAGCATATTAGACAGATCCAATAGCGTTATATGTGCCACCCAGAAGTTAAAAACGGTACCTTTGTTGCATATACCGGAGTCTTCTTTCAGCAAAAAATGAACTTTGAAGATTCTGTAAATGCGCCCTCTCAAGTGCCCAGGGCGGCATCTCAATCTTCCGAGCCCAAGACCGGACCTCCCCAACGGCTCATAACCCCGCCTTCCGTGTGCCTCTGCCCGCCCGTTTACGCTCCTCCTCTCTCCTTTTCCACTGTGGCTGCCTGGTCAAATTCGTAGCGGGCGCAGTGGAAAAGGAGAGAGGAGGAGAGTAAAGGGCGGGCACAGGCACATGGAGGGCGGGGTTATGAGCCGTTGGAGAGGTCCGGTCTTGGGCTCGGAAGATTGAGACGCTGCCCTGGGCACTTGAGAGGGCGCATTTACAGAATCTTCAAAGTTCATTTTTGGCTGAAAGAAGACTCCGGTATATGCAACAAAGGTACCGTTTTTAACTTCTGGGTGGCACATATAACGCTATTGGATCTGTCTAATATGCTCAAATGTGGTGACAGACTCCCTTTAATGACGAGAGTTGGTGCCATCGCCGTTCCCCATCATTTTGCCCTCTACATACAAAGAAATGCTCTTTGTGACAAAGTAATTCGTCATGAAGCAAATTTCTTTATAAAATTTGGCGAAGCAGCCGAATTGAATTTTTCATAACTTCTCTCATCTCTACCAATGATGTCACTGTGTTCATGAAGTTACTGTATGCATCACAATGACATCATTTGTTCTGAGCTTCAGATCCCAGCAGTTGAAAAGCCACTTGACAAAATGCCGTAGTACTGTTTTGGAGACGCCATGATTGAAAATATAACGACAAAAAAAAGAGGTCGTCACTACTTATATATCAGTCCGGAGTGATACTGGCGTTAGCAGCAGTTCTGGCAGAATGGAAAATTAAGACAGAGGCTCCATGGCACTCTCCGGTAAAACTTGCAGTCTATTAATTAATACACATACATTGCACACAGGGACGGGCATGTGGCCAGTGGTAGTTTCCCATCTCCCAATGCTTTCTCAAGGCCTGATTGGATGCACACTTATAAAAATATATAAAATTAATTAACAATTAACAATAATAGTAAATATCTATAAAAAACAACAAATCATTCCTTTCATTTATCCCACAAGATCCACAAGGATTGACAATATGTTGGCATTATAGCTGAAATATGGACTCATTGATTTCCTTATGAACATAGCATTATAGTATATGCCACCAAAACAGCTTTGATTCATTGAGGCATGAACTTCACAAAACCACTGACAGTATCCTGTCATATCTGGCACCAAGACATTAGTGGCAGATCCTTTAAAGAGACACTACCATCAATCTTTTCTTTTATATATTAACAGTCTTTGGCCTCATGCACACGACCGTTCTGTTTTTTGCGGTCCAAAACGGACAAGAATAATCTTCGGGGCTCAGTGGTTAGCATTGGTGCCTTGCAGTGAAGGGGTCTTCGGTTCAAGTCTAACTGAGGGCAGCATCTGAATGGAGTTTGTACTGTATGTGGGTTTCCTATGGGTGCTCCGGTTTCCTCCCACACTCCAAAGACATACTGGTAGGGAACTTAGATTGTGAGCTTCATTGGAGACAATTTTTGAAGTCACACCATGTACTGTATTTTACTTCCTGTTCTGACTCTTTAACTTCCTTTTGTTTGGATTTAGCACAGTAAACAGTCTTGCTTAACTTTTTGATTCAGACCATACCTGCCCCGGGGAGAGGTGTGTCACTCAGAGCATTACAGATTACACTAATCAACACAATGCTCTTCTGTGGACATCTTTATCTAGGCCTACCTAGAGAACAATGGAGCTGTCATACTGTTATAAAAATTCTACATATACTATTATCAGGAAACTACTTTCATAGATTTATGGATTTTTTTTGCAAAACTTGTAATTTCTTCCTTTAAACTTCTGCTCTTTCTATGCGTAAAAGTCAAGGGGGTGGTACTACACTGTGATTGACAGATCATGATTAAACATAGAAAGTTAGCTGCCAATCAGCAAGTAGGACTGCTCACATGACTCCTCGACATAGAAAGAACAGATATTTAAAGGAATAAATTACAAGTAAATTGCTAAATCTTTTCCCATAAAACAATACATCAATCTGCTCAGCTCCTCCTGATCTATAATGTTGTCTGCATATTGCACTGCATTTTTGTGTGGACAGGTTCTCTTTAAATATAAAAATATTAGGTTTAAAAGTTAAAAGTTACATCATTTTAGTGACTGACGGAGGAAATTTTAATTAAAATAAAAGTTTAGATAAATTTATTCTGAAATAAGAAAGCAGATTAAAAATAGCAATTTTAGTGGCTGACAGTTTACATTTAATTCAAATAAAATTTTAAATACATTTATTCTTAAGTAAAAGAGCAGATAAATTGAGCTACAAAGTAAACTTTTTTTAGTTTTCAAATTGGTTATTAAAAGAAGACAAAGCAAACATAGAATATAATTAAACATTAGATGTAAACAGGGAAGGAATTTCACATATTTTCCTCTCATCAGCATTTGAGATATTTGTACCTGTTTGTTATTCCGTGTTTCACTATCAGGTTTTAAGGACTTTTTTTTTTCCAGACAGCATTCTATAAAATTCACTGGAATGCAGCACTAACCTGTATGCTGTAAGACATTCTAGATCTCCCATAAGAGTATTCAGGCCACCTGTCCAAGCAATATTTATATTTAATCCTACACCAAGGCCAATTCCAGAAGAAAAAAAAATTGAAAAGAGGAAAAACACTACATAAAAATAAATTCTAATAGAAAAACATACAAACTCTACGCACTTGAAGTGATCAAACAACATTTTGTGTCAGTTCAAGTTTGTTTGACAACTCAGCTTTACTACGGCCTACAGTCCCAGTGGACAATTTTGTAATCTCATGCAATTTAAAGACCCGGAGAAGGACGAGAAAATTAGAGGCAATCATGCAATGCAATTAGACCTGAATGTTACAAACAAAAGAGGGACTTTAAGAAACAATCCTAACCTCTTATGAGGCACCAAAGCCAAGTAAGAAGGTGCTTCCATGATAAGGATGGAGGGAAATATACAAAATGCTAGGGTCACAGAAGGCATGGTATATACCATTATCATGGTGATCATCCTATGGGGAAGAAGACCATAAAATATGATATATTCCAGAAATTTTAAATCATATCCTCATTTTTGATTCTTTTTGCTCATTTTGAACTTTAGGAAACCTTTTCCTTCACGATACCACTCTGCAGAATCTTTTGTCTTTTACATAGTCCATTGCTTCCTGAACTTTAATGCAAATAACTGTTTAATGCACTTATTATTCTTTTTCAAATAGCTTCTTAAAGTCAGGAAACCCAAGCAAGAACACCCTAGAGACTATAGATGAGCAGTTATTGAGAAATCCCAGTCCTTTTGTATAATTAGATATTTTGTACACCAGCTCTTTGTACTTCTTGTCACAGAGATGGAATCTAGCATTCTGTTTTATAGAGGAATTTTATGACTTATTAACTGCCAACAGTTCATAACCTCTTAGGCTTAATTAACTAGCCTCGTTGGCCTCTGTAGAAAGACCAATGTTTAAACTGCAGACTAGTTTTTGGTAAAAAAAAAAAACTTCTGGGGCTAAAAGCCACAGAGCATTTTCCTGACTCTTGACAGAATACTAAACATAAATGTATGCATTGATTTGCCAAGTTCCACTACTAAGGTCAAAGGCTTTGCAACCAGCTGAGTAAATTGGCGTTCTTAAAGCATTCAGTTCAGTGAGCAGTCCCACAGCAGCAAGTCTGACATCAAAAGGCCTGCCAGATGCTAAAAGAACTTCATACTTCATTTTTGCTAAATCATGACGGCAAAAGTTGAAGACATTTAAGTACAGTATGATCTCATTGGGATGGCAACTGTGCCCCCAGATCATAGACATTTCCATGATTTTCACAATCAAAGGCAGAAGGCTGAATTTGAGACACATGGCCAAGCTGCCTTATTTAAAGGCTTGTAATACAACCACTGAAATGTGAGATTGATTGAAAAGAAAATCTAATAAAATACTTAATTCATGGCAATCTCTCAAAACTGGCTACTTCTCAAGTGAGGTTTGTCATATTTTCTCACAGTATGAAATTATTTAGTGAGCTTGAAACTGCACATTGTGTGCATTTTGTATGCATCTGTGTCTTTCTGTAGATAGTTTTTATTTCTGCTTTTCGTACTATATTTTATATTCATGTGTTCATTTCATCTCAGTGCAGAACAAAGTGTTGATTCCTTATGTAAAGCATATGCAGTGATACACGTTTTTAAGATTTTTTTATAAAATGTACTTACTGAGCTGAGGAATTACAGGTACTTCACCTGTTTTGTTTGTTTAACTCAGTTCAAGACCTGGCCATTTACCTCACTTCCTGACCAGGCGTATTTTCATTTTTTTTTTTTGTATAAGCGTCTTTGAAAGTCAGACTTTTTTTTATCCTTTGGCTATACCAGTAGTTTTTCCACCTTTTTTGAGGCTATTTGGGGATTTTTTTTTATGTCACTTTTATTTAATTATTTATTTGTTTTCATTTTATACCCAGGTAAATGTTGAAAAGGGGAAACAGTCTATTTTCACATTTTTCTATTTTGTTTTATTTTTTGTTAATAGCACAATATGCAACTGAAATGCTTTTTTAAATTTATGTTCCCTTTTCATGAAAACTGTTTTGATAAAGGGGTATGTATGGGCAGGTATGTACTGTACAGTCGTGGCCAAAAGTTTTAAGAATGAAACAAATATTAGTTTTCACAAAGTTTGCTGCTAAACTGCTTTCAGATCTTTGTTTCAGTTGTTTCTGTGATGTAGTAAAATATAATTACACGCACTTCATACATTTCAAAATCTTTTTATCGAGGATTACATGGCATTTATGCAAAGAGTCAGTATTTGCAGTGTTGGCCCTTCTTTTTTAGGACCTCTGCAATTTGACTGGGCATGCTCTGGGATAGCAATCCATTATTTCATAATCATTTCTTGGAGTTTGTCAGAATTAGTGGGTTTTTGTTTGTCCACCCGCCTCTTGAGGATTGACCACAAGTTCTCAATGGGATTAAGATCTGGGGAGTTTCCAGGCCATGGACCCAAAATGTCAACGTTTTGGTCCCCGAGCCACTTAGTTATTACTTTTGCCTTATGGCACGGTGCTCCATTGTGCAGGAAAATGCATTGTTCTTCACCAAACTGTTGTTGGATTGTTGGAAGAAGTTGCTGTTGGAGGGTGTTTTGGTACCATTCTTTATTCATGGCTGTGTTTTTGGGCAAAATTGTGAGTGAGCCCACTCCCTTGGATGAGAAGCAATCCCACACATGAATGGTCTCAGGATGCTTTACTGTTGGCATGACACAGGACTGATGGTAGCGCTCACCTTTTCTTCTCCGGACAAGCCTTTTTCCTGATGCCCCAAACAATCGGAAAGAGGCTTCATCAGAGAAAATGACTATGCCCCAGTCCTCAGCAGTCCATTCACCATAGTTTCTGCAGAAGATCAATCTGTCCTTGATGTTTTTTTGGGAGAGAAGTGGCTTCTTTGCTGCCCTTCTTGACACCAGGCCATCTTTCAAAAGTCTTTGCCTCACTGTGCGTGCAGATGCACTCACACCTGCCTGCTGCCATTCCTGAGCAAGCTCTGCACTGGTGGCACTCCGATCCCGCAGCTGAATCCTCTTTAGGAGACGATCCTGGCGCTTGCTGGACTTTCTTGGACGCCTTGAAGCCTTCTTAACAAGAATTGAACCTCTTTCCTTGAAGTTCTTGATGATCCTATAAATTGTTGATTGAGGTGCAATCTTAGTAGCCACAATATCCTTGCCTGTGAAGCCATTTTTATGCAACGCAATGATGGCTGCACGCGTTTCTTTGCAGGTCACCATGGTTAACAATGGAAGAACAATGATTTCGAGCGTCTGCCATTTTAACCCAATCAGCCTGACATAATGATCTCCAGCCTTGTGCTCGTCAACATTCTCACCTGAGTTAACAAGACGATTACTGAAATGATCTCAGCAGGTCCTTTAATGACAGCAATGAAATGCAGTGGAAAGTTTTTTTGGGGGTTAAGTTAATTTTCATGGCAAAGAAGGACTATGCAATTCATCTGATCACTCTTCATAACATTCTGGAGTATATGCAAATTGCTATTATAAAAACTTAAGCAGCAACTTTTCCAATATTTATGTAATTCTCAAAACTTTTGGCCACGACTGTACATAAAAATAACTGGGCCCCATAGCAAGAATCTGAATTGGGCCTCATTGTCTGGATGCGCCAGATCTGGCACTACCTTAATTTGTGTGGTTGCCCTCCTACGACAAAGCAGAACTCCAGTAGCACAGATGTAAACAATGCCTATTACACACCTCAGCTGCTGCAGAACATCATAATGACCTTTTTATGACTGTTTTACACAGTAGTTTCAGCAGTCCGCTTGAGCTCTCTGGGTACAATGGGGCCGGCGTGAATTCTGGTAACCTCAGGCAATCCCAGATCTAGAGATCCCCGGCAGGATGTTCTCTGCTGGGACAGTCTGCTGAAACTACTGCTGGCAATGTAAAACAGTCCATTAATGCTGAAAATTAGTTTGCAATATATGGAGGGGTAAAATATGAGAGAACTACATCTTGTCTATTGTATGCAGTCCTGGAACAGCCGTTTGAGTGTGCATATATTTGTTCAAAATGTGAGCAAATTGCCGGTTGGAATCGCACATCAAGTATCTAACTGGGCGAGTTTCAACACTGAGAAGCGTTGACAATTTGGAAAAGAGTTTGCTGCTCACTGAGCAAGCACTCTATGGGGCACATGTGGGGGAGGGTGGTAGCGAGGAGTCTTAGGAAAGTGAGTTAGCTAGCTGGGTAACAGTTAGAAAGCAGGGTAGAGGGAAAAGTGCCAAGGAGGCTAGCCCTGATTTGACACACCCCAACAAGTTTGCAAGGTTGGCAGATGAGAGGAATGTCAGTTCAGGGACAGCACTGCTGCAGCTGGACACTTACTCTGCCAGTCAGGATAATATCAACTCCAGTAAGTAGGGGACCAGGAGAGCAGGGCAGGCCAGCCAGGTGCTGGTAGTGGGAGACTCAATTATTAGGGGTACAGATCTGTCACAAAGAACGGGATTGTCAACGGTGTGTTTTCTTCCTGGTGCTCGAGTTTGACACATCGCGGATCGGGTTGACAGATTACTGGGAGGGGCTGGAGAATATCCAGTGGTCATGGTCCATATCAGAACCAATGACAAAGTTAGAGGTAGGTGGAGCGTCCTTAAAAATGATTTTAGGGATTTAGGTCAAAAGCTTAGGGCAAGGACCTCAAAGGTAGTGTTTTCGAAAATACTACCTGTACCACGAGCCCACATGAAAGGCAGTGGGAGATTAGGGAGGCTAACAAGTGGCTCAAGAACTGGTGTAGGAAGGAGGGGTTTGGGTTCCTGGAGAACTGGGCCGACTTCTCTGTCGACTTCAGGCTCTATCGTAAGGATGGGCTGCACCTCAATGAGGAAGGGACAGCTGTGTTGGGGAGAAGATGGCTAGAAGGTTGGAAGAGTGTTTAAAATAGGGACTGGGGGAGGGTAATTATGTTACAGGATGGGAAGATAGAGCAGCTAGAGACCGGGGGCGAGGTAATGGAACTGGGGTAGGAATGGAAGGAAGGACTAGAACAGTTCATAAGGAAAGGTGTAGGATAAAAATTATACATAAACCTCTTAATTATATGTATACTAATGCCAGAAGCCTGACTAATAAAACCTGGGAACTGGAATTAGTGATGTGTGAAGAGGACTATGACATAGTGGGAATACGTGGGAATAACTGAGACATGGCAGGATGATAGCTATGACTGGGCAGTTAATGTACAGCGTTACAGTCTGTTCAGAAAGGATTGCCAAAACCGGAGAGGGGGAGAGGTCTGCCTTTATGTAAAGTCCTGTCTAAAGCCCACAGTCCGAGAAGATTTAAGTGAGGGACATGAACATGTGGAGTCACTGTGAGTAGAAATACATGGAAGCAAAAACAATAATAAAATATTAATAGGAGTTTATTATAAACCACCTAATATACCAGAGTCCACATAAAATCTACTACTAAATGAGATAGATGAGGCGGCAGATCATAATGAGGTCGTTATTATGGGGGACTTCAACTACCCGGATATAGACTGGGAAACTGAAACATGTACATCTCATAAATGAAACAGGTTCTTGGCAATAACTATAGATGAGCGAATAAAAAAAAAAAATTGATTCGGCCAATGCGGCGGAAATTTTTTGCTCTGAATTAATTTGCGATGAATCGCATAAAAAATAATAATCCTTCTACGGGATGAATAGATGGACCGGGACGCTCCATGACCTTCCAAGGAGCTGCTGTCTGGAGCAGCGGTTCATTTCTGAGACATCCGTATAGTGCAGGGGAAATCCGAAGACCCTCTCCATCTCCGTGCACCACAGGATACCCTTATTTTCTTTTCCATGATGAGTGGGTGGTTGGTTTGAATCTTGACTAACTTAGTGACTCTTCTGGGCTCCAAGCTATCTTGAAGCTTTGTCTTCTCATTGTCTGTAGCTACTGGAGGCCTGTTCATGCAAGGCAGGTTTCCCTCAGAAGTATCTTGGTCAATGAGCAGCCAATATCGGACTTGCAGCAATCTTGACAGGATTCGTCTCCAGGTGGAGAGGAATTGTTTTCTGGGCATGCTCTCTCCATCAAAACACCATGTTGTTGAATAAACCGAAGACTGGCGGATACTCTCCTGTCATTGACAAAATTTTAATTTTATCAGTAAATGTATTAAATATTTTATTATTAAATTAAATATAATAAGGATGCCCTTCTTTTATTTCCATGATGACTGGGAATCCGTGATGTTTTGACCAGACGAAGAGACCAGGGCCTGGTTGGTTGGTTCGAATCTTGACTTTGCGAGTCTTCCGGGCTCCAAGCTATCTTGAAGCTTTGTCTTATCATTGTCTGTAGCTACTGGAGGCTTGTTCATGCCAGGCAGGTTTCTTCTAGAAGTATCATGGTCGATGAGCAGCCAATACCACACTTGCAGCAATCTTGACAGGATTCGTCTCCAGGTGGGGAGGAATTATTTTCTTGGCATGCTTTCTTCTGGCCGATTCTCTCCTGTCTTAGGCAACATGTAATTTGTATTAGTAAATTCATTAAATATTTATTATTAAACTGAAGTAAAGCTTGATTAAAATGATAATAAAGTATACTTAAATCCGCCAAAGCTGACCAAATAACTCAAGTATAAACTCAGCTTTACAGGTCCATGTTAGTGTCAAGAAGAAGCGCATTCCTTTTACTCCCTCGTCAGCTGATTCCACATAGATGTCTAGAGAACCTGTTCTATAAAAACGCTTACACAAGTAGAGCCCTCCCCCGACAGAGTGGAGAGGGTGTCAGCAGTAAGTTTGTGTTGGCGTCACTGAATAATTTGCCCTTCCTCTGATCCGTCAAAACAATAACCCACAAAAAATGGATCCTGTCTGTGGAGCATGCGCCTTCACTCGGTCAGCATTTGCTCAATAATCCATCAGTATTGCTAATGCCCAAAAAAACAGGAGTGGATCTAAAACAGGGATGACACATGAATGGAATATTTGCATGTCTTCTGTGTTTTCTACCCACTCCTGCATTTGGCTACCAAATCATAAGTCAATTCTGATGGGACTATATAGGCCTTACAGTTGCTACACAGACAAGATCTGCTGTGCATCTCAATTTTCCTTCCTTCTGACAGATCAGAGGAAAGGTAAAAAAAATGATGATGTCAGCCAGGCCGAAAGCCAAAATAGTGGACCAGTTATGAAGTGGGGAAGGTGGGAACAGCATGAAAAGTCCACAGAGGGGACCTATGAAATAGTGGTGAGTTGTAAGCAGCATGCAGAGACCACAGAGTGGCCTAATGACAGCGTCTGGAGGTGGAAGCAGTATTAGGAGGCCACCGAGTGGCACAATGACCAAGTCTGGAGGTGGCGGCATCAGGAAAAAGACCAGAAAGTGACCCGGTAACAGAGTGGGGCGGTGGGTGGCAATACCAGTACTTGCTGACGAAGGTGGGTGAAATAAGGAGCACTTGGCATCAGATGTGTGGCATCAGGCGGGTGTTACCTGAATAGGGTGTACTAGGGATTCTGCCCCACATAGGGATAGGTATCAAGACGGGGACGCTCCTTGCGGGGTAAGAACCTCGTATAGACAGGTAGGGCGTTATAGCCCCTGCCCCTCTAGTAGGGTGTTCTAGGGCCTGCTGCTCCCGATTCCTGTCTATGCTGTGGTGAATACACTGATACTGATTCGGTATGGTGACACATCAACATTGTCTACCGTCTGACATCGGCAACACGGAAGAGATTTTACCATCCAGTTTTACTGCATACATGGGTGAGAACGTTCCTGTTTTTCCATATTTTTCTTTTTTGTCACCATACTGTGTATGTCTTGTCAAGGCCCTATTGGGCTCATTTATTTTAGAAATATTTACAATAAATGTTAAGATTTACCCCTTTGTCCTCTAGGGAATCAGTACATTTGACATTTAATTTTTGGGAGTAATTGGTCAAGTTTGCTTACTTGACCTTCTAGATTCTCATCAGGCGGATTGCAGCATCTAAGTAGTAGCTGAGGCAGGTAGTCAGAAGAAACCGGTCTCTTATATCAAAGTGTTGGTCTGGCACCATGAATGATCTAGTCTGATGCATCAGGAATTGGTGGTTTGAAATCCTGGCTGATCCACACCTGATTCATCTTGACAAAGGTCAGTCTCTCTACATTTTGGGTGGACAGGCTAGTTCTCCTTGGGGTAACTATGGTCCCCATCGCACTAAACACCTGCTCTGATGCCACACTACTGGCCGGGCAGGACAGCTGCTAGTTACGGCCCAAAAAACTGTTTGGCTACCCAGTAATCCAGCAGGTATTCAATGTGCGGTGGCAGGGTGCTGTCCAAGTATGCCACCACCTGCTGGTTCAGGTCCTGCTCCAGGTCTACCTGCTGCTGCTGATGAGTAGTTTCTTCACTATGTGAGTGAAGAAAGCTACTCATCAGTAACTCTAGACTCAGGCTGCTGCTGATCGAGCTGGTACTGCTCCTGCCACTCTCCCAGCAGCCATGGCAGTGGAACATGAGCGTAGAGGACCCCCCCAGTCAGACCTGCATGAGGATGGACAATGGTGCTGATAGTCAGCTGCCAACTACATAGGATGTCTCTGTAGTAGTTTAGTTTGTCCTCCCACATGGTGGGTGTAAAAAAGGCCCCCATTGTGGACCGGTAGCAAGGGTCCAACAAGGTGGAGAGCCAGAAGTCACCCCTCTGCAGAATGGTGCCAATTCGGCTGTCACTACGCAAGCAAGTAAGCATGCAGTGGGCCATTTCTGCAAGTGACTCTGAGCGACTCCCTGTCTCCATCTCCACTGCATACTGCCACGGTGTGTCCGGGTCCTCTGTCTCGTCTTCCTAATTGTCCTGTAGCTCCTCTGGCTGCTCTTTCTCCTCGTGTCCTGTCAGCTGAGTAGAAAAAACACCCATTTGGCTACACATTGCCTGTGCTTCAATGTCCTGCTCCAGTTCAGCCCCTACAGGGCTCATGTGGCCGTGAGATCGAGGCGCCATGTCTCCTGTCCCCTGACCAGCCATTGTTACAACCATCTGTTCCAGGACATGAAGCAGTTGAATGACGACGTTCATCCCGTAGTCCTGGTGACTGACAAATAATGTGGCCTCCTCAAAGGGCCTGAGAAAACTCCAGGTGTCATGCATGAGCTGCCACTTGCTGACATCGAATTTACACAGGGGTGTACTCCTATCCGCTTGCATCATCAATAAATCATTGATGGCCTTTCTCTGTTCTTATAGGCAGTCCAACATATGGAGGGTGGAATTACAATGGGTGGAAACGTCGCAGATCAGCCTATGTTGGGGGATGCCGTTCTGCCGCTGCAGCTCAAGGAGGATGTGCTTTGCAGAATACGAGTGGCTGAAGTACACACAAATTTTCCTGGCCATTTTTAGGATGCCTTGCAGATGGGTTGAAGACTTCAGGAACCGCTGGACAACCAGATTGAACACGTGTGCCATGCAGGGCGCATCCTTGATGCAGTGCCGACACAATGTTCTTCCCGTTGTCGGTCACCATAGTTCTGATTTTGAGTTGCCAGTAATGATGGACAAACATCTGCCGGGACGGTTCGCAAACATGATCGCGCAAGCGTGATCAAATATTTGTGAACAGCAAGTTTGCGGCGGGTCCCATTCATTTTAATGGCAGGCGAACCTGAAAAACCTTCAACTCATATTTGCAGCCAATAAATAATTTCTAGATGTGCACAAATAGTCCCACAACATGGACAGTGACATACTAGATGTATTATTCGAATTTGCGATCTCCATTCATTCTTTTTTTCAATGCAAAATATCAGCAATATAATTTTCCCGTACGCGCATGCGCAAATGCACTATACAGTACCCAAATGCACTATAAAGAAAGTATATTGGTATATAACACCCCGCTTCAATCATTTTTTTGGGGGGGACGACTGGTATATCACACCAGTAGAAATTATTTGTTCCAATAACGCTCGTCCCTCTATATACCTGCAGTATCGCAGGAGAACCGCACAATACAAATGCACTATAATATACTTTCTAACATAGAAAGTATATTATAACATTGTACAAGGAAGGCAAACCATTAGAATATACATAAAGATAAAACGTAACCTTTATAAATTTTACTATGAGGGTCCATTCACACGTCCGGAAAACACAGACACCGGCAATGTGTATTCAGCAATTTGTGGACCGCACATCGCCGGAACTATAATATAAAATGCTTAATCGTTTCTGCAATTGCGGACAAAAATAGGACGTGTTCTATATTTTTGCGGAAACGGAAGCACAGATGCGGAAGTGCGGATCCGCAAATGCGAATGCGGACAGCACATTCCGGCACCATTGAAAATTAATAGGTCTGCACCCGTTCCGCAAAATTGGGGAACGGATTCGGACCCATTTTGCGGACGTGTGAATGGAAAAGATATTCCTCAAAATGAAAATAAATGTAATTATTAAAGTTAAGCAAAAAGCATAGATATGGTAGGCAATAACAAGTGCTCAGTGGCACTAAATAAGATGCATGGCGGCACCAATTTAGAAACCATATGTCCTACCACAATCTGGGGTGTTCCAGTGCACATCCATGAATCCTGGAGGGAAAGCAAAAAACATCTATACCTGGGCTAGATGATGATGTGGTATTGAAGGACAGGGTGGGCAAAGAACTGTCCCTGATATTGCCCTACAGGGGGTGCTATTCTGGCCCAGATAGCCTAACCACAGACCACTCGCCCTGATAAGAGCGACCCTGTCCGGAACCTTACCCTATACAAAAATGGACCTAGTAAGCCCCTAGCCCGTGGGCCCCAGACTTCCAGGTGATCACAATATAGATCTATGTGTTTTTGACTCATTATAAAAGTATATTATAAGTATATCACACCCCTCTGTGTATCACACATATCGATAGCACACCTATACTAGTCCTTAAAATGACTTTAGTGGCCCTATTATCTAGCGTTTGGTGTCCCTAACAGTCTGCTCCACACAGCAACCTCCCCCTACACTGGCAAAACACTGAATGTAAAATGGCGGCTAGATCAGGTTTATTTATATGGTAGGGGGTATGTCCATGTGCTGAAATGTCTCATTTTGCTGTCCTGTACCACCTAATGGATGTGTCATGGGTCAAAGTTCTTCATAATGCAAAATAATATGGTGGGCGCGAATCTCTCCATATGTTTGCATGTTTGGCGAATCGCGAACACGCAAAGTTTGCCGCGAAACGACTGCCGGGTGAACCGCAAGGCCATCTCTAGTTCCCAGGGAGTAAGCCAGAATTAGATTT
The DNA here is from genome assembly GCF_014858855.1 of Bufo gargarizans. Taxonomy (NCBI): domain Eukaryota; kingdom Metazoa; phylum Chordata; class Amphibia; order Anura; family Bufonidae; genus Bufo; species Bufo gargarizans. The sequence continues at coordinate 391,895,849 of NC_058084.1, read as the reverse complement.
CTTGATGCATCACATGGAGCAGTTTCTCCCCTGTGAGACTCCATTCGCCAAGGCAAACCAGGTGCAGAACAGCGTGGTATGCTGGAGGGGCACTGTGACTTGTCCCTACAGTGGAGGCTGAGTACATAGTGGAGGAAGAGGAGGCAGAGGCGGACATTTTCGCAGGACCAACGGTGTGACAACGTGAAGGAGGAAGCTGCATGACCTGTCCAAGTTGCTGGTGTGGCTGTGCAGGAACCACATTCACCCAGTGGGCTGTAAAGAACATATATTGTCCCTGACCATAGTTACAGCTCCACACATCGGCACTGCCGTGCACTTTGGCAGACACCGACAGGCTTAAGGAATGTCCCACCTTCTGTTCTACATTTGTGTGCAGGGCTGGTACTGGCTTTTTCGCAAAGAAATTATGGCTTTGGACTCTCCACCTCGGCTCGGCACAAGCCATCAGTTCTCTGAAAGGTGCAGAGTCCACCACTTGAAAAGCGAGGGACTGAAGCACCAGCAACTTGGACAGGAGCACATTCAGCTTTTGCGCCGTTGGATGCGTGCATGCATAATGTTGTCTCTTGGCAATCGCTTTGTTGATCAATTGCTGATGGAATGACTGACGAGGAACAAGAGCATTTGGACCAGCAGAAGATGGGATTGACAGACAGCTCCCTTCAGCTGAGGTGGTGGAGCCTTGACTGGCTGAATCTGGGTGCGTGCCACTGGGTGATGCAGCAGTTGCTGCGGCAGGCTGGACCACAACAGCGGAGCCACAGTTCTCCCAGGCAACTGTATGGCGATGCTGCATATGTTGACGCATGGCCGTAGTGCCAATATTGGCACCCTGGCCACGCTTCACCTTTTGCCCTCAGATGCGACATATGGCCACGTTCACCTCCTCTAACTGACACACCGCTGAGTAGGTAATTTTCCCCCTAACAGTCCGCACTGACTGACTGCTACCTCCGCTGCCTCCGTGAACCCCTGCACAACTACTTCCCAGGCAGGTAGGCTGCTGTGAAGCAGGTGGTCTACCCCGGGCACATTTTGCTCCCGACCTCCGACTGCTGCCACCCTACTGACTCCCAGCCATTTTACCACCTTGCTCATGGGCAAGCTGCCACCCTCTTCTCCTGATGATTATGAAGCCCCTTCTGCACCCGGCTCCCAAGTGCAATCAGCTTCATCATCATCGATTAGTTTCTGCACATAACTTAAGTCCTCCTCAATGGCCTCAGGGTCCGGAGCCTGACCACTCTCCTCATCGCTACTTGCCCGCCTAGCGGAGGAAGCGGCGGATGTCTCCTGCAGACCTTAGCTGGGCATTAGCTGCTGACTGTCCTCTAGTAGCTGTTCCTCACTGAAAAGTGAAGCTAAGCCTACAGCATATACTACTGCTCATGGTGAGGGAACAGAAAAGGACAGAGGCAGGTTGAGGACAGGTGAGGGCACAGGGCCTGCTCCCAGGCCATTCCAACTAAGGGTTGTGTCTGGCGAACCCACGACTGTTGGCTGGGGGTGTCTGATGTCACTTGGGATGACGTATATGACCGAGTTAAATAATCAAGAACTGCTGGGTTGCTTTTCAAGACTAGATGACATCGGGAGTTCAGGCCTCTTGCTGCGACTACTGCTGCCACAACCTCTTACTCTGCTGCCACCTCTGCTTGCGCCAGAAAAATGTATGCCTCTGCCACTCCTCTGTGCATGGCCTGGCACTTCTCTGCCTGACATACTTGCAGCTGAACTAAACAAATGAAATGGAAATTAAAACACTCCTAAAATCGACAAATATATTGTTCTTTTTGTACTGAAATAGGGCACTAAATTATTTCTTTGCAAATAACAGCAAACGTGAACTGAGTATATATTTCTCGTATTTTACTGAAATAGGCAACTAAATTATTTCTGCGCAAATAACACCAAATGTGAACAGTGTGTATTTTTCTCTTTTTCTCTAGAAATATGACAAGAAACGCTTATAGCACAAATAACACCAAAAGTGAACAGTGTCTATTTTTCTCGTATTTTACTGAACTCAAAATAGATGTTTTTATGGCAAATAACACCAAATGTGAATGGCGTGTATTTTTCTCTTTTTATCTAGAAATTTGACAAGAAACGCTTTTGGCGCAAATAACACCAATTGTGAACGGCTTGTATTTTTATCTTTTTCTCTATAAATATGACAAGAAACGCTGTTAGCGCAAATGACACTAAATGTGAACGGCTTGTATTTTTATCTTTTTCTCTAGAAATATGACAAGAGACGCTTATAGCACAAATAACACCAAATGTGAATGGTGTGTATTTTTCTCTTTTTCTGTACAAAAATGTGAAGAAACGCCTATGACGCAAATAACACCAAATGTGAACAGCGTCTATTTTTCTCGTACTGTACTATAAAAGGGCACTAAAAGCTTTCACCATATATAGCTGGAGAAGTGAACAGAATATATATTTCTCTTTTTCTATACATCCCTACAACAAATTGTCCTTGCAATGTCTGTCTCTGCACTTGATTCCTCCCTATCCTTATCGTGCACTTATAAAATGCTTCTTCTTTTTTTCGCAATGAGGTTTTCTTTCACTCTCCCTAGCGCCTGCATAAACGTCTGTCCCTGAACAAAATACGATGGTGAATGGCAGAATCTGAGATGGCTGCCGTATTTATAGGGCTGTGACATCACCGGGCTGGCTAGCTGCTGATTGGGTCATCCTGCTCTTTCCAGAGTTCCTTGCCCAATGTCCTCACATGCGATTTGTTCCCACGAAACTAGAGAAAATTCGCATTCGTTTAGAATCAAATTTTTCCAGAAATTCGGAACGAATTAGACTTTGTCAGCTTTGATTCTCTCATCTCTAGCAATAACCAAAGACAATTACCTTTCCCAACTGGTTCAGGACCCAACTAGAGGGACGGCCATACTGGACTTAGTATTAACCAATAGACCTGACAGAACAACAGATGTGCAGGTTGTGGGACACCTGGGAAATAGTGACCATAAAGTAATAATCTTCTAATTGTCATTGAAAAAAAAAAAAAAAGCTAAATTTAACCAACTAAAAGAGGGCATAAGCCTAACTGGGACAAAGTCCTCAAAAATAAAAATACAACCACAAAATTGTACATTTTTAAAAGCATCCTAAAATCTAATTGTGAGAGGTACATACCTTATGGGAATAAAAGATTAAGGAACAAGAAAAAAACTATGTGGATAAATAGAAATATAATGAAAGCAATACATTTAAATAACTTAAACAGGAGGGTTACAAGGAAGTACTAAAAAACTATATGGAAAAAAATTAATATGCAAAAAAATATATAAAAGCAGCCAAACTAGAGACCAAGAGATTAATTGCCAAAGAGAGCAAAACTAACCCTAAAATTTTCTTCAATTTTACAAATGGTAAAAAGTATAAATCTGAAGGTGGCGGCCCTCTACAGAGTAATGAGGGGGAGTTACAGAGAGTGATGAGGAGAAAGCAAATCTATTAAATATTTTTTCTCCACTGTGTTCACAAAGGAAAGATGATATGCAGAATGTAAAAGTAAATTCCCCATTAAAAGTGCCCTGTCTAACTCAGGAAGAAGTACAGTGGCGTCTTAAAAAGATTAAAATAGACAAATCGCCAGGATCAGATGGCGTACACCCCCGTATCCTAAGAGAATTCAGTAATGTCATAGCCAGACCCATATGTGCCAATATTCAAAAAGGGTCTAAAAACAGAGCCCGAAAACTATAGGCCAGTAAGTTTAACATCTGTCATGGGTAAACTGAATTTTTCTAAGAGATGCTATCTTGGAGGACCGCAATAAAAAAATCAAATAATGCCATATCAGCATGACTTCAAGAGGATCGGTCATGTCAAACTAATTTAATCAGTTTCTATGAGTAGGTAAGTTCTAGACTTGACAGCGGCAAATCAATGGATGTCATATATTTAGACTTCTCGAATGCATTTGACACTGTACCGCATAAAAGATTAGTATATATAATGAGAATGCTCGGACTGGGAGAAAACGTCTGTATGTGGGTAAGTAACTGTCTGAGGGATAGAAAACAGAGGGTGGTTATTAGTGGTACACACTCAGATTGGGTCGCTGTCACTAGTGAAGTACCTCAGGGGTCAGTACTGGGCCCTATTCTCTTCAATATATTTATTAATGATCTTGTAGAAGGCTTGCACAGTAAAATATAAATTTTTGCAGAGAACACAAAACTGTGTAAAGTAATTAACACGGAAGAGGACAGTATACTACTACAGATGGATCTGGATAGATTGGAGGCTTAGGTAGAGAAGTGGAAGATGAGGTTTAACATTGACAAATGTAAGGTTATGCACATGAGAAGGAATAATGCAAGTCACCAGTACATACTAAAGGGTAAAACACCCGGTAATACTGACATGGAAAAGGACCTAGGAATTTTGGTGAACAGCAAACTAAGCTGTAGAAACCAGTGGCCAAGGCCAATAAGATAATGGGTTGCATCAAAAAGGCCATAGATGTCAGTGATGAGAACATAGTCCTACCACTCTACAAGTCATTAGTCAGACCACACATGGAGTACTGTGTACAGTTCTGGGCTCCTGTGAACAAGGCAGACATAGCAGAGCTGGAGAGGGTTCAGAGGAGGGCAACTAAAATAATCACTGGAATGGATGGACTACAGTACCCTGAAAGATTTGTATTGTAAAGCACCCCTAAAACAGGGCAGTACCTGCAATCTTTCAAGTTATTACCATAAATAATATTACATTAAGGAACATTGACTTATTCATTTTAGCTATGGATCCCGGACCATGTCCTATAATAGCATATATTTCTCCTATAATGTGATTATGATGCCTGTATCTCCCTCTTTACCAGTCTAGCTGTGTAGTCGGGACAATGCTCTATAAGAGCAGTCTAGCTGTTTAGTCTAGCCCACTCCTTATAACAGAAGACTAGTGCTAAAGTCTGGACAACACTTTAACAGCAATCTAGCTGTGTAGATTGGCCAAATTCCTATAACAAAAATGTAACTGATTAGCATAGCCTACTGTAAGATCCTCACCTGCTTTGCACTCCAGGGGAACCAAGAGGGGTCCTCGTGGAGTTGCGGGACAGGTTATGCGTGTCTCTGATGCACCAGCGCTGACCCCTTTGCGAGCCAGTGCGGAGATGCGTTCGCGTGGACATCGGAGGGGAGGACCGTCGGAGTCCCGGGGACAGAGTGGCCAGGCGAGTGACAAGACGCCGCGGCCAGGGTTGTCTCCGGTGTCTCCTGCGACTTCCGTTTCCGCATCTGGGTCCACGCGCTCGCATACTCGCGCTGAGTCAATCATGCGTCCGTGCGTACGCACGAGGGCAGGTTCGCAAAGGGATACACGGTCGCGAGTACGCGCTTCTTATGCACTTCGTCGACCAGTGGCGCATATTATACTGACTCACAAGAGCAAAGTGGATTAGGGAGCCAGCCATGGGTTAATCAACTTGTGATTGCCTTAGGCCTTGTACTCAGGTGCAGGGCAATTTGTTCACCTATGGTAGTGGACACTTGGCACCCTGGGATTGGTCAGCAGGCATTTAAAAGGAGGTCTCTCAGGGTGATCAGTGCCCACTGTTATTTTCCCTCAACCAGGTATAGGTCACAACTCCTAGTGACTGAAGACTGCCAGGAACTTTGTCCTTACAGCGGACCCAAGATCTGGAGTGACTCGACTGCCAAGTGCACAGCATCATTCAGCACTGGTTGGGACTATTCCTGGAATCTCCTTGCCTGGTTTTTTGTTATTATTCCTTGTTACCAGCAAGTGTCCTGGACGTTTATGTTTCTGGTGAATAAACACCTTTTTGCTTTCATCACTGGTCTGTTTGTTGGTGCCTTGCATTACACCTACTCTTTAAAACAGAAGTCTACTTGTGCCATTTGGACCACCACGCTTCTTAGTCTAGATTGCCCTTAACATCAGTCTTGCTGTGTAGTTTGGACCAACTCCTATACTGGTAGCCAGCTGTGTAGTGTGGATGTCCTGCCACAAGCAATTTGACTGTGTAATGTAGAGGTTCCCCTACAACAGCTTTCTAGCTGTATAGTCTTGATCACCCTATACAACAGCAGTCTATCTGTGTAGTCTAGAGCAATCCCTATGACAATGACAGCCATTTGGATGTGCAGCTTAAAGTACCCTTATATGATCAATCGGTCAAAGTAGAAAACTCCCTCACAGTTAGGGTGGTCCAGATTACACAAACAAACTGGTTTATCCAAGTTGCACAGAACCCTGAGAAAGCTCTCAGAGAAGTCTGCACAGCTATATTTTACCCCTCTAGGCAGGGATTCTAGGATAGAATATACAGGTGAAACTCAAAAAATTAGAATATCGTGCAAAAGTTCATTTATTTCAGTAATGCAACTTAAAAGGAGTTGCATTAATACAACTTAAAATAAAAATTTTGTCAAAAGGATCCATATTCTAGGCTCAAATTGTCACACTCTAGTCAGCTAATTAATCCATACCCCCTGAGCAAAGGGTACCTGAGATTGTGACTTTGGGATTTTCCTAAGCTGTAAGCCATAATCATCCAAATTATAGCAAATAAAGGCTTGAAATATCTTGCTTTGCATGTAATGAGTCTATCTCATATATTAGTTTTACCTTTTAATTGCATTACTGAAATAAATTAACTTTGCACAATATTTAATTTTTTTGAGTTTCACCTGTATCTGTGACACTGTCCATGTGCCACTAAGCATACCCCATGTACAAAGCTCAGGCGCAATGGAAAGCCACGTTTTATCACATTTAATTTAAAAACAAAACACTGTAGACACCTTCAAATGCAAATTAAAGTATATTACAAATTTATTGTTAGGTTTTTATCTGCTGTTTCTTAGAGTATGACCGCTTTTTAACTACACTACAAATGTTAACTTTTTTAAATGCACATTTTAAGAAGATTAGTGCTTGATCAATAAAAATACATTCCAACTACTTGTCTTGACATAGAAAATAATTGGATTTTTTTTTCTTAAAATCTTTTATCACCTGGCTGTGAATATTAATGAGGAGCAGATGTAGCAGGTTAGGCTGTGATGCCAAGGTTCATTTCCTGCCTTTGCTTTGTCAGACAACCTATTACACCTTTCGTGAACTGGAGGCAAAACAAAAATGGTCCTCATAAATCAACATTTAGCTTTCCCCGGGCTGTGCATTGTCCTGACCCTTTTAGATTAAGGCAAGACTTTCATTCATTATTCATGAAATACACATAGACAACACGCCAACTGGTATTACAATTTATATAAAGCACTTGTACGACAAATTACGAGAATGCTTTGAATTACAAGAACTCAATGAAAATCAACAACTTAGTCATGTTATTTTCCAGAGAGTTTATGTGAGACAAAGGGGAAACACTATAATTTGTTGTATCACAACCATATTACATATGACATATTTCATCCTTTTCTTTACATGGTGTTTTTCATCAGCTGCAGATACAAACACAATTTGACAAATTTAAAGACTAAGCAACCAGTGATCATTTGTTTGCATTTTACCTTGTACCTACATAATTGATAGTGTTCATAAAAAAAAAATATTTAGACATATTGGAGATGTTCCTAGGCTGCAGATTGTTATATTGTAGAAAAGTTAGAACTAGGAAACTATAATTACAAGTGATGAAAGGGACAGTTAGATAATAAAAAATGTCCTCACATCTCGCCTTCCTTTATCCTTGTTAGCATGGTTTAGGAAGGTGGTAGGAAGATGTTGGAGTCAGATTAGAATTCTTACACTTTTTGGAAAATTACAGTAAACGATGTCCACTTCTATTTGCTGGATGAGTGGATAAATATGGCAAAAAGTTTTATGCTTTGACAAGTTTTTGTCCTCAAGTGTAAGCCCAACTATAAACTTGGCTGATACATTCTAAACCATTGAACCTCACTGTGAAGACTTCCCCCATTAATGGTGAGCTGTGGCTGGGTAGGCAGTTTTGCCAGTATTATTTTAATTTCTCCTGCTGCGCAAATCTTTCTCTACCATTGTCCATGACAACTTCTTATAACCAGGTGTTACTATGTTTTGGCTGGTGAGAACGTAGTTAAAAAAAGATTCATAAGCCCAGAATCATTTAAGTTGACCTCCAGAAGAGAAAAGAGAGTTTTATGGCTGTGATAGAGCAAGACTAGGTTCAGTTACAGAGAGCATTTATGCTATAATACTGTTCCTCTGCAGTAAGAAAGGATTGCAGCATGAAGTAAAGTGTTCCTTTATTATGGTGGCCTATTGAGCTCCTGCAGGTTTTATCATCATACTTCCATCCTCTCTTTCCCAAGTAATTTAATAGGTCTAGCAGTCTACCCAAAATGTAATTTTAGCTCACAGTGGACTATGTTACTGATAGGGAGTGTTCACATGGTAGAGATTTACTTTAGGACACCTTTAGAGCATGTGAATGTGTGAAGAAATATCCCATTCACATACATTGCTGGCAGAATCCTAGGAGACTGAGTCAGGATTTAGGCATAGGATCTGTGCCTCAATTTTGACAGGCTCTTTGATGTGAGAATGTGAACTAAAAGTAAAAAAATTAAATAAAATTTTTTAATTGTCTTGGTATTTTAAATAGAAAGCATGACTCTAATGAAGCTGTCCTTACACCCCATGGTTTCTTCTAAAATGCAAAAACATGGCAAACAAATTGATAGTCTGTATTACCCAAAATGTGGTGTTGCCTAATAATACTACCAGATCCACAATCAATATCTTTCCTACATTTACCTTCTCTTTCAACTATTTGGCATTAATGACAACAGAATTATAAAGAGAAACTACTGTACAACAAAGAAAAAACATCAAATAGTGAAGCAAAGGAGTCAAAATTATGGTAATAAATAATAGTAGGGTCATTTTAATGCTCTGTGATCTCCAGAACTATAAATCTGCTCCAGGGAATACCTAGAAAGGTTTTACAGTCATCTGTAAGCATTTACAGTGACGTGCTTGAGGCACATGTGATCACAGGTGATCGCCAGTAACCCTACTTCAAGATGGGTAATATTCTAGATACATGGTTTTACAATGCAGAATAATCATTGAACATTCTAAAAGAAATAAAATCTATCATTTTTTTTTAAAGGGTTTTCCATGATTTTGATGAATAAAAAAAAAAGAAAAAAAAAGAAACCTTCACTGTGCTATGAGATTGAAATATATAATTTACAAAAATTGTGCATTTCACAATCACAAGCTGCTATCAGGGAATGTGGCTTATCCATCCACCCTATAGTCCAAACCTGTCTCCATGTGATTATTTTCTCTTTCTGAACCCAAAGAAATGTTTTCTGTGGGCAATGATTTCCGGATGATAATCCTTTCAAAGAGGCAGTAACAGGGCTCCTGCAACAGCAAGAAGTCTCCTTCTATTCTGAGGGCATACGATCACTGGAGGCAAAGTAGAATAAGTGTGTTGAAGTGAAGGAGTATTACATTGAAAAGAAGTAACTTAAATTTTTTCAGAAACTTTTGTTTTCATATTCAAGTACACTTTTTTTTAACACTGTATATATATATTTCACCATTTACAATAGGCAACATCACAACCTATCTACTCCCTTCTGACCTCCACACAGGTCACAGAGCATGCTTGAAAAATCTCCCATAGAGGTCAATGAGTCAGCTCATGTCCATTTCATCTATGACTTATGGTGGTTGCAGTAAAGAATATCTCTAAATACTTTTAACAATAGCTCAAGCAAGATGGCAGCTTCCAGATTCATTCAAAATATACAAGTAGAAAATAAAAAATTTGGTTTTAAGTGGCAGAAAAAGATTGTTGGGGATACATTCCCTTTAAGGCCTCTTGCACACGAACGTATTTTAATTCCGTTTCCATTCCGTTTTTTTTTTGTGGACCATATATGGAAACCATTCATTTCAAAGGGTCCGCAAAAAAAAACGGAAGGCACTCCGTGTGCCTTCCGTTTCCGCATTTCCAGATTTCCATCCCGCCCAAAAAATAGAACATGTCCTAGTATTGTCCGCATTACAGACAAGGATAGTACTCTTCTGTTAGGGGCCAGCTGTTCCGTTACGCAAAATACGGAATGCACACAGATGTCATCCATATTTTTCGCTGATCCGTTTTTTGCAGACCGCAAAATGCATGCGGTCGTGTTCAAGAGGCCTAAGAGTTTGATAATTTCTATGAATGTAGTACATAGGCTTTTCCCTATGTGTTACATTTTCAAAAGATTATGAACAGCTCACATTTTTAATAAATTACTTTTCTGGTTCACTGATTCCTTATTTGCAGATTTGACATTTTACCAGTTTATAGATTTAAATAAGGCAACAAAATGCAACACTGGCAAGTAGATTTTCTATTCATTTTAATGGTGGTAGTCTCCAACCCTCCAAATAGAGTTGTCTATGGCTGAATCTTTAGTTCCTATTGTTGTGTCCACAACCTGGGCCACTTGGCCACTCTGATATTCTCTTGGGTTAATCTAATCCGGGTCGGGGCTCTACAAATAATAAATGGCCACCTAGTCATCACTTTTTTAAATACACTAGTTTTAAGGGTCCTAGTGACTGAGGATGACAGATTGATTAAATATCTATAGATCTGACTGCTCTCCCGATTTTAGCTGGCTCTACACTTTAGATCAATGTGGCCAATGTAATCGATTTAGGTGGGCTTTGTTGACCTTGTATGTGTATAGTAATATCTTAATCTTCCCCCAACAACAGATGTTGGGAGAAAGAAAGATCTGGCTATTGGATTTAACATACCTGATATTTTGTTCTCAGCGGACAAATTGTAGACCCCATTCTAAGAGGTATCTGGCAGCAACTTTCTCACCCTCCACATTCAGAACACATACTCATTGGCTGAGCGGGACATACTGTACATGTGAATGGGTAGCTTTAGGCAATACAAAAATTTGTCGTCGGATAACTGTATAATATGTCAGCTGGTCAAACACTTTCTATAGTGTTCAGCCAAATGCTTGACCATCTTTAGACAGTGAAATCAAGAAATGTTATGGTAAAGTAAATATAGATACACAGATATTACAGGTTACCATTCACAATGTGTTGGATTATAGCGAAGCAGTGTAGCTGTAATGTTTTAATGTTTTAAATGGAAATGCATAATTTAATGTTCCCTTTCGGTAATAGAGTGCCAGCTGCTAACACAGACATAATGCTTCGCTTACAGGACTTTATAATAGATAGGTTGGCAGCAAAAACAGCAAAGCTAATAGCATCACCAACATATACTGCTAAAGAATACATTGTTTCCATATAAATGATGCTTAAAGGCTATGTACACCTTTGGAGGCAATTTTGTTTATGATTTCATTTAACTAATTTTCAAATTAATACATTCTATTTGCCTTTATTGAAAATATTGAGCCTTTCTGTCCCAAAGGGTTAATTGTTTTTTCAAACTATGTGACTGTTGCTTTTTACTTTTGTACCAGTCATCTACAAACCCTGATCTCTAAACTACTAAGAGGTCATAAACACTTATTTAAGCCACATTCTTATCAGTAAGATAGGAATTGAGCTAGAATGAGCATTTATAATATCAGAGAGCAGAGATAAGGAGTCTGTCTGCTCCCCAGATGATGGAAAAATACAGAAAATAGCTCATGAAGGAAGTTACGTGTTGTGATCTGGTTTTATGGATATATATGGTGTGTGATACGCTGTCTGCATACATATCCTTTCCTGCTCTCATGGTTAAAATGAGTGATTTATCATAGTTGCAAAAATGGATGATTATTGGCTTTCAGGCCCAGGGTGGGCAGTACTTCTAAAAAACTGTAGGGCACCAGGTGCCATTGATGTGGAACATTGTCTACAAAGGTAAGTGAGGGTGGGCTGATATTCTACAGTGGAGCAGATCACTGTCAAAATGAACCAGGGGGCTACCAGAGTGTCTAAAACAAAAGTTTGGTGAACCCTACTGCGTATAAGGCTCTGAAGCAGACAGATGGTCGCTGCACGTCGGCTAATGAAGTGGTTTCTGCAGACAAGGCTTCAATTTTCACAGCTGTATCAGAATTGGACCTCTACAGATTGGCAAAGGTTGCCTTTTCCAATGAATCAAGTTTTCTGCTTCATTGAATGGATAGATGTTTACATATCAGACAAGAAACATCAGAAAACAAACACCCTGCAACCATTGCTGGAAGAAAACAACATCTCTCAACAGTATTCCTCTCTTTTAATACATATTAGACTGCTTTTGTTTTTCAATTAGGTACAGCCACACTTTCAGGTTTTGGATGCAGTTTTTGGAAGCTAAAATCAGAAGTGCATCATAAAAGGAGAAAGAGTATAAAGGACAGATAGGACTTCTCTTTTTTTAATTCACTCCTAGTTTTGGCTTCCAAAACTGCATCTAAAAACCTAAAAGTGTTGCTGCAGTGTTGGACTAAGGTTCATTGGACCCAACAGAGTAAATCATTCTTTGCGTCCAACATCCTATATCATCAATAAAATCTGATTTTGAATCATAGATATAGGCTGTCAACCTGTGGCTCTCCAGGTGTTGTGAAACTACAACTCCCACCATGCCCTGCTGTAGGCTGATAGCTGTAGGCAGGACTGGGCATGCTAGGAGTTGTAGTTTTGCAACATCTGGAGAGCCACAGGTTGGTCATCCCTGATATAGACCCTAGGGGTAAATGATTAGCTACAAAGGTTGCTCCAGATAGGTTTGTTCTCCTGGACTTGGCACTATGACTTCAGAAACTGGGCCCACCAGTCTGCCCTATGTAGCCATACCCTGAAGTTTTCTGAAATAATCATTTGTAGTATAAGTGATGGCAACTGAAGATGAATACAAGCGGAATCCACACTTCATACAACCCCCTTCTTGTTGAGGCCTCTACTAGATTACATGATACATTTTCATGTCTACAATAGCTTTAAATGGAACTTATTTGTTTCATGATCAGTTTGTATTTCATATATGACTCCAATCTGAATTCACATTTAACTCCTATAGTAATCAATCAGACACGGTGTTTTAAATTACCAGAAAACAGCAAACATATGATTAACCCACCCTGACAATCTCATCAACAAATCCAAATCTATGATCAGTCATTGGCAAAAGCTCTCTGTAGCAGAACTTTCCCATGGTCATTGTGAAATGGTATGTTTGACTCATACTCAGTGTACGTTTCTGTTCAGAAGTCATCGTCTCATATAATAGTGATGTATCATGCAACCTCTAATGTGGAAAGATGCCAACGTTTACATAGGGGTAAATTTTTACACAGAGAACATATTTCACAATCCTCACAATTAAATGAATTGGAACATGTTTATGTATTGAAAAACTATTCCTTTTGAAATCAAACATCTAGGAAAGACACAGGCTGTGTGGTTGGTATCTAATTTCTTCTGTGTTTTGAGGATTTGATCCAAAAAAGTCAAATAATCATACAAAGTTATTGGCTTACTTTTTAGCACAATATTAACAAATGCTTAAAATCCTCTTAAAAGTGAAACTCTGGTCAAAAATAAAAGTAAGACCTTCTAACCCAAAAATTAGGCTCGGCCGAATAATTTGGGTGCTCGAATACAATTGAATACAATGGAAGTCAATGGGAAAACCCCAGGAACCCCCTGCTCAGAAGAGAAAGAGGGTGTCTGGTTTCATAATAACAGGTTAGAAAATTGATGGAAACCCCCATCAAAAATGGTTTGACATCAGCATAAGAGGATGGCTGGATGCGTCTTAGACTCTTATTATGTACGACGATTATGTTACAATAGACAACCACACAAGGGTAATATGCCAAATGCCAGGCATGTGCCAAGCCATCAATCTATCCAGGAGACAGATAACAGCCAGCATACCTTACAATGGCAACCTTGCGCACTATGAGATATTCCAAACCAGCTCTCATCTGACTGAGAACCAGTAAACCTCAAAGACATGCAAATGAGCAGAAATCTCTCATGAACAGCGCCCTTTATTAGTTGCATCGTGTTATGACAAGACTATTCACTCACACAGCGAATAGTCTTGTCATAACACTATTCAACTAATAGAGGGCACTGTGCATGAGTCATGATTCATGAGTCATGAATCGTGACTTATGAACAGCGCCCTCTATTAGTTGCATAGTGTTATGACAAGGACTATTCGCTGAGATCATAATCGCTATATTGCTCTATATTTGTTTTTTAGAATATTCGTAATATTCTAAAAAAAATGAATAAATAGCAATATAGCGAATATTATGTAATAATCATGTAGTAAGTCAGTGAAAATATCTGATAGTGGAAAAGCTGGGTAATAACTCAGTGTAGATCGCGAGGTTATTACCCAGATTTCCCATTGTCAGATTTATCACTTGAGTTATTACCCCAGCTTTCCCAGTGTCAGATATCAGCCTAGTGTAGATCGCGAATATTCTAATCGTGAATTTTTATCGCAAATTAATCCATGCAAAAGGCTACACAATTAAGCTTGTCATACGGCTCAGATAATATTCTTGTCAGAAGACTATGAAACCAATAGATGGCGCTATTGAGTATAAACAGCGCCCTCTATTGGTTTCATAGTCTTCTGGAACAATAATATTTGTCTGTCATAAGACTTTGAAACCAATAGAGGGCGCTTGTTCATAACCTCAATAGCCCCATCTATTGGTTTTCATCGTCTTATGACAGCTGAAAAACAAGGCAAATCTTCTAATTTGCATGTCTTTCCCATATGCCCATGTTTTGCAAATTAGTTTTTACAGACATAACTGTATAGAGGGTTTTGAAAATTATGTTTTGGACAATCAGAAAACTTTTTGTCATCCTAATGATATTGATTTATAGGTGTGCAGGTCTACCCAAGCCATCCAACTAATGCAAAATAACTGGTTCTCAGTCAGATGAGAGCTGGTTTGGAATTTCTCACAAGGCTGTCATTGTAAGATATGCTGGCTGTCATCTGTCTCATGGATGAATGTATGGCTTGCACATACTTGGCTTTTGGCATATAGCCTTTGTGTGGTTGTCTATTGTATGTCATATGTAATAGGAGTCTAAGAAACATTCAGCTATCCTTAATGCTGTTTCCAAACCATTTGGGGTTTCTATTAATTTATTTTAAAAAATCACGAACCAGCCACCCTCTTCTCTTCTGACCAGGGGGTGCCTGGTTGTCTCCTATTGATTTCCATTATACTTGGGTGCTCAGCCGAGCACACGAATATAGCAATGTGTTTGGGCCAAACGCCCGAATACTTTGGTTCTCGCTCACCACTAATCTAAATGCATTTTTTCTGCCTGTA
This sequence comes from Bufo gargarizans, assembly GCF_014858855.1. Lineage (NCBI taxonomy): Eukaryota > Metazoa > Chordata > Amphibia > Anura > Bufonidae > Bufo > Bufo gargarizans. The sequence goes on along the minus strand of NC_058084.1, from coordinate 391,880,544 downwards.
AATATATGATGATCTATCTATCTATTTATCTTATTTATGATTATCTGAATTATTAACCTCTACAACATGCTTGTGATATCTTTTTTTGAAACCCGTAGACTTAGTTTTACTCTTTAACTAAAAAAACCAAGTTTGACACTAAAATATGGTAAATGTTAACATGAAATATAAAAAGAACTTGTATTAAGGGGGTTTTCCAGACTCATGAAATTGATAGATCACTAAGATTTGATCAGTAAGGATCTGACACAATCAATATTACAGTTACTCTCAAAATGCCAAATACTGTTGACTGAGATGGGGCCAGGTCACTTTCCCTAGTAAGTCCAGTCAAGCATTTCACACCCTAGATGACCTCCTATGATGGAGTCACCTCCCTGATAAGGGTAGCCCCGTCTGGAACATGTTTCTATTATCAGGTCCCTAGATGCCCCTGTATCTAGTAGTCAACCCCCACAGGGAAAATTATACAAAGAATGTCCAACACTTTTCTTCTGAATTGAGGTTCCCCCAGAGTCATCAGAGGTTAGGGGAATTAAAGGCAGTACTGATTTCTGTTCTGGTCTTGAGCAAAAGTTCAAACATTTCCCCATCATTCCTCACTCAATACATAATGAGAAAGTGAAAACAGCATTTTAGAAATGTTTGAAAATGTATTAAAAAGTAAACAAAAATTTTGCATAGACATAAGTATTCAGACTCTTTGCTATGACACTTAAAATTAAGCTCTGGAGCCTCACATTTCTCTAGA